>NC_080693.1:49916897-50562787 GCF_030445035.2 Dasypus novemcinctus | reverse complement strand
TGAGAGAGGGAAAGAGAAAAGAAAGGTAATAGTTTCAAGTGTGGATAACAGACAGAAAACAAAATGAAGGTATTAGGAATTAAGACTTAGACCCTTCGTGGATTGAAGAAAGGGAGGTGGGAGGTGGAATATAGGAGAGACAGTAGATGGTGGCGGATATCAAGATGTAGGGGAAAGAGGATAGTGTAGGTAGCCTGAATCAGTTCACACAGAAATGAGGCAGTGGAAGATGAGAAATCCCAGCGAATGTGAGGTGTTTCCTGCCGCACCTATTGTATAATTGAGTTAACATAAACTAAGTAGAATATGAGGGACAAGAGGGAAAGAGACAACAGAAAAAAAAGTAAAAAAAAGAGGGAGGGGAAGGGATGAGAGGAAGAAAGGAAAAGAGGGTGGGCAAAGGGTGGGGAACAGGTAGGGGAAAGAAAAAAAAAACAGATATACACGAACCAGAATTAAAACACCCACTACACAGCACCTACCACACACAAAAAAAAACCTTAAATAACTGAGTAAAAAAAGACTTTGGGGGATACGCTGTGAGAGAAGACTCGGGGATAATGCGGTGTTAGCAATCAGGAAATTGAAAAAAGTAAAGAATAAGTCAAAATGAAAATAAAAACAAAACAAAATGAAACGATAAAGAAAAAATGCCAATGTTGAAGGCTAGGGCATTTAAGGACCTCAGATGGACCTCAGTGCATGATGGATTCAGGGATGGAAATCTGAGATATTGAGGACTCAAGAGGTGTGAGTCTCTGTGGTGTGGGCCACCAGAGTTTAGGGAATTCAGACCTGGCAACCTCCAATCTGGTCAACAGGAAGCCTGGGAGCCCCGCAGTGTAACACAGCCCTCAGGGATCCCCACAGCTGGGTGCCAGCCCTATTGGGGAAGTCAGATCCGCAAACTCTATATTGTGACTGAACCCTGCATTTCACTTACTTAGCTGGGCTCATTAGTACGTGTATCTTTCACTTCAGCTTTTGGACAGCTGCCGTCCTGTGATTCCAAACCACTGCCACTAGATGGCGCCTCTACACTGCAGCCACTTTACTAGTACAGATCCGAAGCCCGGCCTGTGACGCCGAAAACCGATTCCAAAACCGAAATTCCCAAGCTTCGCAGAATATTCCCTAATCAGCTTCCAGGCGTGTCCCCCTCCCTTACCACAGCCTAAAAGAATTTTCCAATTACATCCATTTTTTGCCTACAGCCTATTTGGGTTGGAGACCGGCTGCCGGGCTTTTGGGGGCAGGGCTTCAGGCGGAAGCTCTACTGTTTGTGCTCGCAATCAAAAGTTTCTCCCGCTTCACAACAAAACACCATCTATCTTCCCAAATCGATCCGCAAAGGCGACCCGTCGCATCAACCCGCCAATAGCTCGCCCAGAACTCGCGAACTCCTTAGCAAATCAGAGCCATCTAAAAGCGGAGCTGCCGGGCAGGACCGCGGTTCTCCCCACCCCCAATAGGGAGGAGCCCGTGCGCGGGTCTCACCTGCGGGCAATAGAACCCAAATTATATCTACTAGACCAGTCCTCTCTGTTACCTTTCCACCCAATCGATGTCCAGGCTCTTCTGCCCTGCAAAAATCCCGAAAAAGTCGTACCTTGGAGAACCTGCAGCCGCGCCCAGCCTTCTCTTCCCGGGACAGACCGCAAAGGCCTGTAGTATGTTTTGAAGTCAGGTAGTGTGACTCCTCCAATTTCAATTTTCTTTTTCAATATGTCTTTGGCTATTTGGGGCCTCTTTCCTTTCCAAATAAATTTCATAGTTAGTTTTTCTAGTTCCTTAAAGAATGCTGTGTTGATTTTTATTGGGATTGCATTGAATATGTAGATCAGTTTTGGTAGGATAGACATCTTAGTAATATTTAGTCTTCCCATCCATGAACAGGGAATATTCTTCCATTTATTTAGGTCTTCTTTGATTTCCTTAAACAGTCTTGTGTAGTTTATAGAGGTATAAATTTACCTCTATAGTTAAATTTATTCCCTAAATATTTCATTTTTTTATTTACTATTGTAAATGATATTTGTTTCTTGATTTCCTCCTGATCTTGCTCATTATTGGTGTACAGAAATGCTACTCATTTTTGCGCATTGATCTTATAACCTGCGACTTTACTAAACTCATTTATGTGTTCTAGAAGCTTTGTTGTAGACCTCTCAGTGTTTTCTATGTATAGGATCATGACATCTGCAAATAATGAAATTTTGACTTCTTCCTTTCCAATCTGAATGCCTTTTATATCTGGTTCTTGCCTCAGTGCTTGAGCAAGTACTTCTAAGACAATGTTAAATAGAAGGGGAGAAAGTGGGCATCCTTGTCTTGTTCCTGAATTTAGACGGAAGGATTTTAGGATTTCTCCATTGTAAACAATGTTGGCTGTGGGTTTTTCATATATACTCTTTATCATGTTCAAAAAATTTCTTTGTATTCCGATCTTTTGGAGTGTTTTTATCAAGAAAGGGTGCTGTATTTTGTCAAATGCTTTTTCTGCATCTATAGATATAATCATGTGATTTTTTTCCCCTTCAATCTGTTTATATGGTGTATTACATTGATTGATTTTCTTATGTTGAACCATCCTTGCATACCTGGAATGAATCCCACTTGGTCGTGGTGTATAATTCGTTTAATGTGTTGTTGAATATGATTAGCAAGTATTTTCTTAAGTATTTTTGAGTCTAGTTTCATTAGAGAAATTGGTCTGTAATTTTCCTTTCTTGTGGTGTCTTTGTTTGACTTTGGTACTAGGGTAATGTTAGCATCATAGAATGAGTTAGGCAATGTTCCTTCTGTTCCAATTTTTTGGAAGAGTTTCAGCAAGATTGGTGTTAGTTCTTTCCGGAATGTTTTGTAAAATTCACCTGTGAAGCCGTCTGGCCCTGGGCTCTTCTTAGTTGGGAGGTTTTTAATGACTGATTCTATTTCTTTCCTTGTGATTGGTTTGTTGAGATCATCAATTTCTTCTTTCATCAATATAGGCTGCTTGTGGTTTTCTAGGAATTTGTCCATTTCCTCTGAATTGTCGTTTTTTTGGAATATAGTTTTTCAAAGTATCCTCTTATGATAGTCTTTATTTCTGTGGGGTCAGTGGTGGTATCTCCTTTCTCATTTCTTATTTTGGGTATTTGCATCTTCTCTCTTTTTTTCTTTGCTAGTCTTGCTAAGGGTTTGTCAATTTTATTGATCTTCTCAAAAAACCAGCTCTTGGTCTTGTTTATCTTTTGAAGTGCTTTCTTATTTTCTATTTCATTTAGTTCTGCTCTTATCTTTATTTCTTTCTTCTTCCTGTGGGATTACTTTGTTGTTTTTTTACTAATGCCTCCAAATGTGCAGTCAGTTCAATTTTTGCTCTTCCTTCATTTTTGATGTATGAATTCTTGGCTATAAATTTCCCTCTCAGTACTGCTTTTGCTGCATCCCATAAGTTTTGGTATGTTGTGTTATCATTATCATTTGTTTCAAGGTAGTTATTGATTTCTTTGACCCACTGTTTTTCTAAGAGTGTGCTGTTTAATTTCCATATCTTGTTGTGAAATCTGGGCCTCTGGCCCTTGCAGATTTCCAGCTTCACTCCACTGTGGTCAGAGATATTATTTTGTATGATTTCGATCTTTCTGAATTCATTAAGTCTTTCTTTGTGGCCTAGCATATGGTCTATCTTGGAGAATGATCCATGTGCACTTGAGAAAAATGTTTATCCTGCTGTATTTGGGTGTAATGATCTGTATATGTGTATTAGATTCAGCTCCTCTAATATATTGTTCAAATATTTTGTTTCTTTAGTGATTCTCTTTTGAGATGTTCTGTCCAGAGTTGATAGTGGTGTATTAAAATCTCCCAGTATAATTGTAGATGCATCTATTCTTTCACTTTGTTTTTCCAGTGTTTGCCTCATGTATTTAGAGGCACCCTTGTTAGGAGCATAAATATTTATGATTGTTCATTCTTCGTGAGAGATTGTCCCTCTCACTAATATGTAGTATCCTTCTTTGTCTGTCACAATTGTTTCACATTTAAAGTCTATTTTGTCTGATATTAATATAGCTACTCCTGCCTTTTTTTGGTTATTGTTTGCTTGTAAGATTGTTTTCCAACCATTCACTTTCAGCCTCCCTGAATCTCTGGGTCTAAGATGTGTCTCTTGTAGACAGCTTATAGATCGGTCATATTTCCTTATCCAATGTCCCAGTCTGAATATTTTGATAGGTGAGTTTAATCCATTGACATTCAGTGTTATTACTTTCAAGGAATTATTTATGTTAGGCATATTTTGATTGGACTTGTGTTTGTCGTATTTTGTTTGTTTGTTTTTCCTTCTCTTTTTGTCTTTTTTTTTGCTCTTACACTCTCCTCCAACTCTGCCTGTCCTGTTTTTTCCTTTCTTCCTGCAGAACTCCCTTTAGTATTTCTTGAAGGGGATGTTTCTTGTTTCAATTTCTGTTTATCTGTGAATATTTTGAACTCTCCATCATTTTTGAATGCTAGTTTAGCTGGGTAGAGTATTCTTGGTTGGAAATTTTTTTCTTTTAGTACCTTGACTCTTTCATACCACTGCCTTCTTGCCTCCATGGTTTCAGATGAGAAATCAGCACTTAATCTTATGGAGCCTCCCTTGTATGTGATGGTTTTCTTTTCTCTTGCTGCTTTTAGGATTTTCTCTTTGTCTTGATCATTGGATAATTTGACAAGTATATGTCTTGGGGGGGCTGGGCCTGTTGGGGTTTATGATGTTTGGGGTGCGTTGTGCGTCTTGGATATGTACATCTGTCTCTCTCAGTAGATTTGAGAAGTTTTCAGCTATTATTTCCTGCAACACCCCTTCTGACCCCTTTCCCTTCTCTTCTCTTTCTGGGATGCCTATAATACATATGTTTGTGCATTTTGCATTGTCATTCAGGTCCCTAAGTCCTAGCTGGATTTTTTCTATCTTTTTATCTTTCAATTCTACTATCTGTTTGATTTCCGATGTACTGTCTTCAACATTGCTAATTCTCTCCTCTGCCTTTTCGAAGCTGCGAGTGTATTTTTGATTTCTTGAACTGTGGTGTTTATTCCCATCATATCTGTTATCTTTTTCCATATGTCTGCAATTTCCTCTCCAAGTGTTTTCTTCATATTGTTAAACTCTTCCTTCACTTCATTAAGTTTGTCTCTGATATACGTTCTGAGATCTTTAATTACTTGTCCGAAGTTCTGCTCCCCTTCCTGGTTTTTAGTTTGTTCATTGGATTCAGCCATGTTTTCCTGATTACTGGTTTGGTTTGTGGTTTTTTGTTGCTCTCTGGTCATCATTTTATCTTGATGGGTTTAATCAGTTCCTTGGCTTCTTTGTCTAGTCTTGGGGATTATTTAGCTGCTCTTCTTTCCTAAGTGTTATATCTTCTTTTTGTCACTTTGTTCTTCTAATTCTAATTTCTTGTTGCTGGCTGAGTTCACTTTGAAGGAAAATATTAGGGCCAGGGCAAGGCAATTGTGTAAAAAAGGAAAATGTGTAAAGTAGATTGGTAATAAATATTAACAGAGCAACAATATGACATCTGGGAGGGTGGATATTAGATTCATGTAAATTGTGTAGAGTTATAGTAGTAAGTAGAGTACCTATAATGAGGTAGTAGACTGAATATGGGAGGAGTATAGCATGAATTAAAAAGCCAGTGTTTTCATGAGAGAGGGAAAGAGAAAAGAAAGACAATAGTATCAAGAGTGGATAAAAGACAGAAAACAAAACAAAGGTATTAGAAATTAAAAGGTAGACACTTTGGGGACCAAAGAAATGGTGGTGGGATATAGGAGAGACAGTAAATGATGGAGGATATCAAGATGTTGGGGAAAGGGGATAGTGTAGGTGGCCAAATTCAGTTCACACAGAAACGAGGAAATGGAGGATGAGGAAACCCAGCAAATGTTAGGTGTTCCCTGCAGCACCTATTGTATTATTAAGATATAGAATAAATAAGAAGAAAAAGGGGGAAAAGAAAAAAAAGAGAAGGAAAAAAGGGGGGGTGTGCAAAGAAAAGGGAGGGAAACAAGCAAGAAAAATAAAAGAAGAAAGAGAGAAAAAAAAAAAAAACCCTAAATAAATGAAAAAGACCTTGGGGGATACAATGGGAGAAAAGGCTAGAAGATAATGCAATATTAGCAACCAAGACAATTAAAAAAAAAAGAAAAAAGAGAAAAAAGAAAGAAAAAAAAAAAAAAACCGCAAACACCGAGGGCTAGGACAATCAAGAACCTCAAATGGACCTCAGGGTGTGGTTGAGTCAGGGATGCGAAGTCTGTGATATTGCAGACTCATGAGGTGTGAGTCTCTAGGGTGTGGGCCACCAGGGTTTAGGGGACACAGACCTGGCAACCTCAAATCCGGTTAACAGGGAGCCTGGGAGCACTACAGTGCAACACAGCCTTCAGGGATCCCCACAGCTGGGTGCCAACCCTATGGGAGGGTGGGTCACATCCGCAAACTCTGACCTCTGTGTCAGAAACCCAAAATTCCCCCTCTCACAAGAGTCTCTTCTGTTGCTGCCTCACCAAGTTGACTTCAGGACACCTCCCGCCCTGCAAGCCCCCGAAACAACCTGCTGGGGGTGCCTCTATATTGCAACCAATTTAAGGACCGCTGCAGATCGACAGCCAGCCCTAGGGGGCGGGGCTCTAGCCAGAAGCGCTGATCTCCATGTCAGAAACCCAAAATTCCACCCCTCACAAAAAACTCTGTCTCTGTTTCACCTAATCGTCTTCTAGACACCTCCCACCCTGCAAGCCCCTGAAACAGCCTGCTGGTGAGGCCTCTGTATTGCAACCAATTTAAGGACCGCTGCAGATTTGCAGCCAGCCCTAGGGGGCGGTGCTCTAGCCAGAAGCATTGATCTCCGTGTCAGAAACCCAAAATTCCACGTCTCGCAAAAAACTCCTCTGTCTCTGTCTCACCAACTCGGTTTCCAAACACCTCCTGCCCTGCAAACCCCCGAATATCCCCGCTCAGGGCTTATGAATTCCCCAGCACAGCCGAGCCTCCAGGAATCGCTGCTGCCATGCTGCCCTCCCCAGGGGGGAACGTCTGCGCATAGCCCCTATCTCCATGAAAGAGAGCCTAAATTCTACCTTTTACATGAATCTTCTCTGTCACCGTCCCACCAAATCGATGTCCAGACACCTCCTGCCCTGCAAAACCCCGAAACAGCCTTGTCCTGAAGAATTTCCAACGCTGCCCAGCCGCTTCTTTACAGGAGAGACTATAAGGTGCACTTGCTCAGACACCATCTTGCCCCTCCCTCTTCTCAGTTGAGCCAAATCCGCTTCCCACATATACATTTTTAAAAGAAAATCCTCCTCAAAAAACACTGGGGGACTTTATAGTTTAATAAGCTTGGAACAGAATTTTGACTTGGAGAACCAAAAAAAGCTTTAAAGATCATTTTATGAATGATTTCATTATTTTACATGTGAAAAAAACTGAGGAGCAGGGTAGTTAGCTGCTTAAAGTCACAAGACTAGTGTGCAACAGAAATGAAACTTGAACTTGGATATCTTCACCTCTAGACCAGTTCATCTTTTTCCAATACAATGCATGCTTCTAAATATAAAGCCAGGGTCAAAGACAATTCCAAAGAATTTCTTTTTAAAACACTGTAGAAGACCAATTTCAGAAGAAATTAACAAAATAGTGTTTGTATTATGAGTCTCTTTGCTAGGAGTTTTTTTAAATTGTAGCATAAAAAGTACAGTTTATCTATTTTTACTGCCTATCAATTTGTTTACAAGGAAGTAATCATAGGAAAGATATAATCTTTCCTTGTTATCTATTAACTTCAATTTAAAAAATTTTTTAAAAAAGATAACAGTTTTCTTTGGTGAGCCCAATATCAATATTGTTTTATCTATCAACCTGTATAATTTATCCATATATTAGCAGACAGAGGTGAACGAGAATAATGACATAAAGGAAGAATGAAAGTAAAGGAATATAATTAGAAGATACTGATTTTAAGTATTAGATGCCCAGAAGGAACACCTAAACCTGATAACAGTTTTGGTATTTTCCCTCTTTTTCAAAGTAATATATATACTCATTGAGAATCATATAGAAAATGGGAATAATTTAAGGAAGAAAATTTTAAAAAACAGTAAAGTTAAAAATAACAGTAATTTTAACTGTCAGGTATTATTGTTTACATTTATTGTATGTTTCTCCATAAATGTAATTTACAAAGATGAGATTATTCTGTAAATTCTATTTTGGTATTATTTGCACCTAGTATATTGGGGGCTTCTTTCCAAATTAATAAATATGAAGGAATGGATCCACCTGATCATGTCTGATGATTGTAACTTTGTAAGATGTGGATGTTTTGTAATTGGCTTCAAAAATTATCAGCTTTTACATATTTTGGTTGCTTCTAACGTTTTGCCATTAATAACCATTCTATAATGGTGTTCATGAAGTCACAAATACTTTGTACTTGCAGGATCATCTCTTGCCAACTGGAGAGTATTTAAGGGACCTAGTGTCTTTCCCTGGATTTGGATTTTTCATCATTAATCATATCTTGTAACCCCCAAATGCCCTCATGAAAGTATTTTATCTCTCCGTTTTTTCTAATCCTCTTTTCTCATTGTTTATAATTATTTATTAAATATGCTAACTTTTAATTTTTTAGGGCTATTTCCCAAGTGCTACAAACCATACTTATCTACCTTTCTTAGATAGTCTTAAACTTAGCTAAATCCCCTTGTTTTGAACATAAAATCAAGAGAGTACTCTAAATGTCCTTATTGGTCTGTCAGGGATCTTGTTACTTCATAGAGTGTGTGAACCTGAAAATTCAATTAAATCTCTCCTTGGAAATGCTAATAGTGTGGTCGCTCTTTTTTTTGTTTCCTCACTAATAACATAAACATAAGCTCCTACACTCCATAATAAACAAAATGGCTTCCATCAGTTGATCAGGGTAAAGTGGATCTTCAAGGACATCTAGACTAGAAGTATATTAGACCAATAGTAGGGGAGGAAGGGGACTTTCTTGTGTACTTTTAAAAATTATTAGTAATATAGGGACTATTGGGTTTAATTTTAAGTCAAAAGATCTCTCTTTCACTGTTACCATACCTTGTCCTTCTCCCTTTTCCCTCTGGTGATCTTTCCATTTTAGAGAAACAACTAAAGGACATTAGGGTCTCTTGACCCAGTAGCTTGTTAGATACTCTGGAGTAAAAGTATCGGTTTGGTAAGGGAGGATAAGAGTTAGACTCTTGCTCATAAAGCTTTTGTGAATCTATTCTACATGTATAATTTTTATCTTTGCATTGATATCTCAATAAATCTGATGAATTTATTGACATTTATGGTATAGGTGTAAGTATTAAGATGCACTTGGATATTAACCAACATGTCGCAATTACATATTTTTCAACTAAAATGTAACATAGGTTATGCCTGTTGTTCCTCCAACTTGTTTATTAGTAACATTTTAAGATATAATGAGTGAGATGGAAATTATTTTACCTAAGGCTTTCCAAAAAAATGTTCTTGTCAGTTATGAAATAATAGATGTTTAAAAATCATTAAATTAACAACAACAAAAAAGATAAAATATCTAGGGATAAACTAAGAAATGTCCAAGACTCATGAAAACAAGTTTATAATACCATCAAGGTCACAAAAGAAGACTTGAACAAATGGAAAGACTCAGGAACTTCTTGGGTTAGGAAGACTCAGCCTCATAGTTACCAATACTTTCTCAATTAACTCGTAAATTTAGCAAGATTCTCCAACAAATACCATTGTTGTGTTTTTCTTCAAACATGAAAAGGAAATTCTGAAGCTTGTGTATAAAAATAATAAAAAATTGCCAGGGAAACTTGGTGTTTTTGTTTTTATTTTTTTAAAGGAGCAATGATGGGAATCCAGTCTTTTTAGATATTACATATATTATAAAGCCTCGTGTTGGTTCATGAAGAAATAGACTGACCAATGTTCAAAACAAAATGTATCAAATACTTATGAGATTTTCTGGATGAAAAAGAGCACTTCTAAATTGAATGATTAAAAGCTGGATTACTTAATAAATGCAGTTGACATAACTGGGTGATCTTCTTGGAAGGAAAATTAAGTTTGAGTTTATTCTTTATACTGTACCATAGGATGTATTCCAAAGGGATCATAGATTTTAAAATGAAACCATGAAACTAGAAGAAAACAAAAGAAAGTTCTTTATAACTATGGAATGGGCAAGAACTTTATAACTTGACTTGAAACCCAGAGATGGTAAAAGATTGATAAATTTAACCACAAACTTCTTCATAACACACATACCCACAAATTCATAAACAAGAACAAATGGGGGGAAATATTTGCAATTAATAGAGCAAGCAGAGTGATAATCTCCATAATATTTAAGAACACATAGAAACTGAATATAAAATTAGTGAATAGCAAAACTGGCAAAAGAGATGAACACTCAATTAACATAAAAGGAGATACCAGATAGCTTTTAGCTTGAAAAATGCTCAGCCTTACTCAGACTACCTTAATATATCATTTTTCATCATTCAGACTGGCAAAAATCCAAAAGTTATATAGCATACTATATTGAAGAGACTTTGGAGTAAAAGTCACTGTTATGGGTGGAATGGTAAATTATTACAACACAACCCTGACAGAAGACAATTTGGCAATTTCTATCAGAATAGCAAGTGCATATAAACTCTCTGACCCATTTTTCTTGAAAATAACATATATTTGTATATGTGTGACATGACCCATGTATGAAGTTTTTCACTGCAGCACCATTTATAATAACAAAAAAACTAGAAGCAATTCAAATGTCTATCAATGGATGCACCCAAATTTATTTATTCCCTTATTAATTGGTGTTCATTGCAGTTGTTAAGAAAATGAGGAAGCTATAGAAAAATATGGACAGAGTTTGAAGTTATATTTTAAGTAGGAGGAAAAAACAGGTTTTGCACAACTGTGTAGGTTATACAGTACTGCATATATGAGAACCAGTTCACATCAGAGTCTAAATGACCAGAGTCTTGGGAAAATGGTGTTGGAGTAGGCAGGGCTACAACTTTCTCTCAAAAACAATGGAGAAAACTGTCCAAAGGACCTGCTCTGGGGGTCAGCAGACCAGGACAGTGCTACACAACTCCCAGGAGAGTAAGGGACAGAGAGTCAAAGAATCGGAAACAACAAACCTGAGTTTTCAAACCCATGTGATGGCGGTGGAGGCCCAACCCCAAGGTATCAATCCAGGATAAAACCCCTGGCTCATTGCAGCCAACTGAAACAGACGTCTTCCTCCCTCTCAGCTGTTACAAGGGAAAAAGGAGGGGGGTTAGGGGGCTTCTTTTCAGTGAATTCAGCCAGCACAGCCTGCTTTGAATCTCAGCTCTGGCCAGACCAAAACACTGGAAAGTGGAGATTGAAAGAAAGACCTCCATGTAACTATATCGATGAGCACCATCTGCTGGTTGGTCTGGTAATTGCACAGAGAAAATCTGTTTTTAGGTCTCTCTCAACCCAAATTCCTGAAGAAATTCTATGCCCCATTAGTGAGTCCCTGGCCTGATTTTGATAACTTCAGCAGGGCTGTTTTAAAGACTTAGAATAGATTGAACCAAATGTCAAAGAAGAGCTGTGAAAAAAAATAGGCAAGAGAGAAATTGGCCATCTGAGTAAATTCACTAACATATTCAGGTGTCTAGACATCAGCAAAGAATTACAAGCCATACTAGGAAACAGGAAGAGTGGCCCAGCCAAAGGAACAAACCAAATATCCTGAAGAGACACAGGATTTAAGACAGTTAATCAGTGATAATCACACAACTCTCCTAAATCAATTTTAAAAATTGAAAGAAAATATGACTAAAGAGATAAAGGATATTAAGAAGACTCTGGAGAAGCAGATGTGGCTCAAGCAGCTAGGTGCCCGCCTACCACATGGGAGGTCCTGGGTTCGGTTCCCAGTGCCTCCTAAAGAAGATGAGCAAGATAGTGAGCTGGTACGACAGACTGGCATGGTGAGCTGACACACACAAAAAAAATGATGCAGGAAGATGAAACAAGATACTAAGAGAAACAGCAAGCAGGGAGTGGATGTGGCTCAAGCAATTGGGCATCTGTCTCCCACATAGGAGCTCCCAGGTTCCTTTCCCAGTGCCTCCTAAAAAGATGAGCAGACACAGAGTGCAGGCAGCAAGTGTAAACAATGAGGGAGGAAGAAATAAATAAATCTTAAAAAAAAAAGAAAAAGGGCATCAGGTGAACATTAAGAACAATTTGAAAGCTTGCAGAGAAAAGTAACAGAGCTTATGGGAATGAAAGACACTATGAATGAGATTTAAAATACATTAGAGACTTGAACCAAGAGGAGACGTGGGTGGTCCTTGATATGGCAGATGTGGACTAAATTCCCACCTCATAGAATTCTCAGCCCTCGGGGTTGGAGACCACGCTTCTAGTCCAGCTGCCACCAGAATCCTATTATCTCCAAGGACTGGGGAGTGGAGGACCTCCCACCTTGAGCATCAAGAATTCTGAAAGCAGCAGGTCATGAGAAGAAACCAGTTTTCTCCTAGACTACAGTGACTTCTGTTCACCTGGATTTCAGGGTCCCATACAGAGGCTACTCTCAGTTATACTGTGGCCACGTAAACAGTAGGCATTTTTTCCCAATTCTTGAGAAGACACCCCTATGATGAGTCTGCTGGTAGGCTAGAGACCATGCCCATTATTCTAGGAAGAATAAAGATTTGGGGAAACGGACTTGGCCCAGTGGTTAGGGCGTCCGTCTACCACATGGGAGGTCTGCGGTTCAGACCCCGGGCCTCCTTGACCCATGTGGAGCTGGCCCACGTGCAGTGCTGATGTGCACAAGGATTGCTGTGCCACGCAGGGGTGTCCCCCGCGTTGGGGAGCCCCACGCGCAGGGAGTGCACCCGTAAGGAGAGCCGCCCAGCGCGAAGGAAGGTGCAGCCTGCCCCAGAGTGGTGCTGCACACACAGAAAGCTGATGCAGCAAGATGACACAGCAGGTGGAACACGGATTGCCGTGCTGTTGACAACAGAAGCGGATAAAGAAACAAGACGCAGCAAATGGACACAGAGAACAGACAACCAGGGTGGGGGGTGGAGGGGAGAGTAATTAATTAATTTTTTTTAAAAAACTGAAGATTTGTGGGAGATATTGGGAGCAGTTACCTCCCAACTGAAGCCCCCAGAAAACGTGATTCTTCTAGGAAAGAGGGCTTGAAACCTCTTGTAGCAGTTTGATATTATTTATGAATTCCAAAAAAAGATAATTATGTTTGTAAACTGGTCTGTTCCCTAGGGCATGTTACCCTTTGATTGTATTAAATTCAGAGGTTTCACTCCTACTTTATTAAATCAATATTAGGGCTTTGATTTGACCACATCATTAAGGAATGCAGACCCTCACATGGAAATACAACACACACAGAAGCAGATATGCAGGAAGAGAGAGTGCTGTATAGACACAGCTGTGGGGAGAGATGAGCCTGTTAGTCCACTGCTGACCTTGTGAAGAGAGTAGAGCAGTTGAGCCTGGAGAGAGACAAGCCCTCCAGCCTATAGCTGATATTGAAAGAAGCTGGGACCATGGAGTCTTAGGAAGTAGAGGAAGGCTGAACTCTTGCAGAGATTGGCAGTAATCTTGCTCCAACACATGACAACAGAATGGTGAGAGAAGTAACTTACTCCTGTTTTATGGCCATGTGCCCATAAACTTCTACCCCAAATAAATACCTTTTATAAAAGAAAAACAAAACAAAACAAAAAAATATGAGAGGCACATAAGAACAGATTTGAATTGCATAAAGAATTAGTGATTTTGAAGACACAACATCTAAACTGGAAAAGACAGGAGAACAGAAAGAGAAAAGAATGGGAAAAATGGAACAAAGTCTTAGGGAATTGAATGACAAACCAAAAAACACAAACACACACATTATCAGTGTCCCAGAAGAAGAAAAGATTGGAAAAGGGGCAGAAAGAACACTTGAGGAAGTAGTGACTGAAAACTTCCCAACTCTTATGAATGGCATAAATATTAATATCAATATCCGAGAAAGACAACACACCCCAAATAGAAATATATCTGGATAGACCTACCCTGAGACACCTACTATTCAGAATCATAAATATCAGAGTTAGAGGCTTCTGAAAGCAGCAGGAGAAAAGCAAAGCATCATGTACAAGGGAAACTCAATAAGATTAAGTGCCAGCATCTCATCAGAAATCATGGAGGTGAGAAGAATGATGTATTTAAGATACTGTAAGAGAAAAAAAAATGCCAGCCAAGAATTCTGTATCTGGCAAAACTGTCCTTCAAAAATGAGGTGGAGTTCAAAGTCTTCACAGACAAACAAAAACTGATAGAATATGTTACCAAAAGACCATAATTATAGGAGATACCAAAGGGAGGACTGCAGCCTGAAAGGAAAAAACAAGGGTAAAAGATGTGAAGAGTGTAGAAATGAAGATTATTAGAAAGGATAATTTAAAGTGTAAAAAGATAGACTATAGTATGATATGACAACAGAAAGCCAAAGGTCAAAATGGATGAAGTAAGTAATGCCTTTACATTAATAACACTGAATGTTAATGGTTTGAGCTCCCCAGTCAAAAGGCATAGATTGGGAAGTGGAAGTGGCTCAAGTGATAAGGCTTCTGCCTACCATAGGGGAGGACCTGGGTTCAATCCCTGGGGCCTCATGGTGAAAAAGAAGAAGAGAAAGCATGCCTGCATGGTGAGCCAGTGCTTGTGTGCTGAGCCAAGTGTCTGCACGGTGAGCTGAGTACCCACATGGTGAGCCAAGTGCCATGTGGGTGCCCTCATGGCGAGCTGAGTGCCCACATGAGGGCCTGCATGGCGAGCCAAGTGCCTGTGCAGCGAGCCAAGTGCCTGTGCAGCGAGCCAAGTGCCTGCATGCATGCTCACGTGGTGAGCCAGTGCCCGGGTGGTGAGCCTAGTGCCCACGCAGCAAGCCAAGTGCCCATGTGAGTGCCCACGTGGTAAGTCAGTGCCCACATGGTAAGCCAAGTATTCGTGTGGTGAGCCAAGCGCCCTCATGAGTGCCCGCATGGTGAGCCAGTGCCTGCACAGCATGCCAGTGCCCACGTGGCAAGCCGAGTGCCCTCACAGTGAGCCAATACCCAAATGGTGAGCCAGTTCCCGTGCAAGTGAGTCATGCAGCAAAATGTTGATGCAACAAAAGAGAGACAAAAGGGTAAGTCAAGATAAAGTGCACCAGAAACCAGGAATTGAGGTGGCACAATTGACAGGGAACCTCTGTCCACATCAGAGGTCCCCAGGATTGAATCCCGGTGAATCCTAGAGGAGACAGATGAGAAGACAAAAAGAGAAATAGGAGGGGAGGAGGCAAGATGGCGGCTGAGTGAACTTCCCGGTTACTAGCTCCTAGAGGGAATCGGCTGGGAGGCGTCGGAGACTCCTTGGGACCGGGCTGTTTCGGGATTTTTCCTGGTCCCAAGGTGTTTGGACATCGATTTGGAGGGAAGGTAACAGAGAGGATCCATCCGTGAAATATACACGGAGATCCCAGCTATGTGTGGAGGATTCCCTCCTTGGGTAGGCAGAGCCGAGGCAGCTAGCACCGCGCCGAGCCCCGGCGGGCAGCGGCCAGGGTAGCCTAGCTGGGCCGCGGCCGGCGGCGGGCGGCAGGCAGCGGGCGGGGGATCCGAGCCACGCCGCGGTGGGCGGCAGGCGGGAGAGCTGAGCCGCGCTGTTCCGCGGCGGGCGGGGGGCGAGGGAGCCGAGCCCAGCCGAGCTGCGGCGGGCGGCGGGCGGCGGGCGGGAGAGCCGAGCCGCGCTGTGCTGCGGCGGGCGGCGAGCAAGGGAGCCAAGCCCAGCCGAGCCTAGCCGCGCCGCGGCGGGCGGCGGGCGGGGAAGCCGAGCCGGGCCGAGCCCAGCTGAGCCACGGAGGGCGAGGGGGCCGAGCCCAGCCGAGCTCGGTCGAGCCCAGCTGCGGCGCGGAGGGCGGCAAGCGGGAGAGCCGAGTCGCGCTGCGCCGCGGAGGGTGGCGGGCAGGGAAGCCGAGCCCAGCTGGGCCCAGCTGAGCCCAGCCGAGCCGCGGCGGGCGAGGGAGCCGAGCCCAGACGAGCTCGGCCGAGCCCAGCCGCGCCGCGCTGGGCGGGAGAGCCGAGCCGCGCTGCGCCGCGGTGGGCGGCAGGCAGGAAAGCCGAGCCCAGCCGAGCCCAGCCGAGCCGCGACGGGCGGGGGACCCAAGCCCAGCCGAGCCTAGCCGAGCCTAGCCAAGCCCAGCCGAGCCGCGGAGGGCAGGGGACCGGAGCCCAGCTGAGCCCAGCCGAGCCTGGCGGCGGGGTTTCTGTTCTTTGTTTTTTTGTTTTTTTTTTGTTTTTTGTTTTTTGTTTTATTTTTTATTTTATTTTATTTTTGTTGTTGTTTTTTTTTTTAATCCTCTCTTTCCTGTCCCCAATATTCTTCTTATACTATTTTATCTTAACAATACAATAGGTCCTACAGGAAATACCTCACATTTGCTGGGTTTCCTCACCCTCCACTGCCTCATTTTTCTGTGAATAGATTTAGCCTATCTACACTATCCCCTTTCCCCTACAACTTGATATCCTCCACCATCTGCTATCTCTCCTATATTCCATCTCCCTTTCTTTGATCCGCAAAGTGTCTAACTCTTAATTTCTAATACCTTTGTTTAGTTTTCCATCTGGTATTCGTCCCTGAAACTATTACCTTTCTTTTCTCTTTCCCTCTCTCACGGAAACAATAGCCTCTTAGTACGTACCACATTCCTCCCATATTCAGTCGTCTACCTCATTATAGGTACTTTCCTACTACTATAACTCTACACAATTTACATGATCTAACCTACATCCTCTCAGAACTCATATTGTTGCTTTGTTAACATATATCACCAATACTACTTCACACTTTTTCCTCCCTTACACAATTGCCTTTCCCCAGCACTAATACTTTCCTTTAAAGTGAGCTTAACTAGCAATAAGAAATTGGAATAAGAAGAACAAAGTGACAAAGAGAAGATATAACACTTACGCAAAAACAACAGCTAATTAATCTCCAAGACTAGACAAAGAAGCTAAGGAACTGATTAAACCCGTCAAGAAAAAATGTTGACAAGACAGCAACAAAAATCTACAAACCAAACCAGTAATCAGGAAAACATGGCTGAATCCAATCAGGAAGGGGGGCAGGACTTCGCACAAGCAATGAAAGATCTCAGAACATTTATCACCGACAAATTTGATGAAGTAATGAAAGAGGTTAACAGCATGAAGACAACACTTGGAGGGGAAATTGCAGACATGCGCAAAAAAATAACAGATATGATGGAAATGAACACCACAATTCAAGAAATCAAAAACACACTTGCAGCAAATATCAGCAGACTAGAAGAGGCAGAGCAGAGAATTAGTGATGTGGAAGACAGTGCATTGGAAATCAAACAGATAGTAGAAGTGGTCAATAAAAAGGTAGAAAAAATCCAGATAGGACTTAGGGACCTGAATGATAACGCAAAACGCTCAAACATACGTATTATAGGCATTCCAGAAGGAGAAGAGAAGGGAAAGGGGTCAGAAGGACTGTTGCAGGAAATAATGAATGAAAACTTCCCAAATCTACTGAAAGAGACAGATGTACATATCCAAGAAGCACAGCGCACTCCACTGGTCATAAACCCCAACAGGCCCACCCCAAGACATATACTTGTCAAATTATCCAATGCTCAAGACAAAGAAAAAATTCTAAAAGCAGCAAAAGAAAAGAAAACCATCACATACAAGGGAAACTCCATAAGATTAAGTGCTGATTTCTCATCTGAAACAATGGAGGCAAGAAGGCAGTGGTATGATATAGTCAAGGTACTAAAGGAAAAAAAATTTCCAACCAAGAATACTCTATCCAGCTAAACTAGCATTCAAAAATGATGCAGAGTTCAAAATATTCACAGATAAACAGAAACTGAAAGAGTATATCAACAAGAAACCTCCCCTTCAAGAAATTCTTAAGGGAGTTCTGCAGGAAGAAAGGATAAAACAGGACAGTCAGAGATGGAGGAGAGTGTAAAAGCAACAAGAAAGACAAAAATAGAAGGGGAAAATAAAATAATACAAACAAAATATAACAAACACAAATCCAACCAAAATATGGCTACCATAAATAACTCTCTAAACGTAATAACACTGAATGTCAACGGACTAAACGCACCTATCAAAAGATTCAGACTAGGACACTGGATAAGGAAATACGACCCATCTATATGCTGCCTACAAGAGACACATCTTAGACCCAGAGACTCATGGAGGTTGAAAGTGAGTGGCTGGAAAACAATCATACAAGCAAACAACAACCAAAAAAAGGCAGGAGTAGCTATATTAATATCAGACAAAATGGACTTTAAATGCGAAACAATTGTGAGAGACAAAGAAGGATACTATATTTTAGTGAAAGGGACAATCAGTCAAGAAGATCGAACAATCATAAATATTTATGCTCCTAACAAGGGCGCCTCTAAATATGTGAGGCGAACGCTGGAAAAACTAAGTGAAAGAATAGATGCATCTACAATTATAGTGGGGGATTTTAATACACCACTATCAACTCTGGACAGAACATCTCAAAAGAGAATCACTAAAGAAACAAAACATTTGAACAGTATATTAGAAGAGCTGGATCTAATAGACATATATAGATCATTACACCCAAACACAGCAGGATATACATTTTTCTCAAGCGCACATGGAACATTCTCCAAGATTGACCATATGCTAGGCCACAAAGAAAGGCTTAATGAATTCAGAAAGATCGAAATCATACAAAACAATATCTCTGACCACAGTGGAGTGAAGCTGGAAATTTGCAAGGGACAGAGACCCAGACTCCACACGACAATTTGGAAATTAAACAGCACACTCTTAGAAAAACAGTGGGTCAAAAAGGAAATCTCAAAAGAAATCAATGACTACCTTGAAACAAATGATAATGATAACTCAACATACCAAAATTTATGGGATGCAGCAAAAGCGGTACTGAGAGGGAAATTTATAGCCATAAATTCATATATCAAAAAAGAAGAAAGAGCAAAAATTGGAGAACTAACTGCACTTTTGACGGAACTAGAAAAACAACAACAAAGTAACCAACAGGAAGAAGAAGGAAGGAAATAACAAAGATAAGAGCAGAACTAAATGAAATAGAAAATAAGAAAGCACTTGAAAAAATAAACAAGACCAAGAGCTGGTATTTTGAGAAGATCAACAAAATTGACAAACCTTTAGCGAGACTAACAAAGAAAAAAAGAGAAAAGATGCAAATACACAAAATAAGAAATGAGAAAGGTGATATCACCACTGACCCCACAGAAATAAAGACTATCATAAGAGGATACTTTGAAAAACTATATTCCAACAAAAATGACAATTTAGAGGAAATGGACAAATTCCTAGAAAAACATAAGCAGCCCATACTGATGAAAGAAGAAATTGATGATCTTAACAAACCAATCACAAGCAAAGAGATAGAATCAGTCATTAAAAATCTCCCAACTAAGAAGAGCCCAGGGCCAGACGGCTTCACAGGTGAATTCTACAAAACATTCCGGAAAGAACTAACACCAATCCTGTTGAAACTATTCCAAAAAATCGAAACAGAAGGAACACTGCCTAATTCCTTCTATGATGCCAACATTACCCTAGTACCAAAGCCAAACAAAGACACCACAAGAAAGGAAAATTACAGACCAATTTCTCTAATGAACCTAGACGCAAAAATACTTAACAAAATACTTGCTAATCGTATTCAACAACACATTAAACAAATTATACACCATGACCAAGTGGGATTTATTCCAGGTATGCAAGGATGGTTCAACATAAGAAAATCAATCAATGTAATACACCATATAAACATATTGAGTGAAAAAAACCACATGATTATATCTATAGATGCAGAAAAGGCATTTGACAAAATATAGCACCCCTTCCTGATAAAAACACTCCAAAAGATCGGAATACAAGGAAACTTTTTGAACATGATAAAGAGTATATATGAAAAACCGAAAGCCAACATTGTTTATAATGGCGAAATCCTGAAATCCTTCCCTCTAAACTCAGGAACAAGACAAGGATGCCCATTGTCTCCGCTCCTGTTTAACATTGTCTTGGAAGTACTTGCTCGAGCACTGAGACAAGAACCAGATATAAAAGGCATTCAAATTGAAAGGGAAGAAGTCAAAATTTCATTATTTGCAGATGACATGATCCTATATATAGAAAACCCTGAGAGATCTACAACAAAGCTCCTAGAACTCATAAATGAGTTTAGTAAAATCGCAGGTTATAAGATCAATGCGCAAAAATGAGTAGCATTTCTATACACCAATAATGAGCAAGATCAGGAGGAAATCAAGAAACAAATACCATTCACAATAGTAAATTAAAAAATCAAATACTTAGGAATAAATTTAACTAAAGAGGTAAAAAACTTATACATCGAGAACTATACAAGATTGTTCAAGGAAATCAAAGAAGACCTAAATAAATGGAAGAATATTCCCTGTTCATGGATAGGAAGACTGAATATTATTAAGATGTCTATCCTACCAAAACTGATCTACACATTCAATGCAATCCCAATAAAATTCAACACAGCCTTCTTTAAGGAACTAGAAAAACTAACTATGAAATTTATTTGGAATAGAAAGAGGCCCCGAATAGCCAAAGACATATTGAAAAAGAAAAACGAAATAGGAGGAATCACACTTCCTGACTTCAAAACATACTACAAAGCTACAGTAGTGAAAACAGCATGGTACTGGCATAAGGAGAGACACACAGACCAATGGAATCGAATTGAAAGTTCAGATATAGAACCTCATGTATATAGCCATATAATATTCGATAAAGCCACCAAACCCTCTCAACTGGGAGAGAATGGCCTATTCAACAAATGGTGCCTGGAGAACTGGATAGCCATATGTAGAAGAATGAAAGAGGATTACCATCTCACACCTTATACAAAGATCAACTCAAGATGGATCAAAGACCTAAATATAAGAGCCAAGACCATAAAGACCTTAGAAAGCAGTGTAGGGAAACATCTACAGGACCTTGTAATAGGAAATGGCTTCATGAATATCACACCAAAAGCACGAGCAGCAAAGGAACAAATAGATAAATGGGACTACCTCAAAATTAAAGCCTTCTGCACCTCAAAGGAGTTTGTCAAGAAAGTAAAAAGGGAACCCACACAATGGGAGAAAATATTTGGCAACCATATATCTGATAAGAGACTTATAACTTGCATATATAAATAACTCATATATCTTGAAAACAAAAAGATAAACAACCCATTTAAAAAATGGGAAAAAGACTTAAACAGACACTTCTCCAAAGAAGAAATACAAATGGCTAGAAAGCAAATGAAAAATGTTCCAAATCTCTAGCAATCAGGGAAATGCAAATCAAAACTACAATGAGATACCATCTTACTCCCATAAGATTGGCAGCCATGAAAAAAACAGTAGAATACAAATGCTGGAGAGGATGTGAAGAAAGGGGAACACTCATCCATTGCTGGTGGGAATGCAGAAGGATCCAACCATTCTGGAGGACAGTTTGGCGGTTTCTCAAAAAATTATCCATAGATTTGCCATATGACCCAGCAATACCACTGCTGGGTATATACCCATCAGATCTGAAAACAAGGACACAAACCGATATATGTACACCAATGTTCATAGCAGCATTGTTCACTATCGCCAAAAGTTGGAATCAATCCAAATGTCCATCAACAGATGAGTGGATCAATAAAATGTGGTATATACACACAATGGAATACTACTCAGCTGTAAGAACCAATACACTACAATCGCACGTGATAACATGGATGAACCTTGAGAATCTTATGTTGAGTGAAGCAACTCAGGCATTGAAGGACAAATACTATATGACCTCAATGATATGAAATAAGTTAACTGCCTCAGAGAGCTAGAGTCTGGAAAAGTGGCTTACAGGAAATCGGCGGGTGGAGGAAGGATGTGAGTTAATGTCTGCAGGGGTGGAATCTGTGATGAGCTGGCGGTAAGTATGAGCACAAAGAAGGGACAAAATGGGGGCAAGGGGTTACCTTCGGGTGGTGTTTTCTGGGTTTGAGGGGGGCTGGGGATGGGAAGAGGGGTAATATTGTCCAAGAAATAAGTGGGAGGGAGGGGCAACATACGAATATGGGAGAGTGTCATAAGTTCGTTGAGAACTAAATGTTGAGTAAAACGTATCCAAGTATAAGTAGGAGGGTTACCTGGTTAGGACGCTCAGGGGGTATGGTCTGATGCGTGACGGACTCCGGAGGGAATAGCTGAAGGCTCATTTTGCCAAGGTGGGTTCTACCATTGGGTGGGGTGGACCCATATCCTGGGGAAGACTAATGCCGTTGAATAGAGAGAACTGTATCTCTCGTGAGAAAGGACGGCTCCCAGGGTATTAGATTGGCAGGCGTTGTGGGCCCTAAGGGGAGGGGAAAATGGATGTGGAATGGATGGAACAAAGATAAATAAGGGGGCAAAAGAGGAGTTATGTGAGAGTACATGAGGGTGAATATAAAACAGCTAATATTACACCAAAAACGTATAGGGGACGACAGACTAATAATGAAAACCATAAGACAAAACAGGATAACTAAAAAATTTAGAAAACCGTACAGCCTAAAATATGGACCACATAGTAAGCACAAATGTCACCTTGTTTGAAAACTATAGTGTTGGAATCTGTACATCAGTTTCAGGAAATATGATATGAATAAGTTAAAAGATTATTGCTGTGCAAGGGAAAAGGTTTTATGGTGGATCTGGGGAAATACTGTATATTGTATATATGAATTTCGGTGATCTAAGACTCTTCTGAAGCTGACATTATGTTGGGATTCACTTTACGGGAAGTTTTGGATCACAGAGTGGTTCAACAATGGCAGCGGAGGAATACTGATATGGGATGTTATTGACAGGATATATATAGTTGACAGGGAGTTATACAGGGCATATGCCCAGGGTATATGGTAATGTCTATATATACTCATAGTGGAAACAAAAACAACAGCTGAGGGGGTACTGGGCTCCTGGCCAGGGGGTCACTGTTGTGGGCCCTGGGAGAGCAGCGGCAATCCTCCAGGTGCAACGGTAAGAACCAGGAAGGAAGGAGGGCCCAACAGTGGGCTCGTGATACTAATGGTTACACTTATGAGCCTATACACCTGCAATAAGAACAAGGCCTAGAGTAGCATTGTGCCTGGGGGTTTCCTCCTGACAGCCTGCATGTTACTCAAATGTGGCCACTCTCAAAGCCAGACTCAGCGTGTAGATGCGATGCATTCCCCCCAGCGTGGGACATGACACCCGGGGATGAGCCTCCCTGGCACCGAGGGATCACTACCACATACCAGCTGAAGAAGCAACTAGAAAATGACCTTGAATTAAAGATTCAATGCGGAACAGCAGAATATACCTGTCTACATATAATGACATGACTTCGGGAAGCTGTTTGACCTAATGTAAGGGGGAAATGGAAAGGAGAAATGAGATTATAAGGCTGTGAGTCTCTAAAAAAGAGTCTGGAGGTTGTCAGAAGGAATACCCCTATGTACAACTGAACAGAGTCTAAGAGACAGATAAGGTAGATACAACCCCAGGTATTGGTTCTTTTGAGGGATAAAGAGACCCACGGGTTCTATGGTCATGGCAGAAGGGGTTCACTGCCATGACAGATAGCCCTTCTTTGGAGCTGGTGTTTCTGCGTAATGGAATTGGACTCAGAGGGGATCTCTTTTCACAAGACTTGCATGCTACTTTATTGGAATTGTAGTTGGTGCTGGGTTTAAGATATATGTAGGGGATTTGAATCTCTGGACTGATAATATGACACCCAGGCCCAGAGCCTCAACAGACTTCAGCTCCTACACTTTGATTTATTGGACTTACTCCACTCAGCTAACATGGAGTTGAAGAAGGTCAACCACCACAACATGGAGCCTAGAGTGTCTACAACTGGAAGCGGGAGGAGTGCATCCAGTACCCATATGGAATCTAAGCCCTCACTTGACATAGATGTGCAATGGACACAACCAATCCATTGTCCACAGAGAAAATGTGGAATGGGTGCGGGAACGGTAGCCATGGTGGCTGCTGGGTGTGGGGAACGGGAGGAAGAGATGAGATGTGGAGGCGTTTTCGGGACGTGGAGTTGTCCTGGATAGTGCTTCACGGACAATTACGGGACATTATAGAGCCCCCCAGGGTCCACTGGATGGAATGTGAGAGAGTCTGGGCTATGATGTGGACCATTGACTATGGGGTGCAGTGATGCTCAGAGATGAATTTACCAGGTGCAATGGATGTGTCATGATGATGGGAGAGAGTGTTGCTGTGGGAGGAGTGGGGGGCGGGGGCGGTGGGGTTGAATGGGACCTCATATTTTTCATAATGTAATTAAAAATATATATATATAAATAAATAATTTTTTAAAAAAAGAGAAATAGAGAAGATCACACAGCAAATGGACACAGACAGCAAAACAGCAGGGCAGGGGAGGGGGAAAGAAAGGAAAAAAGTTTAAAAAAAAAGACATAAAGTGATAGAATGGATTAAAAAAATAAGCCTACTATTTGTTGTCTTTAAGAGACTCACCTCATATAAGGACACAACCAAGTTTAAAGTGAAAGGTTGGAAAAAGATATTTCATGCAAAAAGAAACCAAAAAATATCTGGAGTAGCAATACTAATATTGGAAAAAATAGATTTTAAATGCAAACTGTTATAAGGGATGAGGAAAGTTATTATATATTAATAGAAGAGGCAATTCAGCAAGAAGAAATAACTATACTAAATATTTATACACCTAACTTCAGTGCTCCAAGATACAAAGGCACACACTGGCAAAGCTGAAGGGAGAAATAGATGTCTCTACAATAATAGTTGGAAAGTTCAAAGCACCACTCTCAGTATTGGATAGGACATCTGGAAAGTATAAAGAAACAGACAGCCTGATAATATGATAAATGAACTAGACCTAACAGAGTCTGTATGACCAGTAGCCTTGGGAGTTGTACAATGCACAACTTCAACAGCTGGATTCTTTGTATATGATGGTATGCTACCTTTGTGTAAAAACAAAAGTCAGGGGATCAGAATATTCATATTGATTGATTTATGTGTAAAGAAACTAGAAGAATATACAAGAAACTGAAATAGTGGGTATCACTAGTTTTGAAGGTGCACTAACAATGTGGAAGTGGTTTGGGTTGTATAGGATAGATATAGGTATACATTTTTTTAAACCATTGGGATGTATTACCTATTCAAAAATTAAATTAAAAAAAACAAAAAAAATGTATTCTATTATGGTAATGTCTTCAAGTTAATATTTCTGTCAGAAGATATTTTTATCCTTTTCCCTTTTTTTGGTGGTAGTATGAAAAACTACTTTTAGAAAGCATTGAATGTCATGTCTCTGAGAATATAAATTACTAAGTCTGTTACTCAAACACCATATGCGTGATGGGCAGGTTTTTAATCTAAGATTTCTAATTATATGGGATGAAAACTGGTTTAATGAGATCATAAGTAAAGATTTGAATATATCAAAATAAAGCCCTACTTTAAGTTTTCTGGAAGAGATTCTTCTTATAAAACAAGATTTCCCCCCAATGTTCTACTTTCTCTGTATTTTGCTGACCTCACCTTTTCCCCCTATAATTTCCTGAACTAGTAAAATGATACGTTTCTTTGAATATACATATTTTTACTAAAAGAACAAAATGTTTCATCCTGTGTCATTTATAAATAATGTGAAGTTGTGTGGTGCACACATGAGTGTGTGTGTAACATTACCAGAGTCACTGTAGACTGAAGGCCTTGCTAGTTATAAGAAAGAGTAGGAAATAGGGAAAGGAAAGGTGTTTTCTGTTATTTTAGCATATAGCACTGGATATCTTGTTCATTTAAAAAAAAAAACAAAACAGTTTTTGGATTGATAAGATTAACCCTATTCTTACTGAAAAAAGAAAAAAAGCTTTAACAGTGTCCTTGTCATATAAGAGAAGTAGCATATTGCCACTGTTAATGCTCCCTCATCTTTTTAAGGGAGTGAATTTTTTCACATAAATTAATTTCATAGCATGCTGTGGTGGAAAAAGCTTGGGTTGGAACCAGACAAACCTGGATTCAAATTCTGCTTTTCCACTATTTAGCTTTGCAACTGTGGACTTAACCTTCTCTGCAATTTGGGTTTTTTCGATGTAAAATCGAGCTACTAATACTAGGACTCTTGTGAGGATAAGATCTTCTACAGGGTGCTGGCCATCATGTTGTTAGCATCTCGCCTGCATCCGGGGTTAGCTGGCCTTCCTCTTCCTTGGGGCTCCCCTGGCCCCCTAAGCACACTTGTCTCAGGTTATTTAGCACCCTTCAGATATCTGTTCATTTGACTGTTTCTGAGGGCAGACTCTACATTTTATTTCATCTCCAGTACTTAGGACATTGGCATGACAGTTGAATAAAATGATCTAATCACTTTCATTTTATTTTAATGCTTTAAAATGGAAATGTCCTGGTACATATGACAGTATATGGAATCTATTGTAGAGATTTAACTTTGAGGCATCCATTAGACCGGATTTGTTTCATAGCCTGGGGCCTGGGTTCTTAGTTAGAGCAAATCACCACTAGATGGGGATCTTACTCACTTTGATACCACTGGAAAGGCTACTTAAGTCTTCACATTTCCCTTTATTCCCACTGCAACCCTTTGAGCTAGGTATTACTATTTCTACTTAACATCAACATATGCCAAGAGGTTAGGTATCTTTTCTAAGGCCATATGGCTAGCATGCAGTGGTATTACCATTCGAACTCAGATTATTTTACTTATGTCCACTGTATTTTCCACAATATTAAATAATTTAAATACATTTGAAATACTTAGCTCAGTGCATGACACATGGTGCCAATAAACAGAGGTTGCTATTATTATTCTATCAAATTTCCTCCCTTGAAGTTTGAGAATCTGCTCCATGCATGTATTATTAAAGTAATCTGTTATGAACTAATGAAAATTTACATTTCTAGTTGAACTTTCTTCTATGGCTACATCACTCATGGACAACTATAGTAGCTCTTGACTCTGTCACGACCCAGTCAAAGCTCTAGGATTTTAAAGCTGTCTCTCAAGTGCCCCTTTTTTCCCTATGGGGTGCTGGGTAACTCTCTCACTTCATGGCCATTGGACTTTTGCTGCTGGCAGTGCTGTGGTTGCTTGGTGGCTTCAAAACTTGGGAAACTGCTTCAAAATATTATAAAAATTAATTGTATTTTTTAAAAGCTAGTGTAGAGTGTATTATTCTTTAAACATGTATATGTAATATGTATATATGCGTTCATAAATACAAAATATTTCATAAGATTTTGTACTGCAACCTTTATATACTGTACGCATTTTATAATAAATGTTTTAATGCTATACACATTTATTAATAACTGTCATTAAGTAAGATTTTAAAAGTATTTTTAGCTTAAAAGGCAAAGTAAACTAGTTAGTGAATACTTGAGTTTATCTACTAATACAATCAAAATGATTGCTGTATCGAATTAATGGTAAGTAAGAACAGTGGTACTGCTGGTCTGAGATGGCCTTTTCCCCAATATTGATTAAAAAGATTAAGAATGTAGAGGAATAATTGAAAATTTGGGGTATGCTCTGGCATTGCTCTAGTGAAATGTTTGCCTGAGAACAGTGGTATTTGGTGACTCCTTTAATGCTGAGATGTTCCCTCTATTTCCTTCCTTACTTTATCTACCAATAGGATAAGCACTTTTGAAAAGGGTTACTAAAAGAAATAAAACAGGTCAAAGGAGTGGGAGGAGTAGTAGGACAAATTAGACATAGCACTTGTTCTTAAGGGCAATGGCTGATAATGAATTTTATTCTTGTTATATCTCTGCAGAAAGCATTTTCAGAATTTTAGTATACAATTAGTTTATATATGAATGTATCTTGTTCAGATCTCTGATTTTTTTCCTGTGCTCATTTTTGGTTATCTATTTGTTTAACTGATATACCGCTATTCTTTATGGGAATGTGGAAAGGAAAAGAAAAAGTGGGAAATAAGCCCAATAAAAAGTGAAAAGGAGAGGCGGGGAAAAAAGCCTGCCTTGGCTAGAGAATTCCAGGGACATCAACAAAGTGTGGATTTGTTCCTTGGATAATTTGCCCCAGGGCTTCACTTCATTTTGTTATTAGCAATAAAGACTAAAGTCATTGGAGTGGAGATATTTGTGGTAATGTCAAAAGAAAGGAGAATGGAGGAACAAACATTTATTCAGTACCCATTCTATGCCAGGGACTCCATAGACATTTCACTTACCAAATCTCATTAATCTTTATAATAACCACCTGAAGTATGTGACAGTATCCTACTGAATTTATGAAGAAATTGAGGCTTAAGCCCAGAAGCACAAGTTGGAGCCCAGGTCTTTCTGAAATCATAGTCCATGTTCTAGGCTCCAAAGCCTGGATTCTAGCTGGTAAAACAACCACTGACTATATCACATTTGTGTGGGAAAAGCACTCAGTCTCTCTAAATCTAGCTTCTCATTTCTTGAATAATAGGGCTGTACTAAATGAGCCTAATGTCCTTTTCAACTTTAAGTTCCTGTGCTAATTCGTGTTTTTTTACACAGCACTGATAAACCTCTGTTCAAATATGATTTGTTTTATTAGCCTTGTGCTCACCACGGACATTTTCCTCAATCTTTCATTGCATGGGTTTTAAACTTTCTAACCCTGGAAGCTGTAAGCGTTACCTAAACCATAGCAGCTTAGCTGTGTTCTTCAATTATGGCTGAGAACAGATTATTTTATATATATATATATATATTCATATATATGCATATATGTAAATGCATATATATGTATATATAAACATATATACCAACATGTGTATGTATATGACATATATATGAGAGCAAGAACTATCTTAGCACCTATCATTTATTATCAGCTATTACTTAAAAATGCCATAGCCCACAATGTGTAAAATATATCTAATAGGCACATATTGTTTTTGTACCGAGAATATACAATGCTTTTATATAAAACTGGAATCAAATTTGATTGTTTTAAGATCTAACAAATTTTCTACTTCTACAGTTTTAGGAAAAGAATTTCTAGACTCTACATCAAGATCTTTATTTTTACAGCTGTTAATTCCAAGGATACTGTAGTGAAAAGCATGAATAAAAATACATCTGCTGCAGCAACTTCCAGTCTACTTGAAAAGTAATTTTTAAATTAAATTTTAATGTTTTGAACTATCATAGTTTGAAATATATATGTTTTAAATTTTTGTTGATCATATAGGTAAGTAGTAGCATTTCCATGTAAGTTTAATTTGTAATCCTCTTATTATGATTGAAGCTAAGCAGCTGGACAATTTTTAACAGCAGAAGTAAATGAATTCTTAGCAATAGAGGAATTGTAAATAGTATCCTAGCCGTATTTATATATTTTATTCTGCCATTGAAATTTACATGAAAAATTCCTTACAATAACATTGGGTTAAAAAAGCAAGATCCAAAACTGTTCATGCAGTGTAATATCAACTCAAAAAAAATAATGTAATTGAGAAGAAAGGTTAGAAGTTAAGTATATTGTTGTGTTAATAATAGATACACTGTTAGGATTAGCAAAAGAGTGATCCTTTACTGAAACATTGATAGAGACTGTGTGTGCCCCCTTTGCAAGAAATCCAAATTCACAAGGTTTAAGAACTCACTGGAGAGATTTGCTAGTAAGAAACCTCAGTACCCTGTCTCCCCTTTATCTCTCCCACTTCAGGCCCTACTCCTTTACAGCTCTTATGACCTGACATCCTATAATAAATGACTGGAAATTCTGAAATCCATGTCCGTAGAACATTTTTGGGATCTGGTTCTCTCTGCCTTTTTTCTAATTAACCATTGCCCTAGTAACCAGTTGGGCCTTCCAACACTAGAGCTGAATTAGTACAATGCAACCCTAAAGGATGGCCTGTATGGAAAGCAAAATATTCAGAAAGCAGGGAGATGTGTGGGTTTTGTTTAATTTCTTTCATCTATTTTTTTATGATTTAACTTTTTAAAAGCAATTTTATTGCAATATATTCACATACCATATAATCTATCCGAAGTGTACATCAGTGGCTTTTAGTATAATCACAGTATTATATTCATCACCACAAAAAGTTTTAGAACAATTACATTACTCCAGAAAGAAAAACTCCACACCCCTTAGCAGTCACCTCTCATGATTTAACTTTTAAACACAACAGTTTTCACAGTTTTCTTAAAGATAGAGTTAGAATTTTTGTGGCAGAAGGTAACAGCTTTTTCTGAAAGCTATAATGATATGTAAGATATGAGGTAACTCTTTTTAAATAGTAATTTTAGTTATTTGGTACATTTGAAGATAGCTACAAGTCCTAGAAGTCAAGAAAGGCTTTAATATACCACTAAGCAGATCTTACATCAAATTTTGCTCCTGGGGTAAGACAGGACTCACATCCCTGCTCTTCAGCTTTATGACCTTGGCCCACCCAGTTAACCTTCCTGAATTTTGGTTCCTTTAGAAAAATGAAGGTAATAATCTTAGAGATTTTATAAATATTACCTTGAAAGGCATAATGTATATATATTGCTTAACATTGTATCCAGGACATAAAAAGCAAGCAGGCAACCCTAAGCCTTATTTCAAACTTTATTCCAGTTCTGTTTGACCAGTAAGTCTCCCCTCTGAACAGAGCATTCAGAAATGCAATTTGGGGTATACCTTTTCAAAAAAAGTTTTGAATGCTCCTTTTTTTGTCTGGCAAAAATTGCAGCCAGGGCAAGTACTTTGTACCAGGAAAATACTCTAAATTAAAAGGATGAACTGTTTTCACACACTCTCTCTCTCTTTTCTCTCTCTCAAGATTATAAAAGATGAGTTTTACTTTGCTTTTAAATGAACACAAATGTCTTTCAAAGTTTTATACTTAATTCATTAAAATATTTTGTTTTGAAATCCTTTAGTATAGTCTAAAAATCAGCTAAAATCAATCTTTAGTAAATCTTCAAATTGATTTAAATATTTAATGCATTTTTTTTGTTCTATTTCAAAGAAATATGCATTGTGGCCATAATTTCCTTCTTTGTTTTGTAGAGAAAATTAAAAGTACAAGAAAGAACTTCAATTTTATTGTTCTTACATCTTATACCTTTAAAAATATGGTTGCTAGTATGCACTGCGTATTTTGGGATTGTATCCATCTAAGAATTTGTTTTTGTTTTTTAAAATGTATTTTTAATTTTTTTAAAAGATACTTAGATTACACAAAATGTTACACTTCCCACCCTTCCCCACATTAACAACTTCTTTCATTAGTATGGTACATTCATTGCAATTGATGAACACATTTGGAACATTGCTGCTAAGCATGCATTGTAGTTTACATTGTAGTTTACATTCTCTCCCACTCAATTGTCTAGGTATGGCCTGTATCTGTTGTTGCAGTGTCATTCAGGACAATTCCAAGTCCCGAAAAGCCCCCATATTACACCTCTTTTTGCATCTCCCTGCCTTCAGCACCTCCAATGGCCACTGTCTCCACATGAATGTGCTAAAATCACAATAAGTCTATAGTAGAATACCAGTAACTCCACTCTAGTCAGTATTTTATTCCCCAATCCTAAGAATTCTGGGACAGTGATGCCCAAAAATTTGTTTTAACAAGCAGTTTAAAGGAAGATTAGTATAGATCTCTAGGCTAACTCTTGCTACTTTACTTTATCTTAGGGATCCTGCTTTTCAGCTGATTACAGTTACCAAGGAAACAGGTCTTGGTCTGAAGATCCTAGGAGGAATTAACAGGAATGAAGGTCCCTTGGTGTATATTCAAGAAATTATTCCTGGAGGAGACTGTTTTAAGGTAAAAATGAAAATAAAAGCAAACAAAAACCAAAAACAGTAGCCAGGGTTTTCCTACTTCATCAGTAAACTATTTGTGTTAACTGAAGATCCACTGTGGCCATTCTTCTGTGAAGACAGACCTTTACTCTCAAAGAGCTTTAAGTTAACAAATGAATAGGTTCTTCACATAGGAAAATGACAGCGATTTCAGACTCCAACTAAAGATCATATAGTCTTGAAATATGTGCTGTTCAACTCTTATTCTAAGTCTGGGTGAGAGAAATTATGTTTGAGTTCGGATTTAATTGGATCACTTGAACAAACAAACAGCAAATAAAATCTATATATTTCTGGATTTGCAGTAAAACTATTGAAGTGGAGTTTGTTAAATTATATTATTCATTAATGCCCACTTGAGAAATTAGGTTTAGCATTAAGGCCAGAAAATGCAGTTTTTTGGGGGTTAAAAACTTGAACTCTCCTTGTCTATGTAAGAAATTATGTAATCTGAACTATCATGGGCCCCTTTTTGCTCTTGTTGCCATGAAGCCCAGGACCAAACTTGAAGCACAAGCCCAGCAACTTAGCTGGCATATCAGTTACTGTATTGCTTTCTCCTTTCTCTTGGATCTCATTTGCTATTTTTGTTTTACTGAAGTACTAATCTTATTATACATGTCTTTTGTTGAAAGTTGCCTCAAGTCCTTTTTGGAAAGATGGTAGGTATGAAGAATTTAAGTTAACTCCTATCAAGGTCAGGCTATCTATATCTAGCATGGTAGGGAATCCCCTTATCATTAAGGTGGTTGTTGTCATTAGGGTTAAATAGTTTCTCCTCAGATCAACTTTTTTTTTTAAAGATTTATTTTATTTATTATTTCTCTCCCCTTCCCCCCCACCCCACCCCAGTTGTCTGTTCTTTGTGTCCATTTGCTGCGTGTTCTTCGTCTGCTTCTGTTGTTGTCAGCGGCACGGGAATCTGTGTTTCTTTTTGCTGCATTGTCTTCCTGTGTCAGTTCTCTGTGTGTGAGGCGCCATTCCTGGGCAGGCTGCACTTTAGCGCTGGGCGGCTCTCCTTACGGGGTGCACTCCTTGTGCGTGGGGCTCCCCTACGTAGGGGACACCCCTGCATGGCACAGCACTCCTTGCGTGCATCAGCACTGCACGTGAGCCAGCTCCACACGGGTCAAGGAGGCCTGGGGTTTGAACCTTGGACTTCCCATGTGGTAGACAGACACCCTATCCACTGGGCCAAGTCCGCTTCCCCTCAGATCAACTTTTGAACTGATCCTTTGTGGCATGTCCCACCCTTCTCACCCCCATCCCACCACAAACATTTATTTAGCAAGCGTTTATTTATCTGTTCAGACAGTTTCACCTATAACTTCCAAAATAGTAATAGTTATGTCAATTGTTCCAGGATTGTTCAGATAATAGAATACCTCCCAAATATATTTTCCGAGTTGTAAGTATTAAATAATAAAAGCAGCTATCTAATAAGTTGAGAATATTTTCATGATACAAATTTTTGGCTATTAAATTTAAATTATTAACCAAATGTTTAAATGCTAGAATAAATTATGAAAACTAGAAATACCCTATTGGTCTTAACAGATTTCAAGCAAAAATGTAGTTTTTCTTCTAAGAATTGAAATATTTAGCCCTACTTAGTTTTAAGGCTGAGTAGGGGTGTGTGTATGTGTGTGTGTGTGTGTGTGTTCAGTATAGCTAAGATACTTCTTACACTTGATATAATAACTTATTGGTTCAAGATATATAATGTGATAAGAATGCACTTTTAAGACAATCATCAGTTTGTGCTTTTTTATTACCATGACAAATATTTGTAGAGTAATAAATTGATAGTAGTGGTAATGAGTTACTCTTTGCCTGCTATTAGTGATAGCAACTTAACTATATCCATAATATATACTTTCTATCTTTATTTTTCTTAGAATTTTATTCTTTGAAAAGGTATTGAATTAAAAGCACTGAAAACAAACGAAAAAAATAAAGCCCTCTAATGGACTCTAATCTATACTTACCACTAGAGAGCAGCATAGAGTTATTAATGATTTTTTACTATATTTGGTCCTGTCCAACCGAAGAAAACAGTTAAAATATAGAAAGTGTAGAATAAGTAATTGTCCAATGCTTACATTTTATTTTTGTATGTCTCCTCAAGATGGAGTTATATGCATAATATTTACTCTGAAAATACAAAATAAATGCAATTTTATTTTAAGATATTTTTTGTTAATAATAGTACTAGTATTAACTGTGATCTAAATACCATTAAGCATGTTAATAAATTTACAGTCTATACAAAATCTCTGCATGGTAGGTGTATTCATAGAACAGAAAACATAGGCCCACAAGGTTATCCAATTAATGAGGTTGCTGAACTAAGCAAATGTTAATAGATTTTTAAATGTACCCAAGTACTTGCACTTTTTATTTTATACATAAAATAAAGATTTTATTTTTTAATAAATTTTTGAAAAATTTTATTTTAACATTGCAATGTTTTCAAAATTAACACTATAGGTAATCTCAGGCTTATAGATGGGTTATATTCCATTTATGTTCCCAAACTGAAGAAGTTATTGGAACTCAGAAGGAATTTTTTTCAGTTAATCTTTTTTGTTTTTTTAACTTTTTATTAACTTTATGTCAAATTCGCAAAAATAAAAGAACAGAAAAAGGCAGCTCAACAAGTTATGGAAACATTACTCCTAAAAAAAAAAGTTCTTTTTCAGGGACTTTTATCTCATTTAATTCCAACTGCTAATGCAGTTGTTCCTTTACTATTCAGAAAGATACACAGATGAATACAGGTTAGTTAAATGGCACAGTTAAGATCTCCTTATTAAGGAAAAAAAAAGGAAGAGAAAGAATATGCTTAATGATACTCACATCTCACAAATCCAAACCCCATATTCTTTTTTTTTCCCCCTTTAGAGTTTATTTTTTAGGAGGTACCAGGGATTGAACCTGGGACCTGGTATGTGGGAGGCAGGTTCTCAACCAATGGGCTACATCTGCTCCCTACCTTTAGAATTAATATACTACCAACTTGCTTTTGCTACAAAAACATTACAGTGTTGCTAACTATAGTCCATAAATTACATTACATTTTTCCCATGTATCAACACATTCTTAATCTTATTTCTTGCCCTCCCCACCCCCACACACACAAGTGTTTCTTCCTAGCAAATATGAAATACAATGCAAGTTGAGTAGAACCAAAATATGTTCAAATTTGGGACATTATGAACACATTTTTCCAGTTCAAGTATGAACTGGAAGTTCCCCCAGCTCTAGAGGCAGCCTACAGGTTGATAACAAATATATTGGGTACTGAGGTAAGGGAATATGAGAACTCCAAGGCCCCTTGCACCCTATCAGCTGGTCCCATATTAGTCTGGAGACCACAGAGTTCAATTTCAGACTCTTTTCTGGTTTACTCCTTTACACTTCATACTCACATAAGCAATTGCCTGATCTACATTTCTACTTGCATCTCTCAAAGGTATCTCAAACTCAACATGTCTGAGACAGAACTCATGAAATTCACATCGCATCTTCATTTGCCCATCTCATCATGATGTTCCCAATCTTCCAGTTACATAGTCAGAAAACCTAAGAGCCTCATAACTATTTCCTCTCTTTTAACTCCCATATCTAATTCCTTAGCACATACTGTTCACTTTATTACTGTCTAAATATCTCTTGTGCCCATCAATCTTCTTGATCTTTACTGCTATTACCATAGCCTAAACTACCATAAGTTTGTATCAGACCTCACAAAAGCTTTCTCCTGCTCTTAAGCTCCATGCCCATTTCACTCCCAATCAATCTTACTGATAATTAGTTGCCTACAGGGTTCAGAATAGTGCAGCTTTTGCCTTCTATTTCTCTGGCTTTCCATGTCATGCTTCAAACATAATAGCATTCTTTCATATACTGGAAGAGGTCAAGTTCTTTCTCATTTCATTTACTATTGCCTCTGAATAGAAATAGTCCTCACCCCCACCCCACCTCTGTTACTTCCAGATGTCAATTCTAAAGATTACTCTCTTAGGGATGTCTTCCTGATTGCTCTCAATGTGGGCCAGGTTTCTTTCCTAGATGTGTTCCTAGGTCTTGTTCCTTCCTTTCATATCATCGATTTAGCTCTGCAATTATATATCAACATCTGTGATTATTATATTAACTTTGCCTGAACGACAAGACAATATGTTTTCAAAGATTCTATTTGATTTTATGTACGAGGCTATCCCCATTGTGGTGCCCACACATAGTAATTGCTCAATTAATTCTTCTTGAAGAATGAATAAAGGGTCTTTAGTTATTCTCTCACTTTTGCAAGATCACTGACCTGCCTCTTAACCCTGACACTGCCACCATCTGGGATCCACACAAAGATAGCTTTCCTCACTGGCTCATTGTGTCAGGACACATTCTACCTTCTTAACACACACATATAAGATACATACACATAAAACATGTATATACATATATCATATATATGTACTTCCCCTAGCATGTCTGAAATTGGAATGGATTTTACAGCCAATGTCATAGCTTAATTGGAAGCATTTTTCTCTCATTGTGGTACATAAAAATAGTTTATCTTCCAATCAATTACGTCATAGATTTGATAACTTCAGGACTTTTTTTTTTTTGGTTGTCACATCGCCTTTTTTGGTGTGTAGTTTTGCCACACCTTTCTGAGCTGCATGTGGCAGCTCACAGAAGTGCACCTCACCTCTTTGTCTTGCCTCTCCGCACAGGTCTGGGATGCCTTTTTTCTTTTTTTAACAGGAGGTCCTGGGGATCGAATCTAGGTCCTCCATATGGTAATTGGGAGCTCAATTGCTTGAGCCCAGCCGCTTCCCAGGACTTTTCTTTATGAAACTTTATAGGTAGTGATGAGATCACACAGATACAGATGCTAATTGCTAGTCATTGTTCACAAAAGATTGAAGTAGGGCATATTTACCTTTCAGAGGAAATCTGTTTTTAGCATTTTCTAAGCATATTACTGGAAGCAGGGCCAAGGCTTTTGGATAAATAGCAGGATGAGACCTCTGATCGCAAAGGATGAAGGAACCCACCCCACTGAGGGGGAGCTGAAAGAGTAGCATCCAAGAGGGTTTGCTTTGCATCTTCACTCTCTTTGCCATTATTGTTTCTATCAGAGACATCTTAGTTTCCTCAGGTTGTTTCCTGGGCCTCACTCAGTTATTGTAGACATACTGTGTATCTAGCACTATGCTGGGTGAAACAATCATGAAAAGGACATGGTTCTGGCAAAATGAAATAATCAGTTTGCTAGTTGGGAATTTGTTGAATCAGTGTCATCTAATGAGGAAAGAAAGTTATGTAAGCAAATAAGGACATCACCAAGTTAAGTATAATAATGTAGGTAAGTAAAAGTGCCTTTGGAGCCAAGAGAAAGGAGCAGTTAATCTAGGGAGAATTAATCTAGGGAATAGGAAATAAAGGACTTGCAGCAGAGATGATGTTTGAATTTCATTATGAAGGATAAGTGGGAGTTCATTAGATAGAGAAGTAGAAGTTTGGGTGGTGGCACTCTAGACAGGAATTAATTTGTGTAAAAACAATAAGGTTTGAAAGATTGTGGCTGGTGTCTTTAGTTTGCCAAAGGGCTGCCAATGGAAAGTACCAGAAATGGATTGGCTTTTATAATGGGAAACTTGCTAGGGGTAAAAGCTTACAGTTCTGAGGCTATGAAATGTCCAAATCAAGACACCATCAGAGATACTTTCTCATCAAAGTCAGGTATTGGTGATCCTGGGGTCCTGCCATGTGGCAAAGCAAGATGGCCACCAGTCTCTGCCTTTCCTTCCAGAATTTTCTGTCTCCCAGAGCTCAGCTGTCAGCAACCAGGCATAGGGCTTTTGGAGCCCTGAACTGCTGCACGGGCCTAGCCTCTTGGGGCTTCATGCTTAAGCTTTGGCTGCTAACGATCCTCAAGTCCACAAGTCCTTTCTCACATTACAGTTTCCCTTCTCTCTGTCTCTCTCTCTCTCTGTCTGTTTATATAAGACCCAGCAAGGGAGCGGATGTGGTTCAAGCAGTTGAACACTGGCCTCCAACATGGGAGGTCCCAGGTATGGTTCCTAGTGCCTCCTAAAGAAAAAAAACAATAACAGGAGGCAGACAATGAGCAAAGTCAACCAGCAAACAGATGAGGGAGCCATCTGGGGGAAAGAAATAAAAATAAACTGAAAAATTATTTAAAAAACAAACAAACAGAGACTCAATGTGAGTCACACCTCACTGATAGAGTCCAATCAAAATCAATCAATCTAAAGTGGGGGTTCTTAACAAGGGGTCCATGAGTTTGAATTGAAATTCGAAACATTATTCTTGCGGGCATGTGCTGGTGTGAGTGTGATATATTAAATAATACAGTATAGTGTGGACTTAGAAAGGGGTTTTCACTTGACTAGCAAAGGGGTCCGTGGAACAAAAAAGGTTAAGAACCCCTGATCTAAAGTGAATCTAATGCAATCAAAGGGTACCACAGCCACAGGAATAGATTAGTTTAAGAACATAATCTTTGGGGATTCAAAAAAGGACATCAAACTGTCATAGCTGATTTGAGGAATATTCTCTGAGAATAAAATGAAGTATATGCGGGGGAGGGAAGTTACAAGGTGAGGTTGAAACAAAGTAAGTTGGCGCTAGTTTGTTGTGCTGGGTTTAGGAAGTTAAAGAGTTTCAACTTTTTCCCACTATTGAAGGTTCTCAGTTTGAGGAATAATGTGATGAAGTTTTGCAATCAATGTGTTTACCCGTAACAGAAATGGCAGTGTGCTAGAATTTTACATATGTTGTTTAGCTTTCATAGCATCTTTGTGTGATAGGAATTTATCCTCACTTTACAGCTAAGAAAATGGAGGCCAGTAGCAGTTAAACAATATGCCTAAATCCACATTAGTTCCTGGTATTAAAGGAAGGCTACTCCAGTCAACAGCTTGTGTAAATATGAGAAAGGAATCCCAAGATTTGCAGAATGAAGAGTAGAGTAACACATTATATAGAAAAGTATATGATAAAGTCATTATAGTCTGAAATGAGCAGTATTTTTAAAGGAAGTGTTGAAGTGGTCAGGAATATATTATTATTTTAACTCCTTCATGAGTGTCTATGTGAAAGAATTCAGGCTCTACGTTCAGCATGTGAGTCTTAGCACCTTGCCTGGCACGTCATGCGTTGCTCAGTAACTGCTAAATGGAAATCTAGACTGTGTGGAAGAGGCCTCTGCATATCCCTGAAGTTAGTATCTTCACTTATGCATTCATCCAGCTGGGGCCAAATTCACTGGTTTAAAATGCCAGACTTTTACAAAAATAGCTTTGTTTTCGTTTGCAGGTCTGACTTTTAAACAGGTTCACGAATTCACATGATCAGTTAAGATCTTATTCTAGAAGGCAAAGCAAAAAACAAAACAAAACAAAAAACCTGTGAATACTTTTTAGGAGAAAAGAATATATAAATACCAGAAGCCACACTCAGAATGCATTATTCTTTCTCTCTTCTCTGACTCTTGTCCTGCTAGAAAATGCTACTTGAATATATCCATGTACATTAATACAATGTATATTTATTTGGATCCTTGAGTGCTTTTCATATGGACTGTTTACAGTGTGCAACTGTGATGAAACCTCCAAATCTAGCCTGGGAAGAGAATGTGGGAGGTGGTAGCTCAGCCTAATCCCTATTGCCCACTCATTATTTTCTGTAGTCTTTTTTTTTTATCCCACATCCCTGACAACCAGCGATGATGTCTTTAAGATACATGGAAACAGCTGCCTTCAAACAATACAGCCCAAGAAATCAAGTTCTGAGTTGCCTGTGAACAGGATTCTGTGCCCTGCCGCATTTCATTGTTTGTGAAGATCTAGCTAGCGAGTTAATAGATCTAAAATTCAAATTCAGATCCTCTGACTGCCAACCCATGTTCTTTCCTCTTCAGTTCACTGTCTTTGAAGGCATAAGCTCCAATAGAAGAGTTAACTCCTGCTCAAATGAAAGGCAAGTCGGTTGCCACTGGACTGTGGTCAACATTGTGGAATTTTCTCTTTTCTGGGAAATTTAGTAAAAGGAAAGAACTCTTAATACCAGAACATTTGGATTAAAACAAAACAAGCTAATATTTGCTGTCTACCACCCCAATTGTAAAAGATGCTTTCACTCCTTATCACTGACCTCTTAATGCTTTGCTCAGCTAAAGCAGGGCTTACTTCATTTTTCCCTTTATTTTCTTCCATGATTGGCTGCCAGATTTTGGGATATAGTTGATAATAGTATAGTTATTAAATTTCAGTTAAAATCTACTTTTTAAAACTGGTTCTAATAAGGAGTTATCTTGCAAAATCAAAATAATTTAGAGCTAGACTCAACAATGACAAAAATCTGTTTAAAAAATTAGATTAAAAAAGTTTTTATATAACCCTTCAAATGCTAGTTCTAGAATGTAGAACCAAAATATTCAGCTAGTTAGGTATATTAGGGCAAACTGCATGAACTTTCTTTTTATTTTGGGGGGGAAGAGGTGGATAATTTCTTTTCTTTTTAATGATGTCATATTCAACACATACAAAAAATATTGGAACACGGATGTAATTTATGAAGCATAGTATAAGATGAACACCTGTGAATCCACTTAGAGTTACCATTTGATTTAAGAAATAGAAATTTTAAGTACCGTTTAGGCTACCTGTATGCTACCCCACTTCACATTCCCCTCTCTCCTTCCCAAAAATAAGCACTTTCCTGAATTTTGTGTTCATCCTTCCTTGCTTTTTTTTTTTTAATGATTTATTTTATTTACTACTCCTCCCTGCCCATTTCCCCCCATTTTCTGTTCTCTGTGTCCATTTGCTGTGTGTTCTTCTGTGTCTGCTTGTATTCTCATCACGCATCTCCGGGAACTGATCCTGGGTCCTTCCGGAATGGAAGAAAAGCAGTTACTCTCTTGCGCCACCTCAGCTCCCTTTCTGCTATGTCTTCTTATCTTCTCTCCTCTGTGTCTCTTGTTGTGTCATCTTGCTGCACCAGTTCTCAGTGTCAGCCAGCACTCCTGCACAGGGTGGCTTTCCCACGCTGGGTGGCATTCCCATGCAGGGAGGCACTCCTGCTCAGGGCGGCGTTCCAGTGTGGGCCAGCACTCTGTGTGGACCAGGTTGCCCTCACCAGGAGGCCCTGGGCATCAAACCCTGGACCTCCTATATGGTAGACGGGAGCCCAGTTGGTTGAGCCACATGTTTCCCCTTCCTTGCTTTTTATTAGCCTTATCTTTTTACCTGAAACAAAAATATATAGTTGTTTTTGGTATTTGTTACTATTTCACCTTAACCTTGAATGAATGACTTCTGGCAGCTAAAATTTAGCATATTAAATTGCAAGATAATGTACATCAGTGTGTGTCAGGGTGTATTTGATTTAAATGCATATGTAACCAAGCTGTAATAAGATTTGGGCCCAGGTGATTCAGGTCCATATTTACAAAAATCTGATAAAACCATCCCTTCCATTTTACTGAACATATAGGAAACATTTGCAAGATCCATATGTTGGATACTTTCTCCATATTGCTTAGGCTTTTCCAGCATTACTATTGTGTTTTTCTCCGCATATATTTATCAAATGGAAGAAAAAACAATCACCTGTGAATATATAGCTATTGTGTTATCTTCTCTAAGTTTGCTATTTATATTTTATCATTTACATTTATTTAAAATTCAAATTAACTTTCTAATTTTATATACTTTTAAAATCAAATAGCCTCTTTTGGTTTAGTTTATTTTAATAATGTTTCTATTTCAGAAGGGTCATAGTTGTCATGGTGTGTGTGGGTTATAACAACTTTAACACATATTTAAGATAACGTGCCTATAAACTTTTTTGATAAATATTTTATAATTATTTATTTATTTTCCTATGTACTCTATTCAGTAGAAGAAACAATATTTTAGATGTCTTTTTAAAAAACAAAAGTAGCTATTATATTGTTATTTAACAGTAAAATAAATGTAAATCACCATTATTGTATATAATATAGTTCAGATCAAAGATCAATCATCTAAGAAATGTAGATAAGAGTTTGAAGAAAATGTTCCCTTGTATTAGTGGAAGTTGCTTAAATATTATCAGGGTGAAAGTCTAGCTTTTAACCATGTAAACTTTTTCTGTAGTTATAAAAATAATGCTTTCTGCTTTTGTACTAATGATAAATGGAGAAGTATCATAGGACTGGAAAATGAAGAGAACACATTTTTATTTTCCAGTTTGAATCAATAGGAAAAAAAAAACAAGTGAAGAGAAATTTGCCTAATAAATGCATTAAATCTTCTGACTGATATGCTCTGTCCTGTTCAGATAGGCTAGATATGGGCAGAGCCAGGATTAAGCAAAGACAGGCAGGCAGCCAGTTAGAATTCATCATTATGAGCAGAACATGGTTGAAGCTGCATGCAAACCAACTATTCTGGGTCAGAGGTGTGATAGCTGATCGAGTAAAGAACATTTTTTTTTTTATCATGAGCTGATTATGAGTAGGATTAATATAATTAAGATCCTTGACTGAAAGGTTCTGAATTCTAAATATGGGATAAATCTTTACAGCTAGGTTGGGGAATGCTCAGAAACTAAGGTAAATGAGTCTTTTCTTCTGAGATCTCCCAGGGTTATTTGGCCTACCTTATCACAAAGTCAGAGCTTTATCAGTCTCATATTGCCGAGGTTTTAAAATATGTCCCTCTTTCTGGTATTCCGGGCTATGTCCTCATATATTCAGGATTCCTTTATGCACATGCTTATTCAAGGAATAAGTGAATTATTCGATTTACTTCTGTATGTTATCAAACCAGGCTTTAATCAAAACCTTTTAATAATGAGATTCTTTATCTAAGAGTTGTCTCTCGTCTATTTTTCATTCTTCATTATAACATTTCTTTGCATTTAATTGCATTAATTATTTTCCAAAAAATACCATAAATGGCTTCTTTTTAAATTTTTCTATTTTTATTAGGATGGACGTTTGAAGCCAGGAGATCAACTTGTCTCAGTAAATAAGGAATCTATGATTGGTGTATCATTTGAAGAAGCAAAAAGCATAATTACCAGAACCAAGCTGAGGTAACTATTCTGTCCATAGATAGAGTGAATCATTTAGCATGTCTCCTTAAAAAGAGTAATTTAAAATTTCTTAACTAAGTCCTGTAGACTCTAAAAAAAATATTTTTTCCTAATACTCAATACATTGTCTTAGAATTGAATTATACTATATCCATAACAAATCTATAAAGTGGTTTCTTTTTAATGCTAGGTCAGAATCTGCTTGGGAGATAGCATTCATTAGACAAAAAACTGATGGAAGTCATCCAGAAAATCTATCTCGTACATTCCTTTTACAAGCTTCAGGAGAATCCAAACCTCAAACCACAACGTTTAGTCATCTTTCTTCTCCCCCTGAAATACTTATTCCAAAGATCTCATCTCCTCCCAAAATAAAAGATGCCATTTTACCTTCTTTTAAGACTAGTACGGTAAGTTTAAATTTCTCTGTTCACATATGTAGTCCATAAGCCCCTATATGTTTTGTTTGTTAAATATATATGGAATTGTAATATTGGTAACATAGTTTATTAACAACTTAATATCTTTGAAAGTTTTTCTTGTTTTATATACAAGATTTTATGCTATGTTAACAATAAACACAACCTCAAGAGTATATCCTGACTCCAGAGAATCGTGATCAGTTAGAAAATATCAACATGACACAATAGCATCATAAAGACATACCAAGATGGCATGGATGGGAAATTTTATGTTGTATATATGTTACCACAATAAAACAAAATTATGTTAGGAAGGTCATGTTACTGTCATACAGTCTCTAATATGGTTCAGTTCATTGTGATTTCTGTTTTCTGCTTGATTAGAGTTAGGTAATCTTACCCTTTATTCCTTAGCTTCTTTACCACACAGTGAGACTAATCCTAATCATCCAGTCTAGGTAGATAGCATTCCCTGGTATGAGTAAGCTAGAATATAGTTTGCCTTATTAGAATTATACAAAATGATAAATTTCCAGATTAAATTTATCAGTGCTCTAATTATTCAAAGTTATAAAATAGAGCATATACTCTAAATCTGTGTTAGCTATGAAATGAAACAGGAAACTCAGGCTTTCAGTGAATGAATTAAAATTTGTCAAAGGTTAATTGAGGTTCAGGTACATGCTGGTCGACACATACTATAAATTTTTTCTATCAGTCCCTTATTCTTTTTCATTTGGGGTTATAATACTTTTTAAAAACCAGGGTGCATGGCCTTATATTTTGTTGTCCTTGGATGTGGTAGAGCTGAAAGCAGTTGTACCTTTGATTTTGAAATTGCTTTGTTTGAAGATGAATATACCAAAATTTTAGAGGTTTCATATTTTTTAGAATATTGCTTTACTCTCTTTAACCATACTTTTTATGTTAACATGAGCTTCTAGTCTGGTCTTTGACCTACTTTAGAAAATGACCTTTCCTGTTTCTCATTTTCTTTCATAGATAAAAACTGGATGCAAGAAAACAGAACATATTCCAATTACTTCTTCAGATAACAGCCCTACAGATATGTCTAATACAGGTAAATTCACATTTAATCCTCTTTCCTGTTATTTTTTTCAATTACTCTCTCTCAATGAAGAGCACTTAATGTGACTTAATAGACTTTAAAGAAGGTTTCCTTATTCCTTTTTTCCTTCCATGAATAAAAAAAGCAAAATGAGAAGTATTGTCCAGTGGTCCCTGTTAGGTTATGACTTCTTTGGAAATTTCCCTGAACAAAAGGTGATATTTTAAAAGATGCATTATCATAACAGTGTCTACTAAGCTATAATAAAATGAACTGTTGGAACCAAATAATGAAAACTCTTCTATAAATCAAGATTAGGTTGCCTTGTCCTTTTAGTGAAATATTGGTGAGGTATATTAAATGCACCTTTCAGAGAATGCATTATGAAAAAGAACATAGCTTAAAAAAGAAATATATTTTGGTGTTTTTGCAGTGAGGTTACGTAGATATAAATTAGAAAGGAAATCAATATTGTGACTTTAATATTACTGGTTCTTAACTACCATGAAATGATTTACTAACATTTTAAAACAATAAAGGGTTAGTTGCGTAAGCTAATAAAAAAAGGGAGGTGGTGTTTATCAAGCTTTATTCATGGCCCAAATTTTTTAAAAAAAAAGTACTCTAAAGAGCATACTGTCTTGTGAATGAATAACACATCAACACATATAATAAAAAGACACAAAAGAGTGGTCTAAGGAAAGAAGGAGTGAGTGGTCTGAGCATGGTGTAGGGAAGGCACAGTGGCTAACCACCAGGCTCTGTATAAACTTGGAGGGTCAAATTCTGCTTCTAACTTATTAGCTATGTAACCTTGAAATAGTTGCCACATAGGGTTGCTGTGAGGATAAAATGAGATCATAAAGGTCAAGCACTTAACATTGTTATTTGTACATAGTATATGCTCAGTAAATTTTGTTATTATTATTACAGAAACTGCAGGCTAGAGAACAGCTCAAATAATATTCCAAGGCATATGTTTAGACTAGAAATGAAAGCTTCCAATCTTGGATTCAATTCTGCACACTTTCCCCCACCCCCAAAACTAGTATATATTAAAGGATTTGTCACAATATGCAATAATCAATTACAAAAGGTTTTCTTTGTAAAAGTCATACATCATCCAAATCTTGAATGAAGTAGTAAACATCAATTGATGGAGTGAAGGAAGGAGTTCATTCCAAGTGATGGAAGAACCATGAGCACAGAGCTAAGGACTAGCTGGATGTCAGGTGATTCTAGGAGACAAGTATAAATAGAGCACAAGAATCATAATAGAATAATGAATCAACTGAGGTAAATTTATATCACTGACTATAAGAAACAATGCTAGATTTTGTCATAGAAAAATAATTTAATGAAAAATATATTTGAGTAAGCTATTTATAAAGTAAATATTAAAATGCAATTAATTGGACCAACGATGGTAGACTCTTCTCTACCATATTAAAAGAGGAGAAACTTTTCAGTGGGGCAGGAAGAGGACAGAGTGATGAAGGCAGCAACGTCTGACCCACATGTAGCAATGATCCACTGTATTTTTTATTATTTTTTTCCCTATGTAGAATTTTTCCCCCCTGCTCCACTTCATATGCAATAAAAGTTTTTAAAGGAATAATTTTTTTTTAAGTGCAATTAAAATGGAAAGTGTTTTTAGGATAGAAACAGCATCAACTCATCCCATTTTCTCACATCTACAGAAACGGCTAGATGTTTCTGGGGTAGGGGGAGAAAGAAGTCAACCCTAAATTATCTCCAGGTGATGTATACATTGTGATTTTTGTCTGTTATAAGTACTTAATTATAGATTGTTCCCATATTAGATCATTAACTATCATTTCTAGACTCCTTCAACTAGATGGCATTTATTCAAAAATTATAAACAAGTTTTAAAGTTAACCTCAACAAAATAAATTTAATAAGGTAAATAAATCTACCACTGCTCCTATATCAAAGCCATCCCAAAGTATGAAACTGGTTAGAATTTTCAAAAGTCAACATGGTACTAAAATATGTTTTTAAAAACTAACCTATTTAAATTTCTTTTTTCAAAATCCAGAGTGATTTACTAATACCGTAAGTTGAATATGGCATGATTTTTTGAATGAGCTGAAAGCATACTAAAAACATTCTTAAGTAAATCAATCAAAAAATACTCTTTTTTTTTTTTTTAGGAGATACCAGAGATTGAACCTGGGACCACTGAGTTATACCCACTAACAAGAAATACTCTCTTAACTTTAACAGTAGAATAAGCCTTAATTCTCCTGCACTAAGTCTTTTGAATCTAAAACAAGTAGTGATGGGGAAAAATACCCATGGAGGGTTCTTGGTGTTATTTAAGTAGTATTGATTGTCCTTATAAAGCATTCTTTTCTGCTTCTAAAAAGAAGAGTGAAACAGAAGATCCAAGAGAATAACAAGCCATAATTTGAGAAGTCTCACACCCAGAGAGGAGTAAATAAAGATCTTGAGCTGGATAGAGAGAAGCTATTGGCAAATGAGGAAAGTTGTCTGTGAGGGACTTTTCAGTCAAGGTAGCCTGAACTGCCAAAGCAGTAATAGACAGACACTCTTAAGATTCAACTCAAAGGTGAAGGTTTAAGGAGACAGTTGGCTGGAAGCAAACAGAATTTTATTAAGCCCTGATTGCATATTGTTAAATAGGGAGTTAGTCAAATTTTGCATTAAATCTTCTAATTAATTGCAGTGCCTCTGTGTTAATATTAATACTTCATATTTCAAGATCATTGTCTATTGGTTTTACCTTTTACTACTGTGAGGTGGTCTGTTTTCTTTCCCACTTTAAAGGTGGGAAAACTGATGATGAAAGGTATTGACACATTTAAGACATTGGCTTTGGAATCATAAGAGATTAGAAGCCTAACACTGTCAGTTACTAACTATGTGACCTCAGTCTAGTATCTTTACACTTTTTTGGACCTTGGTCTCTTCATCTTTGGGATAGAATAATAATATCTAAGACGGTTAAGGCCTCCGCCTACCACATGGGAGGGCCGTGGTTCAAACCCCGGGCCTCCTTGGCCCATGCACAGTGCTGATGCGCGCAAGGAGTGCACTGCCACACAGGGTGTCCCCTGCATAGGAGAGCCCCACGTGCAAGGGGTGTGCCCTGTAAGGAGAGCTGCTCAGCGCAAAAAAAAGTGCAGCCTGCCCAGGAATGGCACCGCACACACGGAGAGCTGACACAACAAGATGACACAACAAAAAGAAACACAAATTCCCCTGCCACTGACAACGACAGAAGCAGACAAAGAAGAACACGCAGCAGATAGACACAGGGAACAGACAACTGGGGAGGGGAGAGAAATAAATAAATCTTAAAAAAAAAAAAGACATTGTGGTTATTGTGAGATTAATGAGCTAATATAGTAAAGTACTTAGTTTACTGCCTGGCTAGAAGTAAGCATAAATAGGAGCTAACCTTCTGTGATTTCATTGTAAAATAAATTTTTATGCTTAACTATTAAAAAAAAGTAAGTGAAAACTCAGTGTGTATGTATATGTTGTTGTCCCTGTTTCTTTCTCCCACACTATGACTCTCTGGATACTTTTTTCCCTCCACCTTGCTCTTATCCCTTCTTCCACCCTTCCACACACTTAGTCTTTTGTTGTTGTTGCGTCATCTTGCTGTGTCAGCTCTCCGTGTGTGCGGTGCCATTCCTGGGCAGGCTGAACTTTTTTTCGTACTGGGTGGCTCTCCTTACGGGGCGCAGTCCTTGCGCGTGGGGCTCCCCTATGCGGGGACACCCCTGCGTGGCATGACACTCCTTGCATGCATCAGTGCTGCGCGTGGGCCAGCTCCACACAGGTCGAAGAGGCCCGGGGTTTGAACCGCAGACTTCCCATGTGGTAGACGGATGCCCTAACCACTGGGCCAAGTCTGCTTCCCTACTTAGTCTTAAATTAAGTGATTCCTACCCAGTGGAAGTCTTGGTATGAGACCATAACTAAGCCCAATTGGGTCCACCTAATGTTAGTGTTCCTTAATTGTAGGTCAAGTACCAATCTAGAAGTCACTGTGAAGTACTAGCCTCACAAGTCCTTAAAAATAAAAAATAAAGTTTGACTTATCTACTGTTTGGTCTTCTATACCATTCCACTTCATGCTGATTTTTTATGCCACACTTTAGATTTGGCACAGAATTTCTCAGAAGAGGAAAAAAAAATACATGTGATATTTTTTATCCCATAGCCAACAGTTAGATACCACAATACAAAGGCAACTTTGTTGCTTTTATCAGAATTTTGAAAATCTATTATACTAAATATCAGTCTCTTGTATCAGCTAAAGATTTGATTCCATTTAAAGCTAAAAGCAGTAACTAGTTTTTTTTTTATCTTGACACCTATAAGCTATATTTTACATAGAATGTTAAAGATGTGTTAAAGGTTTAGAGGAAGACCATTTATTTTCATATGAGCTTCTTATGTTCTTAAGAAAGAGAATGCAAATCATTTTGTACTTAGAGACAGATGCTCTGAGAAATTTAAAAAAATTTAAAACACTGCATAAAGATGTGACATTTTAAAAACTTTTTTTTCCTCCTTGTTTCTGTGTAGAACTAGTAAAAAAGCATTTAAAAGTGTGTTTAGAATAGTGATAGTTCAGATAGTAGGAATTGACAGGAATTGTAGGAATTTGTTTTACAAACTTGGGCATATTAAAATAAATGTTCAATTCCAGTCCCTTGTGCCATCTGGTTTCTTATTCATTCAATAGACAAAGGCTCATCTAAATGATCAGTAAGGGTATATTGAGAATGTTTTGGAGAATGGGTGAGAGGTATATGGACCTCAACTCCTGAGAGTCCATTTGTACTACCTGAAGTATAACCTTTAAGAAAAAGCTAGCTAGAAAAGTTCTGAATCTATATTATTTTAATACTTTACGTACAAACTTGAAATGATTTACATTTATGATTGTTTCTGCAGTACTTCCAGAATTCTGTAAGATAAACAGTTTTGCCAGTCAAAGAAATATCATGATCTTTTTGAATTTCTAATATGATTTTACTCTTTTTGAAAAAATGACTTTTCATCTTACAATTAGTAAGGCATTGACAATTATGCCCAATGATGGTGTCAGGATGTATGTTTGTCTTTCAAGTAAATATTTCTGTGGGATTTGACAATGCATAATTGGCTATTCTTTGTGTATTTATATTATTTAGGGCTCAAATGAAGTTGACTTCTATGATATATTTTAGATTTAAAGGAAAGTAATCATGAAAACAAAAGTGAAAATTGTCACCTGATTAACCAGAATTATTTTGATCAGCAGGAGCCCAGAACACATCCTGTCAAATGAAAAGTTTTTCTCCAGTTAAATTTCCAATTAATGTATACCCTGTTGTCTTTTAGATATTGCCCCTAGCTGGACTGATAATGATGGACCAGAAGGAAAGAAGATTTCCCTAAATCCCTCTGTTCGCCTTAAGGCAGAGAAACTGGAAATGGTAAATATTTTAAATTTCTAATTTTCTCCCATGAAACAACAGTATCAAGAAAGTATTCTCATTCTTTGAGAGGATTAGTACTGGAGCCATAAGTTTCTTAAAGAATTTCATATTTGCCATTAATGAATAATGGTAGTTTTTGTTTAAATTATTTAATTCATGTTTGAGTTGGACATTTCCTGGTAGTTTGATAGTACAAAATTGAAATTAAACCTTTTGCAGCTAAACTGACGTTCAAATTAATCAGTTTCCTCCTCTCCAGAAATAAACAAGTAGGGTATTTTACACTATATAATCAAAGGTAACATGGAATAAATTATGGCAAATTATGTTATACTTCATAGCAATAAATACAATGAAATAACATTCCATTTTTCTGGGTTTTTTTTTAAGATTTGTTTATTTGTTGCCACCCCTCCCCCACCCCCCTTCTTGTCTGCTCTCTGTGTCCATTTGCTGTGCTTTCTTCTGTGTCTGCTTGTCTTCTCTTTAGGCAACACTGGGGACAGATCCTGGGACCTTCTGGAGTTGTAAAGAGGTGCTCAATCTCTTGTGCCATCTCAGCTCCCTGGTCTGCTGTCTCTCCTTTTGTTGCATCATCTTGCTGTGCCAGCTCTCTGTTCAGGGCAGCACTCCTGCACGGGCCAGCACTCCTATGTGGGCCGGCACTCCTGTGTGGGCCAGCAGTCTGCATGGGCCAGCTTGCCTTTACCAGGAGGCCCTACACCTCTCATACAGTTGACAGGAGCCCAATAACTTGAGCCACATCCATTTCTCTCCTTTTTTTTTTTTTTTTTAATTTAAGGGAAACTAAATCCTAAAGAACAAAATATTCAGATGCTCACTAAATATTAAGAGGTTATAATCAATGTGGAAAGAAAAAGTAAAGGCAGAAATGAACTTTTAAAAACTTTTCCTGTTATAATGCCAGAGAACTGACAGGAAGAATATGCTATGTCTTCCTTCAATGTGAAGTGGATGTGGTACTAGAGATCTGTAACCTCTATCTTCCTGTCGGTTTCTGTGGATCATGTTTTTTTTCACATTTTAGGAAGAGTATGAAAATGCACAGCTAGAATACAACACACGTTACATTGATTCCCATATCGGTATCTTTGCTTGGTCCTATAATAATCCATCTCTCAAAGCCCACTTGAATATTATCCATTGTTCAAATTCTGAGTCAGAATTTAGTCAGTTCCAACTTCTTTTTCCAGACTTTGCTACTCTACCTATTATAGTTCAAGCTAATATTGTTTTATTTGCAATTCAGTGGCATTTACTATCACTCTGTAGTGTCCTGTAATCTTTCATGTATCTCGTCTTATCAATAATATTATAAACTACTTCTCCACAGACTTCACAGTGCCTATCACTGTTTAAAAACCTGATGTGTACTCTATAGAACTTTCTGATTTCTTAAATAATTTGAGATGTCTCCTTTACATTTTCTTTTTTGCTAACCTGTTCTTTCTTGTTTACATTTGTGGCTAAAGTATAAGTTCTAGCTAATGGCAACATTTACATTCAAATAATTTTCAAAAACAGAGGGCTTGAGGTTTAGAAAAATGTCTACTATATATATATAAATTAATAATTATTTTTCTTTAATGATATTGATTTAACATACATTTCTGCATATCTAAGAGCTCATTTCTGAACATCCAAGAATTAACACTAACTATTCCTCTAGATAAGGAGAAAAAAATCTTTTGCTAACCTGTTCTCTCTTGTTTTCATTTGTGGCTAAAATATAAGTTCTAGCTAATGGTAATATTTACAACCAAATAATTTTCAAAAACAGAGGGCTTGAGGTTTAGAAAAATGTCTACTATATATATAAAAATTAATAATTATTTTTCTTTAATGATATTGATTTAACATACATTTCTGCATATCTAAGAGCTCATTTCTGAACATCCAAGAATTAACACTAACTATTCCTCTAGATAAGGAGAAAAAAATCTTTTGCTAACCTGTTCTCTCTTGTTTTCATTTGTGGCTAAAATATAAGTTCTAGCTAATGGTAATATTTACAACCAAATAATTTTCAAAAACAGAGGGCTTGAGGTTTAGAAAAATGTCAACTATATATCTAAAAATTATCCCACTAATGATTTTATGCAGTGACTTTCTTTTACTCCTATAACATTTTTCTAGGACATGATACTATTTTTAATCTTATTCATTTCCTTAGAGATAAGAAAATCATCTAAATTTTATTGATTCCGAGAAATGTGAATTGTTTGACTTTTAAATCAGAATTCCAGTCTTTGGTCCTCCTTTTAACCTAAGCAAATTGATTATTTTGTGGAAAAATAAAATGGCAGTTTTCCAGCAAAGGAAGTCCACATTCTGTGTAAATTGAATTTTTCTGCTCTTACTCAAGATTTATTTAGTGACTTTATTAAGCAGAGCCTTCTTTGTTTGTAGAGTATGAAACTATATTTCACTTAATAACAAATTTTTATCTAAAATTTAAGTTAGCGTCTATCCTTCCAAATATTTCCTAAACTACTTTTCCTTTTTTGTATAATTATATATTAATACAATAACATTACTATCATTTCAATTTGAAATAGGTTCTTCTATTTTAATTGTGACTTTGTAGAGAGATTCAACTTAATTATCCATTACCTTGTATGTATCTCCTATTCAAGTAATAGGTAAGGCTAAGATGATTAAGTATTTAAAATGATATAAAATTGTATTTTCCTTTATCTTCTATAAATACCTTATATATAGCATCTTAGAAAATTGGTGTTATAATAAAGTTTCACAAGGCAAAGGTGTTGACTAATTGCATGGTTATTAAGTAATTAGCCTACTCAGTACAATTTCTAAGGATGGCAGAGTGGGTACAGTTTGATGAAGGAAATTACTTGTCTATGTTTTATTGAGATTCTCTGTTTTACTGATCTAAGTAGAGAATTTTATGTCAGGATATGCTGAAAGTAATTTCTAACACTAAACTAGTTATATGTTATTTCCTGTTCTGAAAAATGGATTTGCCATTGTCTTCTCCCTTGAATTCTGAAGAATGTTTTAATATACAGACATTTTAAAGTATTTTAACCAAAGGAGCAGATGTAGCTCAGTGGTTGAGCACCTACTTCCCATGTATAAGGTCCCGGGTTCAATCCTTAGTACCACCTAAAAATAATAATAATTTCACCATAGTTATTTGTGATTATATTTTTTCAAAGTAGTATTATTATAAGTAATATGTATCTCATTTATTAATATAAAACTTAGATGTAGGCCTGGTAAACACAGCAAATAGAGATAGTTTTTTCATTGGCTTGAAGACAAAGAATTACTACATCTCTGCATTATCTGTAGGTTTGTACCTGAGAAAGCACTTTGGAATACAGCTACCATTGCACTGATATTTACTTTACCCTTTGTCATTTGTGTAGTATTTGAAGAAAACTGTAGTGAGCTGTAACCTTCCCATTGTCTGATTAGAGTTAATGAAATGCCCTTATATTGTAAATAAGTACAAATTTTTATTCATCCAAAAATCAGAAGTTAGGGATAGGTACTTACCCAGTTAATCGATTTGCATTTTTGTTTAAGGTTAAAAGCTGACCATAGTCATTTGAGAGATTATTGAAATGACCTTTTTATTTTTTTTTATTTCTGCTTTTGGCTGGGGTGGTGATAGTGGGTATTGCATTTTGAATGACCTTGGTAGGAGCTTTTTAATAAAATTAATTACTTCCAGTTTAAATTTATGAGCCTACCTCAGTGATGTGATATGATGTATTCATCTAGAATAAGTTTTATTTTCAGCAAAACTTTCACCTATTACTAAGATTAGCTGTAGCTCAGTCTACACTATAGTTATTGTGTAGTGCAGTTCTATTATTACTTAATATAATAAGAATCACAATGCATTGAGTACCTGTTGTAATGATGCTTTATTTGCATTAATTTTTAAATTACTTTTATTTCTTTATATGTAAATATTATACAGAAGAATGCGTATCTTGTACATGTACATTTTAAAGAATAACAATAAACTCACATGCACCTATCACCTAACTTAAGGCTCAGAACCTTTTTTGTAAAGATTTATTCATTTATTTATTTTTCCCCCTTCCCCTCCTCCCACCCTGCTTTTGCTGTCTGTGTTGTTTTCTTATTTTCTCTCCTCTAGGATTCACCGGGATTAGATCCTGTAGACCTCTGATGTGGAGAGAGGTTTTCCCTGTCAATTGCGCTACCTCAGTTCCTGATTTCTGCTGTGCTTCACTTTGACTCTCCCCTTGTCTCTCTTTTGATGTGTCATCATCTTGCTGTGTGACTCACTTGTGCGGGCACTGGCTCACCAAGCAGGCACTTGCACAGGCACTGGCTTGCCATGCACACACTCGTGCAGGCACTGGCCCACCATGCGGGCCTGCTTTCTCTTCTTCTTTTTCATCAGGAGTCCGCAGGGATTGAATCCAGGTCCTCCCATATGGTAGGCAGAAGCTCTGTCACTTGAGCCACATCCTTTTCCCAAGACTCAGAACCTTTAACATTCCCTATGTGTTTCTTGCCCGAGATGGAACACTATTATAAATTTTGAGTTTATTAAACATTTAAAATTGCTTTATTAAAATATTATGGGCTCAAAGAGTTCATTCAACTTTATCATTACTGGAGATATTGTCAAATTTTTTACATCTGTATCTCCACCTCCTAGAAAAAATGATTGGCTCATAGAATATGCTCAAAAAATAATTGTTGAATTTGAATTGTTCTAAAATGGTTATACCCATTTTCATTCTAACTAGTCTTATATAAGAGTTCCCATTGCACTACATCCTTTACAGTTACTCTGATTATAATATAGTTTATTTCTACTGTCTCATTTTTAAATTTTCCTCTTCTCAATTTTTCATTTTTTATCCCCTCTTTTCTTTTATTTATTACATTTGATTAGTTTGATTATTTGGTTTGGTTGTTTTCTCATTTTATTTTTTCCCTTCCACTAGTTTGAAAATTATGTTGTTGTACTATCCTTTTAGTGATTTCCTTAAAAATTTTAACATGCATATTATCTTAAAAGTCTAATGTTAGAATCTTTCCCCTTGTTTAAACATATTAATACAAGACAGTTAGAATACTTTAACTGTGATCTACCTCTTCCTAACTTATCTACTTACTTTTATTGCCCAGTATTTTTGTTTTAGCCTGTTATTGTTAAGTCTTGCGAATTATTAAATCATCGTTTTCATGCAGCCAGCTTTTCACTGGTCCTTTTTTTTCTCTGGTCCTTTTTTCACTGGTCCTTTTTTTTATCTGAACTTTCGGACACTCATTTTCCTTTTTCTCCATGTATATTCTTTAAATCTTCTTTCGTATAGAATGACTGGTAGTAAACTCTTCTTTTTTTATTTTTTGGAAAATATTTTGCCCTCATTCTTGAAATACTGTTTTGTTGAGTATATAATTCTAGGGTCATAATTATCGATCTTCCCTCAAATCTCTGAAGCTCTTATTCTATTGTCTTCTGGTTTCTGATGCTATTTCGAGAACTCAGATATCACTGTCTTTCCTTTATAATGATCTGTCTTTTCAATATAGCTGTTTTTATTATTATTACTTTAGAAAGTGTATTTATTTGGGGGATTTTCAAGGTCTTCATGCAAACATGGAAATGCAATAGAAGTTGAGAGAATATCGCTTTTTCTTCTAAGAAAACATCTTCAGTTTCCTGGTCTTGTAAGTGTATAAGTTATGGCATTCCAGTCCTTGCCACTTAACTTTGTTTTATTTATTTGACTCCATTTCCTTTGCAAACTGAGGGAAGATACCATAAAAGGTGAGGTTCATAAAGAATAGTATATGTTTTGTCAATTCATTAATCAAACAATACATAGCTCCCTGGAGACTTAGCTAAATATTAATTTCCACCTTTTTTTGCACATTTTTAAATGTAAATCTAGCATTTAAGGAAATAGAAGTATTTAGTTAGTATGCAAAGGAAAGTCTAAAGGAAGGAACTAAATATATTCATTGCTGCTTACTGATCAATGTTAGTTGATTTAGCATTCACAGAAAATCTTTAAGTCTTACTGTCCCTGTCCATGTCTCCTACATCAGAGTAGTAGAGTTTAAAGAACTGGTTCATAGGTAATAACTAAGCAGAAGATGAAGTGGGATTCTAATCCAGTTCTGTGATGTTCAAAATCCATGTTTGGTCCATTCATTCTGTTATGCTGTCAGAGTTTGTAGTAGGCTGAGTAATGGTCCCCAAATAATGAGGTCCTAGTCCCTGGAATCTGTAAATCTTACCTTATGGGGAAGAGACTTTGCAGATATGATTGAAGTAAGGATCTTTAGATGGGGAGATTATTCTGGGTTATCCACTTGGGCCCTAAATGCTATCACCGGTATACTTTTAAGAAGGAGGCAGGGGTTGATTTGACATATACACAGAAGAAGAGAAAGATATGTGACCACAGGGGCAGATATTAGAATGATGAGACCAAGGAATGAGTGGAGCTTCAGTATGGTTGATTCTAAAGATATATCTGTTCTTATCTCAGTGTGTCTAGGTATTAATTTCTCTTACTTTATCCAATGTAAGGTCTTTAAAACTTTCTTAATCCAGGGATTTGTTATTTTCCAAATTCTGTAAAATTCTCACATAGTATCACTTGCAGTATTGCCTTTCTTCAAGTCTATTATCTGCTTGCACTTCAATTAGATGTTTTTCAGGCAATCTCACTCAAGGCTCCATGTCTCTTACCCTTTCACATTTTGTGTCTTCTTGTCTCTATGCTGCAGTTTCTTCACCTTGCTCCCCTAATTTCTATAATTCACTATCTTTCTCTTCAGCCATGTATAATCTGATATTTCACATATTCACTTAGTTTCTACTTTCTTATATTATTATTTCTAGGCATTCTGTTAGTTTAAAAAAATATATACCTAGTATTTTAAAAATATCTTGTTCCTAAACCTTATTCCTTATTTGACTTTTTAGATTTAACTATGTTAAACATGTTTACATTCTATCTGACCATGGCAACTAACTGCAGCCTTTGGATATCAGATCCTTTTGTTTGTTTCTTACTTGTGATGCCTTCTTTCCTCATGTTTTAGTAACTTTAAAAAAAAAATGAGTTCATGGAATCTCGAAATATATCTTTGGGAATTTTTTTTAAAATATATTATTCTAGTAATATACATACAACCTATAATTTTTCTTTTAACCACATTCAAATATATAATTCAGTAGTATTAATTATATTCACAATATTGTGCTACCATCACCACCATCCATTACCAAAAGTTAAGATCACCCCAAACATGAAATACGTACCAAGTAAGCATTAACCCATCGCCTACATCCTCCCCGGTCCCTTGTAAACTATATTCTATTTTCTGACTCTGAATTTGCTTATCCTTATTATTTCATATCAGTGAAATGATAGAATATTTGTCTTTTTATCGCTGGCTTATTTCACTCAACATGATGTTGTCACATGTATCAGAACTTCGTTCCTTTTTAAGATTGAATGATAATCCATTGTATGTATTTACATTTTGTTTACCCATTCATCATTTGAGTTGCTTCTATCTTTTGGGAATTGTGAATAAAGCCACTAGGAACATTGATGTGCAAATATCTTTTTGAGTCCATGCTTTCAATTTTTTTGTTATGTACCTAGAAATGGGATTGCTGTGTCATATGGTAATTCTGTACTTACTTTTCTGAGGAACCACCGAACTGTTTTTCACAGTTGCTGTACCATTTCACATTCCTATCAGCAATGTACTAGGGTTCCTATTTCTCCACATCCTCTTCAACACTTCTTTTCTTTCTCTCTTTTTTTTTTAAAGGAGGTACCAGGGATTGAACCTGGGACCTTGTACATGGGAAGCAGGTGTTCAACCACTGAGCTATACCCACTTCCTTCTGTTTTTTAATAGTAGCCATTCTGGTGGGTGTGGAATGGTATGTCATTGTGGCTTTGATTTGCATTTCCTTAATGGCTAATGATATTTAGCATCTTTCACGTGTTTATTGGCCATTTGTATATCTTCTTTGGAAAAATGTCTATTAAAGTCTCTTGCCCATTTTTAATTAGATTTTTTTTTCCTGTTGTATAATTTCTTTATATATTCTGAACATTAAACCCTTCCTGGATATGTGGGTTCCACATATTTTTCTCCCATTCTGTAGGTTCTCTCTTTACTTTCATGAGAAAGTAAAAAACTTTGATTAAAAAAACTTAAATTTAATGAAGTCCCATTAACCTATTTTGTTCTTACGTTGCTTATGCTTTTGGTGTAAAATATAAGAAACAATTGCCTAATGTAAGGTACTGAAGATGTTTCCCTATGTTTTCTTCTAGGAATTTGGCTTCTTATATTTCCGTCTTTGCCCATTTGGAGTTCATTTTTGTTAATAGTGTGAGGTCGGGGTCCACCTTCATTCTTTTCATGTGGATATCCAGTTTTTTCAGCACCAATTGTTAAAGAAATCATTCTTTTTCTATTGAGTGTTGTTGACACCCTTGTCAAAATTCAATTGGCTGTAGATATGAAGGTTTAATTTTGAACTCTTAATTAGATTCTATCGGCCTGTGTGTCTTTCCTTGTGCTAGTACCATGCTGTTGGTTTTTTTGGTTTTGTTTGTTTGTTTTAATAAAAAAACTTATATTTTTTGCTCTGCTAGTTTGAGATTGCTAGCAGTTAGAAAACACAACAGGAATACTTTAAAAATTTAGTAAGTAGGGAAGCAGATGTGGCTCAAGCGATTGGATTCGTGTCTACCATATGGGAAGCCCCAGGTTTGATTCCCAGGGGCTCCTGGTAAAGGCAAGCCGGCCCATGCCATGGAGGGCTGGTAGCACATGCCCGCGGAGAGCTGATGCAGCAAGGTGTTGCAACAAAAGGGAGATGCAGAGGAGAGACAGTGAGAGACGCAGCAGACCAGGGAACTGAGGTGGCTCAAGCAATTGATTGCCTCTCTCCCACACTGGAGGTCCTGGGATCAGTTCCCAATGCCTCCTAAAGAGAAAGACAAGAGGAAAAAGACAAGCAGACATGGAAAGAACACACAGCAGATAGACAAGGGACAGGAGGGGGAGATAAAAAAATAAAGTCTGTTTTTAAAAATTTAATAAGTAATTTCTTTAATAAGTAAAAGTTACAACATTCTTCTCCCTTAAGACAGTTAGTTCATCCTTAAACAGTAAATAAAGGTTAAAGGGAGACATCAGAATGCCTTTACTTCTGTCAGAAAATGCAAGTAGCCAGGTAGATTTAGGTGAATAGTACCATGCTGTTCTGATGACTATAGCTTTGTTATAAGTTTTAAAATCAGGAAATGTGAGTCCTTCAACTTTGTTATTCTTCCTCAAGATGTATTTGGCTGTTCAGGACCTATAAATTTTCTATTTCTGCAAAGAAGGCTGTTGGAATATCAATAGGGATTGTGTTGAATTCGTAATTTTTTTGGATAGATTTGACATCTTAATGATATTTAGTCTTTCAGTGATGAATGTGGGCTACCCTTCTATTTATTTAAGTCTTTGTTGATTTCTTTTAGCAATGTTTTGTAGTTTTCCTGGTATAAACCCTTTACATCCGTGGGTAATTTTATTCCTAGATATTTATTCTTTTAATTACTATTTTAAATTGAATTGATTCCTGGTTTCCTGTTCAGGTTGTTCGTTACTAGTGCATTGAAACACCTCTGATTTTTTTAGGTTGATCTTGTACCCTGCCACTTGGCAGAATGCATCTCTTAGCTTTAATAGCTTTGTTATGAACTTTTCAGGATTTTCCTATATATAGGACCATGTCATCTACGAATAAGGATAGTTTTATTTCTTCATTTCCAATTTTCAGTGCCTTTTATTTTCCTTGCCTAATTGCTCTGACTAGAACATCCAATATAATGTTCGATAACAGTGATGACAGTGAGCATCCTCATCTTGTTCCAGATCTTAGAGGGAAAACTTTCAGTCTTTCACCCCACTGAGTATGATGTTAGCTGTAGGGTTTTTATTTATATATGCCCTTTATCATGTTGAGGAAGTTTCTTTCCATTCCTGGTTCTCTGAGTATCTTTAGCAAGAGGGGTGCTGGATTTTTGTCAGATGCCTTTTCTGCCTTAATTGAAATGATCATATGTGTGTTTTTTTCCTTTGTTTTATTAATATGTTGTATTACATTCATTGATTTTCTTATGTGAGCCACCTTGGATACCTGGAATAAATCCCACCTGATTATATTATACAATTCTTTTAATGTGCTGTTGGATTTGATTTGCTAGTATTTTGTTGAGGATTTTTGCATTGATGTTCATAAGTGATATTAGTCTATAATTTTCTTATTTTGGTATCTTTACCTTGCATTGGTATGAGGGTGATGTTTATCTCATAGAATGAGTTAGGGAATGTTTCCTCCTCTTCAATATTTTGAAGGAGGTTTGAGCAGAATTGTTAAATTTTCTTAGAATGTTTGGTAATAATAAAGCCACCTGGCCCTAGGCTTCTCTTTGTTGGAAGGTTTTTGATTACTGATTCCATATCTTTATATGTTACTGGATTTGTTGAGACCTTCTATTTCTTCTTGAGTCAGTATAAGTAGTTTGTGTGTTCCTAGGAATTTGTCCATTTCATCTATGTTCTCTAATTCGTTGTCACACAGTTGTTCATAGTATCCTCTTAAAATTCTTTTTTTTTTTTTTTTAAAGATTTATTTAATTATTTAATTACCCCCCCCTCCCCCGGTTGTCTGTTCTCGTGTCCATTCACTGCGTCTTGTTTCTTTGTCCATTTCTGTTGTCGTCAGTGGCACGGAAAGTGTGGGCGGCGCTATTCCTGGGCAGGCTGCACTTTCCCTTCTGTGCTGGGCGGCTCTCCCTATGGGGCACACTCCCTGTGCATGGGGCTCCCCCACGCGGGGAACACCCCTGCGTGGCACGGCACTCCCTGCGCGCATCAGCACCGCGCATGGGCCAGCTCCGCACGGGTCAAGGAGGCCCGGGGTTTGAACCGCGGACCTCCCATGTGGTAGACGGACGCCCTAACCACTGGGCCAAGTCCGTTTCCCTTAAAATTCTTTTGATGTTTGAGGGATCATTATAATGTCCCCACTTTCATAACTAGATTTAATTATTAGCATCCTCTTCCCTCCCCCCCTTTTTTTTAGTCTAGCTAAAGGTAGGTCAGTTATATTGATCTTTTCAAAGAACCAACTTTCGGTTTTGCTAATTGCTCTTCTTTTCTTTTTTTTAATTCTCTATTTCATTTATCTCTACTCTGATATTTACTTCTTTCCTTCTGCTCACTTCTGGTTTAGTTTGCTCTTGTTTTTCTAGATCCTACACTTTTTTTTTTTTTTTTAGGTACCAGGGTCATGGGACTAAACCCAGGACCTCATGTGGAAAGCCGTTGCTAAACCACTGAGCCACATCGGCTTTCTTGAGTTCATTTTTCCATTTGTTTTGCTAGTTGTTTGTTTTTTTGTTTTTTTCAGGAGGCACCAGGAACCAAACCTGGGACTTCCCATGTAGTAGGCGGGTGCTCAACGGCTTGAGCCACATCCACTTTCCAATCCTACACTTTTGAGGTTAGGTCTCTGATTTGAGATCTTTCTTTTTATTATAATGTAAGCATTTAGAGCTATAAATTTCCTTCTTATTACTGCCTTTGCTGCATACAGTAAGTTTTGGCATGTTGTGTTTTCATTTTTATTTTCATTTTCATTCACCTTAAGATATTTCCTAATTTACCTTGTGATTTCTTCTTTGACCCATTGATTAAGAATGGGCTTAATTTCCACATACTTGTGAATTTTCCATTTCTTTCTCTGTTAATAAGTTCTAGCTTCATTACATTGTGGTCAGTAGTGATATGTGAATGATTTCATTTGTTCAAAAGTTTATTGAGACTTGTTTTATGACCTAACATATAGTCTATCCTGTAAAATGATCCATGAGCACTAGAGAAGAATCTGTATTCTGCTGCTGCAGGTGAGGTGTTCTAAATATTCTGTTAATCTAGCTGATTTAGAGCATTATTCAAGTCTTCTATTTCCTTATTGATCTTCTGTCTATGTATTCTATCCATTTTTGAAAGTGGAGTATTAAAATCTCCTACTATTAATGTAGAACCATCTATTTGTCCTTTCAAATCTGTCAATATATTTCTTCATATATTTGGGGACTCTGCTGTTAGGTGCGTATGTATTTATTATTTTATAGCCTCTTGTTGAATTTACCCTTATTTTCAATATATAATAGATTTGTTATCTCTTTTAATAGTTTTTTTATGTAATGTGTTAGTATAGCTATCCCAACTATCTTTTGGTGAATACTTGTATGTTTATTTTGTTTTGCTTTGTTTTTTTCATCCTTTCACTTTCAACCTATTTGTGTCTTTGGATGTCGTTTGAGTCTCTTGTAAACAGCATATGTTTATGTTCTGCTTTTTTATCCATTCTACCAATATTTGCCTTTTGACTGGAGAGTTTAATCCATTTACATTTAAAGTCACTACTGATAATACAGGTGTTTCTTCTGCCATTTCGCTATTTAGCTTTTATAAGTCTTACATTTTTTATCCCTCACTTCCATTAAAACCTGCTTTTAAATTTATTTGCTTTCTTGTGTTGTACCACATTGAATGCCTTCTCATTTCTATCAGAATATATTTTTCATATATGCAAATGTGTGGTGCTACTTGCATCTAGTAGGTTTGCTACTAAATATCCTACAATGTAGGACAAGACAGCTCCCCACTATAAAGAATTACTTGGCCCAAATGTCAGTAGTACAGAGTAGCACTCTGCTCTAGAGTGTGTGTGGATTATAAGGGATTCTCAATTTGTAAATTGTTTTGCATGAATATTTTTACAATGGGATTATACCTAGGTATAGGCATATATATTTATATGTGATGGAAATAGATATACCAAGCAAATATTATTTTTCTAAAAGTCTTATGTAGGTATATTGTTTTTATACGGACTTTTAGGTAAAATTTAGGTAAAGCCATTACTACGTATATAAAGAAAGTTTACTATATAATGATATAAAGAATAATTCATCCATGAATATAACAGTCTAGAATCAGAACATTACTAACAATATTAGCCTCAAAGTATTTCAAGTAAACATTTGACAGAATTTCAAGGAGAAATTTATAAACCCACTGCTAAATGGGAGATTTTAACACACCACTCTCTTAAGTTGAAACATTGAAAAATTAATGACCTGACAGATTAGTAAGGATGTAATTTTAGGGCCTTGAAAAAAGACAAGTTAGGGGAGCAGATGTAGCTCAAGTGATTGAGCACCTGCTTCCAATATATGAGGTCCTGGGTTCAATCCCCGGTACCTCCTTGAAAAAAAAAAAAAAAGTCACATTCTCAAGTTCCCATAAAATATTTGTGAAAGTGGACAAAAAGATACTTCTTCAGCTTTATGTATGAAAATTGAAGACATCTCTAAATAATTAGAGTCAAAAACATGACTAATAAGCAAGTAAAATAAACTCAATCTCACTTGTAATCATGGAAATTCAAATTTAAAAACGACGTATTTCATTTCCACCATACTTAGAAAAATTAAAGCATGAAAACACCAAATGCTCCTAAGAATGTAGAGTAATAGGAATTCTTATGTACAATTGATATGCATAAATTGTTACAACCAGTTTGGAGAACAATTTTATAATATTTAATAATGTATTGACAATGTATTTCCTGATATGCTGTAGAAAAATTTTCACAGATTTGTTCAAGGAGATATGTAATAGAAACAGATTGGAATAATTATAAACTTATTAGTCAAGTAATGGATAATGCATTCATACAAAGGTATATTACAATTAAAATAATTTGTCTGTTATCCTTTTATATTATACTATTTATGTAAAAATTTTAAATGTGAAAAACAAGAATATATTATATTTAGGGATACATGTTTATTTAGTAATAGCATTAAATCATGGACAGGAAGGATATACCAACCTTAGGATAATGATTAATGCTGAGGAAAAAAAAAAGCTTTCAGCCAAGTCTATATGTTTTCTTTCATATATTAATATTTGTATTTATTCTATAGGCATATGAATTTTAAGCAAATGTCAATGAGTATTTTGAGGACAGAAGATACATGGGTGTCCTTTGTATTATTTTCTTTCCTTTTTGTTTTTTGGTATAGTTGAAACGTTTTATAACTGAAGGGAAAAAAACACACAAACTTAAGAATCATTAATCTGTGTGATGTAAGGCAAATACTTTGACTGCAGAGATTGGATGAGCAGATGATGCTACTAGATTTAAGAATCACGAAGTCTTTCCTGATGTTCCTTCTTCTCTCCTTTCTCCTTCTCTCACTGTCCACAGTCAAATTACCCACCTATACATTAACCATTTTGTATCCTGTCCATACTTCTATTAAATCATTTACTGTACTTTACTATATTTTATTTTCATGTCATTCTCACCCTAGAGTTCATAAACTCTTTGAGAGTAGGAACTGTAACTTGTTTGTCTATCCCCTGTGAGTAGTTTAGTGCCTGACAAATAATAAGCACTAAATAAGTATTTTTTGCATGATATGATGGCTGATTGAGCAAATTCCAAAGGAGGAAGAAATGTATAGGGAACAATGACTAGTATTAAACTTGGCCTACCTTTTAGCTTTGTTTTTTGTTTTGTTTTGTTTCTTTTTGTTTTAGTTACTGGGGCCAGGGATTGAACCTGGGACCTCATATGGGAAGTTGGCACTCAACCACTAAGCTACACTGGCTACCCCAAGTTGTTGTTTTTTTTCCTTTTGTTTGTTTGTTTTTATTTTTAGAAGGTACTGGGGATTAAACCTAGGACCTTGTGTATGGGAAGCAGGCACTCAACCACTTGAGCTACATTTGCTCCCCACCTTTTAGATTTTTTAAGATATATTTTTATTTATTTCTCCACACACACCCCTCGTTGTTTGCATTCACTGTCTACTCTCTGTGTCTGCTCATCGTCTTTTTTAGGAGGCACTTGGAGTTGACCCTGGGGCCTCCCATGAAGAAGGCAGGCACCTTATCTCTTGCTCAACATATGCTCCCTGCTTGTTGGGTCTCATTGTGTTTCCTTGTTGTGTCATCTTGTGGCATCATCTTGTCGCATCAGCTTGCTGTGCCAGACCATCACGTCAGCTTGCTGTCTTGCTCTTAGGCACTGGGAACTGAACCCAGGACCTCCCATGTGGTAGGCAGTCACCCAACTGCTTGAGCTGCATCTGCTTCCCCCACCTTTTAGTTTTAATGTGATTGACACTGTATATGTTCTTACTAGAATATAATAATGGGGCATCCAATCAGGCCCCATGCATTAATGAAGGTTAGGTTTCGCTATTTGTAACTGGAAAACCCAAAATATTGCTCTCATACCTAAAAAAAGCTTGAAGGAAGGTAATCTCAGGCTGGCATGGAGGTTCTACTATACCAGGAGCCCATGCTCCAACTGCCTTGCTGCTCCACCATCCTTCAGTACCTCATAAACCAAGATGACTGCTGAAATTCTAGCACCCTTATTGTTTTCTTTTAAAATTAGACCCAAAGAAAGGGGACAAGAAGGGCCCACACTCTGAAAAGAGACTTCCTGGAAGTATTCTACAATGCTTCATCTTATTTTTTTTTTTCAATTTCTCTCCCCTTCTGCCTTCCACTCCCCACCCCCCAATGTCTGCTCTCTGTGTCCATTTGCTCTGTGTTCTCCTGTGTCTGCTTCTATTCCTGTCAGCAGCACTGGAAATCTGTGTCTCTATTTGTTGAGTCATCTTGCTGCATCAGCTCTCCGTGTGTGTGGCGGCACTCCTGGGTAGGCCGAACTTTCTTTCGCACTGGGCAGCTCTCTATACAGGGCATACTCCATGCATGTGGGGCTCCCCTATGTGGGGGACACCCCTGTGTGGCACGGCACTCCTTGCACGCATCACCACTGCGCATGGGCCAGCTCCACACGGGTCAAGGAGGTCCTGGATTTGAATCATGGACCTCCCATGTGGTAGGCGGACACCCTATCCATTGGGCCAAGTCTGCTTCCTCCCCTTATATTTCAATGGCCAGTACATAGTCATGTAGCTTCTTCAAAGTGCAAAGAACCGGTCTGGGAAATATCTTTTATATAGATGGTAATGTTTCTAGCTACAAATAGCAGCTCTTTTACTAAAGAATGAGAAAATGGACATTGGGATACAACTAGCAGTCTCTGCTATTTTTTACCAGCTGAAAGGAAAGAAATGGGTACTAGGTGCTAGAGAAAGCTCTTTAGTTTACTATTTGTGTAAGCCTGTCACTGACAAGCCAAAAATTAGAATGTGTTATGTTTAATCCAATTCTTACCAACTCTGTTTGGTCTCAAAGACAAGAAATTAACAAAATATATTCGTGTTTTAGAGTGCTACTTATATAAATTAAAGTTAATAGAGTTCCCTTGCTGTTTTTCTTCTGACAAATTTTTATGTTTTAAACACAGATATAGTTTGATTTTGGTTGTAGTGCTGTGCTTCTAACTTTGCCATTAGCAAAGTATTGGTCTTTCAAAACAAAAACAAAAAAAAAAGGAAGTGGTGGTGGAATCAGGAAGCTCATATTTTCTAGGCATTTAATCCATAAATAGTCACAGGCTTTCCTTGGACATCTAATTCTTCATTCTGGTCACTGCTCCTGCTATTCGATTTTTTTGGGGGGAGGGAGGATTGTAAAATAAAGTTGTAATGAAAGTTTTATCCTTTGGAGATTTGAAACAGTACTTCACATGAGTCCTCTTCCTTCCAGGCTCTAAATTATCTTGGTATTCAGCCCACAGAGGAACAGCACCAAGTCCTGAGACAGCAAGTGCAAGTAGATGCAAAGGGGACAGTGTCTTTCGGAGGTAAAATTAGGTTCACCATGTTGTATTATCAGAGAAACTTAGTCGAAGAGTTATTGTGACTATTTTCATTAAGACTGCATGTTCTTTAAGAGTTTTAGGAAAGATTAAAAAAATGAAACCACATCCATTCACATTCCTTAATCAATACTCTAAAAACTCAGCTAGAATATCTGACTTGGCCAGATCAGCATGATGGAGAACTTTATTAGAACCTTTCAGCTCTAAAATATCACCATTCTATTTTCTCTTTTTTTAATTTATTGCATAAACATTCCTTTAAGAATAACAAAAGAAACAGAACAAAATGTCAAAGCCCTGATTTCACCACTGTGAGGTTAATTCTAATTCTTTTTCAGCTCAATGATTTAATAAATGTTTTTATGATGCTATAAAATATTCATATTACAGTATAACAGTAAGTTGACATACTATACTATTAAGCCTTTCCATCGTTGGGAATTTTGATAGTTTTCTCAATAGCGGATATTATAAATAGTTCTATATTTAACATCATTTTGAATACAGTTTTCTTTTTCCTTAAGATAAATCCCCAAAAATGTTTGGACTTTTGATATGCATCACTAAGTTGTTTTCCAGAGACATTTTATACATGTATTTGTTCTGCCACTAGTAATGTTTGAATATAACAGTTTTAATATATCCTTGACAGCATTAACTATTTAAACTTTTTTATATGTTTGATCCTACATTGCATCATTGAAAATGTCTGTATTGCTAAAAAAAAAAGAAATTCACCTTTTGGGTTTGAAGTGATGAAGAAAAGATATTTTTGCTCTCATCTCCTCTTGAAAATCATTCCCAGGGAAGCAGATTTGGTAGAGCATCCGCCTACCACATGGGAGGTCCAGGGTTCAAACCTAGGGCCTTCTGACCCGTGTGATGAGCTGGCCCATGCGCAGTGCTGATGCACGCAAGGAGTGCCATGCCACACAGGGGTGGCCCCCATGTAAGGGCATCCCACGCGCAAGGAGTACACCCCATGAGGAGAGCCACCCAGCGCAAAAAAGTGCAGCCTGCCCAGGGTGGCGCCGCACACATGAAGAGCTGATACAGCAAGATGACTCAACAAAAAGAGACAGATTCCCGGTGCTACTGACAAGAATACAAGCGGACACAGAAGAACACACAGCTAATGGACACAGAGAGCAGACAACTGGGGGCGTGGAAGGGGAGAGAAATAAATAAAAAAGAAATCTTAAAAAAAAAAAAAAAGAAAAAATCATTCACAAATAATAAGAGCAAAGAAGCAGAAATATATATATTAAAAAACCTGCAATATGTGAAGACAGAAGTGGATAAGGCAAGTGTGAATTAGTGATCAGATGTAGGTAAAGCCCAAGTGTCTGAAGAGATAGGGAAATCACAATGGGGAACAGGCTAATTCATCCCTCAAAACCCTGAGAAGGCTTCGGAATTGTGAGCATAGGTACTTCAGAAGGCTGGGTTCATGTAAAACAGTAAAACTGTTAGATGTCTGCTTAAGAAGAAATTACAAATGTTGTGCCCTGCTCCGCCTCCAGCAATCTAGCAACTACCATTCCCTTACATCTCCATGGAAAAGATGTATATTATCTTGAGAAATTAAACTGAGATATTCTGGACTATGGTTGCCAGCAGTTAGTACGTTTGGGGGAGAGTATGGGAAGTACTCACTCACATCATATACCCAGATTGTCAGTGAAATACGCTGCCATGTTTTTTTTGTATAGATAGAAGTCTATAGGAGTCTCTGAAGAAACAACCAAAATGTCAGCTGTCCACCTGATTGCCCTAAAGTGATACCCAATTGTTGTCAAGGCAAGTTATGGATGCAAAGTTTATAATTAGCATTTTTTAGTGCCTAACTTTTAAATACAAATGGATAGCCAAGGGTCATCTCACATTTGGAGAAATCCTTCAACATAAAATACAGAGCCCAAAACCATTGGACAGAAAAATTGGACTCAGGCTAAAGAGAAATAATGCAAGAGCAGAAGTAAACTTCAGATTAACTATAATTTAATATCTTTTTTAAAAAGATAATATACCCATGAAATAAGAGTAGGATGTTGTAAAATAGGGCAGAGAACATAATAGGATAGATGTGGGAAATTAAAAATATAACAGCCAAAATCAAAAGCAGTGGAGGATACATAGATGAATAGGTCCTGCTCTGTGCTCTAAAGAAGCAGTTCGTTAGGACTACATCAGGCAGCATGTATACTGGTTAGGAGCCCAGGAGTTAGACATACCTTAAAGGAATGCCCAGTGGCCTTGGGCATTTTACTCAACCTGTTTTAGTTTCATTTTATTCATCTATAAATGCAGAGGATAAGAGGACCTACCTCAGAAGACTATTATGAGGATGAAATTCCTAAGGATCATACCTGGCATATAGGGGCTGTTATATAAACATTAGCTGCTATTATTATTAATAAGGCCTTGAGTCCTTCCAACTAGAAAAGCTTTAAGTCATAATATTGTCATACATTTCAGAAAAAGTTCTACTCGTGATACAAGAGGTGGAGAATTAGATATGACTGTGATATGTATTTCCTTTATTATTGACTTCTTTGATTTATTAATTTTAGCAAAGTCAACTGAAGTAAGATAAAATCTTTCTCATTTAAACTTACTGTCAGCTCAGTCAATACCATTTTAAGATAATTTATGTAAATAAGCTAAATTTGAAACATTGATTATAACACGTAGCTTCAACTTCATATGGAAAAGGTAAGATATATTTAGATGAGATTAAATGCTCTGTTCTTACTGAAATGTGTTCCATTATAGATTTTGTCAAGGTTGCCAGAAGCTTGTTTTGCTTACGGTTGGATGAAGTAAATGTTGGTGCACCTGAAATTTCCAACTTATTAGATTCACAGGTAGAGTATGCACTACCAAATGCCTTCATTACTCTTGAATCACAAGTCTTCTATGGTATGTGTCATATATGCAGGCTTTATTTTGTAATTTTTTACTTTTTAAGAAAAATAAATTTCATATTGATCTACTCCATCCTCCCCTGTCCATGCTACTCCCATCTGTAAATTTACCACAATTAACAATTTGGTATGTAGAAGGATGTACAGTACAACTAGCTAGCTAGCTAGCTAGCTGGACAGATACTATCTTGTGTGTGTGTCCATTCTATCATAATTTTTTTAAAAACTTTTTATCTCAGTGTAATATGTACTCAGAAAATTACCCAAATCATAAGTGTATAACCCTGTGAATTTTTGCAGTGAACCATGCCATCCTCACATAATTAGCACCCAGATCATGACACACATTTTTAAAAAAATACCTTTCTAGGATCCCTGATGCTCTTCTACTCTTGTGTTCCTTTCCAATGACTAGTTCCCACCTTCCACCCCAGAGTAACTACTGTTTTATCTTTTAACAGCATAGATTAGTTTTGCCTATTAATGCAGTTCATGTAAAATGAACTTATAAAGTCTATTAACTTCCTAAGTCATTTGTTCTAAAGAACTTTTTGATACTTATATTTCAAACTTTTCATCCTTTTCATTATAGATTTTTTATATTATTGTATCATTAAGGAAGGCCTTATTCCCAATTTACATCACATGTAACTTAGATATTTATTTAACTTGGCATTTATTCTTGTTTTTGCATATCCTCCAAATGTATACCATTTGTATTAGTTCCACTATCTTTTATTGAATGATACTTTCTCCACTCTTGCTACTGATTTTAAATGCAAACTTTATACTGAATTTCTGTAGAGATAACACAGATCTATTTCTTAACCCATGATTCTGTTCCAGTGATCTAGTTCTCTCTGCCAGTATATTATTATTTTATTTATTCTACCTTTATTGTTTGCAGTTTGTTAACTAAGTTCTTAATTTTTTAAGTTTATGGATGTCTTAGCTTTGCTCTTCTAGATTATATTTAGAATAATTTTCCCAAGGTCATAAAAATTCATTTTGAACTTTTCAAAAATTTGAATTACACTGAGTTTAGAGATTGGCTTTTGGAGAACTGGCATCTAAATAATATTGTCTAGTGCAAGGACATGGTTTATTGCTCCATTCACTTAGGTCTTTACTGATAGATTGGGTAGAGCATAGTATAGTTTGCTTCATATGTATATTGAATATTTCTTTTTTTATTCCTAGGTGAATTCCTAGGTGAATATTTCTTTTTTTTTTTTTTTTGATGCTCTAACAATAACAAAAATTGTAACAAAAAATAAAGGAAAAGACAGTTTAGCCACCTTTACCCACCAAAAAGGACACATATGAATAGAAAGAGAATAAAAACTTGACTCTGTTGCTCAAGACACTGAGTTGGTTGAGGGAATAACCACAATGGAATTTCCCCACTCTCAGATTCAGCTTACTCAGTCACAGACCAATTCATATGGTTTCAGATGAGACACAACACTGCTTCTGCAATGCAAAAAGAAAAGGGGGGGAGAATTATACTACAAAATAATAATAATAATACATTATTTTTTATTTGTTCCTAGTGAGTCAGTTAAGAAAAAAGAGAGAGAGAGAGAGACCCTGTATATGTTCAATAATGTTAGATATATGCTGTAACTTTTACAGTTTTTCAAACTGGAGCATCAATGATAGTCACGTAATGTTCACTGCTGTCAAATTTCGACAGGTAGATATCAATGGTGACATCACACTAAGGTTCAACTTTCAATTTATACAAGACCCAGGCATTCTTGAAGCAGCCCTTTCCCATCTCAGTAGCTGCCTTCTCTAATTTTTTGATGGCTCATCTGTCACTTCACATTTGTAGATCAGGTGGCCAGCAGTGGTGGACTTACCCAAAATACATGTCCAATGACGACAATGTTAATGTGAGTCTTTTCCTTTCCTTTTGTGGCTTGAGGTTTAGAGGTGATTTTTGTGAGACGTGTCTGGTGGCAATCCTGTTGCACAAAAGCCTTCCTTTGGATTTTTAATTCTTCTTTTATTTTAAAGAGTTTTGATTGGTTTTCAAAGCAATCTATTCCATTTCATGGATAGGGTATCATCATAAATCTATGAACACTATTTTTACTTTACATTTATTTATTTATTTATTTTTAAAGATTTATTTATTTAATTTTATTTAACTCCCCTCCCCTCCCGCGGTTGTCTGTTTTTCTGTGTCTTTTTGCTGCGTCTTGTTTCTTTGTCCGCTTCTGTTGTCGTCAGCGGCACGGGAAGTGTGGGCGGCGCCATTCCTCGGCAGGCTGCTCCCTCCTTCGCGCTGGGCGGCTCTCCTTATGGATGCACTCCTTGCGCGTGGGGCTCCCCTACGCGGGGGACACCCCTGTGTGGCACGGCACTCCTTGCGCGCTGGCCAGCTCCACAGCTCCACACGGGTCAAGGAGGCCCGGGGCTTGAACCGCGGACCTCCCATGTGGTAGACGGACGCCCACTGGGCCAAAGTCCGTTTCCCTACATTTATTTTTGTTGTGTTTTTTTTCATATAGTGAACTTTATTTTTAAATAATCGTTTCCTTCCTATATTAACTATATTGCTCTGGATAATAAATTTGGATACTCTATTATTTTTGTCTTTCAGATGTCTTTGAAATATTTTATTTGTAAATAGGGATTCAGATCACTAATTTCTAGCTGGAGAGTATTGATAATTCAGAAAAATAAAAAATCTCTACTCCCTATGCAGTTAATTCAGATTTTGATTAGAGAAGTTCTAATCCCTGTTGGTATACCAAGAAGTCTTTGAAAAGCCCCTTTACAGCAGTGGTCCAGAAACGTTTTTTATTCTTACATCCTAACAGATTTTTTAAATTATATATACCCACCTTGCACATTTTTAAATTGATACATAAAACATTTTAGCATAAGTTATATTGTTGCAAAGCATGGAATTATAAATATTTTCCTTTTTAAAAGAAAATTCATGTATTATCTCTTCTTATTCTCAGGAAATTTTTTCTTTCCTTTTTTTCTGTTAACTCTGGTTATGGTTCCAGATCTCCCTAGAATGTTATCCTGCTGAAGTATATTTTTACACTTGAAAGGCTTTTTTTTTTCCCCCATCTGGTTGCATTGTCATCATTTTGGTACATGGCTTTACAGCATGGGAGCCTGCGCCTATCTCTATGCCATACGGGAGCGTGCGCTTCCCTGCACAGGTCTGGGATGTCTTTTTTTCCTTTTTTTTTTTTTTTCACCTGGAGGTCCCAGAGACCAAACTTGGGTCCTCCATATGGTAAACAGGAGCTCAATTACTTAAACCACAGCCACTTCTTGACTGTCTTTTATTGATATGTTTTGCTGCAAAAAGAAAAAGAAAAAAAAAATTAAAATTTGCTTGTTACAGTGGGGAGCATAAATTCCAAAGTAAGGCCCACTGGCCCACTGGCCCACTGACAAAGAACCAAATTCCTGAGCCTGTCTGCCCTGCTTATTATTGTGTCTAGATGTCTCTAGAGTCCTCAGGAGCCCCACTGCTTGAGGCACTGTTTACTGTGGCAGTCAATGAGATCCTGCTGAGATGTAAGTGTAACCTCTGGAATGACCTCGTAACTCACTTTGAAATCTCTTAGCCATAAAAGCTCATTTGTATTTAATATTTTCCCCTTTTGGTCAAGGTCTTTTTCCAGATGCATTGCTAGTTGGTGCTTGGTAATAATCCTTTTGGTTCCAGGGAGGTGTATCCCTGGGAGTCATGTCCTACCTTGTGGGGAGGGAGGAAGGTAAGGTGTTTATATGCTGAGTTTGAATTAGAGAGAGGCCATATTATTTGAGCAACAAGGAAGCTTTGAGGTAACTCTTAGGCAATATATAATACTAAGCTAAATTTCAGTTTCACAAGACAAGATTTTTTAATACAATCATCCATATCAAGGGCCTGATGTAATGGTTTGTCTTCCTTCACTAGGCAATGCCCATGTACTCAGGGGATTCTTGTTTTCTATTACAGAATGTAGCAGGACTCCCCAAGATGGGAATTCAATGTTCTTTTGGTTATTGTGTGTTTTAAATCCCTATGTTCATAATGATTTACATAATAAAAGTTTGTTTGGATTGAGTTTTTACTGTATTTATTGATACACATCAAAACAATGTAAATATACCAATTTTGACCAATTATCTTTATAAAAGTAATTTTTTAAAAAATTATCAGTATATCTTTTAATATGGGAGGTTATTTATACTCCAGCTCTGTCATTTATAAAATTTCCATACATGCTGCACTCTTTATTCTGTTTATTGGTTTGTCTTTCTTGTATTAATACCTCATACTATGGCTTCATAAGTCTTGATATCTGATAAGATTTGTTCCCCCTCCTGTTCTTTTTAAATATTGTTTTGCCTATTCTTTACTCTTCCTATTCATATAAGTTCCACCAAAATGTTGCTCTATTGAATTTATAAATTAATTTGGTAAGGATCAACATCCGTATAAATTTAGATCTTCCTGTCTGTGAACATGTTTTTGCTTCTTATTTATATCTTCTATCATGTCATTCAATGAAATTTATGTATTTTTTCCAATAGAGCCTTTAATGCTCTCTGTTAGATTTATTTCTAATTACATCTTTTCTATTTTAATTAATGGTGTCTTTTTAAAGCTTATGTAGACAAATGAAATTTATTTTTATATATACATCTTATATGTGGCAACCTCATTGAACCCATTTGGTTTTCATTTTCCAGAAAGTCCTCAATGTTTTTGTTCTTTTTATGACTCCTTTCCTGAATTGCTAAAATTCCTATAAATTTATATTTGTTTTCTTATCTTTTTTTCTGTTTTTGTTTTCAATTATGTTTTGAAAGGATGCATATAGTTGGGAGACTACCTTGAACACTGTTAGAATCCTTAAACTCAACCAAGGAAATAAATGTGTTACATAATTCTAATAATTTCTTCTGCTAGTTTAAGCTTAAATTCAAAATTGTGCTTTGATTTCTTGGTTATATTTAGAATGCTACTGTTTTCAAGCAATATGCCTTTTTTAATAGGAAGTTTGAATACGTAGTTTTTATTGTTAAATATGTAGTTTTAGAAATACACTGTATAAGTGTATAATTAATTTATTGGACATATTAGGTCAGTAAAAATGATTGCTTTTTGAATTTTCAAATCATTCTTTTTTATCTTTATAAATAATCTCTTACTTCTAAACATAGTGTCCACTGCAATCACCTAAAGACCTGGTGCTTTGGTAGCTCTGAGGAGAGCACCCAGTTTTCCTCAATTTGAGGTGATGATTTATCAGAATTGATGCTGCAGCATTTAGGGAAGGAGAAATAACGCTGTAGGACTGTTTTACTTCTATAACGCTGTAGGAGGACTATTTTACTTCTGCCTAGCAGCTTCTATGCTGATTCAGATATTGTGTAATTTATTCTATCTAATGTTGAAAGCTGAACATTGTTTTCTTTCTACCAAACATTTGATTAGGAAAGGCAAACTTGGCTGGCTGGCTTTACCACATTCCAAAGTGGGGAATTCAGACTACATTGTAGGAGCATTCAAAGCATTTCAAAATAATATAAAAACAAAAGAGACAATCATGTTCCACTTTGGTAATTTACTTCCTCCTTGGCAATATGATCTTAGGGCAGATAAGAATGTATTGACTCTGTGATACTTTGTTAGCAAAAACAGAGTGCTGATGCAATTTGCAGGATCTTCTAACCACCAATAATTTCCTGTTTGTGGCTTCAGATCAAAATGTTGTGCAGTAGGCATTACTTTAATTTATAAGATTTTCTTTGTTGCATTCTGCTTGTCAACGCAGAAAGGAAGATGTCTTCATAAATATTGGTTTTCTTTTTTTTTTTTAACTGAAATCCATGGTGAGAATATAATTTACTATACTCACGTGTATAACTGAAGCAAAGTCTCTCAAAGCATCACTTGTCAAAAATCAATGCATTCATATTTAATATTCAGTTCTATTCATTTAAATAATTTTCACACTCTACTAATGGATCACATCCCATAGTTTGAAATACTATAAAAATCACTGCATTTATCTAACATATTTAGGAACTTTTTTTTGTAACTGGTTCACCAGAACAAATAAAAAATTCTATATTAATATTATTTTATATTGTCATTTCTATAGTTTTTTTTACTTGAAAGCAGTGTAGTATCTCATCTGAAACTATATCAGTTGATCTGTGATTGAGGAAGATAATAGTGAGAATGGGGGAACTCCACTGTGGTTACCCCCTCAACCATCTCTGTGTCATGAGCAACAGAGTCAGAGTCAAGTTTTAGTCTCTTTCTTCCCAAATATGTCTCCTTTGGGTGGGTAAAAGTGGCAAAACTGTCTTTTCCTTAGCTAATTTTCTTGTTATGTTTCTCTTTTATTAGAATAGTTTTAGGTTTACAAAACAATCATGCTAGAAAGTACAGACTTCTCATATTACAACCCCCCCCCATTTTTCCTATTAACATTTTGCATTAGTGTGGTACCTTTGTCACAAATGATGTAACAATGTTATTATATTTATATATTATAATTATACTACTAACTATAGTCTATATTAGGGTTCATTTTTTTGTGTTGCACAATTCTATGTTTTGTTTTGTTTTTATTCTGATAACATATATGTAAGATAATTGAGTATATAGGGCAGTGATGAAAGTCAAGCCTGAAAGGGTAAATATCAAAGTAGAAGTTTGTATTTTACTCAGTAAACAGTGAGGAGCCTTTGAGGAGAATAGTGATATGGCTATCTGGAAGGGAATGAAACTAGTGGTAGATAGTCATAGTTAGGAAGTTAGATAGGAGACTGTGGAATAAGTCCAAACAAATGGTAATAAAGAACCAGACTGTTGAGGATAGGAAGAATGGAAAAGAAAGGACAGATGGAGCTTAGATAGTTACCAAAAGCAGTAACAGCAACAAATATGCCATCACTAGACTTGCTGAACATTGGATGTGAGGATCAAGGGACAATGATCAAGGGACAAGGGATAAGGCTGACTCCAGGGTTTTGATCAGGATGTTTAAGAAGATGATGGTAAATAAAAAAATAATGAAGAAGTCTTATTCAGGTGAAAAGGTGATGAGTTGTATTTTATTTTATTTTTTTAAAGATTTATTTATTTCTCTCTCCTCCCCCCCCGCCCCGCCCCTTTGTCTGTTCTCTATTTGCTGTGTCTTCTTCTTTGTCCGCTTCTGTTGTTGTCAACACAGGAATCTGTGTTTCTTTTTGTTGTGTCATCTTGTGTCGGCTCTCCATGTGGGCGGCGCCATTCTTAGGCAGGCTGCACTTTCTGTCACGCTGGGCTGCTCTCCTTATGGGGCGCACTCCTTGTGCGTGGGGCTCCCTTACGTGGGGGACACCCCTGCGTGGCAGGGCACTCCTTCCATGCATCAGCACTGCGCATGGGCCAGCTCCACACAGGTCAAGAAGGCCTGGGGTTTGAACCGTGGACCTCCCATGTGGTAGGTGGACGCCCTAACCACTGGGCCAAGTCTGCTTCCTGAGTTGTATTTTAGAGAAAGTAAGTTCAAGATGCTGATGAGTATAAATAACCAAAAGTCAGTTGAAAATAAGGAACTAGACACTAGGAGAGAGATTTGAAGGATGGTGGTTGAAGCCATGGCAGTTAACGAGATCTCTCAGGGATAACATAGAGAAGGGGGAAAGAGACAAGCTTTGTAGAACTCAGCCCCCATTTAAGTCATTGGAAACAGTCTAAATGTTCAGAAGGTTGGGTGAGGTCATAGAATGTCACAAACCAAAAAAAAGAAAGTTTGTAGAAAAAATGCCTGGGCAATGTTAAAGTAAACAAATTAAGAAAGTTGATGTGGACATTTATTTCATCATATATTAGGTTTATTGGTGACATTGCAATTAAATATTTCAGAAATGTGGGCTAAGAGGGAAGATATGTAAACCAGAATATAAAAAGTAAAAGGAGTGAGCATGGGAAATGGAAAAAGAAAGTAAGGGGATGGATACACAGAAACTTTTAAGTGACTGGGATGTTAGGGTCACAAGCAATTTTATTTTCTTTTTAAAAGGGTTTAATTTAGTGGATTCCTATTGAAAGACTTTGATCTTATCAATAATATTAGGCTAAAATGGAGATTTTTGTTTTGTTCTAGTTTTAAGATGAGTTGAGGTTGGGAATTTGAAGAATTTATACAAATCAAATAACTTAAAATAATGAGTATGGAGTAACAGTGAAAGGGAAGTTTAACTCAGACTTGGTCTATACAATACAATGACCTCTGACATGATAACCTCTTGGTATCTGCAGGAAAGTTGAGAAAGTCAAGAGCAGAAATGATTTACAATGTTACTTATCAGGTATTGCAGTGCTAACAAGAGGTACCAGGCAGGTAAGGGCCAGACAGGAAAGGGATATGGATAATAAAGAGGATGCAGTCCAACAGTTGGTGGTAGGTTTGAAAATAGTTTATCTGCTGCCTAGAATTGCAGAAGTTAAGAACCAGTTCATTTTATTTGCTGCACAATATAACTACAGCATAGTTGGGGTATCCTGGAATAGAACCATGTAAAATGTCAGCACAAAGGAGCTTTTCAAACAATTCATAAGTAACATGTACGTCAATTCTCTGGGTACCCGCTTTTGCTACTTATTTCAATTTAAGCAATAGTATTATAATGCATGTTTTTAAAAGGTCATAGTTTGTTCTTTGTTCAGTTTAGTGTTTTGCCTCCCAAATTGGTACCATGTGTTCTTTTATGTGTGGTTTACCTCCATGGAAGTCTCAAAAGTTTGTGATCACATCCTCACAATCTCAATCTATAATTTGTGAATAAATTGTTATAGCTGTTATCTATTAATACAATCTTATTTAAACTTTTATTGAATTCAGCTTATTTCACTACTTAGGATAACAAGATAGAATTGGCCCCTCTAAATGTTGAGTACCAGTATTTCCTAGAACGTGCTTTGTACTTTAGTTCCTGAAATTCTCCAAAAACTAGTAATAATAGAGGGAGGAATTATAATTTGGATAAATAATTTGAGGAAATGTGACAAGCTGTTAAATTATATTTCTTTTTCAGGTATTCAAAATGCATATTAACATTAAGGCAATTTTTAAATAAATCCTACATTTCTCAAACTTTTCTGACCATTGGAACCACCACCACTCTAATTTTGTTTTGGCACAAAACTAGTTAATATCCTTTATAACACAGTTTGGGAATAGTTTATGATGATAACTCTTTAAGTTTTTGACATTATAAACAGTCTTGGATTTGGGCTGTTAAGGGAAATTATATTCTTAAAATAAGAATCATAAAGATGACAGGACTTCAGGAACATGGCAGGCTAGAAACACATGGGACTCTCTTCTCTTCCAAAAAAATAGCTAAAGGACAGGCTAAAATGACCTGGAAAGAGATCGTATAGGTTAGACACCACCTGAAGGCTAGACACCGCCCAGAAGAGAGAGGGACAAAGGTGGGGAATCACAACAGCAAAACTGAGTTGGAACTGGCAGCTGCTTCTGCCTACAACCTACCCCACACTAAAGACACTTCAGAATTCTCAGACCTCTGAGCCAGCTATAGGCAGGGGAGTCCAGGAACCTACCACCCTAGGAAAGGGGAGAGAGAGGAACACAGCCTAAGGCTGACTCAGCTTCTGACCCACAGATTTGGTCTGCTGTGTCCCACCAGCCCTTCTAGGTCGGATGGGATCACACTGCTCTTTGGCCTGGGAGATAGCATGGGACTGGACAGATCCACTCTCTCAATCTCCCTCTCTTCTAACATGGACTGATTATTGAGAACATACCTTTCCAAGAAAGAGGGGAGAGAGGGATACAGCCTAAGGCTGATTCAGCTTTTGACCCACAAATTTGGTCTGCTATGTCCCACAAGCCCTTTCAGGCCAGTTGGGGTTGTGCCATTTGCCTTGGGAGCCAGCAAGGGACTAAAGAGATCCGACCGTACCAATCTCCTTCTCTACTAACTGGGACTGATTGTTGAGGACACTAGGGAAATGGAATTGTTTTCTACCTGGGAAAAGGGAGGAGGCTGCCCAAGAAGGCTAGAGAACTGTCTCTGAGAAAGTTTGAATTACAAGGCTCTTAGCCTCAAGGTAGGAAGCTCTATCACATTGATCTGCTCTGTGTCGCAGCAAACACACTCTGACCAGGCATTGAACTGAGAGAGCTATCAAAGAGTGCCATCTTCTGGCAGACCAAGGGAGTGCACATGAGAAAAAAATGAGTCTTTTTCTGGCCTTTATACCCTCCCTCCTAAGGCGCTAGGAAGTGGGTCTGTAACCCATTATTGGGTCCAGAGCCCAGATTTGAGCAATTAACAGGGACAATCCTAATGATCTAGGGCAAAATGAGAATCAAAGAGCAGCAGTAACACACAGCTTCCCTCCACTAAATCCCTATGAAAGAGAAAGAAATTGAGCATCCTAATCAGATGCCGAGACAATAGCAAAAAATTATGAGTGATACTAATAAAATGGAAAACATGACCAAGAAAAGGAATATATTAAATCCCCAGAGAGACATAGGATTTGAGAGAACTAATAAACGAGATGTATGCAGTTTTACAATATCAAATTAATGAGTTGAGAGACAATATAACTAAAGGGATAAATGATATCAAGAAGACATTGAGGGAAGCGGACTTGGCCCTGTGGTTAGGGTGTCCGCCTACCACTTGGGAGGTCTGTGGTTCAAACCCCGGGCCTCCTTGACCTGTGTGGAGCTGGCCCATGCGCAGTGCTGATGTGCACAAGGAGTGCCTTGCCACGCAGGGGTGTCCCCCACGTAGGGGAGCCCCACGTGCAAGGAATGCACCCCATAAGGAGAGCCGCCCAGTGCAAAAGAAAATGCAGCCTGCCCAGGAATGGCACTGCACACACAGAGAGCTGACACAACAAGATGACACCACAAAAAGAAACACAGATTCCCGTGCCTCTGACAACAACAGAAGCGGACAAAAACATGCAGCAAATGGACACAGAGAACAGACAACTGGGACAGGGGAGGGGAGAGAAAGAGAAATAAATAAATCTTTAAAAAAAAAAAAAAAAAGACATTTAGCAAGCACAAAAAATAATTTGAAATCCTGAATAGAAAAGTAACAGAGCTCATGGGAATGAAAAACACAACAGGTGGGAAAAAAACAAATAAAAGCCATGCAACAGCAGAGTCAACATGATAGAAGAAAGAATAAATGAGACCAAAGATGGAACAGCTGAAATTGAAGAGAGAAAAAGAATGCAAAGAACCAAGCAGGGGCTCCAGGAGTTGAATGACAATACAAAACACGACAGTATACGTATCGTGGGAGTTCCAGAAGGAAAAGAGAAGGGAGAAGAGGAAGAAAGAGTGAGGAAATAATAGCTGAAAATTTCCCAACTCTCATGAAAGAAATGAACTTATCTTTCCAAGAAGTGCACTGTACCCCAAGAAGAATAAATCCAAACAGACCTACTCCAAGACACATACTACTCAGAATGTGAAGTGTCAAAGTTAAAGAAAAAATTCTGAGAGCAGCAAGGGAGAAGTAAACCATCACATAAAAAGGACACCCAGTAAGACAGCGTGGATTTCTCATCGGAAACCATGGAGGCAGAAGATAGTGGTATAACACAATTAGGATACTGAAAGAATAACTGCCAACCAAGAATTGTTTATTCAGCAAAACTGTCCTTCAGATATGAAGGTGAGTTTAAAATATTCACAAACAGAAACTAAGAGAGTTCATAAAAAAGAATCCAACTTTGCAGGAAATATTAAAGGAAGCCTGAGAGCCTGAAGAAAAAAAAAAAAAAAAGACAGGGGAGAGGAGCTTGAAGGAGAGTATAGAAGAAAGAATGGCAGAAAGGATAATCAAAAGAGTGAAAAAACAGTAGTTAGATATGACAGGAAAACTGAACAGTTAAATGGTGGAAATAAATAATGTATTTACAGTAATATCATTGAATGTGAATGGATTAAATTCCCCAATCAAAAGATGTAAACTGACAGAATGGATAAAAAACATGAACTATCCATATGCTGCTTACAAGAGACTCACCTTAGACCCAGGGATACAAACTGGCTGAAAGTGAAAGGTTGGAAAAAAGATATTCCACACAAATAGTAACCAAAAAAGAACAGGGGTACCTATACTAATTCAGACAAAACAGATTTAAATGCAAAAAAAAAAAAAGAGATACAGAAGGCCATTATATATTAATAAAAGGAACAATGTACCAGGAAGATATTTATGCACCAGGGTGCCCCAAAATACATGGGACAAACACTGGCAAAACTGAAGGGAGAAATAGACATCTCTACAATAATTGTTGGAGACTTCAACACATCTCTTATATCATTAGATAAAACAACTAAGCAGAAGATCAACAAGGAAACAGAGAACTTGAACAATATGAGAAATAAGTTAGACCTAACAGACATGTATGAGTTGCCTCCAAATTCAGTGGGTTATACATTCCTGTCAAGCGCTCATGGATCTTTCTCCAGGATAGACCACATGTTAGGGCACAGTGCAGCTCTCAGCAAATATAGAGATTGAAAATATATAATGCACCTTCTCAGTTTATAATGGAATGAAACAAAATCAATAATAGACAGGGAGAGGTAAATTTGCAAATGTGTGGAGGCTAAATAACACACTTGTAAATAATTAGTGGGTCAAAGAAGAAATTGGAAGTGAAACCAGTAAAAATATCGAGACAAATGGAAATGAGAACACAACTTATCAAAACTTTTATGGGATACAGCAAAATTAGTTTTGAGAGGGAATTTTATCGGCCTAAATGCCTATTTTAAAAAAGAAGAAAGAGTTAAACTCAAAGATTTATCTGAACAACTAGAGAACTATAAAAAGAATAGCAAACCAATTCCAAAACAAGCAGAATGAAAGCAATAATAAAGATTAGAGCAGAAATAAATGAAATTGAAGAAAAAAATAGAAAATATCAACAAAACCAAAAGCTGGTTCTTTGAGAAGATCTATATAAGATTGACAAACCCCTAGCTGGAATAACAAAGAAAAAAAAAGATGCAAATAAGTGCAATCAGAAATGAAAGGGGTAAGTAATGACTGACCCTTCAGAAATAAAAAGGATTATAAGAGGATATTATGAGAAACTGTATGACAAGAAGGTTGTACAAATTTCTAGAAAAGTACAAACAGCCTCCACTGATGTTATAAGAAACATAAGAACTTAACAAACCAGTCAGGTTTAAAGATATTGTATCAATTATCAGACAATCTCCCAACTAAGAAAAGTCCAGGACCAGATGGCTTCACAGGTGAATTCTACCAAGCATTTCGAGACGATAACACCAATCCTGTCAAAACTTCCAAAATTTTGAAGAGGAGGGAAAATTACCCAAAACATTTTATGAAAACAACATTACCCTAATACCAAAGCCAGATAAAGACATTACAAGAAAAAACAATTACAGACCAGTCTCTCTAATGAACAAAGGTGCAAAAATTCTCAACAAAATCTAATCCAACAGCATATCAAAAGACTTATACATCACAACCAAGTGGGATTTATTACTGGTATGCAAGGCTGCTTCAGCATAAGAAAATCAATTTAATACAACACATTAACAAATTCTAGGAAAAAAACATGATCATCTCAGTTGATGGAGAAAGGGCACTCAACAAAATCCAGCATCCTTTCTTGATAAAAACACTTCAAAAGGTAGTAATAGAATGAAAATTCTTCAATATGATCAAAGGCATATATGAAAAACTGACAGCTAAACTCATACTCAGTGGGAAAGGTTGAAAACATTCCCTCTAAGATCAGGAACAAAACAAGGATGCTCATTTTCACAATTGTTAATCCCCATTGTGCTAGAAGTTCTAGCTAGAGCAATTAGATAAGGGAGAAAAAAAAAAGTTAAAACCATCCAAATAGGAAAAAGGAAGTAAAACTCACTATTTATGGATGACATGATCTTATATTTAGAAAATTCTGTAATGTCTATGACAAAGCTACTCGAGGTAATAAATGAGTTCAGCAAAGTGACAGGATACAAGATCAACACGTAAAAAATCACTAATGTTTTTGTACATTAGTACTTAACAATCCGAGTAGGAAATCAGAGAAAAAATTCCATTTATAATAGCAACAAAAAGACTCAAATACCTAGGAATCAATGTAACCAAAGAAGTACAGGACCTATATACAGAAAACTACAAAACAGTGCTAAAAGAAGTCAGTGAAGACCTAGACAAATGGAAAGACAATCCATGTTCATGGATTGGAAGACTAAATATCATGAAGATGTCAGTCCTATCCAAACTGATTTATAGATTCAATGCAATACCAACCAAAATTCCAACAGCCTACTTTACAGAAATAGAAAAGGCAATTACCAAATTCATTTGGAAGGGAGAGTGTACTCAAATAGCCAAAAGCATTCTAAAAAAAGAAGAGTGATATAAGAAGAATTTCATTGCCTGACTTTGAAACATATTACAAAGCTACAGTGGTCAAAACAGCATGGTTCTGGCATAAAAATAGACACATCAATCAGTGTAATAGAATTGAGAGTCCAGAAGTAATCCCTTACCTCTCCAGTCAATTGGGTTTTGACAAACCTATCAAGTCCATGTTAACAGCACAAAACAATCTCTTCAACATGGATATCTATAATCAAAAGAATGAGAAAGGACCCCTATCTCACTCCCTATACAAGAATCAACTCAAAAGTGGTCAAAGACCTAAATATAAAAACCAGGACCATAAAACTACCATAAAAAAGTATAGGGAAACATCTTAAAGACCTTGGGGTAGGTGGTGGTTTCTTGGCCCTCACACCCAAACCATGTGCAACAAAAGGAAAAAATAGATAAATGGGACCTCCTCAAAATTAAACACTTTTGCCCCTCACAGGACTCAATGGGAGAAAATATTTGGAAATCACATGTCCTTTAAAGGTTTAATATCCATGATACATAAAGAGATGCTACAACTCAACAATAAAAAACAACCAACCCAATAAAAAAAATGGATATAACACTTCAATAGACATTTGACCAAAGAAGAAATACAAATGGCAAAAATACAAATGAAGAAATGTTCGATATCACTAATGATTAGGGAAATGCAAATCAAAATTACAATCAGATATAATTTCACACCTATCAAAATGGCCATTATTAAAACAGAACTACAAGTGTTGGAGAGGATACGGAGAGATAGGAACATTTCTTCACTGTTCGTGGGAATGCAGAATGGTGCAGCCTCTGTGGAGGACTGTTTAGCAGTTCCTAAAGAAGTTGAGTATGGATTTGCCACGTGACCCTGTAATTCCACTACTGGGTATATACCCAGAAAAACTCTGACAGGTATCTGCATACCTATGTTCCCATACACATAACAGCATTATTCACAGTTGCCAAAAGATGGAAACAACTGAAGTGTCCATCAACTGATAATGGATAAACCAATTGTGGTATATACACACAATGGATATACAGTGGTAAGAAGTCATGAAGCATATGACACACAATGGATATACAGTCGTAAGAAGTCATGAAGCATATGACAACATGGATGAACCTGGAGGACATTATGTTGAGTGAAGCACGCCAGACACAAAATGACAAATACTGTAAGATAATGTTATTATGAACTAAATATATTGTTTATGGTTATTGTATAATTCCATTCATATAAAATGTAAATATAAACCAATAAAAAAATATGAAATTTGATTAGTGGTTATGTAGGGCTAGGGAACACATGCTAAGGGGTGTGGAATTTTTTTCTGTGGAGTATTGAAATAATTCTAAAAATTTTTATGATGAATGCACAACATTGTGGTTATACTAAAGGCCATTGATTTTATACTTTAGATAGATTATATAATATGCGGCTATCTCTTAATAAAATTGCCTAATAAATAAAAACATTAATTGTGGAAGAATAGCCAGAAATTGGGAAGCAGAAGTGATTGGGCTTCCACCTAACATATGGGAGGACCCGGGTTCGATCCCTGGGGCCTCCTGGTAAAGGTGTATCCTTGTGGTGAGCCAAGGGCCGGCACCAGTGAGTCAGACAGCAAGATGATGACGCAACAAAAGAGAGATGGAGGGGAGAGTCAAGGTGAAGTGCAACAAAAACCAGGAACTGAGATGGCGCAAGTGACAGGGAACCTCTCCCCACATCAGAGGTCCCCAGGATTGAATCCTGGTGAATTCTAAAGGAGAAACAAGACGAGAGGACAAAAAAAAAGAGAAATAAACACAGAAAATCAAACAGTGAATGGACACGAACAACAAAAAAACAGCAGGGCTGGTAGCTAGAAATACAGCTATGGACAGCAGAGGAAACGGAGATTGAGAGGTGAAGAATTTTCTTATTTGTCTGGTTTTTATTTATTATCGTTATTGAAATACTGAAAATGTTCTAATGATTGAAGTGATAAATGTACAACTAAGTGATTATACCAAATATCACTGATTGTACACTTTGGATGAATTGTATGATTTTTTTTAATATGTATCAATAAAATTTATTTTTTAAAAACTCAAAAATATATATTAGAAAAGATAAGAGCAGAGTATGTATAATTTATAATCATCTAAATACTGTTTTATTTAACAGCAACAATAATGTAAGATTAATCTTGAAATTAATGAAGTTATCACAGATTACTTTAATATTTTCTTTTATGAGATGATTCCAAAGTAAGAAACTGAATTTTATTATAAGAATAAAAAAGCCATAAGACAAGTTAAAAGTATTTTAGGTTAGTTCTCATAATTAGCATCTAATGTGTAACTTTTCTCTTATATTTCAATGTTGACAGCTTCTTCCCTGTGATTCTTTAGAAGCAGATGAAATGGAAAGGCTTAAGCGTGAAAGAAATGATGCCTTGGAAGAAGTGAACACACTTAAGGTAATCTCAAATTAGCTTCTTTATATTTTCTTAGAAGGGAAGGAGGGGAAGGAAGGAGGAGGAAGAAAAGTATCTTTGAATTCTGAAATATTAGGCACTGGTTTTATTTTTAATTAAAGGAAATTAAAATCAAATAGCTTATATAAAATTTATTCAATCAGCCGGTAGAGAGTTAACTTTTTAGGTTACACATTTATTATTTCTGTTTCACAATATCCATGTAAATTTAGTGTGAACAGTGGTTTTTGTTCATGCCTTCAGATCTGGCTATTCTTGCCCTTTTTTTCTCACATTGGTGGCAAGTACAGAATTGAATGAGGGGCCAAGAAGCAAGAGGTTGCAATTTTGTATCTGCTGATGTTCTTTGGGAAACATGTTTTCTCATGTTCATAAGCATGCTCAAGGGACCATCATGTTTTGCTGAAATAACCTTAAATTAAGGTATTAGGATTTACAACAGGGAAAAAAAACATATCCCTTATAAAATGTAACATTTTATTTCTCGTTATATATTTTCAGTCTGCCTGTAGTAGAACATTAAATTTAAATTGTTTTAAATAAATTTTGCTGACAGCCATTATATAGTTTTCCAAATCTTTAGGTAAAAAACATATGACTATTATATCTACCATTAATATTAATATAACACAAAAATATATTTTTAAAATTATTTTATTTATTTTATTCCATAAGTAAACTCAATTGCTAAATTAATTTGTATCGAAATAAAATCTGTACACACAAAACAAGAAACAAATTTCCCTACTATCTGAGTTTTTACAATTATAACCTTTAAAGGAAACCATTTTTAATATCTTCTTTATTCTTTCAGATAGTTTCTCTGCTTAATCACTTAAATTTTTAAAAATATATACATATATAAAATATACATGACACACTTGTTTTGTTTTTGATTATTCTCTTTGTTAGCATTTTATCTTAGACACCTTTTCAGGTTAATATGTATAGATCAGCCACATTCTTAAGGGCTATCCTATAACATCAAATGTTTCTGTCAAAAAAAAAATAATGGTTCTATCTTAGGTTATTTATTCAGTTGTATAATGACGAATATGTAGATTATTTCCAGTTCTCCATTATAAAAATCATTCTGCCCTGAACACCTTTATAGCTGTATTTTTGAGCAATCATACAAGTATATCCATAGAATAAATTTCTGAAAGTAAAATTGCCTTGTCAAATGATATGGGCACATAAAATTTTATATGTATTTCCAAATTTCCTTTCAAAAAGGCTTTACCAATTCATATTCCTTCCAAATTTATATGAGCATTTCCACTACTACAGGAATATTTTTTGATGTGATAAGAGTTTAGATGGAAAAATATAAATTTAGTTTTAAAAATAAATTGACAAGGAAGTGGACTTGGCCCAGTGGATAGGGCGTTCATTAGTCTACCACATGGGAGATCTGCGGTTCAAACCCCGGGCCTTCTTGACCCATGTGGAGCTGGCCCACATGCAGTGCTGATGCGCGCAAGGAGTGCCTTGCCACGCAGGGGTGCCCCCCGCATAGGGGAGCCCCACACGCAAGGAGTGTGCCCCATAAGGAGAGCCGCCCAGGACGAAAGAAAGTGCAGCCTGCCCAGGAATGGCGCTGCACATACAGAGAGTTGATGTAGCAAGATGATACAACAACAACAACAAAAAAGAAACACAGATTCCCATGCCACTGACAACAACAGAAGTGGACAAAAAAAAAAAAGAACATGCAGCAAATGGACACAGAGAACAGACAATTGGGGTGGGGGTGGGGGGAAGGAAAGAGAAATAAATAAAACTAAAAAATCTTTAAAAATAAATTAATTAGTAAATTGACAGTAGCTTCTTAATATTTTCTTAGAAAACTTCTCCTATATTGGTTACCTTGGTCAAATAGCATTTTTATATAATTTATTTCTAGGTAAACCAGTAAATCTTATTTCATCATTTTCAAATGCTCTCAAATCTTTCTCATTTCTTTAAAGTTTATCATTGTTAAATTTAGTGATATATTCAGTTTTTAATTTAAATATAAATAGTAATTATTAGAGTTTTAATTTAAAGCTGCATGTAAGCCACATTCATGTATCATTAAACAAGGTTTCCCTGAAGACTCATTAGAAAAAACAGGTTTCATATCTAAAGTTCATGAAATGTAACTAAGCATAGGTTAATTTGACAAAAACTGGCACCCTTGATAAACCATATTCTAAATTTGTAATCACTTTATCCCAAAGCATTTACAGAAGTCATACAAAACAGTGTTCAAAGCAAATCTTTCTTTAAAGATATTTATATTTTCAGTTTTACTACTTACTTGCATTATACACACACACACAAAATAATGGAGGTTGTTAAATGAAGTTCAAAGAGTATGTAGGTGGCCTCTCATCACTTTCCATTATCCTTGGCACCTTTCTTCTTCATCTGTGATTTGAGGCACCTGAAAATGAAAACAAATGAATTTGATGCCAATGGCTAAATTTTTTTTTTAAGATTTATTTATCGCCCCCCAACCCCACCTCCCCCCATTGTTTATGGGCTTGCTGTCTGCTCTCTGTGTCCATTTGCTGTGTGTTATTCTGTGTCTGCTGGTCTTCTCTTTAGGTGGCACCACCTAAAGATATCCTGGGACCTTCTGGAGTGGGAGAGAGGTGCTCAATCTCTGGCATCACCTCAGTTCCCCGATCTGCTGCATCTCTTATTGTCTCTCCTCTGTGTCTCTTTTTGTTTGTCATCTTGCTGCACCAGCTGTCCATTTGGGCCAGCTTGCTGCATGGGCTAGATTGCCTTTACCAGGAGACCCTGGTAATCAAACCCTGACTTCCTATATTGTAGAGGGAAGCCCAATTGCTTAAGCCACATCTGCCTCCCTAAATTTTATTTTGCAAGAATGACTTTTAAAAGCATTATGGGCTTTTTTTAACTTAAAGCCATTCTGTAGAATTCACATTGCTAATGCTTTGCAAAGGTGAATGAAAGTAGTTATATTTTCCATTTACAGATACTAAAACTAGATAGGACACCAAGAGTGACAGTGATTTGCCAGAACATAAAAGCAAGGGAGCCAGCAGTCTCTTGGCTCCTGGTCTGTGGCATACTCATTAGATTGCTATATCATATTAATCTTTATTTGCCCTCATTTCACCTCTTAGACAAGTGTGATCTGAAATATACCAGAATGCAGGTTGCTTTTTATAGACATTGCAATGTTGATATGAATCTTTACCACTCAATTTAATGTCCAAGCAATTCTTTTCCTCAAACTTAGAGTAAAATCGTCCTAAATACGCATTACTTCTAATTTGTTGAATAAAAAGTGGGCTCATTTATGGTCTACTTAACAAGATTGAACATTTCAGGGTAAATGTCTCACTTTATTTTAAGTTAAAAGATGATATTTGATTTATATGTGCAATATTCTTTAACCTGAATAACTATTTCATATTTGGCTTATACCAGTCATATCTTCTTTTTTTATGGATGATCTTTGAAGAATAAGCTAAAAGTAAATTAGAAAATGAATAGTTAACCCAGTTTCATATGTACTATTTAGTATTGTTAAGGACTTTAACTTCTTATTCATAATAATAATAATTTCAATTTGGAATCTCTTTGGCCGTTATAACTTTACCGAAAATTTAGTCAGCATGTACACAATTCTGATTTTTTTGAACCTCAGATTACTGAAATTTTACAAAATGGTTGATTAAGGAAACAGAAAACACTTTTATATCATAATTATACTATAGATAACCAATTACTTTTAAATAGGACCTATCAAGTTAGAAAAGTGATCAGGAACTAAATTTTCAAGTTGTAGCAATTGGAATTTAGAGATTCTGTAAGCTTTGAAACAAAAACCAAAAAGTAATACTCATTATTTTCAGAACAAGTTTTTAATTCATTAATTTTTAAATACAGGAAAAATTGTTTGAATCAGAAAGTCAAAGGAAGCAATTGACAGAAGAACTCCACAGTGTGAAACAAGTAAGTGCAAATGATGTGTCTATGTGGGGTTTTTTTTAACTTTTTTTTTTTTAAGATTTATTTATTTCTCTCTCTGCTCCCTTGTTGTTTGCACTCGCTGTCTGCTCATCTTTTTAGGAGGCACTGGTAACTAATCCTAGGACCTACCATGTGGTAGGCAGGCACCCAACTGCTTGAGCCACATCTACTTCCCTTTACTTTTTTTAAGCTGAAGTACGTAATTCATACATGAACATATATAAGCAATAACTGTATAGTAAAAGTTGTGAACTTACAAAATAAAAATGCATAACATCTCAGAGTTCCATACATTACCCAACCACCAACACCTTGCATTTTTGTGAAATATTTGTTATAAACTGTGTAAAATATTGCTACTAACTATAGTCCATATCTTATATTTGGTATATTTTTCTCCAACCCACCCTATTATTATTATTATTATTTAAAGATTTATTTTTATTTATTTCTCCCCTCCCCCCCATTGTTTGTGCTCACTTTCTGCTCTCCGTGTCTGTTGTAAACTCTGTGTCTGCTCATCTTTTTTTTTTTTTTAGGAGGCACCAGGACCCAAGTCCGGGGCCTCCCATGAGGGACAGAAATGCCTAATCACTTGAGTGTCTCCTCTCGCTGTTTGTTCTGTCTCTCATTGTGTTTCCATGTGATAGGCAGGTGCCCAACTGCTTGAACCACATCCACTTCCCCCCGCTCTATTATGTTTTTAATATATTTTTATTATGGAGGTTATGAACTTACAAAATAATCATGTACATGTGTAGAATTTCCATTTAACACCCCTTCACCAACATACCACACCATGATGGAATATTTATTTGTTACAGATTATGAGATAATATCATCAGACTATTACCACCAACCATTGGTACATAGCATACATTTGGCACACTTTTTCTATACCTCCCATTATCACATGGATGAATCTTGAAAACATTGTGCTAAGTGAAGTAAGCCAGACACAAAAGGACAAATATTGTATGTCTCATTAAAATGAACTAAATACGAAGAAATTATGTGCATGTACATAAACATATGGGGTATAATATGACCTAAATGTATGATGTATAACTATGAAGCAGAGCTTACAGATGCAAATAAATATACATCTTAAAAGTGGTCATTTTTAGAGATTGTACAATTGCTCAAAGAAATGCTAAACCTCCTCTTTGAAAATTGCTTTCTAAACCAGAAATTCATGAACCAAAAATAATCAATCTCATTGCTTTTCTATTCTTTTTTTGTCTTTATACTTTTCCCTTTTCCTTTTCTTTTATTCATATCACATTTCATTTTTTTTAAAAAGCAAAAACAAGCAAAACAATTTAAGACACAGCATATCTTACTTTGATAATAAAAAGTGAATTTTTATTTTACGCTGTACTTCATTTTTCAAAGAATTTGAGTTACTTATCAGAAAAACAAATGCAATGGTGTTATCATGAAATAGAAATACAAATAAGAATAGAAAGTTAAGACAGCATTGTTGGAAATGAATGGCAGTTGCCTGATTTCAAATTTCCCCTCTCTTATCCCCCTAAAAATATAAAATTGACAAGGATTGCAAATGAAACCACACAGGACCCATCCCTCTGACTTTGTGACAGAGAAACCACGACCTTTAAAATACATGTAACTAGAGTAAAATAAAAATCAACAAAGCTGCAGCAGCTTGCCTGCCACTATAAGCCTGGGGAGAGAGCAGACATGAGGTAAGACTTAAAAGACTCTGTGACAAAGAGTAGAGGAAAGCAGGGGAATTAGGTGAAATACAAACAAAATAGCCCCTAGAAAGAGGAAGTTCAAAATTAAATGTCAAAATACTGAAAACAAGTTATATCTTGGTGGTCTTCATCACTGGCTACAAGAAAGCACTTGAAAAGGTGTGTAAAAAGAAATTGCAGGCTTAGAGAAGCATTGCTTCTGTAGGAGAGCTATAGATATAGAAAAGAGGTGGTATCACTTAGAAACTAGGGGAAGAAGGAAATAAGAGAAGGGATATCAAGGATCCTGCAGAAATGAAGGAGAAGCAAGACATACCAATCTTCCCTGCATACCCAATCCACCATCATCAACAATATGACCCATAAAAGAAACTGCACAGAAGAGGGTGCTCTTGAACTAAGAATTTTTTCTATGAAATAAATAGGAATAAAAAAACACCCTGTCATTGTACAACTCCTGTAAAAATCAGATGTGAATTAAGTTTTCCTGCTGATGAAAATTCTAAAACAATCCAATGATGAAGCTAAAGGAAACTGTAATACAACTCTTGATACTCAATTAACTATCCTCAAACATTTGGGCCTATTAAAAAATACCTCAGAGTGATATCATCAACATAGCAATATAAGACCTTCCCTGAAAAGACCCTCCCCAGACCTTCAGTGAATAATAGGACAAATCCTACCCTGGACTGTAGAAACTGGAGAAGAACTTCACAAACACTGAATTGAATTAAAAAAAAAAAAGTAGGAAACTTCCATCCTGGACCTGCCAGTTCACTTTCCTTCCCTCACTCAATCCCGTGCAGTTTGGGCATTTCTCAGAGGCAGTGGCTTAGATCCTTCCCATCCCCTACCAGGGACACAGACTATAGAGCCACTCAAACAGCAATGAGTAAGAACCCCACACATATTCATGCACAGTGACCCAAATCCATAGAGACTCAGGATGGAGTATAAGCTGCTGAGGAGAGCTGCATATGAAAGAATCCCAGGGATTGAGGAGAGACCATGGTAGAACTGTGGCTGGTACATTGTGTGCTCACTCAATCCAGTTTCTTTTGGCTGAATTGCCTAAATGCAAAACAGACTTTTCTGGAGTGACTCACCTTTCTGGATTGACCTTATCTGGCTTCCCCGGGGCAGAATATACTAACAAAGAAACCAGAGGGAAAAAATCCTCCCAGAGAGGGGGAAAAGGTTATTGTGTATAAAACTGAACGACTATGGAGGGCCCCAGAACTGAAAGGTGTAAGGAAAATGGGACACTGAGTGAGGGAGGGAATTTAAGGAAATCAAAGGAGCTAGGGAGAAAATTCTACACAGAAATAAACAGAACAGGTCAAGATTCCAGAGAAGGAACTGAGGAAAGGAAGCTCTCTCCTAGAGGCAAAACAAATATGTAAAAAAAAAAATACAATCTTAAAAATTGTACTGCATATCCACGGCAAGAATCTGCATATCAGATGAAGAAGAGCTGAAAAAAGTTGATCAGTTAAACATCTATTCTAAAGATCTAGAATAAGTTGGACCAAGAATAAAAAAAAGAACCTTAACACAAAGCCAATCAACAAGAAAACTCCTAGACAAGAGGGGAAAACTGACCTTCAGAGTTAACTCATCAAGATAATCAGATGCCTATATATCAGCAAAAAGTTACAAGCCATACTAAGAAACAGGAAGCTATAGTTCAGACAAGGAAACAAATTAAAACTTCAGAGGAGACACAGAATTTGGAACAACTAGTCAAAGAATTTCAAACCTCCTAAATCAATTCAAGGAGATGGAAAATATGCGTAAAGAGATAAAAGCTATTAAGAAGACAATGTGTGAGCATAAAGAAGAATTTGAAAGTATAAAAAGAAACATAACAGAAATGATCTGGTTGAAAGACACAATAGTAGACATTAAAAATACATACAAAAGCAGATTTAACCAGGCAGAAAAAAGTTATCAGCAAACTAGAAGACAGGACAATTGTAATCTTACAGTCAGAATAACAGATAGTGAAGAGAATAAAAAAAATTTAGCAGTGTCTGGAAGATTTGAATGACAGCATGAAGCACACAAACATACACATCATCGGTATCCCAGAAGGAGAAGAGAAGGAAAAAAGGGCAGAAAGAATATTTGAGAAAATAATGGCTGGGAATTTCCAAACTCTTATGAAAGACATCCATGTCCAAGAAGCACAACATACTCCAAACAGAATAAATCTTAATAGACCTACTCTGAGACACTTACTAATCAAAATATCAAATGCAAAAGGTAGATAATTTAGAAAGCATCAAAAGGAAAGCAATTCATCGTATACCAGGGATCCTCAGTAAGGTTAAGGCATCTATATTGGTAAGGAAGAAGTAAAGTTTTCACTATTTGCAGATGACATGACTTTATAGAAAGTCCCAAAAAATCAATAACACTACTAGAGCTAATAAATTAATTTAGCAAAGTTCAGATCAACACACAAAAATTAGTATTTCTGTACACTAGTAATGAGCAATCTGAGGAGGAAATAAAGAAAAAAATTCCATTAACAAAGCAACTAATAGAATCAAATATGTAGGAATAACTTTAACCAAGGATGTAAAGGACTTTTACACAGAAAACTACACAACATTGCTGAAAGAAAACAAAGAGGGGAGTGGATGTGGCTCGAGCAGTTGGATGCCTGCCTCCCACACAGGAGATTCCAGGTCCGATTTCCAGTGTTTCCTAAAAAAATAAGCTGATGCAATGAGCTGAAGCAGCTAGCAGGGAGCAGATGTGGCTTAAGTGGTTAAGCACCCACCTCCCACATAGGAGGTCCTAGGTTAGGTTCCTGGTGCCTCCTAAAGAAGATGAGTGGACCCAACCAGCAGAGAAAACGAGCAGACACAGTAAGCAGACAATGAGCAGACAGAAGAGGGAGCCATCTCAGCAGGGGGGGATGGGGGGGAAGAAAATAAAGAAGACCTAAATGATTGAAGGGACATTCTGTGCTCATGGACTGCAAATCTAAATATCATTAAGATGTTAATTCTACCTACAATGATTTATAGATTCAACATTATCTTAATCAAAATTCCAACAGCCTACTTTGCAGAAATGAAAAAGCCAGTTATTGAATTTATTTAGAAAGGTAAGGGGCTTTGAATAGCATAAACTTCTTGAAAAAACAGAATGAAGTTGTAGGATTCACACTTCCTGACTTTGATGCATCTTACAGAGCTACAGTGGTCAAAATGCATGGTATTGGCATAAGGATAGCTATATTGGTCAATGGAATTATATTGAGAGTTCAGAAGTAGACCCCCATTATCACTGGCCAATTGAGTTTTGATGAAGCTGCCAAGTCTACTCAATTGGGAAAGAGTAGTCTCTTCAGTAAATGGTGCTGGGAGAATTGGATATCCATATGCAAAAGAATGAAAGAGCACCTCTCTCTCACACTATATACAAAAATTAACTCAACAGGGATCAAAGATGTAAATATATGGATGAGTACTATAAAACTCCTAAAAGAAAATGTAGGGAGACATCTTCAGGATTTTGTGTTAGGCAATGTCTTAGCCTTTACACCCAAAGCACAAGCAATAAAAGAAAAAAAATAGATACATGGGACCGCCTCAAAATTAAAAGCTTTTGTGCATCAAAAGACTGTCAGAAAAGTGAAAAGATAGCCTACTGAATGGAAGAGATAATTGGAAACTATATATCCATAAGGGTTTAACATCTAGAATGAATAAAGAAATTCTGCAGCTCAACAGTAAAAAGCCAACTCAATTAAACAATGGGCAAAAGATTTGAATAGGTATTTCTCCAAGAGAATATACAAATGGCTAAAACACATATGAAAAGATGCTCAACCTCATAGCAAGTTGGGAAATAAAAATTAAAACCACAATGAGAATGCACTTCACTCCAATTAGAATGGCTACTATTTTTTTAAAAACCTGGAAACAACAAATATTGGAGAGGATGTGGAGAAATAAGAACCATCATTCTTTGCTGGTGGTCATGTAAAATGATACAGCAACTGTGGAGGACAGTATGGCAGTTCTTCAGGAAGCTAAGTATGGAAGTATCAGAAGATCCAGCAAATCTGCCACTAGGAATATACTCAAAAGAATTAAAAAGAGAGACTTGAATAGATATTTGTGTACTGATGTTCATAGCAGCTTTATTCACAATTGCCAAAGAATGGAAGCAACCCAGTGCCCATCAACCAATGAATGGATAAACAAAATGTGGTGCATTCATATGATGAAATATTATTCAGCCATAAAAAGAAATGAAGTCCTGATGCATGCAGCAATATGGTTGAACCTTGAGGACCTTATTCTGAGTGAAATAAGCCAGACACAAAAGGACAAATACTATATGATCTTACTGATATGTACTAATTGTAATAAGCTGGGAAGCAGACTTGGCCCAATGGATAGGGCATCTGCCTACCACATGGGAGGTCTGCGGTTCAAACCTCAGGCCTCCTTGACCCATATGGATCTGGTCCATACGCAGTGCTGATGCGTGCAAGGAGTGCCATGCCACATGGTGTCCCCTGTGTAGGGGAGCCCCACATGCAAGGAGTGCGCCCCGTAAGGAGAGCCAGCCAGCACGAAAGAAAGTGCAGCCTGCCCAAGAGTGGCGCCACACATATGGAGAGCTGACACAACAAGATGGCACAACAAAAAGAAAACACAGATTCCTGGTGCCGCCGATAAGCATAGAAGTGGTTGCAGAAGAACACACAGTGAATGGATGCAGAGAGCAGACAACTGAGGGGGGAGAGAAATAAATTTTAAAAAATAATTGTAAAAAGCTCACTCATAGAGTTAAAATCTACAATATAGGTAACTGAGTATAAATTGAGGTTAGAGAATGAGGAGTTGATGCTTAATTTTTTTTTTAATTCAATGCATTTTGTATCTTATTATTTTCACAATGCTTAATTTGTACAGAATTTCTGTTTAGGTTGATTTTAAAGGTTTGGAAATGGATGGTGGTAATGGTACCACATTATTGTTAGTTGTAATTAACAGCACTTAATTGTGTAGACAAATGTGGTTAAAAGTGAAACTTTAAATCATATATGTTACTAGAGTAAAAATTAAAAGATAAAACAGAACTATATAACAATTGTAGACAATTAGCTATAGTTAATAGTACAAGAATGTTTTCATGGATTATAACAAACATATGACATTAATATGTGGAAAAAATACACCTAATATAAACCATGGACAATAGTTAATAGTATTATTTTAATAATCTTTAATCAATTCTAACAAAGATAACTACTGTTTAAAAAAACAGTAAAATTACAAAAAAGTGCTATCATCTATTTAACAAATGTTCCACACCAATGCAAGGTATTGGAGATTCCCACAGTCTTGTATTTTAAGCATGACTTAAATCTTGTATTTTAAGCATGACTGTTCTGTAAACCCATAACTTCTCTAATTAAAAAAAAAAAATGTTTTAAATACTTCAAGCCAGAAATGTAAAAACTAAGAACAAAAATTGCATGAACAAACCAAACCAAAGAAATAAAAAAATTGCAAGAAATATAATGAGGGCTGATAAAACTTAGGAAAGAAATAGAAAGAAAAGATGAAAATCATTTCAGAAATGAAAACTCAATTACAAGGTGTCCAGAGAAGAATAGATTCAAATGAAAAAGCAAGGAAGAAAATGGAGGCAGAGGGGGCACAGTGGGCAGACAGGAGAATGAAATAAAGAAGTGAAAATATTTCCTGAGACAGTAAATCAAAACAACTGAACAGCATTAATATTTAGAATAATAATCTTTAAAAAAACTTTCCAGAAAGAAGAGACAACCTAAATCTATCTTTGGGTCCTGGGGAAATTTGACCTGAAAGATCAATTGCCAGGACAAAAGATAATTCAAGTGGGAAAAGATAATCCTTTCAAAACATGATGTTGGAACAACTGGATGTGTGTGTGGTGGGGGAGAGAGAATTTCCTTTACCTTATATCCTCAGAAATCTAATTCTGAGTCAATTATAGATTGAAAGGTTAAAAACTGAAACTCTTAAATACTAGAAGAAAACTTCTGTGACCTTGTGATAGGCAAATTTTGCAAGCTGTATACCAAATATATTTTGATAAATAAAAATAAATATATTTTATTGTATGTAAACTCTACTTCAAGAAAGCTATTTTAAAAAACTGTTTGCCACTCATCAGATTAGCAAAAATTCAAAAACTTGGCAGTACATTGTTGGTGAGGCTGTGGGGTAACATGCTCTCACACATTGCTGGTGGTAATACAGAATAGTACAATCCCTATGGAGGAGAATTTGGCAATATCTAACTAATTTATATATGCATTTATCCTTCAACCTGGCAGTCTTACAGAAATTAACCCTAAAGAAAGGCAATTACCTGAAAATCCATATACACAGGATTATTTATTTCAGTATTATTTTTAATTGGGAAATATTGGAAACTACCTAGATGTACAAGCATAGGAGACTGATTACATAAACTAAACTACATACAAGCAATGGAATATCATGCTTCTGCTGAAAAGAATAAGGAAGATTTCTATTAAATAATATCTACTTACTTGTAGGAGATACTAAGTTAAAGCAAAGTACAAAAGAGCATATGTAGTATGCTACCTTCTTGAATGAGGAAAATTTTGAAATACATCTATCTGCTTTTCTTTGCACAAGGAACTAAAGGCAGGATAAACTAGACAACAATGAAGTTTCACTACCTACGACCTTGGTGAAAAAGATACAAGAGAGGGTGACATCTCTCTGAGAATACCTCTTTATGTAATTTTGATATTTGGATACATGCTAATGTTCTACACATTCAAAAAAAAAAAAAAAGAACTCAATGAAGATAAGAAAAGAAACCTAAAACCAAAAGCAAATGGAAACAAATTAATCCAATTGTATTTCAAACAAATATCATAATCATGCTAAAGGAAGAACAAAAGAACCAATTCAAGTTAACTTATGAACCATAGTATTTGTCTTTGGCAGGTGGGGGATGAGTGAGGAAAAAATACAAACAAATCCTGACCCTTTTCTAGTATGTTTATTTTGTTTTTCATTACTGTTTAATGATATGGGCAAAGCAATTCTGAAACAATTTAGGTATAGTGTAGATCTGAGCAAATGTGTTGATTTTGGTTGGGAGCCAGGATCTCAAAGAAAAAGCAAAGATTTACAAAGATAAAATGTTGGAAAGCAAAAGATGGACTAGAATTGCAGGAATGATGAATGCATGATTTCTAAAATATGAATATATGTGTACATTTACGTGTGTATGTGCCCAAGTATATATATCTGTATGCACATGTATGTACATGTGTCACATGTGTATATTCCCTAGTTCTGTCAGCTGAAAGGGCTTAGAAGCAGCTACCCCAATAGCAATGAGCAGATAAGAAATCTAGTGCCAAGATATCACAACCCACTTACAGGAATTCAGACTCCTTGGAAAAATGATTGCAGAGCTGGAGGAGAATAAGTACAAGATGAGCGTGGAATACATTATGCCAGAAAATAAGGAAGTGCTCAGCAAATGATGATGATGTGTCACAAGGATAGGGGCATTTTACAAGGAACTAGGTTGAAGGAGCTCTCATTGACCAAATTTGGGACAATTTGAGCACCAAAATCACTTAGTACAGTAAAGAATTGCAAAGCTTTGAAAAAATCATTAATATGTGGATCCATACTGTGGCAATTTGAAGCTTTTGTGGACCTCAGAAAATCCTGTCCTTAAAACTAATCCATTCCTGTGTTTGTAAACCTATTATAGGTGGGACCTTTTGATTAAATTACTTCAGTTAAGGGCCTTTGATTAGATTGCATGACTCAGGGATGGGTCTTAATCCTTTTACTGGATTCCTTTATAAATGAAGGAATAAAAGCTGTGGATACAGAGAAAACTGCAGAGATTGAGAGGAACCCAGACGCTGAAATCAGTGGAACACGGAAGCTGAGAGGAAACCACTTTAGCCAGATGCTGAAAGCAACAAGGCCCAGAGGAGAGGGGAGAGTTAAACAGACACCACCATGTGCCTGATCACCCACACCTTCAGCTAAGGGAGAAAGGATCTGATGAAGCCTTGATTTGGGTACTTTCATAGCCTCAGAACTGTAAGCTTTTAACCTAATAAATCACCACTGTGAAAGCCAATCCATTTCTGGTATATAGTTCCCAGCAGCTTTTCGCAAGCTAAAACAAATGCCAATGGTAAATAGATATATAGATTAACAGGAAGAAAGGAAGATTATGCTTATTGTAGAATGTAGAATTCTGACTGATGATTGTAGAGGGCCTGCTAGAGTTCAGAAATTATTCTTTTGCATCTATTTTAGTAGAGACTGGATTAGGCAACAAACATCAGGTGCTAAATCCAGGGGGAATTTAGAAAAAAAGCAGAATATTTTAAAGTGTCTCTCTACAAATTACTTATTAATTGCAAGGGAAAAAATAGTACTTATACAGTAGAGAAATCAGGCAACACCTCGATAAAATGAAGAACAGATGAATATCATGTAAATCCAAAGTATGATACCCTGAAAAGAACTGAAATCACCTATGTAGTATTCTGGCCTAGAATGTTATAAACTGAATCTAACCAAGAGGAAACATTAGACGAATCCAAAATGAAGGCACATTTTATTTAAAAATAGAAAGGGGAAAAATTAGAAAGGGAAAAAAAAATAGAAAGGGTGGTATGTGTGTGTGTGAAGGGGTTGTATTCCTCATGGATGTCAATTTCATGAAAACTAAAGGTTGTAGAATATTTATGATTAAAGGAAGCTAAAACTGCTTGAAGACTAAATACAATATCTGACCCTAGACTAGGTCCTGTATTGAAGAGGATGTAGATGATTTAAAGGACATTTTGGGATAATTGACAAAATTGGAGTACAGGTGGTAGATTTGATAAAAGTTTTTAATAAATGTTAAATTTTCTGAATTTGTCAACTGTACCTAGTTATATAAGAGTATATTCCCTCTTAGGAAATACATACTGACATTTTTAGGGATAAAGGGCCATGATGTATGTAACTTACCCTCAAATAGTTAAGAAAACCTTATGTGTATTTGGTAGGTAGGTAGGTAAGTAGATAGAGAGAGAGAATGTAATGTCTCAGCAACAACAGCCTCTAATATGGCCTATAAGAATATTTCATTTCTCACACATGAACATGTTGGCCAAAGTATGAATCTGGTGAATTAGGTGAAACTGGATGAAGGATATGAGGATGTTCTTTGTACCATACTTATTCTTGCAACCTTTTTAGTATTTGAAATTATTTCTAAATCAAAAGTTTGAAAAAGTCGTTTTAAAGACTAATTTTTAGATGCCTTTTTAAAGACATGTATTTTTGTACTTCAGTGGTTGATGTGCCATTTCAGTTCTTTCAATTCTGTATTTTCTATATCTGCAGTTGCTATCAGTTTGTATGACCAAATCTTTTATGTTTTAGTATTTCGTTGAATCTAAAAGGGACATTTATAAATCTTAATTTTTATATGTAGAATAAATTAAGGGTTTTTCTTTCTACTTAATTTTTAAAATATTTCTCCCAAATACTTGGAATTTATAAGTGTTGAAAAGTTAAGCATGTCCGATAAAATAATAATTACATTAAGGGCTGATGGAAGACATAAATTTGAAGAAAAATAGTAGATTTACATTCTTTTTCTAGCAATACCTACTTTTCCCACATGAGGTCCTATATTTATTTCTGTGAAAGGATTATCTTCTGTTATTAAGAGTCAGCTCTGCATGAATAAATAATCTAGGATTAATCTGTATCAGAATTTAATAGCTTTTGTAGGAAAAGATAGGATATAAAATAAATAAACAGAAAATAATTTTATATAATGGACAGTGAATTAGCATAAGAATAATGGGCTTTGGAAAAAAACCATCTAGGTTTATACCTTGCCCTGCCACTTGTTAGCTTTTGACCTTAGGCAAGTTACTTCATCTTTTTTGAGTCTTGTTTCCTCATCTATAAAATGGGTTTGATAATAGGATCCTTAGCAAAAGTGTTGGAAATAGTGAGATTGCCTATGAGGGCTTAAGTTATCTGCTATCCCACCTGCTATTTCCCATACTTCTCTTACCTCAATGAGCTCATCTACCATTTTCCCTCCTACCTTCCCTTCCTTACTATTTGTTCCTGCCTCTCTGGGCCTTCTTGCACCATCATCCACTAATCCCCCAACTCTCTATATGTGGGGTGTGTTTTTTTGTTATTATGATTGCTTTCTAACAGTATATAAAATTTACAGGTTATATTTTTACCCATTATCTATAACCCCTAATTATAAGCTATGCTTCACAAGGGCAGCTGTCTCTGATTTGCTCTCTGATTTATCCTAAACATCTAGAGCAATAACTGGCACAGAGTAGGTACTCAATATAATGTTTGGCAAATAAATAAATAATAACTATACTTTAAGAAGATTAATCTGATAGCATGTTGGGAAGTAACTGAAGATCAGTTAGGAGACTGTAGTAATTATCTAAAATAGCACTGTCCAAAAGAAATGTAATGGAGGATTTGTACATATTGTTAAATTTTATAGTAGCCACATTTTTTAAAGTAAAATTAATTTCAATATATTTTGTTCACTATATCTAAAATATTATCATTTAACATGCAATAATATTTTAAAAATTCATTGAAAGATTTTACATTTTTTCTTACCATATTGTTGAAACCCATTATAATTTTACACTTACAGTACATTTCAATTTGGACAATAAATTTTCTTTGCAAATACTGAATTTCCAATTGCAAAGAAAATTTATTGCCAAGGAGCATTGATAAAGAATACAAGGTCATTAAATCATTGTCTTATTTCTTTAACAGGTCCATGAATTTGGGATGATTCATAGAATTTGCGTGTATATACTGAACAATGTTAACAACAGTAACCAAGACCCATTTCAAAACTAAGTATAGCTATTTTCAATATGTTTCATACAATGGTATGAAACAATAAAGCAAGCATCAGGGTCTTGTTTTAAAATTTCAATAAGTCTGGATTTTTAACCCTAAGCTGGAGCACTACTAACATGATTTAAAAAAAAAAAATTTTTTTTTGACACCTAGCTCAAACTCTTATTTGACAGATATAAAAGATTTAAAAAATCTTTGCCTTTTTTAGGCTGCAAATTGATGAATTTGGTAATAATTTTGGGATTCCTTTGAAATAAAATGTCCCTAAAGTATGAATTGAGTAGTGTCTCCTATAGAACATGGCTCACCTAAAGCTAAAGAAAGTACTTGCAGTTTTTCAAATTTTGAATCAGTTGATCACTGATATTGTTAGGAAGTTCTTGTATTCTATGGGCATTTTCTTATGAAGTAATTGAAGATCTTTCTTTTTTTTGTAAAATATCTTTTCTAGTTTTCCTTCATTACCTAACAAAATTACCATAACTGAAATGACAATCTCAGTCTAAAAACTATTTATATTTTTGTGCAAGACTCTAAGCTGTTTTATAGCTGGCCACAGTTACAAATGTTAGACATTTAATTTTTATTTGGGGCAACTAATTTCATTGGAATAATTTTTTTGGACTATTAAAAGGAAACTCCTTATCACATTCTCTATTTGGTAAATATGCTTAATATTGCTCACTAGTTATATATTAAAATATTTTACCCAACAAACAAAAAAGCTTTTTTGTTTTGCTATGCCACAGCAAAGTGCAATTGCCATTCATTCATGAAATTTGCAACATACCCTCTTCTAGTCTCTTTTGTTCTGTTATTCAAGTCATATTACCAGCTAATGCATCTCCACTTTATTCTACATCAGTAACATTTTTTATTTAAAAATTTGTCCATATATTTTAATAGGAAAAAATATATTCTAATACAAATAAGTATTTCATTTTGAATATCAAATATTATTTACATAGATATCACTGTAACTCATATTGTCTACATAAAAAATTCAGATAAACACATTGTTACATTGGTGTGTAACAAAAGAAACATTTGGATTAAATTCATTCTTTAACTTTAAACTGTATCAGTGAAGTGTTAATACTGAAATAACTCACATACCTGACAACACACAGTTCAAACATACTTTAAATGATGTAATGATTAAAGTAAAATGTCCTACCAAAACAAAACTTTTTTTTAGTGGAAAAATATAATTTTCCAGTTTTATAATTTAAAGCAAGCTAATTACAATTAAATAAAATTAAAAATTCAATTCCTCAGATGACACACTACATTTCAAGGACTCAATAGCCACACATGGCTAGTAGCTACTACAGTTAACAGTGCAAATCTAGAACTCTGCATCCTTGTTATTCAAAGAGTGGTTCAGAACCACTAGTATCAGCAACACCTGGAAACCTAGTCTCAGGTCCTACCCCAGAACTACTCAAGCAGAATTTGCATTTACAAAGTGTTCAGGTTATTTGAACTCTAAAATGTGAGGCACGCTTGTTGTAGCAGTTTGATATAGTTATGAATTCCAAAAATAGATACTGGATTAGGTTTGTAATCTTGTCTGTACCTGGGCATGATTAAGTTATGAATAGGGCTTTGGATTGGGCCATATCACTAGCGCATGATAAAGGCATGGCAAAGGACAGAATTGGGGGTTTTTGATGTTGGAGTTTGATGCTGAAACCTTAAGCTGGAGCCCTGGGAAGTAAGCTCACAGAGGAAAGAGAAGCAAGACCCTGGAAGAGAGGAACCCAGGAAACTGAATCCTCGCAGATGTCGGCAGCCATCTTGCTCCAACACGTGAAAATACTTTGATGAGGGAAGTAACTTATGCTTTATGGCCTGGTATCTGTAAGCTCCTACCCCAAATAAATACCCATTATAAAAACCAACCAATTTCTGATATTTTACACCAGCACTCCTTTGGCTGACTAATAAACTTGTCCAGATAATTGGCAGTGGAGGATTTAATTGGGTAATAGTAACGGGAACATACCAAAGGGATCATTGTGAAAGATACAGTGGGAATAAAGTCAACCAGACATAAGTCTCTTAAAATTGTGAATAGAGTATAAGAGTATACAACTCTTCTCTTACAGACTTCAAAACCAGAAACTTGAATTGTATGAAATTTGGCCAAGTTCTCTTCCTTTGGGTTTGCTATCTTTCAAAGATCTTTACATGAAGTCAGTATAGTACTAATACACCATTATAAATCATTTATATGCATAGGTAACCTAATTATTAAATCACCACTAGACTGATTTTCGATTTGTTTTCCAATAATGGTTAACACTTGCTTCCAAAGGGAGAAGAGAATACATTTGATATCCTTTATTTTCTCACTTATAAACTTTTAATTGAATTATTTTTGAGACGGTGGCCTGATCCTGAAAACAGAATGATCTCCTCTTTTGAAAATACATCAGCTATTTTAAATTATGGAAATTTATTTACTTTCTTTAATGTGGTGACCTGAAAAAAATCAATGAAGTACTTAAAAAGAGAAAGGGAGGGAAAGAGGAAAGAAGAGAGAAAAAAAGAATAGGAGAAAGGAAGAGGGAGGGAGGGAAGAAATATGTGAAAAAGGAAAGAACAAGCAATGAAGTAATTCTTTTCCACCAGAAGGATGTGATCCAATGTGTTGGGTTTTTTTTCCAATCAGAAGTGGCTACCAGATTACTCACTGTTCTGTAAAGAATTGGCCCAACAGTTCTATAAAATCTAAATATGTTGGTTAGTTTTTATGCCTTAAAGAATAACTCATTCTTTAAAAATAAAAACTGTTTTTTAAAAAATAACCCAATCTTACTGCTTAAGTTCATGAGCACGATTTCCCATGAAATTGCTCTTATTATTTTTTTCTTCAAGTTATAACAATTTTTAACAGGCATGGACCGTTCTTCTAGAAACTGCCTTTGTTCAACAACTTGCTTAAAGGTACTCTCACACTTAAGTTGTTTTTAAAGTTTCTTTCAGCGGAGTGTTATGACCTAAGGCAACAATGAATTGGTGAATAGTACAAAACCAAAATATTTTGCCTGTCTGAACCAGTCTTTGTCCTAAAGAAACATGGGAAATTGTTCATTTGGCAATTCTCTAGGTTCAGAGCAGTCCAGTTGTAGTTAGCCTCACTGTGTGAAGGTGGGGGTGAAGGTGTTGGGGGAGGGGGAACCATGAAATCCTGAGGTAAAAAATTGAACGTCAGATCAGCATAGGATTTTTTGTGGACAGTTAAGGTAGAACATGAATTTGGTAACAGCTGGTGTAGCTGGCATGTAAATTTTCTTAGTTTATGGATAAAGCAACAAAGGAAACATTAACTAAATGTATCTCTAAAAGGAGCAACAATAAGTGATTACTAGAGTACTCCCATTTTTTGCACTTTTAAAGTTGTGTTCCTTACCGCATTTATTTTTTTAAAAAAGCAGTAAAGCCTATAATTTCAAGAATTGATATTGCTTCTCGCTCCCTTTTTATTTTAGTGATCTGAACTTTTTATAGTTTTATAGTATAGCGCTAGAAGTTATTCTAAGATGCCAACTCATATTTATTGGGGGGAAATTTAGAAGAAAAATACATAGATTAGTCTTTTCTGTCCTAAAAAGGTGCTATAGTAAAATGTCCCTATGTTTTCATTTCATATGGTCATTTGTGGCCTCAGAATATCTCCTTTCTATTAAAAACCTGCTTCACAAGGATCCCTCATGCTATTCTTTTATAGCCACAGCCACCTCCTTCCATCACTCCTTCTTTAATGCTTAACAACCAATAGTCTGTTCTCCATTTCTATAATTTTGTCATTTAAGAATGTTATATAAATGGGTCTTACAGCATGTATGTAACCTTTGGGGATTGGCTTTTTTTCACTCAGCATAATTCCCTTGTGATCCATCCAGGTTGTTGCATATATCAGTATTTTGTCCATTTTTATTGTTGAATGCATGTAAAACGGCGAGGTCTGAATAATTGGTGGATGAAATTAATGTCAATTTCCTGGTTGTGATATTATCCTCTAATCAAGAAGTAACCACTGGAGGAGACTAGGGGAAGGGTACAAGTGGCCTCTCTGAATTACTCCTTATAAGGTTATGTAAACCTATAATTAGCTCAAAAAGTAAACAACCAAAAAAAGAGATCCATCTTTTGAGAAAAGATTAATAAAGCCTTTTTTTTTTTTTTTGAGATTATAAAGTTTTATAATGATAGAGCTTTGACAGCAATCTGAACGAAAAAGTTCATTAAACAAACTTGGCTAGATTTATTTTTCACCATTAATTCCCCTTTTGTGACTCAGAACATGACTGGTGTTTCCTCTGCTATTAGGCTCTGCCCAAGAAACTGCCTAAGGTAAAGACAGCTTGCTTGGAAAAGGAACACGAAGACATAGCTTTGGGAGAGTTCAGTTGGCATTCCTGTTTGCACAGACACCAGCCATAATTGGTGATTCCCTGGAGGTGAAAGTAGCATTCTAAGCAAGCATTGGCAAACAAATGTGTCTATTTCAGTATCCCCATATCCAAATAATTTTTGTTTGTTTTTTTGTTTGTTTGTTTGTTTGTTTTAGGATGTAGAAAACATCTTACATCTTAAGACTTTTAAGAGTTTCTTCTCCGGTTCATACTACAGAAGTCATTTAAACTTTGTTAGATTAAGTAAAGTCAGAATTTTCAGTTTTGGAAGAATTTGGAAGGGAAGTAATCTTAGTCTTCATAGAAAACTTCTGGTTCATTTGATCATAGTACTGTCTGTTGTAGTTGGCCTAGTTAGAGCTGATGATGTTAGGGTCCTAGGTTCCATCCTATGAACCACTTAGATTCTCTCTGTTCAGGGATCACTTTCCACACTCTCTCAATTGTTACACATGTGCTGTTAGTCACTTTTAAGAGAGACTTAGCAAGAGAATTTAATTTAAGAAACGTTTATTAAATGCTTATTTTATATGGAGTTAAAGGTAAAAGTAGATCTCTGTCTCCAAGGAGCCCTCCATCTAATAAGAAAAAAGAAAAATGGAGCAAAACTATCACCCTAAAAGGCGTTTCAGACTAGGTGTGCCGTAGCTGGTGAGTTGTTACGTGTTTATACACCAAAGTCTTTAAAATTTTCCTTATTTAAATAAAAAAACAAATGCAAATCTCTAAAATTCCTTTAGGCTGTTGTTAAGAGAACACCTTTCAGGAGGTATTTTAAACATCTTGGTAGATGTCAAACCTTGTATGTTTCTTAATGTTAGAGCAATATATATTAATTCTGCTGACAAACTAGTAAATTTTACCCAAGGAGGAAGTGGTGATAAGGCAGTTGATACTATAAAGCTCTTATCTTGGCAGTTTTCTATGTGAGAAACATTTCCAATACTCTTACTTTAACATGGGACTCACGAGATTGTGTAAATGATTTATTCACAAACTGTTTTGAGTTAAAAACATGACTTCTCTGGCCATGTCTAACTCTGTATAAATAAATAATACTGTATTTAAAAATATTATGCTTTGATTCATCGTCATCCCAGTGCAGATATCTAAGATTTTCTATGACCACCCTGGGTTTCAAATTAAATTGTGAACTCCATTACAGTGCTTTAGTGTTGAGGACAGTTGATTTCCTGCAGTGATTACTAGTGACATTCTGCCACCCTGACTGTATGCTCCTTTTCTTACCTGTTTCCAATCCTCAGTCCTGCTTTTTCTTCTTCCTTCCTCTTATAATCGATAACAGTTTTCCTCTCCCCCCCCCACCCATCATTTTATAAGACCTCTTTATATTTTAAGGATATTAAACCTTTTCCTACCAAATCTGGGCAAATATTTTCCACTGTATACAAATTTTTTTTTGTAACTCAACACCAATCTCCAGTTTACTTGGACCTAATGTAATAACAGACTTGGTTGTGTCTACATTTCAAAATATAGAACATTTGCAAGACAAAAATAAATCATTGTTTTTCCTTCTCCATTGTTTCTGTAAATTTTGGGGGACTTTTTAAATTTTTTTTTTAAAGGATATTAACGATCATCAAAGTTTTCCTTTTTGAATTTAAAGCATAACATGAAATTGTGCATTATTCTAAAGAATAATTTTTAAATGAATTAGTTTAGTGCTATCAAATCCTATTTGCGTTTACATTATTTAAATTATATACTATTTTATTTCTGTTCTTACTGTAAATTCTAATTCTATTCATGGACTGTACAATTCCTATGCAACCAGTCTTTGCCTGCTGACAGGTATTAACAGTGCAGTGTAGAATCCAGATTGTCAGTTTCTTAGTTATAATCACTTCAGTTCAAAGAACGATGATTAATTGTGTAGAAGATCCAATTCATTTTTGTTGTCCAGCCACCATGATAAAAATTGTCTTTTAAGTTTTTTTAACCCTGTTTTTTTTTATATTATCAAATCTGTCTTTTTCTTTGATTTCCCCTTTTTTATAACTCTTTTTTTTTTTTAAGATACTTAGTTTACATAAATGTTACACAGAATATGTAGGGGTTTCTCATATGCCCCCCTTCCCACACCTCCCACGTTAGTAACATCTTTCATTAGTTTGGTACATTCATTGCTATTGAGAAACACACTTTGAAGCATTGCCACTAAGCATGGGTTATAGTTTACATTATAGTTTACACTCTCCCCCACTCAATTTCTGTGGGTTATGGCAAGATACATAATGGCCGTGTCTGTTATTATAATACCATTCAGGATGATTCCAAAGTCCCAAAAACACCCCCGCATTTAACCTGCCCCTCCCTCTCCCTACCCTCAGAACCTCCATTTGCCACTGCCTCCACATCAATGATATTTCTTCCATTGCTTGAATCACAATAAGTTTATAGTAGAATACTGGTAAGTCTACTTTAGTCCATAGTCCATTCCCCAGTCATGAGGATTCCGGGATGGTGATGCCAACTCCACCTCTAACTGAGGGGAACTTCAATCCCATATGGCCTATGGATGGGACTCTCTTGCTTGCCGTTGTAGACACTCATGGTTCCTTGGTATGTTAGTTATCCATCATCTCCTCCTCCTTGTTGTCCTAAGTGAATCCAATGAACTGGAGAATAGATGTTGCAACTCTGTTGAGATTCAGGGCCCAGCTGACACATGGACAGCCCACAGATTTAAGTCTCTTGGACATACACTTAACAACTTTAATACTAATTATAAGTTCAAATATAAGGACAGAAGGGCCATGTGTAGGGAAACGACAACTGAGTCCAACTCACTTACACAGGGGAGCATAAATTCCAAAGTAGGGCAACTGGCAAGGGACCAAACTTGTGAGCATCTGTCCTGACTATAGTGTCTGGATGTCTCCAGAGCCCTCAGGAGCCCCACTATTTGGGGGTAGTATCTACTGTGACAGTCAATGAGATCCTCCTGAGACCTGTTTAAGCATTACCTCTGGAATCACCTCCCTACTCACTCTGAAGTCTTTTAGCCATATAAACTCATTTGTCTTTACCTTTTCCCCCTTTTGGTCAAGGTCATTCCTAGCCATATTTCATATACACATTTACTTAGTTTTCCCCCAAAGTCTGTCTTTTTAACCCTTCTAAGAATTTATTTTATTTGGTATGAGAAGAGATCCCACACTATTTCTTACAAATTGTTGCCTCAACCATTTATTTTGTGGTATCATCATTTCCATAGATTAAATTCTTATGCAATCTAGGGTCTACTTGGGGCTACCCAGTGTTTCTGGTTGCTCTGCCATTAAGTACTGGGTGAATGAATGAATGTTATATATAATCCTTCTCTGGCCAGTGTCAACTTAATTATAGCTTTATATATGTCTTAAATTCTTGGGCCATGATCTACCTTGTTTCTTTTTTCCTCAAAATTTGCTTATCACTTCCCATTGATTTATTCTTCCAAATCAGCTTAAGAATCTTACTTACTCTTTAGATCTTAATTATATTTGGTTTCTAATTTAGCACTCTTGGTCAAGTTCTAAATTTCTAATGAAATTTTTATTGAAAATTGAATGGAACCCCTAAAGGTTAATTTGGAAGAAATACGTTTCTATTTTGAAACCAGATCTCCCTTAAACCCCAAATTGCAGGTGAATTCTAAATGTTTAGTATCTGAAAAAGTAATTTCAGGAAAGCCCTCATGAAGCGTTTAAACTCCAATTATGAAAAGAAGTTTCTGATACTATAAATGTTCCCTTTTGGTACATTTGTAACCATAATTGGAGAACTAGGGGGAAAAATGTATGTCAACCTTTACTGAACTAGAAAATACATGGTCAGGGATTATCAGCATGGGGGTTAACTAATTAATACTTATATTATGAACTGTCCTACAAGTTTCACATGGTAATATGGACCCGACAGATGTATTTGTGTATCTGTCCTTAATTAGGGACTCTGTTTATAAAGAGATTGAAAACAACGTTTCTTTGATTTTCTTTGATGTTCAGAGGCAGAAATAAATTTTGCACATTTTTTGGAGAGTCAGGCAGCTGCAGGTAAAAAAGTTGACAGCTCTTGGGAGGGTTAATTAGAACTAATTATAATTTGATTGACCTGCTTTTCCTCTAAAAAGCTTAACCAAATCTTCCTTTGCAATGTGAGGATTTTACTTTTTCATACAAACTAAAGAAAGTCTTTGTTTCATGGATTAATAGCTATCTATCATTTACATACTTTACAAAAAAGAATTGCCACATAAATCGTGGAAGCAAGGATTTGGGTGGGGTTGGGGAAAACCTTCACGATTATGTAGTCTTTGAGAGCATGCACTGTATTAACTCCTGATAGAAGACAAATTTTTAAGGAAATATAAAGTAGTGTGCATAATTTTAAAATTTATATATAACATGGAAAACCAAGAAATAAAATTGTCAAGCGCAGTGAAGTTTAACTGCCCTTCTTAAACTTTGGCATTTTCTTCATTCCACTTAGTTTTGATATAATCTCATTTGCTTTATAAATGCCATAAAAGGATTTTTTAATGTTCATGTATAAAGAGAGTATGATTTGCTTTTCATTATGTGGTATTTTTCCGTAGCGTGGTTTATCTGTTTTGTATTATGGTTGTTATTGCAATTATTTAAATGAAATATACTTCATAATATTCCCATAAAATTTAAACCTTTTATGAAGAACTTTCCTGTGGAAATTTCTAATGTAATAAAATATCTCTAAGGCAATTATTATACATAAAAAACAAAATAGTCATTTTCACTTTTTGTCAACTCAGTTTTCCACCCATTTATATGTTAAATGACGTACCTGTTTGTATTAGATAGGGCTTTTACTCTCAGATAGCTTGTATTCCAATTGAGCAGTCAAGACCCTTTGACTTTAGAAAGTTAGGTAAATAAAATATTTGAATTACAGTTCAAGACAGCAGTAGGGGATACAAAATAGGATAGGATTAATTACAGACATCAGATATTGTAAAAGATAGAGGGAAGGAGACATTGTTTTAAGCTAGAAAGACTTAGATCTTTCTGGAAAGACTAGAAAGGTGAAATCTGAATGAGGTTTTGAAGAATGGGTAAAAACTGGATGAATGAAAATGGAGGAAAGGGTATGTGATCAAAAGCATCACGGAGGGGGAAGAGTTCAGTCTAGGAATTATGGTAAGTTAATATAATTGGAATTGGTGATCATGTAAAAGGTTCGAATGTACTAAAGTTGGAAAGATCAATTGGGGACAAATAGTGGAGAAGCTTGGAGTTTGGAAATTGAGGATATATTTTATCATGTACCATTAGGTGTTTGTTACCTAGTATGAAACCTGAGCAATATTTTAAGAAAACTGATCATTCAGAGGTATGCAGCATACATTAAAGTGAAGAACACAGTGAGTTGGGAGATCACTTATATAATTTGCATAGTACCCATGCATGAGGTGATAAAGACAAGAATCTGTAATATAGTAGTGAGAATGGAAATTAAGAAATAGCTCAAAATTACATCATAAAGACTTCACAATGATTACTAACTGGTTAGGTAAGAAGGTGGAGAGGGGGACTGGACGTTTATGTGCAGGAGAAGTAGGAAAAGAAGGAGAGATTATATATCAGAGGTCTTTAAAGTTCTGAGATTTCATTTTCTCCTCCAAATGTATCTCTGCTTACGGGTTGAGGTGTAGATTTATTCAGGAGATCATCCTTTGAAAGGTAAATTATACATATTTTTATAATAAATCAGATACTTAAGGAAACAAGATATAATTTATTTTTAAACACCTTCCTATGAACAAACCTCTCCCTCTACTCCCTCGCTCCTCCCCTCCCCCCAGTCACCCTTAATCTTTTTCACAAGCTTTAATGGAACTAAGACCAGGAAGGGTTTTCCAGTAAGTGAATGTAGGAAATTGATAAGTATTCTTTAGGGCTCGGGTAGCATAAGATACATTACACTACCAACATATATCTCTCTGCAGTCTCCTTTTTCTCCTGTCAGCAATTGACATTTTGAAAGATTTGCTGGTTAGCTTAAGAACTACAAAACTGAGGTTAGTGATGTAGATATGCTAGCCTAATTACAAATGTGCAACTGCAGTTAATGCTTTTTCTGTCTACTTTAAGGAGCTGTTAACAAGTCATGACTAGAAAAGGGTTTTATATAGTAGCTAATAACAACACTAAAAGAGACATGTACATTATGTTTCCAAACTTCTCTAAAGGTCATTAACTGGTATTTGTAATTGAGTGCCACAGACCTGTCCTGAATATATTGCCTAGTCTAGCTCTCTGATTGCGTAGTTGATTATGTATATTTTTCAAAAGCAATAAAGATTAAAAGGGGGAAAAAACTGTCTAGAAACTATAATAGTTTCTTCAACCGTCTTGTGAGAGTTGTTGTAATCATATAAAGTAGATGTTATTCCCCATTATACAGATGAACAAACTATTGAGTCTTAGAGACCAAATTACACAGCCGGAAAATGAAAAAGATCACAAAACTAAGATTCTGACTTAGGTTTGTCTCATCAAAAGTCCATGTTTTTTATTCTATATTATTTTTCCTTGTTGGGAAAGCATGCTTTATATGGAAACATACATAGCATTTTATCCTTTTTCTAAGCTTATACTGTCCTTTGTCCAAACACAATGACATACCCATGTTCACAGCCTACATAGATTTTCATTAGTGTGCATTATATTTTCAAAGAAGAGCTTGGTCTGATCTTCCCTGAAGATTCACTGTGAAATTGTTAGGTAGAAAATCTTGATTTTACAAAGGGACAGTGTGATTTGAAGGCATTTCATCATCACTGAAAAGAAATTATCAGGTGTTTTACTTCATAATTCAGTATTCCCTTCTAGTTTGTTCTTAACATTTAGAATTTTAAAAGTATAATGCTTATGTCAATTTTTCTGATTTTCTATTACTTCTGGTTTTCTTTTATTGCCTAACTTTCTAAACTGAATTAAACCCTACCTAATACAAAGTACATCAGTGAATTATCTACAGCATTTGCCCTAGTGAGGTTTCAGGCTCATGGTGAGGTACTGGAAAATTCTGGCTCAATTGTCACTTGATTTAGGAGACTTTACAGTTATTTATTAGAAGACAGCCCAGGAAGAAAAGCAAAAAATGAATTTATGTGATCCTGTATTGCTAAATACAACACACAACTGCTGTCTCTTTTTTACTGTTGCCTCTAAGAGTCATCATTTCAATGAACTTATCTTTTAAATGGCCATTCAGTGGGAACTGGACTAGAACTTTGCTAAGGGGCCACATTCAGCAGCCTGACAGTTACACATTTACAAAAGAAATAGCATGAATTTATTCAGCATCAAAACCTCTGCATTTTTTACTGCCCAACTACATTTCACACTGTATTACCATCAGTGCACTAGAACAGCTATATAAATTCCACCCAGACTCTTCATTTAATTAACTAGTATTCATTGAACAAAAGTAAAAGTGTTGTTTTTATAGCAGGATAAAAGCTGCATGAAGTGAATATGAAAGAGACAAATCATCAAATTAGTTACTCTTCATTGTACCTATGGATAATTCTCTGCCCCTCCTCTTTCTCTTCATAGGCAATTTTCTTTTTTCTAGTTTGACCAAATGGAAAACGGCAGGGTATGTTGGAACAGCCTCAAATGCGATTTAATATATTGTAATGGCCACATCCTAAGCTTATGCAGAGCTGGGCATTAAAGATATTGTCATCACAAGTTTTTAAATTTTTTTAATTTTCTGTAGTTGGAGGGGCACTATGACATTGTACCTAAGAATTTGGAGAAGACTAGACTGACTTGGTTCCAATCCTAGCTCAGCCACTTCCCGAGTTTGTGATCCTGAGGATCTCTGTGCTCCAGTCTCCTGTCTATAAAATGAGGATAATAATAGCATAAATATCACAGAGTAGTGTACAGATCAACTGAGTTAATCCATATAAAACAGTGCCAGCACATAGATAGCTACTACTTCCTGTATATACAGCAGTGGTCTGTTGTGAATTTGATCTCCCTGATACTAGTGACTTGATCACGTGGGCTGTTCTAACTGGTAGGCTAGGAGATGGACTTTTCTTCCCTCAGGTATTCCTTCCAAAATATGCTCATTTATTATGATACCACCTTCAGATACAAGGATAAAATTGTTTAAATCAAGGGTATAGTAGGCAGTTGGTTGGCCACATGTATCCATTCTGCGCCCTACTGCCAGAGGTAGCTATCTAAAGCACTGCTGTCTCATCATGTTCTGCTCAAAAGGCTTCAAGATCACTTGAGGTAAAAACACTGCTGCCTGTCACAATTCTATCTGAGCCAGGCCCCTCACCTTACTCTCTCCAACTTTTTTCATTCCGCTCCTCCCTAAGAACCTTCTACTCCAGTCAAAGTAGTCTAGTCTCATTTCTTAAATATACCATTTTCTTGCCTCTCTTCCTTTGTTCACACTGTTCTTTTTGTCTGATAGACCTTTCCCTTCCTTCACTTATCTAAGTCATACCTAACCTTCTAGCTGAGCCAGAAAAGGGGAAGATACTTTTACCACCTTTTTATTTTCATAGCATGATTCTCTGGACAAAATGTTAATAGCTGCTAAGTATATGTTGTTGATGATGAAGTAGCCTGTTTACTTTTAAACTGTACTTAACAATCTATCCACTTCACATCATTTCTACCATCACTCTTATCCAATGACCTCATGTTTTCTTTTTTGTTATTTTTTATTTTTTAGAAAAGTGAGTTTAAAGAACAATCATGCACACAATACGGGATTCCCATATACCACTCTACCACCAACACCTTGTATTGGTGTGGAACATTTGTTACAATTTATTTATTCATCCCTCCATCATTGTTTGTGCTCATCTGTTCTTGGTGTCCACTCGCTGTCTTTTCTCAGTGTTCATTCACTGTGTGTATTGTGTGTCTGCTTGTCTTCTTTTGAGGAGGCACGGGAACCGAACCTGGAACCTCCCATGTGGGAGAGAGGTGCTCAATTACTTGAGTCATCTCCACTCCCTGCTTTGTTGTGTCTCTCATTATGTTTCCTCTTTGTGTCTCCTTGTTATGTCAGCTCACTGTGCCAGCCCATTGCACCAACTCGCTCTCTTGCTTGTCTTCTCCAGGAGGCACTGGGAACCAAACCCAGGACCTCCCATGTGGTATGCAGGAGCCTAATTGTTTGAGCCACATCCACTTCCCATATTATAGCACATTTTTATAATTGTACTTTTTTTTTTTTAATTTATTTCTCTCCCTTTCCCCCCCCCCCCCCCCCGTTGTGTGCTCTCTTGTGTCCATTTGCTGTGTGTTCTTCTGCATCCAGTTGTATTCTCATCAGGCAGCATGGGAATCTGTGTCTCTTTTTTGTTGCATCATCTTGCTGCATCAGGTCTCCACGTGTGCGGCCCACTCCCATGCTGGCTGTGCTTTTTGCGTAGGGCGGCTCTCCTTGCGGGGTGCACTCCTTGCGCATGGGGTTCCCCTCCACAGGGGACACCCCTGCATGGCATGGCACTCCTTCAGCGTGGCAGCACTACACATGGGCCAGCTCATTACACGGGCCAGGAAGCCCTGGGTTTGAATCCAGGACCTCCCATATGGTAGGCGGACACTCTTATCAGTTGAGCCACATCTGCTTCCCCTATAATTGTATTCTTAAAGTCCATTGTTTAATTGTTTGTGTAGGGTAGTGCCATGGATTTTTAAATAATTTTTACTGTTACCATATATACAATGTAACATTTTCCCTTTTAATCATATTCAGATATATATTTCAGTGCTGCTAATTGTGTTCACAATGTTATGCAACCATTATCTACCATCTATTACCAAAACATTTCCATCATTCCAAATATGAGCTCTGTACATTTTAAGCCTTAACTTCCCATTCCCTATCTCCACTCCATCCCCTGGTAGATTCTGATGCTATGAGTTTGCTTATTCTAATTGTTTCAGATCAGTGAGATCATACAATTTTGGTCCTTTTGTGTCTGACTTACTTCACTCAAGATTATGTTTGTAGGGTTCATCCATGTTGTCACATGTATCAGACTTCATTTCTTTTTACAGCTGAATAATTCTATTATATGTATATTCCACCTTTTATGTATCCATTCATCAGTAGTTGGACACTTGGATTGCTTCCATCTTTTGGCAATTGTGAATAATGCCCCTATGAACATCAGTATGCAAATATGGGTTTGAACTCCGCTTTCAATTCTTTTGGGTATATACCTAGTAGTGGGATTGTTGGGTCATATGGTAGGTCTATATTTAGCTTTCTGAGCCACCGAATTGTCTTCCATAGCAGCTGCACCAATTTATATTGCCACCAGCAATGAAAGAGTGTTCCTATTTTTCCACATACTCTCCAACACTTATTTACTGTTTTGTTTTGTTTTTAATACCAGCCATTCTAATAGGTATGAAATGGTATCTCATTGTGGTTTTGATTTGCATTTCCCTGAGGGCTAATGATGTTGAGCATCTTTTCATGTGCTTTCTGGCCATTTGTATGTCCTCTTTGGAAAGATGTCTGTTCAATACTTTTGCCCATTTTTTAATTGGGTTGTTTGTCTTTCTGGTGTAAAGTTTAAAGATTTCTTTTTATTACCAGATAGTCATTCTTTGTTGAGTATGTGGTTTCCAAATATTTTCTCCCATTGTGTAGTTTGTCTTTTTATTTTCATGATAAAATCCTTTGAGGAACAAAAGTTTTTAATTTTTATGAGGTCCTATTTATTTGTTCTTTTGTTGCTTGTGGTTTGGATATAAAGTCAAAGAAACACAAGGTCCTAAAGATGTTTCCCTATTTTCTTCTAGGAGTTTTGATAGTTCTACCTCTTATATTTAGGTCTTTGATACATTTTGAGTTGATTTTTGTATATGGGGTGAGGTAGGAGTCATCTTCCTTTTTTTTTTTTGCAAAGTTTTCCCAGCATCATTTGTTGAAGAGACATTCTTTCCTAAGAATTAGCCACTTTGTGAAAAATAATTTCCCAGAAATGTGAGGGTTGATTTCTGAGCTCTCAATGCTATTCCAATGGTCAAAAAATCCTCCTTATGCCATTACCATGCTATTTGGATTACTGTGGCTTTGTAATAAGTTTTAAGATCAGGAAGTGTGAGTCCTCCAACTTCATTCTTCTTTTTCAAGATGGCTTCAGCTATTCATCTGATAATGAACTTTACATCTGATAATTGACTATTCCATTTCTGCAAAAAAGGTTGTTGGGATTTTGATTGGGATTGCATTGAATCTGTAAACTACTTTGGATAGGACTGACATCATAATGATAGTTTTCTAATCAATGAACACAGAATATCCTTCCATTTATTTAGGTTTTCTTTAATTTATTTTAGGAATATTTTGTAGTTTTCTGTGTACAAGCTTTTACATCCTTGGTTAGATTTATTCCTAGATATTTGATTCTTTTAGTTGCTATTGTGAATGAAATTTTTTTCTTGATTTCTTGTTCTGATTGCACCGTTTGTGTTTAGAAACACTGATTTGAAGGTGTTAATCTTGTACCCTGCCACTCTGCTAAATTAATTTATTCTAGGAGCTTTGTTGTGGATTTTTCAGGATTTTCTGTATATCATATGATCTGCAAATACAGAAAGTTTTACTTCTTCCTTTCCGACTTGGATATCTTTTATTTCCTTTTCTTGCCTAACTGCTCTGGCAAGAACTTTCAGTACAATGTTGAATAACAGTGGTTAATAAAGTGGGCATCCTTTTCTTGTTCCTGACCTTAGGAGGATAGCTATCAATTTTTCACCATTAAATAGAAATTTAACTGTGGGCTTTTCATATATACCCTTTATCATGTTGATGAAGTTTCCTTCTATGCCTAGTGTTCTAAATGTTTTTTATCAAGAAAGGGTGCTATATTTTGTCAAATTCCTTTTCTACTTCAATTCAGATAATCATGTGGTCTTCTTTCACTCTATTAATGTGTATATTACTTAATTGATTTTCCCATGTTGAAACAACCTTCCATACCTGGGATAAAGCCCATTTAATCATGGTGAATAATTCTTTTTATATGCTGTTGGATTTGGTTTGCTAGTATTTTGGTTAGGACTTTTGTATCTATATTCATAAAGAGGCATTTGGAGTTAAGTCTTCTTGGAATGTTTGGGAGAATTCCCCTGTGAAGCCATCTGTTCCTGGGCTTTTCTTTGTTGGAAAGATTTTTGATTACTCATTCAGTCTCTTTACTAGTCATTGCTTTGTTGAGATCTGCTAATTCTTCAGTCAATTCTTGTGTGTTTCTAAGAATTTGTCCATTTCATATATGTTATCTAATTATTGGCATACAGTTGTTCATAGTATCCTCTTTTTTTTCTCTCTTCTTCTTCCCCTCCCTCGCCCTGCTGTTTTTGCTGTGTCCATTTGCTGGTGATCTTCTGTATCTATCTCTTTCTCTCTCTCTCTCTCTCTTTTTTTTTTTTTTTCTCTTCTCATCTTTCTCCTCTGGGATTCACCAGGATTCGACCCTCTGATATGGAGAGAGGTTCCCTGTCAATTTTGTCACCTCAGTTCCTGGTCTCTGTTGCACTTCACCTTTGACTTCTTTCCCCTTCATCTCTCTTTTGTTGCATCATCATCTTGCTGCATGACTTACTTGCATGGGCACTGGCTCACTGCACAGGTACTCAGCTTTGGTGTGGGGGCACTGGCTCACCACACAGGCACTGGCTCACCACCTGGGTACTCACACGGACACTCAGCTCACCACACGGGCACTTGGCTTGCCATGTGGGCACTAGCCTCACCATGCAGGCATTTGCATGGGCACTCAGCTCACCGCACGGGCACCTATGTGGACACTCAGCTCGCCACATGGGCACTCGGCTCCCCACACAGGCACACTTTCTCTTTTTTATTTCACCAGGAAACCCTAGGGATTGAACCTGGGTCATGCCATGTGGTAGGCAGAGGTCCTTTCACTTGAGCCACATCTGTTTCCCCATAGTGTCCTCTTATACTTCTTTTTATTTCAGCAGGGTCAGTAGGAAATCCCCTTTTTATGTTTGATTTTCATTATTTGTATCTTTTCTTTTTTTCCTCTGTCAGTCTAGCTAAGTGTTAGTCTATTTTATTGATCTTTTCAAAGAACCAACTTTTGATTTTGTTGATCCTCTTATTGTTTTTTTGTATCATTCAAGTCCTGTGTTTTCTTTTTGATCTTCTGAGTAGATGTTCTGTCCCTTATTGAGAGTGGTGTGATAGTCTCCTACTGTTAATGTATTTTTTCTTTTTTTTTTCTCTTTGTTTTTATTTTCTTACTATTAATGTAGAACTGTCAATTTCTCCCTTCAAATCTGTCAGTATTTGCTTCATATATTTTGGGGATCTGCTATTATGTACATCTGTTTTTATAATTATTTTATCATCCTCTTAAAGTGTCTCTTTAGCAATATGTAATGGCCATCTTTGTCCCTCCAGTTTTTGACTTTGTATATTTTTCTGATATTACTGTAATCACCCCAACTCCATTTTGGTTACTACTTGCATGGTTTATATTTATCCATTCTTTCACTTTCAAGCTATTTGTATTTCTGAATTTAAGCTGAGTCTCTTGCAGACAGCATATAGTTTGGGTCATGCTTTTTTTAAAATCCGGTCTGCCGGTGTCTGCCTTTTGACTAGAGAGTTTAATCAGTTTACATTTAAAGTCACTAAAGATATTACAGGACTTTCTTCTGCCATTTTGCTATTAGCCCTTGTATATCTTATACCATTTTTGTCCTTTACTTCCATTAACGCCTACTTTTATATTTATTTGCTTTTTTGTGTTGTACCATACTGAGTGCCTTCCCATTTCTACCCAGATATATTTTTCATCTGTTTTCCTTGTGGTTACCATGGGGTTAAAATTTAACATCTAAATTTATAACAATTATATTTGGTTTGTTACCAACTTAACTTCAGTAGCATGCACATGTATGTTTCCTATATTCCTCTTTCCTCCCACCAATTTTTGTACTTAATACCACTTATATCTTTGTACATTGTATGTCCAAAAACACAGATTTTTTCATTACTTTTTATGCATTTGCATTTTGGCACCTGTAGAAAATAAGAAGTGGAATTACATACCAACCAATACAATAAAATAATACTGGCATTTATGATTACCCAAATCGTTACCTTTACCACAGTCCTTCATTCTTTTTTGCTGCTATGAACCACTGTCTGGTAGTCTTTCATTTCAGTCTGAAGAACTTCCTTTAGCATTGCTTGTAGGGCAGACCTAGTGACGATGAAATCATTCAGTATTTTTTTTCATCTGAGAATGTCTTGATCTCTCTGTCATTTTTGAAAGAGAGTCTTACCAGATATAAAATTCTTGCCTGGCAATTGTTTTCCTTCAGCACCTTAAGTATTCTGGCCCACCGCTTTCTTGCCTCCGTGGTGTTTAATAAGAAACCAGCACTCAATCTAATTGGGACTCTTTGCATGTAACACGTTGCTTTTCTCTTGCTGTTTTCAGAACTCTTCTTTGTCCTTTGCATCTGATAGTGTTATCAGTATATGATGGGGCATATTTTTCTTCTGTTTGTTCTGCTTGGTGTTCTCTGAGCTTCTTGGATTTGCATATTCATGTCTTTTGCTAAGTTTGCACTGTCGTTATTTCATTAATTATTCCTTCTACCCTTCTGTTTCTTCTTCATAATGCATAATGCATATAATGCATATATTGCATTATAATGCATATATTGATATGCTTGATGGTATCCCATAGCTGTCTTAAGCTATTTTTGCTTTCAATATTTCATTTTACTTTCTGCTTTTCAGCCTGGCTCATTTCAAGTGCCTTGTCTTCAAGTTCACTGGTTGTTTCTTCTGCCAGCTCCATCTGCTCTTGAAATCCTACTGAACCTTTTTCATTTCGATTATGTTTGTCTTTACCTCCAATAGTTCTATATTGTTCCTTTTTAAAATTTCTGTTTCTTTATATAGGCACTCATATTGTTCATTCATTGTTTTCTTGATATCCTTTAGTTCTTTCTCTGTACTTTTCTTCATCTCTTTCAGTATTTTTAAGATCTTTTTTTAAAGGCTTTGTTTAGTATTTCCATCTTCTCATCTTCTTCATTGGTGTTTTCTATATTTTTACCCTCTTCCTTTAGATGGGCCATAATTTCCTGTTTCTTTGTCTTGTACTCTTGTTGCATACTGTACATTTTAATATTTTAAAATGTTAATTCTGGGATTTACTCCCTGGGATGTCTGTATCTTGGTTTTGTAAACATCTGGTAATAAGACAGAGATTTTCTTGAACTTCAGCCCTTCCATCAGGAAGGTCTGCCAAAGTCTAATGCAGTGTGCAGTTTCTGTGTTTCTGGACCTCTGTCTTGTCTTGGGCTTTTACGTGTTAGTTGTTTTGTAATTCCCTGTTTATAGTTGTTTGGTTGTCCCCTCTGTTTCCCAGGGGATGAACCTCCCTCTCTCATGTATTAGAAACCAACAGCCTTTATCCCAGACTATTCACCTCTGTAGTTTTTTACACTTCTTTTATTGTCTCATGCTACTTTTGCCTGGAGGGAAAAATTTGGGAGGAGGGGCATCCAGGGGACGACTTGCCCAATTTGTTCTTTCCCAGCCCAAAATGCCCTGTGTAGGGGTTCACAAAGGGTGCCAAAATCTTCTCTGATGCTTTCCCAAAGCTGAGTTTTCCTGGCATCCCTTCAGCTAACCATCCCCAGAACCCCTGAGAGAGTGCTGTGTCTTTAAAATTCTACCACTTTCACCCCAGTCCAGGGAGGATTGAAACAATGGATGCAGCCACCTTTGTCTGAAGTGGGTTGAAACAATGGCTGCTGCCGCCTTCAGGGTAGGTTGAAACAATAGCTACCCTCAGAGCTGGGGTCCAGGAATCTGAATTCAGTCATCAAAAGCCATGATCATTGATGGCCACATTCCCCTGTTCTTGGGGAAGAGGATTTATAATGTCCTTTTCTTCCAGCAGCAGCTAGCAAGGGGCTGGACTGTAGCATCCTGTGGCAAGAGTGAGATGGGCCCCAGTAGCTGCCACGTGGAGAGAGCAATTTACAGTCATTTACCATAATTTATCAGCCTCTTCCTCTCACTCTTACCTGGATGCTGTACAGTTTTCTCCTCATCTCTGGCATCTGAAAATAGTTGTTTCAGATAGTTCCTACCTGTTTAATAATTGTTTTCATTTAGAAATTTGTAAAGTCTAAAATATAAACCATAATGTAAACCAAAATGGAACCAAAGTAGATACAACTCTAGGTACTGGTTCTCCTGAAGGTTATGGAGACCCACAGCGTATATGGTTATGGCAGATAGATTTGGAGTTTTGTGCCATGTCAGCGGACCCTGCTTTGGGATTTGTGCTCCTGACTGTGATGGGCCTGGACTCAGATGTGACCTTTCTACACATGCCTCTTCTATCACTTTTACTGAACCTCTGATTGGCACTAGGGATGGTGTATACTAAGGGGACTTGAATCTCTGGACTGCCCATGTGCCACCTGGGCCCTGAGCCTCAGCAGAGTTGCAACTCCTACTCTCTGCTTCATTAGACTTACCCAGGTCAGCTCACAGGGAGGTGAAGATGGTCAACCACCATACCAGGGAATCAAGAGTGCCTCAACTGCAAGCAGAAGAACTGCATCCATCATCCATATGGAGTCTAAGTCCCCTTTTGTTATAGAGATGGAGTGGACATCACCATCCCAGGGTCCACAGAATGGATGAAATAATATGGATTGGAGTGGATTTACTGATATTCTACTATAAAACTATTGTGACTAGTAATAGAAGAAATTGTAGCATTGTTGTGGAGAAAGTGGCCACAGTAGTTGCTGAGGGCAGGGAGAAGGAAGAAGAGATATGATGTGGGGCATTTTTGGGACTTCAAGTTGTCCTAAATGATATTGCAGCGTCAGATGCTGGACTTTATATATCCTGCCATAACCCCCTGAATGTACTGGGGGAGAGTGTGAACTATAGGGTAAACTATTATCCATGTGGTACAGCAGTGCTCCAAAATGTGTTTGCCGAGTATGATGAGAGTGCCACAATGATGGAGGAGGTTGTTGGTGTGGGAGGAGTGGGGTGGGGGGTGTGGGGTATACGGGAACCTCATGTTTTTTAATGTAACATTTTTTGTGATGTATATATCTTCAAAAAATACAATTTACAAAAATGATGGGGATGGGGGTGGAGAGTAGGTTATATAAGGAACTTCTTATGTTTTTTAATGTAACATTCTGTGTGATTATTAACTTTAATTTAAAAATTTTAAAAATATTTGAATAGACAAGAAGTTTAACTTTGAAGCATTTTCAAATCATCTAATTAAACTAGGAATTTCTTAAAATAATTATTCCATTGTTTCTCTGAATAAAGCTTTTTGCTCATTAATTCTCAAAAAATAATAATTGTTTTGGTGAAAGGACTGAGTCCTGGAACTCCTTACTCCACCATCTTCCCTGGTAGTCCTTACTTCATGTCCTCTTTCTCCCCTATTCTCATCCCCTACTACTTTGTATTTCTCACACACTGGCCTCTTTGCTGTTCTCTGAAGATTCATGGCACAATCCCCCCTCAGGCCTTTGCACAGACTATTCCATCTGCCCAGAAATCTCCTTCTTGGGAAATCTGCTTAGCTCCAAACCTCCTGTACATCTCTGATTAAATATCATTTTAAGGACATCTTCCCTGATAGCCCCTAGTTTACTAGTTTATTTTCTGTGTTCCCCAACTAATTTATTTTCTTTTTTCCCCTGTCCCAAGGGAATGAGGGAGGGCTTTTTGTTTATTTGGTCCTGTATTCCCAATATCTTAAAAGAACCTGACCCATAATAAACATGTAATAGTTATTGAATGTATGAATGAAAAATTGATCCTTAAAAATATGCCTATATTCCTTACCTTCCCTGCACTTCAAATGTATTTAGGTTTAAACAAAAATAAGTATCCTATAACAGTTCCCTGAAAATTGAAATAGCCATGGTTGAATATTAGCCATGGCAATTAGAGCAGAAAGTTCCATTCCAGAAAGATTTCTGCATCAACTAAAGAAAATAGAAATGGTTTACAGTATAATTACTGCTGCGTTAAATTATATCAGTATCCTGGGGGACTGTCTTTGACCCAGCACCAAGGCATATTTTGAGAAAGCGAGTGGTTTGGGTCACCCAGTATTCTTGTTAAAGTGGAGAATGTAGTCAGTGTGTTATTTTTGTCATTTAGAGGTAGTCTAGCATGGTGGAAAGCACTAATTTTGGAGTCAGTAGACTTGGGTTCAAATTCTAGCACTGCTTTGTTTCCTTGGACAGATTACGTAATTTCTCCACATCTGTTTGCTCATATATAAAAGAGTTTTTAATTCCTTTCTCTCAACATTGTTCTGAAGATTAAATGAGAAAAATATATATAAAGTACCTGAGACATGTAATATGTGTTTAATAAATGTCCTATGGGCATTGTAGAAATAGCTGTATATTTTGCTACTCCATTCTACCTTTTGGCCTAAATCAGAATGGAGAAGTGCAGGTACCTTGATGTCTAGGAGAAAGCTTTGGCCCCTAGGGCTTGATCCATGGAGAAGCCCCATAACACTTTATAAATCTATCAACATTATCTGTTGAAGCTGCAAGTGCTTTCCTAGAACATGAGCCCTACCACCTTCTTAAGTTTTATGGTAGCCTACTGTATTAGTCAGCCAAAGAGGTGCTAATGCAAAGTACCAGAAATCTGTTGGCTTTTATCAAGGGTATTTATTTGGGGTAAAGGCTTACAGTTACAAGGCCCAAAGAGTCCAACTCAAGGTACCATAAGAGGAATTTTCTCATCCGAAGTCTGTTGCCACATATTGACCCAAGATGGCTAGCAACATCTGTGAGGGTTCAACCTTCCTTTTCCCTCTTATGGCTCCGTGGGTCCAGCTTCCAATCTCAGCTGTAGGCTGGCATAGGCTCATCTCTCTTCCCAGGGTTCGTTTCTTTCCAGGCTCAGCTGCTCTGGTCTCTTCACAAGGTCAGCTATAAACTATCAGGCAAATGGCTCAACTCTCTTCCTTGGGCAGCAGAATCCTCTTCTGTGTCTATGCAGCTTTCTCTTTTCTTGTTTATCTGCTTCCATGTTCTTGATTAAGCGTCCATTTATATAGCCCACCAAGAGGGCAGGAACTGAACTCTGAGTCACCCTAATGATGTGGTCAAATCAGAGCCCTAATTGTAACATAATTTAATCAAAGGCATCTCAGCTGAATCCAATACAATCAAAGGTTACCATGTCCATAGGAACAGACCATTTACAAACATATTATCTCTTTTTGGAATTCATAAATAATATCAAACTGCCACACCCATTCCTTATCCTTTGAAATGTTCTTATTCTTCTATTTTCTGTTTGCATTCTCTTCAACTTTTCTTATTTTCAAAATATCATGCTAGATGTATGTAATATTGAAAATTATCCAAGAAATCTACAAAGGAAAAATAATAGTAGGTACCTAATTCACATAATAAAATAACAAATAATTAGTTTTCAAAGTGAGAAGTATAAAATTTATGTATACTGATTAAGCTTTTGGAATTTACAGAATGAGGAAAATATTCTGTTTAAACTGCTGAACTATTTTTTTGTGTATATGTTTTCAATGATTTTTATTTTGTAATCTTTAGGAAGCCAAAGCTGTAGTTGAAGAAACAAGAGCCTTACGAAATCGGATTCATCTTGCTGAAGCTGCACAGAGGCATGCACATGGGATGGAAATGGACTATGAAGAAGTAATCCGTCTGTTAGAAGCTGAGCTTACAGAGCTAAAGGCTCAGCTTGCTGATTATTCTGACCAAAATAAAGTAAGTAAAACCATCCTCTCCTAGTTACCATGGTTTCCTTGTGGTTGTCATGTATCCTGTTTTCATTTTCTTTTCATCTGCACTTCTAAACTAGGTCAATGTTTGTTCTTTATTATTCAAGAATGGGATGATGTTGCGATGAGGTGATGTAAAGGTCGTGAGCCTTCCTCTATCCAGATAGCTTTGGGATGGAAAAGCATATGTCCCAAATTTATTTGGGCCGTTGGTCAATGCTGTAGAATTCAGGCATTAATCCTGGAAGTAGTTATCATTTAATTTGATTACTTCGGTTTTCTTCTTTTATTTCTAAGTTTGCTCATTTGTCTTGTGGGGTAGGGAGGGCATAGAGATGTGTTTTGCTCTTTGGTTAGAGCCCTCAAAGAAGTGTAAAAGTTAAATAATTTCTGCCCCACGGCCAAGATAATTAATGAGTGAAAACCCAGTTTGAATTTAGTTGTTTGTTTCTTAAGTATAGTGTGCTCAATTAGGTTCTAATAGGAAGATCTTCCAATTTCAATAACAAAACAATGTTTTTCAATGACAATGTGAACCGATGTTTTTTTTATATAATTTTGATGAATACTATAGTCTTTAAATATCCTTCAAAAACTATATATACATCTTTACTTCATGAAATGAGGTGGAAATTGTACAAATTTAAATAGATACTTTAGAACTTCATTGAGTTGTTCACTTATGAACATGATAGGTACTCTTGTCTCTAATCCTGTCAGTTTTCAACAAAATATAATTTTAATAATTTATAATTATTTGATTTAAACATAAAACAAATACTGTAAGTATACCAAGTAGAAATGAAACTAGCTTTAGAAAAGCAAAATAGAGAAGAAAATCTGAAATTTTCCTTCTTTAGCTCTTGAGTAACTAATATATCTCACATCTGTCCCATTGGGAATTGAATCATGTCCCCCACAAAAGGCATATTCAGGTCCCAATTTCTGGTCCAATGGGTATAAAGCTATTTGTAAACAGGACCTTTGAGGATGTTATTAGTTGAGGAGTGCCCAGACTGAATGAGGGTGGACTTGAATCCAATTTGACTAAAGACCTTTATAAGAAAAGGAATTGAACACAGAGAGAAGCCATGAGGAAAATCTTTCCTTGATTTAGTCTTAATCATTTCTCGGTAATTTTATTATATATAGATATAGATATAGATATCACTTAACAATATCTTGCTTAATTTTACCTATTTATCAACGTTATGTAAATAGAAACATGCAAACATGTGTTAGTCTAACTTGCTGTTTTTACTGGAAATTTTGTTTTCATAATTACTCCATTTGAGGTTTAGCTGATGCCTTCATTATTTGTGTACTCCATTGCATGAAAAAACTGCGATGTATTTTTCTATTCTGTATTTGATGAACAGATCAATTGTTTCTATTTTCTTCTATTATGAACAGTGTTGTTAAAAACTTTCCTGTGTCTCTGTGTGTGTGCGTAACCTGCTCTACATGTGTAATAGTTTCTCTTAAATTCATACCTAGGAATAGAATTCCTGGGTTGAATGATTACTGGATGTTCAAATACTTTTACCTCATTGTTTTTGAAAAGGTTTGAGCCAAATTCTACCCCCTAATATTAATGAACGAGAATTACCATTACTCAACATCCTGACAGCCCTTTCTATTTTAGTGTTTATCAATGTGATAGGTATGGGCAGTGTATCTCATTGTGATTCTGTGTGTATGTGTGGTATTTGTTTGTTTGTTTGTGGTACCAGGCTGGGAATTGGGCTACCAAGATGGTTTTTTCATTTGTTTGCTTGTTTGATTTGTTTTTGCTTTTAGAAGATACTAGGGATTGAACTCCAGACTTCGTACATGGGAAGCAGGCACTCAATCACTTAAGCTACATCCACTCCCCTGTGGGTTTTTTTTTTAAAACAAATCAATTTTATTGATACATATTAATAAAGCATACAGTTCATCCAAAGTGTACAATCAATGGTATTTGATATAATCACAAAGTTGTGCATTCATCACTTCAATCATTATTAAAGTATTTTTATTATTTCAATAATAATAATAATAAAACAGACAAGAAAATTCCTCACCTCTCAATCTCTCTATGCTTCCCCCACTGTACGTACCTGCTGTTTCTGGCTATTCTATCCAAAGTGTATAATGAATGACTTTTAGTATAATCACAATGTTGTACATTCACCATCTCAAAAATTTTAGTACTATTTTATTACTCCAAAAAGACACATTCCAAACCCCTTAGCATTCCTTCCTAAGACTTATATAACAACTAATCTCCTTTCATCTTTATGAATTGATTTATATTTACATTTTATATAAATGGAATCATACAATATGTAGTACTCTGTGTCTGATCTCCTTCACTTAGTATAATATGGGGAGGGTTGTCTGATATAACACTGTGCTGTATTAATTTACATTTGTTCAACTTCAAAGAAAAGTGGTCTTATATATGCAATTCAACCCATATTCATATTTCACATAATATATTTATATTTCACATAATATATTTAGTTCATAATAGGGCAATCATACAGTATTTTTCCTTTCGTGTCTGGCTTGCTTTACTCTACATAATGTCATCCAGGTTCATCATGTTGTCATATGTTTCATGACTTAATTTCTTCTTACTGCTGCATAATCACTAGTGATGTTGAACATTTTTTCACGTAATTCTTTTTGCCATCTGTATTTCTTCTTTGGACAGTTGTTTTTTTAAGTCTTTTGCCCATTTTTTACTTGGATACTTTGTCTTTTTATTGTTGAGTTGTATGATCTCCTTATATATCATGGATATTAAACCCATATCAGATATGTGATTGTCAAATATTTTCTCCCATTGAGTCGGCTGCCTTTTCACCTTTTGGGCAAAGTCCTGTGAGGTACAAAAGTGTTTGATTTTGAGGATGTCCCATTTATCTATTTTTCTTTTGTTGCTAATGCTTTGGGTGTAAGGTTTAAGAAACTACCCCTACCACAAGATCTGGAAGATGTTTTTCTACATTTTCTTCTAGGAATTTTATAGTTGTTGTTTTTCAGTTTAAGTCCTTGATCCATTTTGAGTTAATTTTTGTACAAGGTGTGAGATAGGGGTCCTCTTTCTTTTGGACATGGCTATCCAGTTCTCCCAGCACCATTTGTTGAATAGACTGTTCTGGGCCAGCTGGGTGAGCTTAACAGCCTTGTCAAAAATCGCTTGGCTGAAGATGTGAGGGTCAGTCTCTGAGTTCTCAATTCTATTCCATTGGTCAATCTGTCTGTCCTTATGCCAGTACAATGCTGTTTTTACTACTGTAGCTAAGTAATATGCTTTAAAGTCAGGAAGTAAGAGTCCTCCAAATTCATTCTTCTTTTTTAAGACCTTTTTTTTGCTATTTGGAGCCCCTTACCCTTCCAAATAAATTTGATTCTTGGCTTTTTGATTTCTGCAAAAATGGCTGTTGGAATTTTTATTGGGATTGCATTGAATCTGTAAATCAATTTGGGTAGAATTGACATCTTAACAATATTTAGTCTTCCAATCCATGAACACAGAATGTCCTTCCATTTATTTAAGTTTTCCTCAGCTTCTTTTTTAACAATGTTTTGTAGTTTTCTAAATATAGGCCCTTTATGTCCTCAGTTAAGTTGATTCCTAAATATTTGATTGTTTTAGTCACTATTATAAATGGAATTTTTTTTCTGATTTCCTCCTCAGATTGCACATCAATAGTGTATAGAAACAAATTGATTCTTGCCTGTTAACCTTGTATCCTGCCACTCTGCTGAACTGGTTTATTAATTCTAGTAGCTCTGTTGTGGATTTTTCAGGATTTTCTACATATAGGATCATGTCAAAAATGAATATGAAAGTTTTTCTTTTTCCTTTCCTATTTGGGTTCCTTTTATTTCTTTGTCTAACCCAATTGCTCTAGCTAGAACTTCCAGTACAATATTGAATAATAATGACAGTGGGCATCCTTGTCTTCTTCCTGATCACAGTGGGAAAGCTTTCAGTCTTTCACCATTGAGTACAATACTAGCTGTAGGTTTTTCATATATGCACTTTACCACATTGAGAAAGCCTCCCTCTATTCCTATCTTTTGGAGTGTTTTTATCAAGAAAGAGTGCTGTATTTTGTCAAATACCTCTTCTGCACCCATTGAGAGGATCATAGGATTTTTCTTCTTCAATTTATTAATGTGTTTTATTACACTAATTGATTCCCTTGCATACCTGGGATGAAACCCACCTGATTGTGGTGTATAATTCTTTTAATGTGCTTTTGTATTCTGTTTACAAGTATGTTGTTGAGGATTTTTGCTTCTATATTCATTAGAGATATTGGTCTGTAATTTTCTTTTTTCATAGTGTCTTTATCTTGGTTTTGGTATTAGGATGATGTTGGCTTCATAGATTGAGTTTGGTAGCATTCTTTCCTGGTCAGCTTTTTGAAAGAGCTTGAGCAAAGTCAGTATTAGTTCATTTTTGAATGATTGGTAGAATTCACCTGTGAAGCCATCTGGTCCCTGGCTTTTCATCTTTGGGAGGTTTTTGATGACTGTTTGAATCTTTCAACTTGTGATTGGTTTGTTGGGGTCTTCTATTTCTTCTAAAGTCAGTGTAGATGGTTCATGTGTTTCCAGGAATTTGTCCATCTCATTTATTAATACATTTTCTAGTTTTTTGGCATACAGTTGTTCATAGTATCCTCTTATGATCTCTCTTCTTTCATTGAGGTCAGTGGTAATGTCTCCCCTCCCATTTCTGATTTTATTTATTTGTGTCTTCTCTCTTTTTTTCTTTGTAAGTCTAGCTAAGGGTTTGTTGATTTTGTTGATCTTCTCAAAGAACCAACTTTTCATTTTGTTGATTTTCTCTGTTGTCTTTTTTTGTTCTTAATTTCATTTATTTCTGCTCTCATCTTTACTATTTCTTTCCTTCAGCTTGGTTTGGGATTAGTTTGCTATTTTTCTAGTCCTTCTATGTGTGCAGTTAGATCATCAATTTTAGCTCTTTCTTCTTTTTTAGTGTAATCATTGAGGGCTATAAATTTCCCTCTCAGGACTGCCTTTGCAGCATCCCATAGGTTTGTTTATTTGTTTGTTTGTTTTAAGATTTATTTTTGTGTATTTCTCTACCCTTCTTCTCGGCCCCAGTTGTCTATTCTCTGTGTCCATTTGCTGGGTGTTCTTCCGTGACTGCTTCTATCCTTGCTGGCGGCACTGGGAATCTGTGCCTCTTTTCATTGCATTATCTTGCTGTGTCAGCTCTCTGTGTGTATGGCGCCACTCCTGAGCAGGCTGAACTTTCTTTTGTGCTGGGTGGCTCTCTTTACAGGGCGTATTCCTTGTGCGTGGGGCTCCCCTATGCAGGGGACACCCCTGCATGGCACAGCACTCCTTGTGCGCATCAGCACTGTGCGTGGACCAGCTCCACATGGGTCAAGGAGGTCCTGGTTTGAACCGTGGACCTCCCATATGGTAGGCGGATGCCCTATCCATTGAGCCAAGTTCGCTTCCCTCTAATGTATTTTTTTTTTTAAGATTTATTTTATTTATTTCCCTCCCCTTCCCTCCCCCCCAGTTGTCTGTTCTCTGTGTCTATTTGCTGCATGTTCTTCTTTGTCCACTTCTGTTGTTGTCAGCGGCATGGTAATCTGTGTTTCTTTTTGTTGCGTCATCTTGTTGTGTCAGCTCTCCATGTGGGCGGCGCCATTCCTGGGCAGGCTGCACTTTCTTTCTCACTGGGTGGCTCTCCTCGCACGTGGGGCTCCCCTACACGGGGACACCCCTGCTTGGCACAGCATTCCTTAAATGCATTAGAACTGCGCATGGGCCAGCTCCACACGGGTCAAGGAGGCCTGGGGTTTGAACCACATACCTCCCATGTGGTAGATGGACGCCCTAACCACTGGGCCAAGTCCGCTTCCCTCTAATATATTTTTAATCTCATCCATTGTGTCTTTAATTCCCATGAGGTCTGTTACTTTTCTTTGCAGACTTTCAAATTGTTCTTTATGCTTACCCAGTGTCTTCTTAATATCCTTTATCTCTTTAGTCATATTTTCTTTAAACTCTTTAAATTGATTTAGGAGAATTGTGTGATTATCATTGATTGTCTTAAATCCTGAATCTCTTCAGGATATTTGGTTTGTTCCTTTGGCTCATCCATCTCTTCCTTTTTCCTAGTATGGCTTGTAATTTTTTGCTGATTTCTACGTGTCTGAATTTGTTGGTGAATTTACTCTAATGGGCAATTTCTCTCTCTTGCCTATTATTATTTTTTCACAACTCTTCCTTGATACTTGTTCCAACTTATACAAAGCCTTTAAAATTAACCAGCTTCAGGTACCAAAATTCTGCCAGGAACTCGCAAATGGGGCACAGACTTTCTCCCAGGAGTAGGGTAAAGAGAGCTCTAAAAGTAGTTTCTGCCCATGTAATTTCCAGACTGGTCAGCAGATGGCACTCGGTGGCACATATTTCCACAGAGGTGTATCTCTCTCGGTTTTCCTTTGTTTTCATCTGGCCTGAGACAAGATTCAAAGTGGGCTCTGCTGGTCGAATTAACTGAAGAAAATCCCCTGACTACCCCTCATTTTTGCCTGGCAGGGAGAAAGATGTCTGCTACCCTCTCAGTCAGTTTCAATGCACCACGGGTTTTACCCCCACTAAATCTCTCATGGGTCGGGTAGGGGAGCTCTTCCCTGCAACTGGAAGGTTTAGTAACTCACAGTTGGTTGTTTCTGCTTCTTCGTCTCTGTCCCTCACCCTCCTGGGAGTTGTGAAGCACTGTCCTGGTCTGCTTACCCCCAAAGCAGATCCCTTGGGCAGCTTTTGGCCTTTCTCCATTGTTTTTGTGAGAGGGCAGAGCCTTATGTGCCTAATCCAATGCATGTTCCCACAGTTCTACTCCTCGCCCCCGCCCCATGGTTTTAACTTGAATTTCCCTGGTGATTAATGACATTGAGCCAGTGATATGCTGGGGCCAGCTGGCTCTCGTTGACAAGGGTGGCTTGTATACCTCTCTTCTCAACTTCATTTTCAGTGACATCAGGTGTTACCTTAAATCCTTAAAATCAGCGATAGAGGGTTTATTTTACCCCCAAAGCCTATAAACCAGGCTTCTCCCAACCCCTGCCCCAAATACCCAGTTGAGCTTTTTTTTTTAAGGAGATACTGGGGATTGAGCCCAAGACCTTGTACATGGGAATCAGGTGTTCAACCACTGAGCTACATCCACTCCCAATGAGAGTTGGGTTTTTTTCATTTATTTGTTTTTAGGAGGTACCAGGGATTGAACTTGGGACCTCATGCATGGGAAGTAGATGCTCAACCACTTGAACTACATCTGCTCCTCAGTTGAGCATATTTTTACACATTTATTTGTGTTACTCTGTGAAATGCCTCTTCATATTATTTGACCATTTTTCCATTGGGTAATTTGTCTTTTTCATATTGATGTATAATTATTTGTAAGTTCCAGTTAAAGTCCCTTATTAGTTATGTTATTTAAAAATCTCCCAAAATGACTAAATTTCCATGTGGTCAGACATATCAGTCTTTGCCCTCATGTGTCTTTAGAAATCCTTTCCCTTCTGAGATATAAAGATATTCTTTTGAATTTGCCTCTAAAAGCTTTAAAGTTTTGACTCAGTTTGCAGCTCTGATTCTACTGTAATTTTGTGCAGTTGGAGGGAGAATCCCTCCCTCCTTTCTTCCCTTTCTTCCTTCCCTTCCTTCCTTCTTTCCCTTTCTCCCTCTTTTCTTCTAAATGAATAATCAACTTCCTAGCACCTTTACTGAAAAGCCCCTTTTATCCTCATTGATCTGCAAAACCATTTATGTCATACATCAAGATTACATGTGTGCATGAATCTGTTTCTGGCTATTGGTTTCATTTGTCCATTTTTATATTCCTGTATGACTAATACTATGTTGATTACAGTAGCTTTTATCTGGTAATTCTTGGTATCTGGTTCTCCTACCTAGTTCTTTTTCTTCCAGAATGGGTTGACTATTTGATCTTTTATATCTATTTTACACTCAGCTTATAAGTTGTGCCAAAAGTGAAAAAAAAAAAGAAAAGAAAAATAGGAATTTTTACTGAAAGTGCATTAAATATATAAATTTCAGAAGAAGTTACATATTTATGAGGTAGTCTTTATTTATGAACACCACTGAAGCACAGAAAGGTTCATTTCACTGTGGCCAGGAATCTAATTTATAGAATAACAACTCTTTGAAATTTATTGATGTTTGTTTCATGGCTTACTATGTGGTCAGTTTTATAAATGTTCAAAGTGAGCATACAAAGAATTCTGAAATTGTTGTTGTTGTATACAATCCATTAAATCAGGATTCTTAATTGTATGTTTCAAATCTTGTCTATTCATACTAATTTTCTTTGCTTGAGTCATCAATTTCTAAGAGAAGTTTGTTAAAATCTTCCTTGTAGTTTTAATTTTCTTTAAATATTTTGAAGTAATGTTAGATGCATACAAGCTTAGAATTATATTATCTTCTATCAAAATGCCATGTCTTTCTTTAATCTAGCACTCTTCTTTCCCCTTAATGCCTATTTTGCTTGATATTAACAAAAGTGATACTAGCTTTCTTTTGTTTTGGATTTACATATGTATTTTTTCCACGTCCTTTTCCTTTCATCTTTTTATTGTACTTATATCTTAATTGTATCTATGGTAAACAACATGTGACTAGAATGTTTTCCCAATCTGACTACTCTTTAACGTTTAATTGGAAAGATTGTCCCTTTTACACTCTTTTGTTTGCTAATACATTTGCTTTCATTTCTACTTTTTCTTTTGTACATTTTATTTGCCCCATGTTTTCTAGTTTTCCCTTTCTTTTTTAAATTGGTTCATATTTCTCCCATGCCCATACCCCATTCCATTTACTTCCCTGTAGTGATTTAGAAGTTATACTGTTTCTGATTTTTTTTATTATTCTAGAAATTTTAATATTCTGTTTTAAATAAAATTATAAAATTAATCAGTATCTTTCCCCTTCTGAACATTATACACACTTTAGAGCATGATGGACGATAACTCCAGTCATCCTCTCATTTAAATTCTTTGTCACTATTTTAGTTCTTGAATTTTAGCCCTATAGACACTGTTGCTATTTGTTTTGTCTGGTGAACATTTGTTTAAATAGGCCCATGGCTACCATTTTGTACATTCAGCATTCTTTCTGCATATCAGACCCTTTTGCTAGTAATACTTCCTTTCTTCCTGAAGTTTATCCTTTAGAAATTGATTTAATAAGCATCTGTTGGTAATAAACTCTCCATTTTTGTTTGTCAGAAAAACACCTTTATTGAACCCTTGTTCTTGAAATGTATTTTTGCTACATCTAGAATGTTTGGTGGGCATATAATTTCTTTCAGTATTTTTATTCCATGATTGTGATATCAGTTGTCAGTCTATCATTTGTTTGCAGACAATCTTTTGTTCCTGGAAAGATTTTCAGATCACTTTGTCTTTGATATTCAGCAGTTTGATGATGATGGATCATGTGCAGATTTATTTTTGTTTATATTGATTGGGATTCATTGGACTTCCTAACTCTGAGAAGCAGTGATTTTTGTTTGTTTACCATTTCTGGAAACCCTAAACTATTGTTTTGAATTATTGCTCTTTCATCTTTGTCTTGAATTGTTGCTCTTTCATTTTTTTCTAGGTTCTCCTTGGTAATTCTGATAAGATATATGCTAGGTTTTCTCTTGCTTTTTCCTCATTTCTTCATATTTTTTCATAGTTTCAATTTTTGTCTTTCTGCTCCCTTTGAGAAGTTTTTCTACCTCTTGATTTCTAGTTCACTTGTTCTTTTTTACTCTATCCAATCAGATGTTCAACCCATAAATCAAGTTTCTAATTTACTAGTATATTTTTATTTTTGTGAAATTTATTTTCCAGATCTATGTTGATAGTCCATTTTCCGTTTATCATACCTTCAATTTCCTCTTAATTTATAAAACATACTTTATATTGTGTATCTGATCACTCCAGTATCTGTTGACTTTCATTCATAGTAGCTTATTTCCTCATATGTTTAGTGATTTTTTTATTGCAAAAGCACGTGCTTTGATACATTATAAGTGTTGAGATCTGAATTTAGAAAATATTCATCCAGAGAAATTTCGTGTTTCCTTCTACCAGCTTAGAACCAATTAAAATCAGTCCATGTAGGTAATACATATTCTTAACCAAATGGGAATGTGTGGGAGCTTATTTGGTAGAGACATTTTTTTATCCACTCTGCCATAACCATAATCAAAACACATTTACATCTGTGTGGTTTGTTTCTTCCTAGTTCACTGTTAAAGGGCTCTTGTTTGCCATTTATGCCTGGTGAAACCCCAACTTACAGGCCATCAGGATCAGCATCTACCCTCCAGGGAAATTAGGGTGCAGGACTCTCTCACCCGAGTGGGTTCACTCTGCATTGCTTTTGCTTGCCTCCAACTTTCCTGTGAGCTGAGCTTTACACTGGATTCTATTATACTAAATAGATACGTGTATCTCCAGCATTTTTAGTTATGCTATACTGCGAGGGTTTTTCATCAGAATCTGGTATGCCACATGGCCAAAAAAAAAAAAAACCCATAAACTAACTAAAATGTATTATTCTTTAAGAATTAATGAAATAATACCTTTATTGTGGCATGCCTGTGCAGCTTAACCTTTATTTATTTATTTTATTTATTTACCCACCCCCGTTGTCTATTCTCTGTGTCTATTTGCTGCGTCTTGTTTCTTTTTCGCTTCTGTTGTCATCAGCAGCACGGGAAGTGTGGGCAGCGCCATTCCTGGGCAGGCTGCTCTTTCTTTCGCGCTGGGCGGCTCTTCCTTACGGGGTGCACTCCTTGCACGTGGGGCTCCCCTACGCAGGGGACACCCCTGTGTGGCGCGGCACTCCTTGCACGCATCAGCACTGCGCATGGGCCAGCTCCACATGGGTCAAGCAGGCCCGGGGTTTGAACCACGGACCTCCCACATGGTAGACGGATGCCCTAACCACTGGGCCAAGTCCGTTTCCCACAGCTTAACCTTTAAATATGCAATTATTAGTTAAGTGCCCTCAAATTCAGAAGATACGTACAGTTAGAGAAAAAATAAATGACATGATAATATATTACCTAATAAAAATTGAATATAGGAGCTCCTAATTAAGGTTAAAGAAATGTGTAAGATGCTCCTCTTGCTGTCTTTATGTAGGTAAGCATTCAGGATTTGAGAAAGAGAATCACAGTACTTGACTGCCAATTGCGGAAATCAGAAATGGCTAGAAAAGCTTTTGAAATATCCACTGAAAAACTTCTTCACTTTGTAGAGGTAATTTTCTTGTTACCATTAGTTATGTCCATTTTTAAGAAATATTTAGGTGACTGACATATAGATAAATGTCAGTGGCTGGTGAGTAACAATACATTCTCTGTATTGGACTTAAACCTTAAATGCTTAACCACAATGCTGGACTTAAACCACAATGCTAGCTTACAATCAGATTAAAATTGCATGGATAATGAATAGACCAGCGAACATTATATAGATTATAAAGAGAAATATTTGAGACTCCTAAATATACAGTTTTAATAAGCACATTCCTTAAAATCTTGATATTATATAAATACTTTTTGATAAATATTCACCCTAGAGAGGAAATGTTTCTATAGTTATATTTCTCAGTAGGATTACATGTCAGTGTAATTAATTTTTCCCCACATATCAGAAATATTTAATCAATTGGGGCATGGGAAGAAGGTTGTAAATATTGATTAAGCAAGAAAGATGTTTGTTAAAACTATCACACTTATATATCTTCTTCACTATCTCGTTACTAGGCTGTTCAAGAAGTATTTTCTGAAAATTCTGCTTCTCTGTCAAATTTAAGGTAAAAATATTTAAGTGTTTTCTGCAGAGATTACATTTTTTCATATAAAAAGTTTATTAAAATATTCATATATGAACATATATAAACAAGTATAGTAAAAGTTGTGAAATTTAAAAAAAAAACATGCATAACATCATACAGGGCTCCCATACATCATCCCACTATCAATACCTTGCATTGTGTAAAAAATTTCTCACAAATTATGAAAGAGCAACTGATTACATTTGTATCTGATTATTGTGACAAAATACTAAAATCTCTTAAGATACTACGTAGCTCCTATTGGATGCCATTCATTAATGTCTTATGGACAGAGGTGCAAGGACACATTGATTTTGGTCCCATCTCTCCTGGAGATATTTAGCCACTCGTAACCTTTCACTCAGTCCTTTATTAAAATTGAGGTAGGCTTCACGTACCCTTTGTCAGGAATTCTGTAAAGATGAGATTAACTTGAAATTCTGTAAACATCCTATATATGAACAAAAGTGGATGTGGCTCAAGCTGTTGAGTACCCACTTCCCACATGGGAGATCCCGGGTTCAGTTTCCAGTGCCTCCTAAAAAAAACAAACAACAAGCAAAACAAACAAACAAAACAACTCAGGGGAGCCAACATGGCTCAGTGGTTGAATGCCAGCTTCCCACATACAACGTCCCAAGTTCAATCCCTGGTCCCAATAGTAACTCAAAACAAACAAACAAATAGTTGCTAGTCACAGGTTCACTGCTAACCCAGACTCTCAGTTGTTATGACAAACAATTTTGCAAAACATGCTCATGCAATCAATTACTTTCATTTTCATCATTCAAGAGAAATAAGGAAAAAATATATTTGGATAATACAATTTGCTTTTCTTATTCATGATATGTTTCAGATTTAAAATTTTTCAAATAATAAATAAGATTTATTTGTTTCAAACCACAATTTGTGGTCAATTTTTTACATGATGAAAAACATATAAAAAGATTTTTATTTATTCATTTTTAAAGTAATTTTTCCTCCTATTTATTCATTTTAAAAGTAATTTCTCCTCATCTTGCTATAACTACTACTAGTTCTTGACGGCCTTCTACTTCTAGCAATTTACATTTGCAGAAACATAAGAAAACTCTCCCCTTTACTACGAAAACAGCATTTAATAAATGGTTATTCATTACATTTTTATTATGTTTCCATATAGCATTTTCAAATTCCGAAGGATATTGATAGTTCACTGCTTAATGTAATACTTTATTTCTTATTATGAAGGAGTCTAACATGTTGTATTGTTACCCATGCTGTTTGTGATAAATCATAATTATGTGTATTCCATGCTGATTATTAAAATTATCAGCAATCAGATTCCCCTTGTATGAGTTAGGTGTCCTCCACCCTAACATGAGGTCTCTGTGACCTTGACTAATAATTCAAAAGTTTGGGCTTTAAAAATGAAAGTTAAAAGTAACTTTTAAAGTCCAGAGCCTACCCATCCCTTTAACTATTTCATAAGGAAAAAGGTAACTTTACAAAGCTACATTAAGCAACTTTACAATGTCTCAGAAAGTTAAATGGTAGTAAAGTCAGGTCCAGTCTTCTTAGGATGCCCTATATCTTCTATAGTAGATATTGCAATGCCTTCATAATTTAGCACAGACCAAAGGCTATATATTTGAATTTGAATTATGAATTAAGGCCATCATGATTAAGATGATGGATTATAAGTAATGGTCTATCGTTAAACTGTCTCTTTTTAAGAAAAGGTTTTAGCACAATGTGTGTTTTTTGGGGTGTTGTTTTGTTTGTTTGCGGTAAGATTTTCCTTTCTTAATTGTATCAAAATATTAATTCCAGGTAATGTTTGCATTTTTAAAAGTGATAGAAATGCTCTAGTCTAGTCTATATTTAAGGGCAACAAATAGAAGAGTTTAAGATAATTTCAGAAGCTAATATACATATTGAATTTATACTTACTCATTTTAGTAGTAAATTTCTGTACAATTTGTTAGTTCACATTTTTTTAAAAACTAAATAAAAGGCTGCATCCTGTTAGCATAATGTGTGCACTCACAGAATAAACCCAAGAAATGATTTAGGAAAAGAATACTCTTCTATTACTTCCTCCTTACAAATGAAGTCAATATTTTTTTGAAGGCCATTTATTATATAATAAGGAATTAAAAGCAGAAATATTGTTTTGTATGAATTATTTCATTATGGCTGTAAAATATGTTATCAGGAATATAACTATTTATGTAGAAATTTATAACTTTCAAGAATTCAGATTTAGTGAAGGTAGATACTTAATATGTAAAAAGTTCAATTTTGTTTTATTTCCTTTTTAGTGAAAGAAGAGCTATGTTAGCTTCTCAGACTTCCCTCACACCTCTGGGAAGGAATGGACGTAATTTCCCAGCCAATCTGGCACTTGAATCTAAGGAACTTGTTAAATCTGTCCGTGCCATACTTGATATGGATAGTAAGTTTTCTGCATTTTTAACTTTTTTAAAAATAACTCAGTTAACAAAAGAAAATTTCAAATCTGACAATTTAATTTTGTTAAATATATTGTTTTACCTACAGTAAAATTGATAGCTACTTGAAAGAAATACTGATATACCAATTGCAGGGGGAGAATATTTGCTTTATTTAAAGTGTTCATAATGGCTTCCAATTAAAGATAGGCTGACTGAGAACATGTCTTTACCTCTCCTTCTATCAAAAGTCTCTGAAATGTTAAAATATAAAAATAAATCCACAGCAGCATTGGACCTAAAAAAGTAGAATAAACATTGAGAAATTTTTAAATAATGTACAGCAGATGGACCAAAAGTGAAGGTTCAGCCCACTGAGCAAAAAACCCCAGTGTCATGTAGACCCCTGAGTTCCCTACTCTCAGAGCTGCTTTCTCAAGCATTTACTCCTAAGCTAGGGCCAAGAGAATACCTCTCTAAAGGAACTGTATGATCTGTCATTGGACATCCAAGAGTCAGCACTGGGCTAGATAGAGAAGCAGGGCGATACTCCACTTGACTTCCAACAGAACAAAGAAGTTCTTGGGGAAAACTTAAATGATTGGACATTTTCCCTCTTTCCTTCCTTCTATGTTCTAAGCAATTTTGCCTCTTCATAGATTTCAGTTTCCTTTTCATAACTATTTCTAACATACTTTTGTTCTCCTGCAATGCAAATTATTATACCCATTATTTATGAAAATCAATAAAACGCTTTTATTTCTCCTTTAGAGTACAGTTAGAGGAAAGTGGTTTATAATAAAATAATATGTATTTCAAAGGTAAATACTTGAGCACAACTACACTAGGAAACAGACTGTAGTAGTCAAATGTTTGCACCTGCAAATAGAATCACCACAAATGTGACAACTATGAATACAAACTGGTATGGGCACATTGTATTGGCAATGTGCTCATGATATTTAAATTGATGTTAGTGATATGATTGTCCAAAATGGTGAACAGCTCTTGCTACAGTTTCTGAACAGAAGAAAATACAATCATTCATCAATTTACTATTAGCTACACACCTGGAAAATTCAATGTTTATTAAAACTGTGCACAATTATTTTGGGTTTATCTGAAATTAAGTTCCAGCCTCAAGTAATTAAAAACAAGTTTTTTACCAATGTGAATGTCTGATAGAACATTCAAAAGTCGTGTAGGACCCAGGACAATTTCTTGTTGGACAGGGCTGTCCAACAGATCCTATGATAGGATAGTTAGCATCCCTGGTACCATTCTGTTAAATGCAAAAAGCACCCGCAAATCACTGTGACAATAGGTAATGTCTCACAAATTTCCTGAAATATCTCCTGGGTGTGGTACCATACTTACCAAGAACTTCTGATATAGATCATAATTTATAGATATGATCAATCAGGAATCACTAAACATTAGACCAGGGATGGAAGGAACTGCTTAACAGAGAGATATTAGAGAAAGAAAAAAGTAATAAAAACAGTTTTTAATTAAATGTAATATTCTGAAGATAATTTTAATATACTTTTTAAAATAAAATAGAATTATTATCCTCAAAAAGAGTCAGTAAGACATTGTATCGTAATACAAGTAGTTGACATGAAAGAAACTTATTTGTTTTTTTAAAGAGAACTTTTAAAAAAGTAATTTTAAAATCATTCTTCTGTTAAATATAATATTAATAATATTACTTGGAAAGATCAAGTAATATAATTAAAACAACAATTTATTATTGTCTCCTATGGGCCTATTGATTAACTGGGCTCAACTGGGCAGTTCTTGCTAGGGGTCTTTCATGTGCTTGCAGTCAGATGTCTTCTGGGGATGCAGTCATATGATGGCTGTACTGGGCTGGATATCCACAGTGGCTCCTGGTTTGGTTGGTAGTTGATTGAACTGAGAGCTCAGCTACGACTATCAACTGGAATACCCACCTATTTGTGACCTCTGCAGCATGGCAGTCTCCAGGTAAACTTCTTACATAGTGGCTCAAGGCTCTAGCACAGGTATTTTAGGGAGCAAGGCAGAAGTTGACCCACCCTCGGGAATTACAAAGCATCATATCCAACTTATTCCACGTATTGATGTAGATTCAAGGGAGAAGGAGTTAGGTTCCCTTTCTGGATGGGGAAATGGCAAGATCACATTATAGAAGAGCAAATGAGTCTGGATTTATTACTGTGGCCGTTTTAAGAGAATATAATCTGCCACATTAGTATATATTAAATGGAAATTAATTTAGTTGGGATAGCTCAATATCATCATTACAAGGATCCACTGATATATGGCATGTTAGTAGAGCACTATGCCAGATTTTTTTTTTCTCTCTCTTCCCTTGTTGTCATTCTGTCTGCTGGTTGTCTTTGTGCTAGCTGCCAACATGCCACTATCCCTCTACTTTATTACTCTTAATCTTCCCTGTGCTGGAGAGCAGATATATATAAATTAAGTATCAAAATAAAAAGCTTTTAATAATAGGGTGCTATACGGGAACTGTGTATTTTATGAATGATTTTTCTGTAAACCTACATCTTCTCTAATAATAATCATAATAAACTTTGGGTGCAGTCCTGTGTAGTAACTTGCTTGGGTTAGTGAAGAATAACAATTCAAAGACCCTTTGGGGTAACTTTTGACTTCACAACTATGTTTTGGAAAATCGGAAGCCTCACCTCTTATAAATTTGCTCAGTTTTTGCAGTGAGTACCTTTTAAAACCTTTGTATAATCTATTAAATTTTAAAAATCATTATTTTTCAAACCCTGTTAAGAACTCTTAATGAAAAGAAATTCTGTGGGCTTTAGTAGGAATGAGAATAATCACTCCTGAGAATTGTATATATCAGATATTTTTAAGTTGGGGTGGGAACAGTAGAGGGAAACACCTGCAGAGACATAGCCCAGGGGCATTGCCATCATTAATTTTAATTACTTTGCTAACATTAACCTTTATATTTGTCAAACATGATTATTCAAAGAAAATATTTGAAATTCAGCAGAACTTCTTTGGAAGAAAAGTGAAAAATTCCATCTGCACTCTGTGTCTGTTGCAAGATTATATGTCCTTTGCTGTTTAAAACTAGCAAATAGTTTCTATGCTTTTCTTTTATTTTTAAATATAATTGCTGATGTTGGCATATTTTTCTGTACTTTTTATAACTATATGACATCTTTTTAACTTTGATAATTCAGATAAACTTAGCCCTTTTTTTTTCTCTTTAAGCAGTAACTATTTTCTACGTATATAATGGAAAACAGAAAATTACTACCATGATATAGATAATTCACCTGCAGCTCCCACCTCATTTCCTTTTACCATGGCTATCTGCTTATTTCAAGTTAAGATTTGAAAATTTTACTTGGATAATTGCTTCCACTTTCTTCTTAATAGAAACATACTGTGAGATGTTCTACTATGGAATTTCCTCAGAAATGAAAGTTAAGATTTCTTTGGGTCTTAAATCTTGAAAACAGGCTCTTTTTGAACACAATCCTAAATCTTTTTTTTTTAGATCATAGACTCCTCTGTAACCTGATGAAAGCCCTCTCCTCAGAAATATGCACTTGCACATTTTGCATTCATTTTTGTGGCATCTAAGAATCCCTGATATAGAATCACAGGAAACACAAATACTTTCTACAGGAATGCACACGTGACCACCCAGCCCTCATCAGAATATCTGTAGCAATAAAGTACCTGAGTCACGAGGCAGCTGGCAGCAGTATTGAATCCATGTAAACAGTGCTCCGCCCTAAAGGTGTCCCAGAGAACACCCCAGTTGTTGAGCCAACTTCACCGAGCAGATTACTTAATCTCCAGGCCTCTTTCCCATATAAAAAAATAGAGACCATAATAATTAAAAGCCAGGATTGGAGGATTAAATGTCATATGTGTAAAGAACCTAACAAAGCACATAGTATTATAAGCTGCACCATAAATGGTCATTACTGCCGCTGCTACAGCTGGTACGCACAATTTATAAAGCTTCTTTCAATTTGGATACATTTGAAAATATGATAGATGAGAGCTTTTTGTAATGTGTAACATTTAATGTAATCATTGCTTTTGAGTTCGGGTTTAATCATTATAGGAAACTGGCTGAATTTCTCAATCAGCATCTTATCTTTCACTTGTTTATTGATTAGTGGGAATAAACTTTGGTCTGTTCTGTTCTTTTATTTCTACTGAAACACTACGAACACAGAATAGGTTTTTTCAATCAGTATTGGAACCCCTGGAGATGCTTATATTGACCCCCATCAATTTTTACATAGTAGATATCATTTTCATGCCTTATTTTAAACTTTATTTGGAAAAAATATATATTTGAAATAACTACTTGTTTTGAACTGCAATCTTTGATCGATATCTAGACTCACAAAATAATTCTTTAACAAAACTGTAGAGAGGCAATTCTATATTGGGAAAAAAAAATCGTAGGAGTTTTGGGAATATGATGTCAGAGTAGGCAGGCAAGGCTCAACTCTGTCACAAAAACAGTGGTGGAAAGGCCAAAAACTGTCTGAAGGACCTGCTTTGGGGGTCAGCAGACTGGGACAGTGCTGTGCCGGGTGAAGGACAGAGAGACAAAGAACCCAAAAGGACAGTCCTGAGTTACTAAACTCCTACAGCAGCCAGAAAGGGCACTCATTCCCCAGCCTCAAGGCATGCAGCCTGGATAAAACCACTGGCCCACTGCAGCCTGCTGAGAGGCAAACAGATGTCTTCCTTCCTGGGAAGAGGGAGAATGTAGCAGAGGATGGAGAATGGTTTCTCTTCCGTGAATTTTGCCAGCAGAGCCCACTTTGAATCTCAGCTTTAGTGTGATTAGAAACACTGCAAGGGAAGGTTAAAAGAACACTTCCATGGAAAGGTTCACCAATGTGGGCCATCTGCTGACTGGTAGGGAAACTGCAAGGAGAAAAACTACTCTGGTCTCTCTTAGCTCGAACTCCTGAGAGAAAATCTGCACCCATTAGTGAGTACCTGGCCCAATTTTGATAACTTAAGCTGGGCAGTTTTAAAGACTCAGAATAAGTTGAATCAAAAATCAAAGAACAGGGCAGCAGACTTGGCCCAGTGGTTAGGGCGTCCGTCTACCACATGGGAGGTCCGCAGTTCAAACCCCGGGCCTCCTTGACCCATGTGGAGCTGGCCCATGCGCAGTGCTGATGCGCGCAAGGAGTGCCGTGCCACGCAGGGGTGTCCCCGCATAGGGGAGCCCCACGTGCAAAGAGTGTGCCCCGTAAGGAGAGCCACCCAGCACCAAAGAAAGTGCAGCCTGCCTAAGAATGGTGCTGCCCACACGGAGAAAATGACACAACAAGATGATGCAGCAAAAAGAAACACAGATTCCTGTGCCGCTGACAACAACAAAAGTGGACAACGGCGACGCAGCAAAATAGACACACAGAACAGACAATCAGGGTGTCAGGGTGGGGGGAAGGGGAGAGAAATAAATCTTAAAAAAAAAATCAAAGAACAGGAAGTGGACTTGGCTCAACAGATAGAGCATCTGCCAACCATGTGGGAGGTCCACAGTTTAAACCCAGGACCTCCTTGACCCGTGTGGAGCTGGCCTACGTGCAGTGCTGATGCAAGGAGTGCTGTGCCACGCATGGGTGTCCCCTGCATAGGAGAGCCCCATGCACAAGGACTGCGCCCTGTAAGGAGAGCTGCCCAGTGCGAAAGAAAGTGCAGCCTGCCCAGGAGTGGCGCTGCACACATGGAAAGATGATGCAGCAAGATGACACAACAAAAAGAGGCACAGATTCCCAGTGCCACTGACAAGGATACAAGCAGACACAGAAGAACACACAGTGAATGGACACAGAGAGCAGACAATGGGGGGGGGGGTGGGGAGGGAGAAATAAATAAAATAAATCTTAAAAAAAAAAAATCAAAGAAGATCCATGAAGAAAAAACACTGGACAAGACAGAAATTGACCTTCAGAGTAAATTCACTGACATATTTAGATGCCTAGACATCAGCAAAACATTACAAGCCATATTGGGAAAACAGGAAGAGATAGTCCAGCCAACGGAACAAAGCAAATATCCTGATGAGATACAGGATTTAAGACAACTAATCAAAGATAATCACACAAATCTCCTAAATCAATTCAAAGGGAAATATGACTAAAGAGATAAAGGATATTAAAAAGACACTGGGTAAGCATAAAGAAAAATATAAAGCCTGCAAAGAAAAGTAACAGAGCTCCTGGGAATGAAAGAAACAATTGCTGAGATTGAAAATGCATTAGAGGGGAATAGGTGTAGCTTAGGGGTAGTGTGTCTCCTTTGCATATGAGGACCCAGGTTCAGTCCCTGGTACCTCCTTAAAAATAAAAATACATTAGAGGCACATAAGAGCAGATTTGAATTGATCAAAGACAGAATTAATGATATCGAGGACAGAACCTCCGAACATGAAATTAGTGATATCAAGGACAGAACCTCTGAACATGAAAAGACAGGAGAGGGAAACAGACTTGGCCCAGTGGTTAGGGCATCCATCTACCACATGGGAGGTTTGCAGTTCAAACCCCAGGCCTCCTTAACCCGTGTGGAGCTGGCCCATGCACAGTGCTGATGCATGCAAGGAGTGCCGTGCCACGCAGGGGTGTCCCCCACATAGGGGAGCCCCACGTGCAAAGAGTGCATCCCGTAAGGAGAGCCACCCAGCGCGAAAGAAAGTGCAGCCTGCCTAAGAATGGCGCCACCCACACGGAGAGCTGACACAAGATGATGCAACAAAAAGAGACAGATTCCTGTGCTGCTGACAACAACAGAAGCGGACAAAGAAACAAGACGCAGCAAATAGACACAGAGAACAGACAACTGGGGTGGGGGGGAGGGAAGAAAAATAAATCCTAAAAAAAAAAAAAGACAGGAGAACAAAAAGAAAAGAATGAAAAAAATGGAACAGGGTCTCAGGGAATCGAATTACAATGCAAAATGCACAACATACTTGTTATCAGTGTCCCAGAAGGAGAAGAGAATAGGAAAGGAACAGAAAGAATATTTGAAGAAATAATGATCAAAAATTTCTCAACCCTTATGAAAGACATAAATATAAAATTATAAGAAGGACAGCACAGCCCAAATTAAATAAATCCAAATAAGCCTATGCTGAGACACCTACTATTCAGAATGACAGATATCAGAGATAAAGAGAAGATTCTGAAAGCAGGAAGAGAAAAGCAAAAAATCACATAAAAGGGAACCTCAGTAAGATTAAGTGCCAATCTTTCATCAGAAACCATGGAGGCGAGAAGAAAGTGGTATGATATACCTTACCAGCCAAGAATTCTTTATCTGGAAAAACTGTACTTCAAAAATGAGGGTGAGTTTAAAGTCTTCACATACAAACAAAAACAGAGGGAGTATGTTACCAAAGACCAGAATTGCAATAGATACTAAAGGAAGTGCTGAGCCTGAAAGTAAAACAAGGGCGAGAGACTTGGAGAAGAGTGTAGAACTGAATATTATTAAGAAGGGTAGATTTAAGAGGAAAAAGACAGACAATAGTAAGATATGATCATAGAAAACCAAAGGATAAAATAAACTAAGTAATGCCTTTACCTTTACAATAATAACACTGAATGGTAATGGCTTCAATACCCCAATCAAAAGACAGAGATGGATAGAATGAGTAAAATAATTGAGTTATTTATATGCTCTCTACTAGAGACTCACCTCAGATGTAAAGAAACAACCAGGGACGTGGACTTGGCCCAATGGATAGGGCATCCGCCTACCACATGGGAGGTCCCCGGTTCAAACCCTGGGCCTCCTTGACCCACGTGGAGCTGGCCCAAGCGCAGTGCTGATGCGCGCAAGGAGTGCCGTGCCACGCAGGGGTGTCCCCCACATAAGGGAGCCCCATGTGCAAGGAGTGTGCCCCATAAGGAGAGCCACCCAGTGTGAAAGAAAGTGCAGCCTGCCCAAGAATGGCACCGCACACACAGAGAGCTGACACAACAAGATGATGCAACAAAAAGAAACACAGATTCCCAGTGCCGCTGATAAGGACAGAAGCGGTCCCAGAAGAACACACAGCAAATGCACACAGAGAGCAGACAACTGGGGGTGGGGAGGGGGGAGGGGAGAGAAATGAATAAAAAATAAATCTTAAAAAATAAAAAGACACAACAGGTTGAAGGTGAAAGTTTGGAAAAAAGATATTCCATGCAAATAGTAAACCAAAAAAAAAAATGCTTGAGTAGTGATGCTAATATTAGACAAAATAGATATTAAATGCAAAACTGTTATAAGGGATGAAGAATGTCATTATATATTAATAAAAATGGCAATTTACCAAGAAGAATACGAAATATTTATGTTCATAACCTGAGTGCCCCAAGATATATGAGGATGAGACACAGACAAAACTGAATGGAGAAATAGACAATTCTACAATAATATTTGGAGACTTCAATTCACTACTCTCAGCATTAGATAAATCATCTCAGCAGAGCATTAATAAGGAAACAAAGAGTTTGAATAAATGAACTATACCTAATAGACATGTTTAGAGCATTACACCTCGAAACAGAGGATATACATTCTTTTCATATGCTCATTGAAGGATTAGACCATATATTGAGTAACAAGACAGCTCTCAATAAATTTGAAAAGATTGAAATTACACAAAACACTTTCTCTGATCATAGCAGAATGAAGCTGGAAATCAATAATGGACAGAAAAAGGGAAAATTCATAAATATACAGAGATTAAATGATACACTCTCAAATAAGCAGTGGGTCAAAGAAGAAATTACAAGACATTCGGTAAATATCTTGAAACAAATGAAAACAAGAACACAACATCAAAACCTATAGGACACCACAAAGGCAGTGCTGAGAGGAAAATTTATAGCTCTCAATACTTAACATTTTAAAAAAGAAGAAAGTGCTGAAATCAAAGGCCTAACTGCACACCTGGAGGAACTATAAAAAGAACAGCAAACTAATCCCAAACCAAGCCAAAAGAATGAAATAAGAGAGATCAGAGCAGAAGTAAATGATACTGAGAACAAACAAACAAAAAAATAGAGAAAATCAACAAAACCAAAAGTTGGTTGAGAAGATCAACAAAATCAACAAACCATTAGCTAGAAAAAGAAAAAGAAAAAAAAGAATACAGAAATAAATAAAGTCAGAAATGAGAGAGAGAGACATTGCCACTGACTCTGCAGAAGTGAGTGATCATAAGAGGACACTACGAATAACTGTATGCCAAAAAACTAGATAACACAGGCAAGGTGGACAAATTCCTAGTAACACACAAACAATGTACACTGACCCTAGAAGAAACAGAAGACCTCAATGAACCAATCAGAAGTAAAGAGACTGAAACAAAATGCCATTGATTTTACACTTTAGATAAGTTATGTGGTTTATGAACAAAAAACATTGCAAAGTGGGTTGAGGGAAAAATATACCAAATATAAGATATGGACTATAGTTAGGAGTAATACATAGATGATGCTCTTTCCTAATTTGTTACAAATGTTTCATGACAATGCAAGGTATTTGTGGTGGGTTGATATATGAGAGCTCTGTATGATGTTTGTTTTGTAAGTTCACAACTTTTACTATATACTCTTGTTTATGTATGTTCATGCAAGAATGATATACTTTAATTCTTTTTAAAATGAAAAAAAAAAAAAAAATAGAGATTGAAACAGTCTTCAAAAACCTCCCAAAGAGGAAAAGCCCAGGACCAGATGGCTCCACAGGTAAATTATTTCTATGAATCATAGACAGTCTAATACCAATCTTGCTTAAGCTTTTCCAAAAAAAAATGAGCAGGAAAGAACTCTACCAAACTAATTCTATGAAGCCAACATCACCCTAATACCAACACCAGATAAAGTACTATGAAAATGAATATTACAGACCAATATCTCTAATGAACATTAATGTAAAATTCCTCACCAAAATACTTGCAAATCAACTCTAAAACACATTAAAAGAATTATACACCACAATCAAGTGGGTTTTATCCCAAGTATGCAAGGATTTTTCAACACAAGAAAATCAATTAGTGTAATAAATCACATTAATAAATTAAAGAAAAGTCACATCATCCACTCAATTGATGCAGAAAAGGCATTTGACAAATACAGCATCCTTTCTTGATCAGCTAGCATTGTACTCAACAGTGAAAGACTGAAAGATTTCCCACTAAGAGGAACAAGACAAGGATGCTCCCTGTCACCACTGTTATTCAATATTTTGCCAGAAGTTCTAGCTAGAGCAATTAGGCTAGATAAAGAAATAAAATGTACCCAAATAGAAAAGAAGTACAACTTTCACTATATGCTGATATCATCCTGTATCTAAAAATCCTGAAAAATCCACAACAAAGCTACTATAACTAAAAAAAAAAAAAAGTGACAGGATACAAGATTACTGTGCAAAACTCAGTAGCATTTCTATTCACTACTGAGAAGCTATCTGAGAAGGAAAATAGAAAAACATTTTCCATTTATATAGCTACTAAAACAGTCAAATATTTAGGAATAAACTTAACAAAGGACATTCCATGTTCATGGACTGGAAGACTAAATATCATTAAGATGTCAATTCTACCCAAACTGATTTACAGATTCAATGTAATCCCAATAGAAATCTCAACAGCCATTTTTTCAGAAATGGAAAACCCAATTATCAAATTTATTTGGAAGGGTAAAGGGCCCCAAATAGCCAAAATTCCATTAAAAAGGAAGAACAAAGTTGGAGGACTCTAACTTTCTGACATTAAAGCATATTGCATAGCTACAGTGGTAAAAGCAGCATGGTACTGGCATAAAAATAGACAGATTGACCAATGGAACTGAATTAAAAACTCATGCCTTACATCTATAGTCAAGTAATTTTTGACAAGGCTATCAAGCCCAGCCAGCAGACCACAACAGTCTATTCAACAAATGGTGCTAGGAGAACTGGATATCCATAGCCAAAAGAAAGAAAGAAAGAGGACCCCTATCTCACACCTTATACAAAAATTAACTCAAAATGGATCAAGGGCCTAAATATCAAAGCTACAACCATAAAACTCCTAGAAAAGGGAGTGGGTGTAGCTCAGTGGTTCAGTGCCTGCTTCCATGTACAAGGTCCTGAGTTCAAACCCCAGTACCTCCCAAAAAACAAACAGGGTAGGGAGAGGGAAGAATAGGTGTAATATGGGACATTTTCAGGACATTGGAATTGTCCTGCATGACATTGCAATGATGGATACATGCCATTATATATTTTGTCATAACTACAAAATTATGCAGGATAGAGTGTAATCTATAATGTAAACTATAGTCCATGGTTAGTAGCAGTGCTTCGATATGTTTTCATCAATTTTAGCAAACATACCACACTAATGAAGGTTGTTGTTGATATAAGAAAGTGGGGGGGAGGGCTTGGGACATATGAGAATCCCTATGTTTTTTATGTAACATTTATGTAATCCAAAGCATCTTAAAAAATTAAAATAAAAAAATTTAAAACAAAAACTCCTAGAAGAAAATGTAGGAAAACATCTTCAAGATCTTGTGGTAGGTAGTAGTTTCTTAAACCTTATACCCAGGGAAGCAGATTTGGCTCAATGGATAGAGCATCTGCCTGCTACATGGGAGGTCCAGGGTTCAAACCAGGGGCCTCCTGACCCATGTGATGAGCTGGCCCACACGCAGTGCTGATGCACACAAGGAGTGCCCTGCTGTGCAGGGTTGTCCCCCACGTAGGGGAGCCCCATGTGCAAAGAGTTCACCCCATAAGGAGAGCCGCCCAGCACAAGAAAAGTGCAGCCTACCCAGAAGTGGTGCCACACACACGGAGAGCTGATGCAGCAAGATGATGCGACAAAAAGAAACACGAATTCCTGGTGCCACTGACAAGAATACAAGTGGACACAGAAGAATACAGCAAATGAACACAGAGAGCAGACAACTGGAGGTGTGGGGGGGGGGGGCAGGGGAGAGAAATAAATTTTTAAAAATAAATAAATCTTTAAAAAAATAAACCTTATGCCCAAAGCACAAGCCAAAAAAAAAAAAAAAATAGGTAAATGGCACATCCTCAAAATAAAACACTTTGTTCTTCAAAATACTTTGTCAAGACAGTAAAAAAGCAGACTACTCAATGGGAAAAAAATATTTGGAAAACATATTTGATAAGGGTTTGTAGCAGTTTGATATTGTTATGAATTCCAAAAATAAACTCATGTTTGTGAACTGGTCTGTTCCTCTGGGCATACTGGATTCAGAGGTTTCACTTTTACTTGATTAAATTGTGACTAGGGCTTTGATTGGGCCATATCAGTAGGACTCACAGAGAAAATGACAAGGCGAATAGACAGAGTTTTAAGCTGGAGCCCCGGGAAGTAAATATGCAGGAGAAGAACACAGAGGAATAGAGATGGATCTATATACATGGCAGAGTCCTCAGGAAGTGAGAGAGCCTGATAGTCTACAGATGACCTTGTGGAGAGAACAGAGGAGGTGAGCCTGGAGAGGAATGAGCCCCAGGAGAGAGACAAGACTTACTGCAGCCTACATCTAAGATTGGAAGAATCTGGGACCATAGAGTCTTGGGAGTAGGAGGAAGACTGAACCCTCGCAGACATCACCCACCATTTTGTGTCAACATGTGGCAACAGACTCTAGGTGAGAAAGTACCTGTTAATGATACCTTGAGTTGAACTCTTTAGGGCCTTATGACTGTCACCTTCTACCCCAAATAAATACCTTTTATAAAAACCAACCAGGGAAGCAGATATGGCTCAAGTGATTGGGTTCCCATCTACCATATAGGAGGTCCAGGGTTCTATTCCCAGGGCCTCCTGGTGAAGACAGGCTGGCCCACGCCAGAGTGCTGACCCACACATAGTGCTGGCCTGTGTGGAGAGTTGGCACAGCAAGATAACGCAACAAAAAGAGACACAGAGGAGAGACATAAGAGACGCAGCAGACCAGGTAGCTGAGGTGGCACAAAAGATTGAGCACCTCTCTCCACTCCAGAAGGTCCCAGGATTGGTTCCCAGTAATGAGAAGAGAAGCAGACACAGAAGAACACACAGCAAATGGACACAGAGAGCAGTCAGCGAGCACAAAACAACAGGGGTGGAGGGGTGGGGAGGGGAGATAAATAAATAAATATTTTTAAAAATAAAACCAACTGAATTCTGATATTTTGCATCAGCACCCCTTTGGCTGACTAATACAGGGTTCAATATTCACATTATATAAAGAGATCATACAACTCAATGATAAAAAGATAAGCAACCCAATTTAAAAATGGGCTAAAGACTTGAATAGACATTTCTCCTAAGAAGAAATAGAAATGGCCAAAAAGCACATGAAAAAAAGGCTCAACATCACTAGCTATTAAGGAAATGCAGTTCAAAACTACAATGAGATACCATTTCATACCTTATAGAGTGGCCATTATTTGAAGGAAAAAAAAAAAAACCTGCAAGTACTGGAAAGGATTTGGAGAAACAGAAACACTCCTTCACTGTTGGTGAGAATGTAGAATGGTGCATCCTTTGTCGAAGACAGTTTAGCAGTACCTCAAGAAGCTGGCTATCAAACTACTGCATGATCCAGCAATATGTTACTAGGAATATATTCAGAAGATCTGAAAGCAAAGAAGCAAACTGACGCTTGCACACCAATGTTCATAGCAGCATTATTCACAATTGCTAAAATATGGAACCAACCTAAGTGTCCATCACCTGATGAATGGATAAACAAAATGTGGTATACACATACAAGAGAATACTATTCAGCTGTAAGAAGAAATGAAATTGTGATATATGACAACATGGATAAACCTAAACTAGAGGATATTATGAGTGGAATAACCCAGACACAAAAGGACAAATAATATATGGTCTCACTAATATGCACTAAATACAATGAGTAAACTCATGAGGTAAATTCTGGAGTACAGGTTACCAAGAAATAGAAGGTGGGTTGAGAATGGGAGGTGATGCTTAATGTATGTAGCATTATTAATAAGTTTAATTGTAAAAGTGTGGAAATGAATAGAGTTGCTTATTATAATGAGTTTAACACTGCTGATTTATAAATGTGATTGTGGCTGAACAGGTAATCTGTGGAAGTTAATGTAAACTGAAAGGAAACTAGAGAATAATCTAGGGAATGTATAGTGATTTCAGCGGTAGATAGTGACTGTGGTTAATAGTATAAATGTAAGAATACTCTTCTTTTACAAACTGCTAAGAATATAATGATACAAAGAAAAACTACAGTTAATGTAACTTATGGATGGTAGTTAACAGTAATGTAATATTTTGTAGCAATGGCAAGAAGATATGTTTTCAATACTAAGAGCTGACAAAAGGAGGTATAAGGGGGTATAGGATTTTTCCTTTTGGATTAATGAAAATGTTCTAAAATTGACTGAGGTAATGATATTTCTCTGATGAAAATGAGAGCCACTGAATGCACACTTTAAATGGATTGTACAAAGCATGGGACTGTATAACACAGGGAATCCAGTGGTGTATTGTGGACTGTAGTTAAAAGAACAAATATGAGAACATTTTCTCCTGAATGAAAACAAATATATAATACTAACATAAGGTATTAATAATTGGGTGGTTTGAGGGGAAAATACACCAAATGTAAGAGATGGGCTATAGTCAGTAGTAATATTTTGATGATTCTCTTTCATAATTTGTAACAAATGTTTCACAACAATGCAAGGTGGTAGTGTTGGTGCAGAGATGTATGGGAGCCTTGTATGATGATATGCGTGTTTGCTTTGTAAGTTCACAATGTTTACTATATAGTTATTGTTTATATATGTTCATATATGAATGATATATGTCAATAAAATTTTATTTTAAAAAAGGGATAATAAAATAATATCTGGCCAGAATACTGGGAGAGTAGTCAAGTGACTGCCTAGGGCAAGGGATTACTTGCTGTAGCGCATACAGTAGTTTCCAGAACCCTGAGGAAATGGTTTCCTAGGAAAGAGAGAACATTCATATCCATGTAAATTGGGACAATTCCCAGTGCCACATGTGCCTGCCCAAGACAAGACCCATGCACAGAGAATCAGGGGAGGTCTCTAAGCTTTGGCCTTGAGGTATTCTCTATCTCACTGTATGGATAAACCCTGACAGAGCACTTGCACAGGTCAATCTGCAAAGAGAGAAAGAATGGGAAAACTGTTTTCCTTTTTCCCTTTTTTTTTCTTTTTGGATAGCTCCCAGCATTCAAGGAAAGCTCTGTCATAACACCATCTGAATATAAGCTTAAGGAACAGGCGCCTCAGAGTCTAAATTCCAGTGACTGTATGCATATTAGAATATGAAAATATCCAGGTTTCAATAAATAGATTACAAAACATACAAAGAATCAAGAAGTGATATCCTAGGAAAAGGAGAAAATTAAAGCATTAGAAACAATCCGTGAGGAAGACCACACCTGGTATATCCAAGACAAAGATTCTTTAAAAATTGTCCTAAATATGCTCAAAGAGCAAAAGAAAAACACAAAGAACTAAACAAAATCAGGAAAATGATAGATGAACCCAAAGAGAATATCAGTAGAGACACAGACATTATGAAAAGGAAGCAAAACAGCACTGAAGATCTTAGTAACAAAAATTTAAAATTCCCTAGAGGGGTTCAATGGTAGGTTGGATCTGGCAGAAGAAAGAATCAGGTAACCTGAAGATAAGACCATTGAAATTATCTACTCTGAGGAACAGAAGGAAGAAAGAATGAAGAAAAGTATACAGAGCCTGAAAAATATACAGAACACCATCAAGCATACCAATATATATTCATTTTGGGAATCCCAGGCACAGAAGAGAAGGGAGCAGAGAGAATATTTAAAGAAATAATGGTTGAATAATGGTTGGAAATTCCTGAATTTAACGAAAAATATGAATATACACATCAAAGATGCTCAGTGAACTCCAAATAGGATAAACCCAAATAGACCCATGCCATGACATTGAATGCCAAACATAGAGAATTCAGAAAGCTGCCAGAGGAAAGCAACATGGCATTACAAGGGAGTCTTAACAAGATTAAATGCCCATTTCTCATCAGAAACCATGGAGACAGTGGAATGATATATTTAAAGTGCTGAAAGCAAGAAACTGCAAACCAAGAATTCCATATCTGACAAAATTGTCTTACAAAAATGAAGGAGAAATTGACAGTCTAAGATGAACTAAAACTAAGGGAGTTTATCACCACTAGACCATCCCTCCAAGAGCTGCTAGAGAGTTCTTCAGGTTGAAGGAAAAGGACAATAGACAATTGATTGAAGCTGTATGATGAAATAAAAATCTCTGGTTAAAGTAACAACAGGGCTAAATATAAATTGCAGTACTATTATTCTCTACTTTTTACTCACTACAGAATCTAAAAGGTAAATGCATAAAATGTCATGATAAATCAGTGGTTTAGGATTCAAATATATAAACATGTGATTTGTGAAAAGAACTATATAAAACTGGTGGGATGGAAGGGTATTGGAACATAGTTTCTGTATACTATTGAAGTCAAATTGATATCAAAGCAAATGAGATTGTTACAGATTTAGGATGTTAAATTTAAGCCCCATGGTAACTACAAGGAAATATGCAAACACATAAAGACAGAAATTAGAATACAGTTGTAGTGAGGGAGTTAATGCATAATGGGGAACTGGGAAAGTTTTTGTAATGGCAGGTACCACAACATAATGAATGTGATCAATCCCATTGAATCGTCTGCTTGGGAGTGACTGAGATAGTTTGCATTATATCTATGTTACCAAGATTAAAAAAAAAAAGTAACTAAAGAGACAATGACAATTAAAAGCAATATATGATCCTGGATAGGATGTAAAAGTCTCAAAGGACATTATTGGGACATATGAAAAACAGGAATATAGACTGTAAACTTTGTATCAATATTATATTTCTTGACCTTGATAATTGCAGTTAAGGAGGATATATAAGTGACTACCCTTGTTCTTAGGAAATGTACATGGCAGTATCAAGTGTTCAAGAAGGATGATGTATACAACCTATACTCAAGTGGCCAGGAAATGGATTGATAAATAGATAGATGGATTGATCGATTGATGGATAAATAGAATGACATGGCAAACGTGGCAAAATCTTAAAATTGTTGGATCTAGGTACTGAGGGAATAGGGGTATGTTGGAGCTCTCTGTATGGGATTTGTGTTACTTTTGTAACATCTTGTAAATTAGAAAATATTTCAAAATAAAAAGTTTATATTTGAAAAAAAAAACAAAAACAATTCTGAGTAGAGGATTCTCTACATTCCAGCTTTCAAGCTTTTATATTTTTAACATATATTTTAAAAACATATACATATACACCTTATTCAAGTTATTATATGTATATATATAGGGTTATGAAAAGTTTCACAGTGTTAAAGAAAGAAAATATAGCTGACAAGATTCAGAATAGACTTTGGGATCAAGACGGTAGAGTGAGTTCACATTAAAACCTACCCATTCTGCTCTAATACTTTGAAATGACATTTAAAATTAGGTGTTTGTAATTTTTAAAATTAGAAACCAAGAAAGTGCTGTCTCCTTGCAACAGAAAACAGAGGGTGAAATTCTAATGAGCCAGGTCTTAATCCCTAGAGAATCATGGAATTGATATGAGCAGTTGAAGCTAAGGTTCTATACCCATGAGGACCCAAACAATGTGCAAGGCAGGAATCAAGGACAGGAATTCACCTCCAGAAAATATACCTTCTTTCCTTAAATTAGTCATGTGTTAGGCATTTAAAAAATTCCACCAATTTAAGAGCCATCTGGGCTTGCCACTAATTAAAATTGAAGGCACACATTCTCATCCCCTACAGGTGGAATATATCTTGGCACAGTATTCTTGGAAAATCAGTTTTACAGTGTATATCAAATGCTTTTAAATGTTCATTTGGAAAATTTCTTTGAAAGTTGAAAAAATATTTAATGGTCATATATTTTGACCCAATATTTCTACTTATCAGGATTTTTGCAAAGAAAAGAATGTAAGCCATGCATTAAAATGTACATGTAAGTATTTTCATCACAGCATTTCTTATAATAGTAAAAATATGGATGTTCAAGTGTTGCAAATTTGTTGAATAACTATGTAATTTTTACACAACCTACTGGAAATGAGGATGACCTTTTCTCCTACCAAGCAGTGACCATCTGATTGTAAATATTATACTATGCAAGCCTCCTGAATCAATTCAGGTATTACTATCTACAATTAGCAAGATTTTAACTTCTAAAATTAGTTTGTCAGTAATAACAGTAATAACATCTGAAGCTAATTAGAAGTTCTTTAGCAGACTGGAAAAGGTTTTATGAGAAAATGGGGAATGCAGTACTGTAACACGTGAAGGCCTTCATGATTTTTCTTTTAGATCCTTTACTTTCTTGAAGTCTAAACTTTAGACTTGATTTAGTGTCTTCTCAGTCTATTTTTTCTCAGCCTTAAATGCTTATCATTGCTTTCCTCATTTCCCCCAAAGCATATTTTTATTAAGTAATATGAATTTATCAAAAGGAAAAGCATATTTCTTTAATGAAAGTAAGCTATACTATTTAGGATGGGCATTATGGTATGTTCTTCCCCATGGAGCAATCATGCCATTTGCATATCTTTCTTCTCCTAGAAATGGAGAAGGTGTTCCAAGTATTAGGGAATAGATTATATGATTCTGATGCCATTTGAGAGAGAATTAACATTCAAGGAAAATGGTAAACTCACACACTCTCTTGTATTGTTGCAAATTGAAAGTAGGTCATTGCTTTAATGGTCTATTAAGGAAATTTATCACATTTAATCTTGGGTGATTTCTGGAAAACAAACTATGCCTGGGGCCTGGGTTATTTAATTTTTTTAAGGGCAAATTATTGTTAGCTTCAAGAAAAGTAAGTCATTTCTTTCCTGATACAACTTTATTTCCACAAAAAGAAAGTGAAGAGAAAAATATATCATTTAAGAAAAAGTAATCTTTTAGATTTATTATTTCATTCCTTTGAGAGCTGTTTATTGAGAAACTACAATGGGCTAGACCCTGACCTAGCACTGGGAGAAGAGCATAAACAGGGATCTTGCTATCATGCTGCTTAGGTAAATTGTAGGGAATAGAGATGGACAAACATGTAAGCAAATAACTAAATAACCTTATTATAGAAATTGATGACATTATGCATATAGAAAGAACAAATGATATGTTAGAGAATGTAAGTTAGAATGCTACTTTAGACTGGGTGGTCCAAAATGTCCCTTTTAAAGGGATGACATTGGTGGTGGACTTGGCCCAGTGGTTAGGGCGTCTGTCTACCACATGGGAGGTTCGCTGTTCAAACCCCAGATCTCCTTGACCCGTGTTGAGCTGACCCATGCGCACCGCTGATGCGCGCAAGGAGTGCCTTGCCACGCAGGGGTGTCCCCCGGGTAGGGGAGCCCCATGCGCAAGGAGTGCACCCCGTAAGGAGAGCCACCCAGCGCGAAAGAAAGTGCAGCCTGCCCAGGAATGGCACCACACACATGGAGAACTGACACAACAAGATGATGCAACAAAAAGAAACACAGATTGCTGTGCCGCTGACAACAACCGAAGCAGACAAAGAAGACGCAACAAACAGACGCAGAGAACAGACAACTGGGGTGGGAGGGTAGGGGAGAGAAATAAAAATAAATAAATCTTTAAAGGGGTGACATTTGAATTGAGACTGGAGAAAATCTATGGAAGTTGCTTTTCAGGCCAAGTACAAAAGACCTGAGGCAGGAGCAAACTTGACATATTTGAGAGAAAAAAATACATAATGTTATGTAATGAACAAGCAGGATGGTAGCATGAGATAAGGGTCAAGATGCAGGAAGGATCCAGATCAATTGGGTTTTGAACACCATAGTAAAAGTATTTGGGCTTTAAGTGTCATACAGAGCCATTGATGGTTTTAAGCAAAAAGAGTAAAATTATCTAATCTACATTTTAAAAGATTATTCAAGCAGTTGTTTGAAACTGGACTGTAATAGTAGCAAGGAAGACTAATAGGTTATTTCAGTGACTGAGGTAGGAGATTGTAGTAGCAGGGGCCATGTTTCAAGTAGCAAGGAAAAATATTCAGTGTTAAAGAAAAAGCAGTAGTTCACTGGTTTTGAAACACCTGAAATTGCAGTATTAATGTTTAATGTTCATATTCATGTGTGCATTGGACCAATGAGTAACACAAAGTCTAGTAGCAGAGAGAGCATCATCTTGGATCTTTGACTGGCCCACGTCTCCCATTGCTCCTTCTGTATTTTAATCAATTGTCATGTACTTGCTATTTTCATTTAACAAAAAAATTCCTTAGAAATCGAAGTGCCAAAATAATATTTAGTATTATCAAATCTATAGCAACTATCTCCTCTTCTCTATTGGTACATAAGAAGCAAACATAATACAATTTGTTGGTCAAAAAAATCAGGACGCTACCATATGTCCAGTGTTTAGTATACACAACCAAATATCTAATTTGAATCAATACCCACGCTACCACCTATTATGTGTTTTCATAGGAGAACATTTCCAGGAAAGTATTTCAGGTATTTATTTTAATCACATACACTGCCAGCAGCCATAATGTATGATGGCATGGCTAGCCAAGCAAAACTTAATTTCTCCCACAAGGCAGGAATATAGTTGTCAAGGGAATTGCAAGATGTACAATTTCTCAGATTTTAATCAAATAACAGCCTTGTATACCTTAGTATTACCATGGTGAACAGATCATCCATAAAATATTCTCAAACACAAAGGCAGAAAAATGCAAGGGCTGCTTCAAAGATTACAGAGGACATTGGTGGTAAAGTATAATAAACTATGATTCTTCCAAAAGATGAAACTCCAATTCCTTTCACAATTAGGTCTGACTATAATAATAAAATAACTAAACCTTAGTTCATGTTCCAGTCCTATAACTGGATTAGCAAAAGGTAAATGGTGCCAGAAAGAAATATTTCTGTTCAAGGCCTGAAAATGTCCTTATCCAAACTGAATGCATTCTTGGTTAATGGAATAGGTGTTCTCCGGAGTTCATGTGAGGACAAAGTATTAACAACTCATTGCCAAAATGGCAGCAGTGTGCAGTAAAGCTTTAATAGTTATTTAATATGATAAAATAGTTCAACTTAGATCCAGAATCCCTTTCTACAACAGAATATTAATATTACTATTATAGATATCTTTAAAATGTTAATAATATCAAATATACAGGTGATTTTTAAATTGTTATAAGTTTTACAGATGAAAAGTGCTATTATACTTCAGTATGTCCTCACAGCAGCCCCAAGGTTCAGAGAACTGAAATGATTTACTCCATCCATGAGGTTGTGAAGAACAATGCCAGAACCCTAACTTATGTCTTCTGAGTCCCAGGTTCCTGATGAGTTCTTGAGAGTCACACAGGAGCATACTTAAGGCATTCTATCACAGTTGAATTTTTCTCTTTTGATGTACATAAAATAGTAGGGTGTCTTATAATTGGTGGCATGTTAGATTTGATAAAGTGTAGTGACGTCTCCAAGTCTTATCTTCCTGTCTTTAAAGTGGGGATATGATCTTAAGGTTATTTAAAGGATTAAGTGAATTAGTATGAACATGCTTTGTAATATGTAAAGCACTATGTAAATGTAAGATTATTTATGTTTTAGAATTTATTTTTCTTTTATTAATAAAGAGTTGATGAAAATTTACTTCATCTTAACTAATTTTAATGACTTACAATATTCAAAATAAAGTAATAGATTGCATTGGCTCAAGAAGATTTAATGATTTTCAAACAAATATGGAAGGATATCTAACTCATTGATAACTGGTTTTCTTAGAAGATAGGTTTGAGAAATTATCTGGTTTTTTTAATCGGAAACTTCTGTGTTTTCTTTTTGATTAATTTTTACTTATGAAATTTAAAGGATCTTCTAAAAGTAAATGTTTTTTTTAGCATTCAGGAACGCTTTATTTCCTCACTGTAGGAAATAAAAGCTGCTTGGAACTATTTATAAAACAATGCTTAGAAAGTAATACATGTGCCAAGGTGAGGATCTTAAAACTGGGGCGTATAGTATCAAGAAAAGAAAGGATCTTAAAACTGGGGCTTATATAGTATCAAGAAATGAATCTTTAATAATGTTTTCAAACATTTGTGACCTTATTGACTTACCTAGCCAATTTTATTGATTGGATTAAAAGTGATTCGTTCTTGTGAATTTACAATGCCATTTGTGTTTTCTCATTCCTTTTATTATAATCCATAAATGAAAGTTATTGGGAGAAAACCTGCTTCTTGAACAAGATATTTTACAACCTTAGATATGTTACTTAACCTCACTTGCTCTATTTATAAATGAAAAGGATGAGGTTTGTCTTAAGCACTGTGGGTTAAAATGAAGTAACATTTGTGAAATTGTCTTTAGTTTTTACATAAATTTTAGTTTATGCACCCTAAATGATATTTTTATCAAAAAGGATATATATTTTTTTACTTGCAGAAAGGCAAAATAGTATAGGAAAAAGACCATAAGCTACAGGGTTCAAATTGCAACTCTACCACATATAGATGTATGTTTTGAGGGTTCTAAATGCTCTGAGTCTCATTTTCTTCATCTATGAAATGGTGGTACCACCAGTTGATAGGATTGTTGTGAGGATTAAAGATAAAGTATCTAAAGTGGCTAGCTGATTAAAGATAATGTATATAAAATGGCCTATATCTGGTAGATAGGTACTCAATATGTGTCATCATCATCATCATCATCATTATATCTTCATTGTTCATTGTTATTGTATAAAAGGATTATTTGGTCCTTGCAGCCTAAGTCTGATATGATAAAGTATTCTCCTCTCCCTTTTTTTTTTTTTTTGAGAACTGAATGATTTCTACTAATGTAGATTTATGTGGCCTATCATTATTAAATTACTTCTCTGAGAACTTGTGAGAAACCCATGAAAACAATTGAAAAGTATCATTTTACTATTTCAAGTAGCAATAAAATTTGGGTAGGAAACCCAGCTTCATCTCAAATTTATTTAATGAAATAAAGGTTGATATAATAAAGATGTTTAAATCTAACTGGTAGCCTCAAGGGCTCTCCCTGTTTCAATTTGTAAATGGATAGGGAAGCCTTGCTGAACTTGTAGGTAAGATAAAATGCTAAAATTGCCCGGGGACGGTCTAAGTAGCCACCAGTTCTTTGAAAAGCTATAAACTAGATTTTCAGAGATAGTTCATCCATGTGAGGAGGGAGTAAGCCTTGTAGATAAGTGGAAGAAGAGTGTTCCAGACAGAGGGACAGCAGGTACAAAGGCCCTGAGAGAGGAATGTGCCTGGTATGTTTGAAAAACCAAAGTCGCCAGTTGTGGATGGAGAGGACAGATTCCTTTTTTCATTCAATCTTCGGCCTAATTGCTTTCAGAAAGACCTCAAACAACTCAGGCAGAATACATCATTAACTAATACATACAAAGCTGTTGTATGTATAACATCATTAACTAATACATCATTAACTAATACATACAAAGCTGTTGTAATAAGAGAGCATTTCAACTATTTTAACATCTGCTGGAATTGTAATTCTACCAAAAGAATCTAAAGAAGATGTGATTAATTATGTACATCTCTGGACATGTATCATGGACTCCATGAAAGCTCTTTTGTTTTGTTTTAAAACTGGGGAAAATAGGTTTTGTCTCTTATTTAGAGACCATGGATGAGAATGTGGCTTATGGGATAAGAAACCCTGAAATATACACTCTGCTGTATAGAATTACTTAGTCTCAATAAGAAAGAAAAGGTAGCAGTATATAAATATTTCAAGGGAGGCATCAGAGAACTCTTTGATGAACTTAGATGTTTAAACAAATATACAAAAGATGGACCAAAAAAACTAGAACAGGAACTCTTAAGAATGGTGTCAAAGTTAGAGCCAGGATAAACTTAGGCTTTGAAACAAATTAGAGGTGAAAAGTATATATCAACCACTAATGAAGAGAAAGAGGTAGATAAATAGAATGTACAATTATTATAGGCATAAGTAATGTGGTGAACAGACTCTATGGGTGGTCCCCATTAACCCTGCCCACTAGTGAACACAAAGCTTGAACAAGCTTTGTGTCATCCCCTCCCTTGAATGTGGGCAGGATCTATGATTTACTTGTAATCAATAGAATACAGCAAAAGTGATAGGATGTATATGATTAAGTTATGAAAGATTCATAAGGTCCTTTTTGCTGGAGTCCCTCACTCCCTTGCTGGCATTGAAGAAGCAAGCTGCCCTGTGAGCCTCTATGTCGGAAAGCTCCTGTAGCAAGGAGCTGAGGGTGGCCTCTGGCCAACAGGCAGAAAAACTGAAGCCTTTAATCCTATACCACAAGTAACTAAATTCTATTGACTAAAGTGGATTCTTCCCCAGTTAATTCAGATGAGACCACAGCTGTGGCTGACACTTGATTGCAGCCTTGTGATACCCAAAGCCAAAGACTTAGCTAAGCCAGACCCAGACTCTGACCCACAAAAACTGTGAGATAAAAAAAAATGACTCCTGGGGATGAGCCTCCCTGGCACCGAGGGATTACTACCAAGCACCAGCTGATGATGTAACTATAAAAAGACCTTGAATAAAAGGGTCAACTCGAACCAGCAGAATATCTCAGCCTACATGTAATATCAGGTGTTAAAAACTGCTTTTGACTTTGGATAAAAGGGGGAAATGGAAAGGAGAAATGAGTTTATATGGCTATGAGTCTCCAAAAAAGAGTCAGGAGGTCATCAGAGGTGTAACACTTAAGCACACCTCAGCAGGGTACCAGAGACAGCCAAAGTAGATAGGAACCCAGGTATTGGTTTGCCTGAGGGCTAGAGAGACCCACAGATTCTATGGTCATGGCAGATGACTCTGGAGTTCAGTGCCATGTTACTTGGCCCTACTTTGGAGTTTGTGTTCCTGAGTGTGATGGTGTTGGACTCAGATATGACCTTTCTACACATGCCTCTTCTGTTACTTTTACCAGACCTGTGGTTGGCATTGGGGTTGGTGTATATTCAGGAGATCTGAATCTCTGGACTGTCCATGTGACAGCCAGGCCCTGAGCCTCAACAGACTTGCAAGTCCTACCCTCTGGTTTATTGGACTTACCCTGGCCAGCTAACAGGGAGGTGAAGAAGGTCAACCACCTCACCAGGAAGCCAAGAGTGCTTACAACTGCTAGCAGGAGAATTGCATCCATCATCCATGTGGAATCTCTTGATGTAGAGGGGGACTGGACATAACTATCCCAGGGTCCACAGGATAGAGTAATAGAGTATGGATTAGAGTGGACTTACTGGTGTTCTGCTGTAGAACTATTGTGATTAATAATGGAAGAAATTGTAGCATTGATGTGGAGAAAGTGGCCAAGGTAGCTGCTGATGGTAGGAAGAGGGAAGAAGAGATATGATGTGGGGGCATTTTCAGGATTTGGAGTTGTCCTGGGTGGTGCTGCAGGGACAGATGCTGGACATTGTGTGTCCTGCCATGGCCCACTGGGTGGACTGGGGAAGAGTGTAGACTACAATGTAGACCACTGTCCATGTGGTGCAGCAGTGCTCCAAAATACATTCACCGGGTGCAGTGAATGTGCCACGATGATGGAAGAGGTTGCTGATGTGGGAGGAGTGGGTGAGGGAGGGTAGGGGGTATATATACCGCATATTTTTTTAATGTAACATTTAAAAGGAAATAAAGAAGAAAAAAATGTGTATTCTCTTATCCTTATCCTATGTGGTATTTTGTTACACAGCAACAGTAAACTAATAAACCAGTGCCATTTGTTGGAAAAGTGACCTTCATAGTGGCAAAGCTAGAACTTTCCCTAGAATAAAAAAATTCACTTATAGTAAGGATTCAACTTACATTTTTAGCACTTTGAGTCCTTTTTCAGAGGCCCCATGAGAGGTAAACATTCTCCCCTCCAACTTTTCTGTCCAATCTAAAAAAGTTTGGAGGGGAAATATGAGGATGCTACTTTATCAGCTTCCTAATAGGTTCCCCCATTTCACATATGGACAAGTTGCCTTTGCTTTCTTTACCCCTTTTACCATCCGCTTGTATTTCTACATTAGCAAGCTTACAATACCAGCTTCGAGAAGCCAACAGCTGTTGCATTATATTAGCAATGCTGTGAAGAATCTTCTCAAGACAACTCTCCCTCCTGTCGATGTGATTCTTATTCAGCCTAACATTCCCAGGACTTAGCACAGTCCTTGACACAGTTGATGTCCAATGACTTTGATGAATGAATACCTCGTTAATTTGCTTCACCCATAAAATCATTAATAAAGAAGGAAAGTTACCTTTCCTACAGTAGTGCATTTCCTTCTTAGCCTTTTGGAAATGAAAAGGCAAGCATGACATTTGTGTGCAAGGAAACAAATGAAACCTGAGAATACAAATATGAGTGAATTGCTTTTTGTAAATGAAAGGAACCTTAAAAACCTAATGTGAATACTGATTATTTCATACATTCTCTTTTTGTCTTCTCAGTCTCGGAGTTATGTTTAGTTTTATATGAGATACATTCAGAGTTAGTAAATGCACAAGCTTAATTGGCTGATTCCAAATGATACTGACATATGGACTCATTTGTTCTGTCACCATTTTCTATCTTCACATCACATAAAAATACAAATCTTTTATAACCTGACAATAATTGAAAATGCAAAAAAATTTATCCTTTATTCGTTTTATTTTCAGCTTCCTTCTTTGTAGACCTCTAGTAGAAACATATTTTAGCATTATTCATTCCTATTTGGTACCTTGCATGCCTGCTACATTGTACCTTATTACTAGCAATTTGTGAATTATTTATGAATACTTTCTTTAATTCATTCCTAATTGCCTTGGTGGACATTACTGATTATTATAATGCCCAAATGATTTGGTTTCTTTTATATAACATATAACTGGAAAATTGGGAAAAAATATATGCCCCATTGCTTTTACTGCCCATTTCAGAAATGTGACATTGTTTTCATCTAAACAAATGCAATAGTTTTTTAACTCATAATGTCATTATTTATGGATTAGGAAATTACATACCTGTTGATTCGAAACCATTTTTCATGGTGAACTGACATGCTCAATGATAGTATATATTGCGTAAGAGTGTTATTTTTTTTAAGTTATACAAATATTTTGAATCCAGAGGATTTGTTTTAAGAATAAATTCTTTTCCAGAATAGTTGAAGAATGGAGTATTCAGGTTATTCAGTATTCTGGTTATCTGATCTTACCATAAGTACCATAAATTATTATACATTTTCAAAATATCAAACATTCATAGGTTTCTATTGATTTCCTGCTAAAGAAATTACACTGTTTGGCACTATGATAGATACAAAGATGAATCAGATATACACCCTGCCATCATTTACAAAGAGAATTTAAACTTGTATATAAATATGACTCAAGCTGAACATGGTAAGGATGCAGATAAAGCACTGTGTAGTTTAGAGAACTATTTAGAGAATAGTTTCCTATTGCTGCTGTAACAAATTACCGCAAAGTTAGCACCTTAAAGCAACACAAATGTATTACGTTACAGTTTCAGAGGTCAGAAGTCTAAAATGGGTCTAACTAGGCTAAAATCGAGGTGTTCAACAGTGCTGTGCTCCCTTCCAAAGGCTCTAGGAGATAATCTGGTTTGGTGTTTTGTTTTGGTTTTTTCCTTTTCTGACTTCTAGAGTCCGCCCTCATTTCTTGGCTCATGGCACCCTTTCATCTTCATAGCCAGCAGTAACCAGTCAAGTCTTTCTCATATCACATCACCCTGACACTGACTTTTCTTCTGCTTCCAGCTTCCACTTTTAAGGATCCTTGTGATTATATTGGGCCCACTCATATAACCTCCCTATTTTATAGTCAGCTGATTAGCCCTATATTATATTCATAGGTTTCAGGGATTAGGATGTGGACATCTTTGGGAGACCATTATTCTTCCTACCACAGAGAGGTAGGAAGAAGGTGTGGTAGATTGAATTATGTATCCCAATTTAGACATGTTCTTAATTTTAATCCTCTTTCCTGTGGATGTAAACCTATTGTAAATATGATCTCTTAGGGATGTCATTTTAGTTAAGGAATGGATCAAATGAATGAGGGTGGGCCTTAATTCAGATTACTGAAGTCCTTCATAAGCAGACAAAACCAGACATAGTCAGAAAAAACCATGGGGAGGAGCTGGAAGCCGAAAGTCAACTAAAACCCAGAAATCAACTAGAACTCAGAAGAAAAAGGAGTGGACATCACCTAGAATAAGATTTAAACTCCTGGCCATGGCTTACGAGGTCTCAACCAGCTTGTCTGAACACATTGAATACTACCCTTCCCCTACTTACTCTGTACCAGCTACATTGGTCTTTTTTTGAAGTTCTTCAAACATACTAAACTTCCCATTCCAGGGCCTTTGTTCTTACTGTTACAGCTGGCTGGAAGGGTCTTTCTTCAGACTTCACCAGATGCACGCTTTCACTTCACTCAGGTCTCCCCTCTAATGTCACCTCAAGAGAGGCTTTTCCTGATCACCTTATCTAATATGGTAGTCTCCAACATCACAACTATTCACTTACAATCCCTATACTATTATTTGTTTTTATAATGGTGCTTATTGCCACCTGAAATTGTGTCTAGAATAAAAGCACCAGGAAGACAGAGTCCTCATTTGTGTTATTTACCACTGTACCCCAGAATTTACTACAGCAGCCACTCAATAAGTATCGAATTAAAAAAATAATTAAAAAATAATTTTAAAAATGAATAACATCTTAAAGATAGGTTATTTAGGATTAAACAACTATAGAAGAGAAAAGAAAAGTAAAATTGACACTGACATTTTGAGTGTGGATTACTTGACGATGGTAAAAACCATTAAAAATCACAAGGAACTCAGAAAGATTTGGGAGAGAAGATAAATTCCATATTAGACTTATTGAAATGCTATATGACATCTAGAGCGAGATTGGGGGAAGCAGATTTGGCCCAACAGATAGGGCATCCACCTACCACATGGGAGGTCCACGGTTCAAACCCTGGGTCTCCTTGACCCATATGGAGCTCGCCCACACACAGTGCTGATGCATGCAAGGAGTGCCATGCCACGCAGGGGTGTCCCTCACGTAGGGGAGCCCCAAGTGCAAGTGTCCTGTAAGAAGACCTGCCCGGCGCGAAAAAACTGCAACCTGCCCAGGAATGACGCCGCACACACGGAAAGCTGACACAGCAAGATGACGTAACAAAAAGAAACACAGATTCCTGGTGCCGCTGATAAGGATAGAAGCAGTCACAGAAGAACACACAGCAAATGGACACAGAGAGCAGATAACTGGTGGGGAGGGGAAGGGGAGAGAAATAAATAAAAAATAAATCTTTTAAAAAAAAAACAGTGAGATTGGGAGAGAGGTCAGGTGATTGGGGGTGTTGTTTGAGAGGTTATTCATGTAGATCTGATAGCAGGAGCCCTACTCTTCCTGTAAAAGGGTATAAGAGGAAAAGGAGAAGTCCTTTAGGGACAGCACAGAGAAAAGGGAGAGGGGCTAAATGAGGGGGAGCAGTCAGGATGATAGGAGTAAAAAATAAAGAGTAGAGTGTTTATGAAAAAAGGGCCAGTGAGAAGAGTATGTCAAGAAGGGAGTGGTCCGCAGTACTAAATGCTGACAACGATGACATGTGAGAAGAGAATTGAGTGTGGTTGTAAGCATTAGTAACCTTTACGAGAGAAGTTTAAGTACATTGGTAAAGGCACAAATACATTTTACACCAGTACTGTCTTGAATGTCAGTTTATGATTCATAAGGCATTTCAGTGTCTCTTGGGAATTCTTGGTCATTTTATAAATATCAGTTATATAACTCTAGTTTAAAAGGTATAGGAAATTGAACTGAATCTATACTGATCCTACAGCATGCTTTAGAAGGTACTTAATTTGAGCAAATTTCTGCCAAGGCCCAGGTTTCTGTGACTTTCTAGTAAAGGATGAGTTTTGCTCTGATAGCTGTCAACAAGTACATAGTGTTTCTGAATTGAGAAGTGTTAAGATAAGAGGGAAAATATTGGTTAGGCCAGTGTATTAGTCAGTGTTCTCTAGGGAAACAGAATCAAGAAGGGATATCTTTCAATAGTTGGAGATTTATCAGAGTCCCTCACACAGCCGTGGGGATGCACTAGTCTAGGTTCTGCAGGCAGGCTGCAACCAGGAGCTCCGATGAAAGTCCAGTGAAGATTCTTGACAAGTTCTGGGAGATGTTGGCTGTCCAAAGATGAGCTGGGAAATTCTCATTGCTGGAATCACTTCTCCTTTTAAGGGATTCAACGGATTAGGTTAAGCATCACTCATTGCTGGTGGCAGTCTCCCTGACTGATGTAATTATAACCAGCTATCTATGATTTACCATTGCAGAAGAGCCAATGGTGACTAAAGTCCATAAATGCCCTTGTATTAAAGTTAGCCCAGTGCTTGCTTGACTAAACAACTAGGCACAATTACTTGGCCAAGCTGACACAATAGCCTAACCATCACAATTTAAAATTTTTAAATTTTATTTTTGGGACATAAAAAGCTGTTAAACTTTTTTGTTGTTATTTTGAAAAGGTCTAAAAAGAATAAGCAGGAAAAACTGCTCATAATCCATCACCAAGAAGCATTGTTTACATTTTGGCCTAGTTACCTTCAGTCCTTTTTCTCTACTTTTTTAATTTGCTAACATTTGGGAAGCAGACTTGGCCCAACGGATGGGGCGTCCACCTACCACATGGGAGGTCCGCAGTTCAAACCCCGGGCCTCCTTGAGCAGTGTGGAGCTGGCCCATGCACAGCGCTGATGCGCACAGGGAGTGCCCTGCTGCGTAGGGGAGCCCCAAGCGCGGGGGTGCGCCCCATAGGGAGAGCCACCCACCTTGAAGATTAAGTGGGGCCTGCCCAGGGGTGGCACCGCATGCAAGGAGAGCTGACAAAACAGGATGATGCGACAAAAGGAAACAGATTCCCGGTGCTGCTGATAAGGATAGAAGCAGTCACAGAAGAACACGCACCAGGTGGGCAGGGAGAGCAGACTGGGGGTGGGGGGGATAAATTAAAAAAATAAATCTTTTAAAAAAAATTTTGCTAACATTTGTATTTGTTAATTTTATAATGGGAGCAGGAGAATAGTAGCTAGCAGTACAGACTTGAGGATTAGATTGCCTAAGTTTAAACCCCAAGTCTGCCTCTTAGAGCAGCAATGATCTTGCTGAGTTTCTGAACCTCTGTGCCTCAGTTTCCTCACTTGTAAAATGGAAGAACTAACTCTTTTATAAGCTTATTTGTTCTAATATTTGATACGCAACAGAGTTGATACCATCCCTTTTCCATTCGGTTTCCAATCTTAATTGCCCTGTTTCCTCCCTCCTCTGACAGTAATTTGGAAGGCTTCTCATCCCTTTTGTCATTTTATCTGTCATTCCCCTGATGTTCTGTGGGTTTGTGTTTTTTCTTTTTCTTGATGCAAAAATACTGTTTACAAATATAATGTAGGCTAGGAGTCATCCCAACTCTTGGAAACTAAGCTGACATGAGAAATTTAGGAACCCAGTTGAGGATTATACTTGTCTATAATGGTCTTAAAGTTGCATCGCACTGTGTGCTTCCATTAATGGCAAGTATGGCCTGGATCTGTTCCAAAATTTAAAAAAAAAAAGACCATAAACTAATTAAAGCATTTGTCTGTATCAGAGTTATTATCCTAAAAGGCCATTAACCATACAATAATAATCAAATGACTGGATGGGCCATTAACAGTAATATGGCCCTTAGGGCCCTATATCACAACTGGGCATGCTAATTTGCAGACTATTGTGACAAATATGTTTCAAAGACTAGGCTAACTGTAAACTATCTAAGTAATCAAGAAGCTAAGGGGAAACAGTTTTCTTCCTTTGTTTACTTCAGGAAAGGATTTATTTTATGTCTCTTTAAAGAAAGGGAAAGACTAAGAAAAAATGGTCTTTTAGCCTCTTGGTTAAAAGAGGGAATTTTAAGTTTTGGAATATCATATATAGAATCTAGAAGGTTTTCTGCTGTTTTAATTGCAAGTGACTATGTCCCTGGGCAAAGTTTACCAGTTTTTGGTTAAGTTAGAGTCAAGGCAGAACATGGCCATAAAAGATGGAACATGACTCTTGGCTTCCCAGCTAGAAACAAAACTGTTTCCCTCCATGGAACTCAGTGGGCCCTTTGGGTATGACATTCATAGTTCCCATATTTTCCAGGGCCCGCATTGATTTTAAGTCCTTTGTCACCCTCTCAATCACTCTCCTGATTTGAGGTTCAGAAAAAAATAGTTGCAGTATCTATTCTTTTCCTTGTGAGCATGGTTTTTGCCAAACCTTTCCTTTATTGAAAACATCTTTGCTCTGTCAGACCACTGTATGCCGGTTGTTACCCAAAGGTGGCTCTGTCTTTACTGATGAGGTACAGACAAGGTTCAGTGAAGTACATCTTACAGGATGGAGAGATTTTATGAACAGTAAAATGGTATTGTTTTATTGTTTGACTAGATGGCAAATTGACATTAACTTAAGGAAACAGACTGCTTCAGGTTTTTCTAAGTATCTTGCGTAAATCAACCTACAAAGACTTCCTTAGGAAACACATTGGCTCTTTTTAAAAATATATGTGCAGCACATTGAACATATAGTGCTTAAATCATCTAGCTCTTTTTTGTAATCCAAAGATAAGAAAAATATATCAATTTGTAATATGACTTCCTAGAGATTTGAAAAACAAAAGTGTATCTGTTCCTGTTCCAGTAAAGCTGTCCATTTTACAGGTCTTAGCTGCTTTCATTTGTTAAGAGTTGACTAAGGGAAGGATTTCATTTGTGTAGCATCTGGCCTCAGCTCACCATCTTGAAGTTTTCTTTTAAAGAGTGACTATATACCATTCCCCAAATAGAAGTGCAGATCTTATTAATACAGTTTCTGAATTTTTAACTACACCCTCGTTTTTAATTCTTCAGAGTAAAAACCATTGCCTATTTGTTTTCTTTTAAATGAACTGCAAAGACATAATTCTTTCAAAACATATTTGAATGTCCTGCTCCAAAACAGTTTAAAATAGTCAGCAATTCCTCATCAGAGTTCTGCCAATAATGATTCTGAATCTCAGAGTTCTAATGCAATTACAAAGGAAGCAGACCTGAATAATAGGAACATTTAAGTTAGGATGTAGAAATGTTGTCATCTTCCAATACCTAGGATATTCTTTAAATTTACAGTTCATAGGTCAAATCTGAACTAAATTTGACTAGTCAGAAATGATTAACATGGTAAGTTTGACTATGGTGGGAAATGACAGAGTAAGACTTCTTTAGTTCTTTTCTGAACCATTATCAAAAGTTTTAGTTTATATTAGGTCCCTATCTTAGTCTTTATAGCCCAATATAAAAGTAAAGATAAACTCTAGGGAATAATTCTTTGTCTGATGATTTATATTTCAACCAAAATACTCTTATGGCTCAAAGACTAAAAATCTTAATGAACATATACATCATAAACATATATTTCTTTATATGCTCAGAGGAGATAACTGCCATTTCATACACTCAAACAAACATTGCTAGGGAATATGTTTCGTATTTGAGAATATAGTTTCAATATTTTATTGGTGTTTATGTTATTTCCAAAGACCATTAGGGCACCACAGATATGTTTACCATAACATCACATTCAGAAAACCATGAAGGTCAACAAATCTTTCGAAACTTAAAGAGCAATGAGTATGCTCTCTTTTCTGTTTAGCTGCTGACTTACCATGTGGTGTACCAAGTTTCATCATCATAACTCCACTGCCTAGTAGTGCTACAGAAACTTAATTGGTATTTAAAACAGTTTTGAGATTTCAGATTAAAGATTTCACAGAAGCACAAATTTTATTATCTGGCTTTCTGTCTAGTGGTTATCCTTAGTCCACACTGCATGCAAACTTCCTTTTATGTAAGGGCAACATGATGAGTGTGAAGAGGTTAAAAAAAAAAAAAAAAGAGGATAGTTATGGTTATGATTATAACTAATTTTCATATAAGTAAACCAAATATAAATAACAATGAGATAATTGTTAACTTTAAGCATGGTTTTCGTATTTGGGTGGAAGACAAAAAAAGCATTGGGCCTTTGTGCTCTTCTGTTATAGGAGAGCTCTTCTGTTATAGGAGTGCTCTGTTATCTGACCTAGATTTCAAATCTCTATAGTATTTCCTGCAGAAAACCAACATATTCCCTCTCTGCATACCTACCATTAATGATAAAATATGTGTCAGCCACATAGAGGCACTCTCTGAGTAAAATTTTTCATTAAAACCTTTTATTAATGAAAAACAAGTTCATAGTTCTATTATAATGCAGATGAGGTAATAAGGTAAGAATTTTTCTAGAGGGAAATTTTTCAGGAGGTAAATATTTAAGGATTCACTCTTAAACTGTTTTTTTAAAAGACAATATCCTTTTATATGTACATAGAAAAGTTTCTTTTTTGTCTGATATAATCTTGGAATTCTTGGTAGGCATAAACTGTGACTTTAATTTGTTATTGTACTAAATAATTTTTTGATCAATTGTCTCTTCAAAGAATCTTTGCTGTTACAATCTGTGATTATAATCTCACCTTTTTTTTAAAAAAGGAGCATTCACCTGGAAAGCAAACAGCTATACTATTCTCATATGTCAGAAATATGACAGATTTCAGTCATACTAGAGCCTTTCCTTTGGCTCAGGCCTTAGTGTAAAATAGACTAATTGTGAAATTTTCTTTCTGTAGCCCATTCAGATTTTGTTGATGACCAATGTTCTTGGGCAGCCATTTTGCTGAAAAATCACTCTTAGGAAAGTAGCCAATTCCCAAGTCATCTCACAGAGCACACATCACATGATTAAGGCTTTATAACATTAATAGCACAATACATTTAAAAATTACATATCTTAAAGGAATTCATCTATCTAAATTAGCTGCACTAATAGGAAAAAAATAAAATAGTAGCCTTCAGCTGTATCTAAATGATATCAAATGTCTATATTGCAAGTGAAATACTGAGTTACTAGTTGTTTCCACAACTAGTTGTGCCCACACAACTATTGTGTGAGCACAGTATCCAAACAATTGGTGGGTTGTGTTTAGCTTGTATTTGAATTGTCAGTGTAGTCTCAGAGTATTACTATAAAGCATTCTCCCTTTAGATCTATTCTTTCCCCCAATTATACCATTACTCCTACTCTTCCTTCCCTCTGGTTTTCATCAAATACTGATTGAGTACCTACTATGTATTAGACACTGGATATTGGGTAGGGAATGAAACAGACATGTTTTTTCAGGAACATATGTTTTAGTGGGGAGTAACTGAACATTTTAAAAATGTTTATCTAATTACAAATTGTGATCTGCGCTCTAAAGAACAAGAATAAAGTGCTGTTTATTCAACAAACATTTTTGAGGACCTAGTGTGTGCCATACAGTTTTGTTTACAGGGATAAATGAAACAGATATGATGTCTGCACTCATAGTGCTCATGGTTCCATTGCAGGAGACAAACAATAAACAGAAAAAGAAATATGTCATTATAAACTGAGAAAGTACTATAGAATAGTGAACAGGTTGTTTTGATAAAAATGGAAGAGGTCTTACTCAGCTAGGGAGGACAAGGAAAGTCTGTCTGCATGATAGGTCTTGAAAGATGAGCCAACCATTTAATGAAGTAAGGAGAGAGCATTCCAATTAGAGACAAAGAACTGCTGCTCCAAGAAATGAAGGGAGGCCAGAGTAGCCTCACTTGGTAAGATGGGGAGGATGGCAGGGAGGATCAGCTTTTGAGAAATAAATCAAAACTTAACTTTGTACATGTTAAGTATGAGTTGCCCAAGAGACATCCAAGTGGAGATGTCATTGAGGAGTTCCTTATACCAGTCTGGAACTGGTATCTAACAAAAGTTAGATCAGGGCTAGAGAAATAAATTTTCAGGGACATCAGCATAAATATAGTTCTTACAACTATGAAAATGGATGAGATCACCTAGGATGAAAGTATAAGTAGAGAAAAACAGAGGATCCAAACTGAACCCTACAGACATTTAGGAAGAAGAAAATAGACTGAAAAGGAGTGGTCAGGAAGATAGAAGGAAAACTAGGCAAAGATAGTAAGTATCTTGGAACCCAAGAAAAAATGGAATGGTTTTAAAAACATGCTTTTTCAATATGAAAGTAAAAGTCACAGTAGAGAGATTTTTAAAAAGCTATTTTCAGTAAATTATACAAGACTCCTATAGTCATTAATATTCCATTATTTGTTTAGAACCACTTACTCCAAACAGTTGGAACTGTCTTTATCAATCTTTAACCAACTTGCCTGATTAACCAACTCTCTCTCTCTACTAATGCCACAAGCAATGTCTTCTTGTGCCTAATAGGCCTCTCCTTAGTACTACCAAGTACTTAGACTCCTATGAGTAAAAATTTATGAGTTGGTTGTATTTATGTCCAAAAAGATTTATGCCAGATGTACTTCTTATAAATTAACTTTATTTGTAAATTGATGAAATATGAATGCCAAAAGAAAAAGTTGTTTTTATAAAAACTAAGTTGTATGCTTTAGAAAGGTTTGATAAAGGTGAGTTAATAATGCTGTTCATTAGATTGAGAGAGTCATTTGTAAAATATTCGGCGGAAACTATGAAAGTCTAGAAAGATTCTGCGATTGCATTGTTTCGTAATTGCTCTTAATTCTCACACCACTTTAAAGAAACAGACTGGAAATGGTAGCTGATGCATTTTGCATGTGGTTTCTGCAAGAGGAACAATACAGAACGCTCATCAGGAGACTGAGAAAGCAAGAAAAGACTTGGCCTTACAAAGAATGGCAAATAAATATATATTTATATGTTTTGATTTAAAATAAAAACTTTAAGGTATCCTCATAGATATGATATATTACCTGATGGCTAATTTTCAGTATAAAAATAAACTTTTACAACTATGTTTATTACCAAAATGTATGAATAAATTATTACTGAATAAATATAATCTTATAATATTAGTTTATTCCCTTTCTTTCATAGTTTTGATATTTAAATACCTAAAACAAGGAAAATAAGTCTTTACATATTTGGAATTTTTTAAGCATATGCATATTTTGTTTCTACAACTACCTTTATATTTCCTTGCTTTAATCATACTGATAAGTTTAAAAAATATATTTGCATACTCATCAAATCACATGTATGTTATAGTCTCACTTCTATTTTTGACACATAACCATAGTTGAGGTTACTAAAGCATACTTTGCAAGTAGAAAATATTATAAATGAGAGCGCCCTTCGTCTATTTTCTGAAATTCTCTTTACAATTAATTTCAGACCTTCCGTGAGGCACTTAGAAAACATGAAAAGGAGTAATTTTTAATACTATTACCTTTTGAATAATAGTCAGTTCTTCCTGTTCTATAAATTTAGCTGCAAGCATTTAATTTTTATCAATATTTTCCCATTAGAAGTCCATATTTAATCATCAAATTGTCAGTGAGCAATGTGAGATGACAAGTGATTAAAGGTAATAAAATAGAGGATAATAGAAGGCAGTAATCCAATGAGAGAAAAATGGAAATTATTTTTAAGAATCCAATGGTTTATAAATTAGTTTCTTAAAGATTTGATTTACCGGTTTTTAAATACAGGTTTTGCATGTTCACACAAATGTTTGATCTCTGAATTCATGGTTCTTAGACCCTACTTATAAATAGCTACATGCTATTCTACTTTTGTATACTGGAGACAGCGTCTTGTTGGAGACCTGTACAATGCTTCAAGAAATGAGTTATTCTCTGTAGCATCAGAAGTTAAGTCTAGGGCTATCAGGCAAAAGCAATAGGAAGACAGATTTTGGCTTAATTATAAACAAGAATCTTCCGAGAATTACTCCTTTCCAAAAATGCAAAGTCCTGAGTTTCTCATCACTACAAACAGCGTCTGGGTAAATCATAAAAAATCTCTAACTATTTATACTGGATAAAAATATAGTTTCTTAAATCCCTTCTACACGGATGCTACAGAAAACTGCATTTTGTGCAATAAACAAAACGTCAAGGAAGTATATGAGGACTGAAATCCAGCCCTTTTTATGTTCATCATGCTGTCTGCTCTGGTACAGGGACTGTATTTCCTAGAGGAAGAAGTGTCTTTTTATAGTTTGCAAGGAAGGGCCATTAGCTCTCCAAGCTTGATGCCCACAGAGTTGCATCAGCTCAGAGAGTACACAGTTTTCTAGCCCTTGCATGCCAAGTGAGTGCTATTCTCCCCAGAGTGGAAACTTTTTTTTATTATCACAATAGGCTATCAGTGGCCCTGTGTTTGTACATTAGGCTTTCTTTCCAACACTAAGAGTCTGACAAAACAAATGAAAAGGAAATGAATTAAATATTCAAAACAAAAAATATTTTTTGATATCTAGTATATCTGAAAAAGAATCAGTACCCTAAAGGAACGAACTATCTATGGGAGGAGAAGACTAAATTAATTGTGCAAATAATTATAATGCAAAGTTTAAGATATTAAGTATCTTATAAATGGTATATTAAGTATCTTGTGAGGTATATTTCTTGGAGGACTAATGAGGAAAATTATTTTAAAATCAGGAAAGGATTTATAGAGTATGAAACAGTTAAGATTTGGCTCTGAGAAATTTTGAATGAGAGCAATGGAACCAAAAGGAGGTTGGGTTGAATGGAACATAAAAAAAAAAAAAAAAAAAAAAAAAAAAACCTGTATAATTTAAAAACACAGAGAGGGATATGAGATGCAAGATTGAAACAGATCTTTAATTACATATGCCAGTATAAGCAACTGCAGTCTTGAGAATATCACAGCATAAATTAATAACTGTATGCCTATTTGCACTGATACTTTCCCAAGGTCTCAGATTTACTCATTTCTGGAAAACCTGATAATTAAACCTTAATCCACTCTCTTGAAGTCTTACTGTTTTTGTTATCTACAGCAAACTTAGTGTTTTTCCCTACCCAGACTCACAGTGGAAACTATAAAATCCAACACTTGCATTCTCAGCCTTCCTTGATCTGAGGATGGCCACACAACCCAATTCTAGCCAGTGACATATGAAGTAGTCTGCTTTGAAACTCCTGGGAAAACCTTTAACTAATGGATAAGGAGAGATGAAGCTGGGACCATCTCTTTTTCCTTTCTTTCTACCTTCAATGTTTACATGTTCCCTGGAGTTTTGGAGGCCTACTTGAAAGCATGAGAACAGTCTGCACACTAAAGATGATGGAGTAGTAAAAGATACATCTGCATCTTTCTGGGCAGAATAGAAAGATCTAAAAGCTTTCCTAACCAATATGCCACAGTTTTCCAAAATCTCTCCAGACAATATAGTTTTTAAAAATCTGAAATCTTTCTTCTTGGGATGTGAATACTCAACAAACCATTGTTGGGTGTTTATTATGCACCAAAGATAGCACTGTGTGTACCACAAAGCGACAAACATACATAAAATAGTGATTACCCTCAAGGAACTCAAGTTTTACATGAAAGAGTTATTAGCACTGTAATAGAAACTGATACACACCGTAGAAGAGGGAAAGATAGGAAGCAGACTTGGCTCAACTGATAGAGCATCCGTCTACTATATGGAGGGTCTAGGGTTCGATCCCCAAGGCCTCCTGACCCATGGGGTGAGCTGGCCCACACAGTGCTGCCGCGTGCAAAGAGTGTCATGCCATGCAGGGGTGTCCCCACGTAGGGGAGCTCCACACACAAGGAATACACCCACAAGGAGAGCCGTCCCTCGTGAAAAAAGCACAGCCCACCTATAAGTGGCACCGCACACACGGAGAGATGATGCAGCAAGATGACGCAACAAAAAAGAGACGGAGTTTTCCAGTGCCTCCAGGCAGACACAGAAGAACACACAGTGGATGGACACAGGGAGCAGACAATGGGAGGGTAGAAGGGGAGAGAAATAAATAAAATAAATCTTTAAAAAACAAAAAAAGAAGAAGAGGGAAAGGTGAACTCTGACAAGAAAATTATGGGAGGATGCACAGAGGAAGTATCATTTAAGCTAGTTCTGGATTGGTAAACAAAAGTTTGCCCAACAGAGAAGAGTGAGTAACTCTAGGTAGAGTTACCATTTACATATGCAGAGGTGAGTGAAAAAGCATGGCCTGTACTGGAAACAGCATGAAGTTAAGGGTAGTTGGAATATTTTGTTGTTGTTTTTTTTCAGGTTGGGCTATATTTGATAATAAAGATACATTTTACTCCATAAAGCTACTTTTATAACTAATAGAAAGTAATTTAATTTTCTCTAGTTCAAATTTATATAAGTTATAACTAGACAAATAAGTTTCTTTCTAGATTGTCAACTTACATACATAGATATGCCTATCTATGCATGTTTATGTATGACTTCCTAAGCAAATTAAAATATAAAAATTCTGACAGGATTGCTTAACTTAAAAGAAGAAACATGTAAGCACTTTTGAAGCATTCATTTAACTATACTTAATAATTTGAGTTACAAGTATTTTATCCAATCATTAAAGTATACTCTTAACAATCATTATTTCAAGTCAAAAGGGTATTGGAAAGAAGGAAACTATTAATAACATCTTTTAATTAAAAATTCTCTTTCAGAGATTTTACTAATTCCTCCTTTGTTTTATGTAAATTTGTTAGAGTTTATATTCTTTGCATTTGTTTCCCCTCTTATTTTTTCATTAATCGTTAATCAAAGATGACAATTTTAAAAGAAGAGTTTGCTGAAACTCCAATTCCAAAATGTACATTGTCCAGAGACCTCCAAATTCCAACATAATAGTTGGATAACTTATAAGAACCTTTGATATCAGGATCCCCAAATATAGTGGCTTTTATTTTGTTTGGAATAATGAATATACTATGGATTTTGTTCAGTAATTTATTAAGATAATTAAATTAAAGAATAAAGAAATATTTTGGGGGACTTACTACATACAGCTGAGGACGTCCATTATAAAGGGAACAGAAGAACTGATAGGATTTAATTAGCACGTGACTTGCTTGGAATGATTGTCTACATCACTCAAACCAGATCAATATGGAAAAATAGAAATTGGCTGTTTATAATTGTACATAAGTGTTTTCATCCTGATTATCAGAAATTAGTATCATTACTGGCCACATGAGAGATATATCATATTTCTGAACTTCTTATAATCTAGATGATTTATCCTAACAGCTATCAGATGGAGAGAAAAGATGAGAGTTCAAATTTAGAAGTGAAATATTTTGACAAAATATTACAAGAACAGACTACCTGATTATGACAACAATCAGCAATGAACAAAAAAGAAAGAAAGAAAAAAGAGATAAAAGAATAGGATAAAACGGAAATATGACTTGAAAGTTTAGTGGATAAAACACTCATAATGGTACTCTGTGCTTTCTAATTTCTATTAGCTAAAATACCTTTTTTTATACCTTTTATTTGGAGATAATTGATTACTACCTCCAAGTCTAGACTGAGGTGGGTTAGGTCTGCCTAAAGGTATGATAAGATTTCAGGTCAGGTCATCATGGAAAGACATTACCAAGGATGTTTGGGTGAAAAGGGAAGTGAGACTTCATGAGACCATGAGAAGAGATGGAATAAGTAGTATTAGGTGGGAAGCTGCAGGGGTGAGGTGAGGTCCAAATGATAAGACAGACTGTGAGGTTAGAAGGTGTGTAAATCAAGATAGGAGGAGCAGAAGTACATACTGGATCAGGAAGCTTAGTCTGCAAATAAGAGATATGTACTTGGACCCAGGACCTGGACTGGAGTGAGGCAAGCAAGGCACCCTAGAGGGCACCTTACTTTTAAGGAGGCACTCACTCCCAGGTGCTGATCCTGCACTTGCATGAGCTTGAGGATGAATGCTTCCTTAAATTTTGTACCCTGAGCACCTCTTCACCCTACTTCAAGCCCTGGCAGGACCCTTGGGTCAATAAAACTCCAATAACCTGCAGTCTATTAGAACTAGAAAATGAAGGTTGGGGCAACCACTACTGCTGTAATGTTAAGAGGGGAGGGATCCCAAAAAGGAGGACAGAAACAGGGAACCCCAATAGTGTATATATATTCTCCCCAAGTCTCTGACCTACCTCAAACTACATAAGTGTGGGGTAGATGACAAATAGCCCAGCAGCAGGGAAAGGGGACAGTTGGCAATGGAGGGAAATGGAACTGAGATTTGAGTTGTTGCCTAAGAGATAGAGTTTATAGTTTGAGTCCAATCTAGTAAATTTGCTAAAATAAAAATATCAATACTCTCAGAGTTATATAACAGAATCCAGAATTTCCACATCATAACATTCACAATTTCCAGAATACAATCCAAAATTACTCAATGTAGAAAGAAACAGGAAAATATGACCCATTCTCAAGAGAAAAGACAATCAACAGAGGCCAACCCCAAGAAGGCCCAAATGTTGGAGTAAGGACTTTAAGGTGCTATTTATGTGCAATCAGGTAAAGGAAAATATGCTTACAATGAATGGGGGGCACGGGGGAGGAAATCTCAGCAGATCAATAGAAATGTTTTTTTTTTCAATGAAATGGAAATTCTAGAAGTAAAAAATATGTCATAAAAAGTCAGATTAGGGAAGCGGATTTGGCTCAACTGATAGAGCATCCGCCTACCACATGGGAGGTCCAGGGTTCAAACCCAGGGCCTCCTGACCCATGTGGTGAGCTGGCCCACATGCAGTGCTGATGCACACAAGGAGTGCCATGCCACGCAGTGGTGCCCCTCACATAGGGGAGTCCCATGCACAAGGAGTGCGCCCCCTATGGAGAGCCGTCCTGCATGAAAAATCTGCAGCCTGCCCAGGAGTGGCCCTGCATACACAGAGAGCTGATGCAGCAAGATGATGCAACAAAAAGAGACACAGATTCCCAGTGCCACTGACAAGAATACAAGCAGACACAGAAGAACACACAGCAAATGGACACAGAGAACAGACAACAAGGGGGCTGGAAAGGGGAGAGAAATAAATAACAATAAATAAATCTTTAAAAAAAAAAGTCAGATTAGTGACTTCCTGTGAGGGAGTAGAGGTAGGAATTGACAGGAAAGGGATTTAGGGATCATCTTAGGTTGTTGGAACTGTTCTGTACCTTACTAGGGGTTTGGGTGTAGGAATTTGCCAAAAATCAGTGAGTGTATACTTAAGATTCATGCAGTTTTTCTGAATTCTGGACAGACTCCCAAACTGAAGAAATCCCTAAATTAGGGACCTGCCTACAGCTGGATAAAGATTCTGGCACATAACTATTATCTTGAAATTCATTCAAAAGTGTCTAGTGAGTGACTATATTCTATAATTATGAGCATTCCAAGTTGAATGAATAATATCTGAGAAAGAATAGTTGGAAAAAAGTTCAAAGTATGTACCAGGAAATAAATAAATAAATCAGTGGCTAGACAATAGGTGAGATTGATGGGACATAAAGATGGAAAGGAAAATTGGAGCAGTATGGTAAAGTGTCTTTTTTAAAAAATCATGTTGTTCATGTTGCTGCTTCCTGATTCCTCCCCTCCCTTTTTTAAAATTGAGGTCTAATTTACATACAAAAAATATGAATGTGCAATTCAATGAGTTTTGACAAATATATATAGTTTGTCTAACACTCCCACAATCATATTCTAGAATTTGTCTATCACCCCAAAACTTTATTTTCTGCCCCTGAATTCTTCTGCCTCTGAATAATCAGTCTCCTTAACCCTGTTCCAGGCAACCACTATCTGCTTTCTATACTTTTGCCTTTTTTAGGCTTTCATATAAATAGACTATAAGCATTCACCTTCTTCCACTTAATATAGTGCTTCTGAGATTTGTTCATGTTGCATATATCAGTAGTATTAGTATTGCTGAGTAGAATTCCACTGTATACCACAATTTGTTTATCCAGTGTACCAGTTGATAGACATTTGAATTGTTTTCAATTTGGGACTCTTAGGAGTCTTGCTGTGGATCCATGTTTTGAAAGGGTTTTTCTTTTTTCCAAAGATTTATTTTTTTATTTATTTCTCTCCCCTTCCCCCCCTACCCCCCCAGTTGCCTGCTCTCTGTGTCCATTTGCTGTGTGTTCTTCTGTGTTCGCTTCTATCCTTATCAGCGGCACTGGGAATCTGTGTTTCTTTTTATTGCGTCATCTTGCTGTGTCAGCTCTGTGTGTGTGTGGCACCATTCCTGGGCAGGCTGCACTTTTCTTTTGCACTGGGTGGCTCTCCTTACGGGGTGCACTCCCTGCGCGTGGGGCTCCCCTACGCGGGGGACACCCCTGTGTGGCATGGCACTCCTTGCACACAACAGCACTGCACATGGGCCAGCTGCACACGGGTCAAGGAGGCCCACACAGACCTCCCATGTGGTAGACGGATGCTCTATCCATTGGGCCAAGTCTGCTTCCCTTGAAAGGGTCTTAAATGCCCTACTATGGATTTTTTAAAAAAACAAATCAATCTTATTGATACAAATATTAATAATGCATACATCCATCCAAAGTATACAATCAGTGGTATTCAATATAATCACATAGTTATGCATTCACACTTCAATCATTTTCGGAGCTTTTTCATTATGTATGTGTGTATATTTCTAGATGGAAAGCTAAAAAATGTAACACATCACTGTATAACATAGTGAAAGCTTATGTAAAATACAAATATGGGTGATACTGCATTTATGACTATTTTTACAAAATATAAATGCAAATATACTAGAAAGCAGGAAACATAATAGCCACTATGTATGGCAGGGGAAGCATAGAGAGATTGAGAGGTGATGAGTTTTGTTTATTTTTTTGTTTTTTATTACTGTTGGAATAATGAACTACCATGGATTTTTAATTTTTTAAAAAAGTAGCAAACTTTATTATTCAGAACTAATGTTCTTCACAGAGGAAGAAAGCAAAGTTTGAATCACTATTACTTTAACCCTTTAATATAATCAATATTGAGTTAATCTGATTGTCTGAAAGCTATTATTTGAAAAATTTATCTCTTCTACCTAGGAGTTTTTATTGCTTTTCTTTAAATCTTTCTAAAAATACATTTAATAAAAAAAATTTTTTAATCTTCCTAAAAGCAGGTATCTTAAGGAAGTTTCATTTTTATGACTTTTTCAAATTTTATCTGAAAGTAATTTGAGATTCTTTATAGATTTCTAGATAAACACACTTTTGAAATATATTTATAAGACTAGGATGTTAATAGCAAAATGCTACATGATTAGGGACTAGTGATGTTTAGAGTTTTATTATTTATCCTTGGAGAGGGAAACATCAGTGATGTTGACTTCTTTTCATGTGGTCTGTGGAAGCATTTCTAAAATTGCATGTCTATTGGTCCTCTAGTACCCTGTTGTCAAAATCTACAAATAACAGTTGTGCAAATATTTGTGAGAACATTCCCCCAGTGAGTACAAAGACCTTCTAACAAGAATAAAATTTCAAATGTGTGCAGGATTCACTCTGGACAATTAGTCTTCATGGGAGGCAAATTTCTGTAGTCAACAAGTATTTATTGCAAGGCACTGTTCTGAATCTGGTACCATTCTACCAGGCCCTAGATAGGAAGCAGTCAACAAATGTGAGTAGAAAGAAGTGTTGAAAGAAGTGTCTGGCAGATCCAGGGTCTTGGTAGGTAAGGAGCCAGGGACACTGCTGAGATTGCTAGGGAGGTTACCATGCTAGATAAATGAAAGATTTTGACGAGCTGGACCAGGATAGCTTAGATGAAATTCCAGATCAGCTTGAGAGATTGAATTTGAAGATTTGAGCCTACTACTCCAGACCTCATTTTATCTGCACAGCTTTTTGTGCCTAACTTTAGCCTGCCTTAATCACTTTCATATATTCCCTTTCCATTATTTTTTTTGTCTAAATGCTATAAATAATATTACACATGATAAGATTTATTGCCAATTTAATTAGGTAAGCAATTTTCTAAATCTCTTTGCTCTCTTTTCCTACCTTCTGGCCTCTCATTCCCTCTTTTGCTTCCTTCTCTTTTCCTTTCCCTTTCTCTTCTTGTCATTTTCTCATCTTCTATAACTGACCAAAGAATAAAGCACAAAACTTTTTTTACTTTTCCAGATTTATTGAGGAAAAAGTTTATATTCCCATGACTCTTTGAAAATGCAGATTAATTTGATATTTTGAATGTCTCCCTTAAAGAGAAACTGAAATTAGTTTTAAAGTTCTTTTTATTTGTTTGTAGCCTTTGAAATATTTTTCTCAGTGACATTTTCCCTCCTAGGGACAATAAAAAAGTATCCCACCTCTGACATATACATCATATTAAAAAAGTGTAACTAATGAGCATTGTGTCAGGCAGAATTCTAAGATGGCTTCCAAAATTCCCAGCCCCAAGGGTACATACACCTCTCCCAGTTATTCAGCCGAACACTAACATTGGTTTTGCTTTGAAGGGATTTTGCATATGTAATTAGTTGACCTTAAGACAGGGAAATTATCCAAGTGGGTCTGACTTAATCATATGAGCCCTTTAAATCTGAGTCTGAGTCTAGAAATTATAGACAGAGAAGTCAAAAGATTCAGAGCATGAGAGGATTCTACATGGCACTGCTGGCTTGAAGATGGAGGTGCCAAATGGCAAGGAGTGCCAGCTGTCTCTAGCTGCTGAGAAAATAATCTGGTTGACAGCCAGCAAGAAAATGGGACCTCAGTCTTGCAGTTGCAAGGGTTTGTAGGTACTTTAAGATGATATGATAGAAGAAAGCTAATGACATTCCATGAAGGCACTTTTTGAAAACACCTAAAGAGATACACTCATTTCCCTCTATTGGTTTTGAATCTAGCATTTTGACCCACTTAACTAGATGATGCTTCTGTTTCCTTAGATCTTATCACAGGCAACCTGTTAGTTGCAGGCTAATAGTAATGTTCATTTTGGACCATCCAACATGTTACTGTTACTCTTAATCAGTGGAAATCAAGCTTGCTTATCAGCAACTTTACCACCTCCAATCCCTAAATAGTAAATCGGTTCGTTTTCCTGGATGTAACAGAGAAGATGTAATTTTTTTTTCCTTTTAAAACATTCATTAATTCATGTTCAGCAGCCACTTCCCCTTAAAATCGTTATTACTACAACAGCAGTGTTTAAAGAAATCCTGTTTATCTTTGTACACTAAAAGGAATTAGAACTTCACCTTCTCTCTTCAATCCACAAAGAAAAGAACATCAACCATGGGAAAATTCAAATATTTAAGTCTATGCTTTTGCCACTATAATTTCAACATTCAAACACCATTTCAACACTTTATTGTAATGAACTCTCTTAAGTTTTATATCTTACTGAATAGTAGGTGTTTGTATTGCCACAGATATTTGGTATAGTAAATATTTCTTAATTCAGGAAATATCAATTAAGAATCTACCACATGCCATGGTAATTCTAGCAATGGAGCAGTGAACAAAAGGCACCAGCTCTCACTTCATTTGGATTCTAGTGAAGGAAGAGACAGAAGAAAAAGCAAATTGAGGGGGATAATGAGTCCCAGGGATTGGAGAGAAAGGAAGCTTGCTATTTTATATAGGTGATCAGGGAAGACATCACTGGCCTGGTGACATTTAAGCAGAGACCTGAAGAAAGTGAAGGAGTGAGCCATGGATATCTGAGCATAACTGAGCACTCCAGGCAGAGACTAGCAAGTACAGAGGGTCTGAGGAAGAAGCATACCTGTTATGTTCAAGGAACAGTAAGGAAGCCAGTGTGGCAGCAGCCATGTGGAAGAAGGAGACTTAGGCAAAAAGTCAGAAAAATTGGGGAAGGGGATGGCAGGTAATACAAAAGGAACACGATCTGACTTATTTTTAAAAGAATAGCTCTGGCTGCTAGTTTGAGAATAGATCTTAGGGGAGCAAAAGCAGAAGTAGGAACACCAGACAAGAGGCTATTAGAATAATGTGGGCAAGAGATGAACCAGTTTAATAAATGTAGAATTGGGGGGAAGTGTCAAACTCTGCATCTGATTTGAAGACAAAGCCACCAACATGGATTGGATGTGAGGTATAAAAGAATGAGAAGCGTCCAGGGTGGGTTCTAGGCCTGAGCAACTGAAAGAATGGAGCTGTCATGCACCTTATGGGGAGACTATGAGAGAAGAGATTTTGGAGCAGAGGCAGGATACCATTAGTAGGCACATTAAGTTTAAAAGTGAGACAGCTTAGGCAATGTACAGGGGAGAGCATGCAGCTGGATGTACAAGTTTGGAATTCAGGAGAGAGGTCCAGGCTGGGGACACAGAGTTGAATCAACAGAATATATATGGTACTTAAAGTCATGAGACTCCTAATAAGTGTGAGTTAAAAAAGAAAGGAAGAAGCAAAGATGGGAAGAGGTTAAGCACGAGCCTTGAAGCACTCCAAATTCCAGAGACTGGGGAGGTGAGAAGGAATTAAACAAATGAGTAAGCAGCCAGTGCTGAAGGAGAATCAAAAGAAAAAGTTATCTTTGAAGTCAAATGAATAAAGTCAAGGAGGAGGGAGTAATCAACTATGTCACATGCAATCATAGTAAGATGAGACCATTGGATATAAAATGATAAAAGCTATTTTAGTAGCATGGGGTAAATAGTAGCAGACTAGAATAGATTTGATGGAGAATGGGAAGAGGGGAATTGAATTTAGACAAATCCCTTGAAGGATTTTGCTGTAAATTAGAAAAGAGAAATGGAGCAATAGTTGAAAGGAAATGTGGGATCAAGACTGGGGTTTCATTTTTGTTTGCTGTTGTTGTTTATAAGATGGAAGATATTACAGCTTATTTGTATGCTAATGGAGAATGATCAGTAGAGAGGAGAGAAAACTGGTGGTGGGGCACATGGGGGCAATTGTTGGGGTGTAGTTTTAAGCAAATAAAATGGGAGGATTGGCCTGAGATAGAAGCATAGTCATATTATGTTGGTGGATGTTGTGGTGGGAATTTGTAGAAATTCTCTTCTTACTGCTTCTCTTTTCTCAGTGAGGTAAGAGGACCATCAGCTAAAAGATGATAAAGTAGATATACTGAAAGTTAGTTTTTTTTTCCCAATGAAATATATTGATTTTATATAAAATTTATTACAAGTATAATTAGTGAAAAATGTCTCTTACTGTAACAAATTTAAAGTGTTTAGCAGAGAGGTGACCTATAGTAGATGTCTAATAAATGGTGGTTCTTATCCCTTTACTGGAAACCAAACTCGGGCTAAATTTTCACTTAAATTTGTGAAATGAAAGTTTTCCTTTTTTTAAAAAAAAAATCAGATACTTCTTCCAAAATAATTATATATTCTTTCAGAATTTTGGGAGACTTGTATGTATAGGTTGGGAGAACCCCTTAGAAATAAGTTTATCTGGGGGTTGAAAAAGAGCTGTATTATCCATTATGGTTCTTTACATCCATTAAAATATGTTTACCTGATGATTAGTCCTAGTCAAGGTTGTGAGAACAGAATAGTGTTTGAAAAACTCATTTAGTCCTGTTACTCATTTCTTACTGGTTAGGCACAGAGAGCACATACCTCAGTGAGGAAAGCTTCAGGTTTGCTGCTACAACAATAAGGGATGAAGTTCACTGTAGGTTATTGATTTTAAGCAAAACAAACAAAAGTACCTTAGCCCAAATCATACCCCAAGCATTGTATGAGTTCCCAGAGACACGCATCAGTGAAATTCTACATTCTCATCATCAGCCTGTGTCATGGGATGAGAGCCAGTAGTATAAGAAAGAACATTTAAGCGGGTTTCTCAAATGTTTAGACATTGGAATTCAAGGAAATGACCCAGCAGTTTAACTTGGGAGTAAAGGAACTCAAATCATATGTGGAGTTTTTGGGATCTGTAAGGAAGAGAAACATAGACGATGAATGCCAGCTTTTCCTTCTTCTTTTAGTGAATACTGGTATAGTATTTATTTGCCCCAAAATAGTGGCAACAAGAGAAAAGGACCAGGGACCACCAAATAACTACCAGGGCTATTTTTGCCATAGTGTTCCTTTATTATAGCTTTCAGCTGGTTCAGTGAATGACTTCTAACTAAATATAATCCATAGCCAATTAACATTTTAATTTTTGAATTTGCAACACAAACAATATAAACTCTTCCCACATCATATATGTAATTTGCTTTCTTTTCCTCCAAATGATATATATGCAACAAAGTAAGGAAAACATTAAGTCTCAGGGCCAAAATGTCTGTTAATACAGCATTTATGCAAGTGTAATTTTAAGAAATGCTTAAAGCACAATTCAGAAAAGCCATATAGTTTTTTTAGAAGGTTTTTCCTTAGAAACTATTTTTATATTTTTATATTTAAAATACTGTATTGTTTGGTTATTTATAGGTCACAACTATCACCCAGTATAATAGATTCCTTTTTCATAGGAAAATTAACTAGTAGTTCTTTTAAAATTGGCACTGGAGTTCAGACCCACAAATTAACTTGTACAGTCATAAATCTAACATAAAATGTCTCTAAAATAGACTGCTTTGTGTTTAAACCAGAAATAATTCTAGTTCCTTTTAAAAGAGCATTACTCTGGGCAATACAGAAGTTGGGCGTTTTGTTTTCCCTTTTTTTTTTTTTTTTTTTTACTTTGTTCTTCGATGTGTTAGGCAAAAGGCAAAAATATCATTTGATCATTTTAAAATATTGATCAAAGGCATTGCAAACAGAGTTAGGGAACTGGAGATAGTCCAAAGTGCTTAAATGCATAAGCTCTAGCCTACAGGCTGTTCTGAGGATTCAATGAGTTAATAATATAAAACAAAAACATTTGTTAAATATATAGTTCATTGTTATATCTTTAAAAGCTAATATCAGTTTTTGTTGTTGTTTTTAAAGATTTGTTTTATATATTTCTTCTCCTCACCCCCCTCATTTCACATTTGCTATATCTGTTTGTTGTGTGCTGGTCTTCTTGTTAGAAGGCACCAGGTACTGAACCTGGGACCTCTGATGTGGGAGGGGAGGCACCTAATCACCTGAGCCACCTCTGCTCCCTGCTTTTTTATGTCTCTCATTATGTTTTCCTTATGTCTCTTGTTGCATCAGTTTGCTGTGCCTGCCCATTGTGTCAGCTCACTGTCATGCTTGTCTTCTTTAGGAGGCACCAGGAACCAAACCTGGGACCTTCCATGTGGTAGGCAGGAGTTCATTCACTTGAGCCACATCCACTTCTCATAATATCAGGTTTGTGTAATTACCTATTGGGCAAGACTGTGTTTTGTTTTGTTTTTTTAACTTCCTATAAATGACCAACGAGCTAAGGGATGAATGATCACAGTGGTATACTGGAGCTGGCTGGTATTGACTTGCAGTCATTTTGTGACCTGGTTGTTAAAAAGCCATTATTAAGAACTAAAATATTTAAAGTTAAAATTAAATAAATGATATTTAAAAACTCAAAACTCACCTCTAATTATGTTCCTACCCTTTACTATGTTCTTGACATCATTTATGTCATTTGTATGGCTGAAAATACTTTATAAGTGTGCGCTATTCACACCTCTGCTCAACTCTGTATTCAGCGACATCATGATAGTAGCTTGAATTTACACCACAGAAATCAGCGAATGCTACAGGTCAGGACTTCCTTTTTTTTTTTTGAGAACCAGTTGTTAAACGTTTACCAGCATTCCACTGGGTGAGGGTTAAAGTGTCCTCCAAGTTCCTTTTATTTTTTGCTAGATATTATCATGTGTGAAACAGAGACTATATAATTTACTGTTCTGAGGAAAGGACTGAAGAAAAATACACCTAGCCTTTCATAGAGATAAGCAATGAAGGGGGAATTAATTTCATTACTGTTAGTAATAATGGCCTCCATTTTTGTATCAGTGTACAGGTGTATGTTTACTAATAAGAGTCTCATAATAACCAGGAAAGAAAATATTCTTATCACTACTGTATAAATGAGGAAGTTGACATACAGCAAGTTTATTTTCTTTCCCATAGTTACTCAACCTTAACTGGGGAACTTTACATAAGATACAGATTTTCTGACTGCAAATTGAGTGAAAATTCCATTATGTAATAGTTGTTCTATACTTTAATGAAGCTTATTAATTGTGAACTAGATCTTTCCTCCCTTCCTTTCCCCTCTCCTCCCCCCTGGGCCCCCATGATAAGAGATGCTAAATGTTAAGTGCATTTGAGCTTCTGTAACAATTACAATAGCTAGTGTTTTTCAAATAGATTTGACTCTGCTTGAGCTCTGAAGTGGATATTGTCTTTATTGTAGCCTCAGAATTCTCAATTCTCTAGATTTTTCCCCACCCAGGTGCCTGCCATCATTCAGGAATCCATCACCTTTACCATACAGTTCATTTTTTCCAATGCATTTTTTTTTTTTGAGGTACCAGGAACCAGGGATTGAACCTGAGACATCATATGTGGAAAGCCTACCCTCAACCACTGAGCTACATCAGCTTCCCTGAGTTGGTTTTTTCATTTCTTTTGCTTGTTGCTTTTTCAGAAGGTATAAAGAACTGAATCCAGGACATCCCATGTGGAAGACAGGCACTTAACCATTTGAGCCACGTCCTCTCCCTTTCTCAATGCCTTTTTATTCCACTTTACCATGGCCCTCCAGTCACAACAAGAACTGTGGCCTCAGTAGAAACTGGTTTTAAATACCTCATTCTTTCACTCAAACCTATTTTTACAGCTCACTTGTCTAAATCACCCCAGAACACTGTTTATTGTCCTCATTAATATCTCATACCAGTCTTACCTTTTATTTCCTCTATCTTTCAGCCTCCACTACTGTTTTTACTTTTCTTCTTACTCAATTTAGAGTCTGAACATAATACAATTATTCTAATCATTCTTGCAAATTCCCTCAACTCACTTGGCTCTCTGTCCTTCCATTACACCATTTAACAAAACTCTATGCCTCAACAAACTCATTCAACCACCTTCTACATAATATGTATGCAGGCATTTGAGCACATTGCTGCAGAATTACACAACCAAATTCACTAGGTTCCACTAGATCTCTAATGCATTAGTTATAATTGTTTTAAAGTCTAGCATCTGGTATATCTCTGCATATGTTTCTGTTGACAGCTTTTTATTTTTATTGCTTTTCTATGTGTCATATATTTTTTTTTTTTTTTACTGAATGCTGAACATTAAGGGTAAAAAAATCTAGAGACTGAAATAAATATTTACCTTCAGAAATGGGCATGTCTTTTTTTGCCAGGCCATTAGTTGGGGGGTTGTTTTGAAGTCAGTTTTAATTGAGCTGGGTTTGCCTTGCCTTGTTTCCATAGTTACCTTCAGTGCACTACTGGTTTCAAATCCCTCCAGTAGTGGTCTGCTGCAATCTTGTGCTTAGCCTGTGAGGACTGGAGTAGTTTTCCTCAATATTCCAGTTCCACCCTCAGGTGTCAGCAGGCTCTACACAACTGCACAATGACTGTGTACTATCTGCACTCTTGCCCTTCCCCAGCAGTAGTAGTACAGGGCTTATTATGATGGGTATGAGGAGTAGGGTGGTGGGGGAAGTTCTTGGTTTTCCTACTCCAGTCTCTGCTTTTGCAAGCCTGATAGACCAGTCTCATGGGTAGGATTTTCTCAGCCTTCCTGCCCTTCCTCAGTGACAACTCTACTTCCTACTTGAGTGCAGCCTTTAGGTGGGTTTCCTGCACTTCTCCCTGTGAAAATCAAATTCAGAATCCTGCCTACAGCACCATCTCTACTCTCCCCTACAGCCAGTATTTTACTGGAATCAGGACAGGGACTCAGCTCTGATCGTTTCTTGCCCTTCTAGGAGCAAATGACTTCTGCCTCACGTCAAAGAAAGAATCCTCCTGCCCAGGGTATGGGCGTTTGTCTTGCTCCTCACCAGCGGAGGAGGGTCTGGGTCACCTGCAGGTTTAATTCCTTTCCCCAACAGCAGTTGATCACCACCTTGACCAGAGCATGGATGGGTTCACTTCTCCACATCAAACTTTTGCAGACCTTGCCTCAACTTGGACACCCAGAGACTCTCTCAGGACTTCTGCCCCACTGTGGAGGCCCATCACAAGGAGCTGTTTAGGGAGGGCAGACACTCCATGTGTGTAAGACTCCTGGGATTGTAAACTACCATGCCAACCCATAATCAGTCTTAACAAATTTGGTTCAATTTTAGTTCTCTTCTTATCCAATGTCTCGTCTTGCCAGAGAGCAGGGTAGCTTAAATGACAAACAGTTTTAAAGGCCAGAAGTCCAAAATCAGGATGTTGGCAAGGCCATGCTTGGGTCAGTTGCATCCTGGTGATGGTAGTCCTCCATCACATGGTGATCTCTCTCTCCACTCTGGCTTCTACTGGTTTCCTCTGACTTCAAGCGTCATTGACTAACCAAGTCTGAGTTTTCTCTCTTTATAAGGCCTGTGGCCACACAGATTAAGACACACCCTGATTCAGTTTGGCCACACCTCAGCTAATAATATCATCTTCCAAAGATCCTGTTTACAAATGGGTTCACACCCACAGAAATACAGATTAAGATTGGAAGAGGTCTTCTGTGGAGTACATAAATCAATCCCCAACACCCACTTTTATTGTAACACCTCGTCTTCCTACACTTTGCCAAAGGTGAAATAATAGTTCACATGTCCCATCTCTACTCGGAGAGGTTTGTAGCCCTTTGGAATTCAGTTCACCTGGTTGCCTTTTGACTTCACTCACTAAGAAGCTCAAAAACATCCAGCTTTTTCTTAATATTGTGGTGGCACAACATCCTTTCAGTTTTCTTCATCTTAAGCAGCAGCATATCTGCTTGACTTTAAGAATTTTTTCCAACAAGTTTTAACATGGCCTACAAAGCCCTGCATAGTCTGTTTCCTGCCTATATTTCCAGCCAAATCTCCCTGACTTGTGGTGCTCCAGTAGCACTGATCTTCTCTCAGTTCCTCAAGCTCTTTCCCATCCCAGAACATTTGTACCCAGCCTAGAGTGTTCTTCCTCCATGTCTGTTTCTGGATAACTCCAAGTCCTCCCAGAGATCAACATTATCCAAATTGATAAGTTACTTCCTATTCTTATTCCATTATCTGGATATACTATCTTTATTTAATCATTCCTCATTGATAGTTATTTAGATTATTTCCAATCTTCTGTTTTAATAATTTACAATCCTGCATATAAAGTATATCTATCCAATAAATTCCGCTATTTAGAGACAGTTGAGCACAGTGGTTTAGAATCTGGGCTCTGACACAAGCTAGCTAATAATCTTGGGCAAATTATTTAAACTTTTTGTGCGTCAGTTCCCGCCTTTATAATTACGTGTTTATTTATGAATACTTTTTGTTTGTTTGTTTGTTTGCTTTTTTGCAGAGCTGGGGCCAGGTATTGAACCTGGGACCTCATATGTTGGAAGCCAGCACTCAACCACTGAGGCACATCGGTTCCCTGAGTTGGTTTTTTTTCATTTGTTTGCTCATTGTTTTTTGTTTTTAAGAGGCACTGGGAACCAAACCCTGGATCTCCTATTGGGAAGCAGGCCCTCAACTGCTTGAGCCACATCTACTCCCCTATGATTGTTTTTTAAAGTTCCGTAAAGTCGAAGTCTACATGTATTTTGTCCATCAGTGTATACTGAGCACCAAGCAAAATGCTGAACACACAATAGATGTTCAATAAATGTTTCATGACTGAATAAATGAGTCAAATGCCAAAGAGAATCTTCGTACACAAATAGACCAGGAAATTGGAAGGGAAACCATTTTGATGGAAATGTGCTGAGTTTGGTTTTGGATATGTTGAGTTTTAGGTGACAGCCAGTATTATTAGTTGACTATGCACAAGATCTTACTTTGGTAAGAAGCCCATATGAATTTTGGAGTCATCACCATGAAGTTGTTGATTGGAAACAGATGATCTCTGATGGAAAGAATGTCATCTGAGGGTTCATAAACAAACACTTCCAATCAGAAACAATTTCAGGTGGTTATAGTTGTCATAACTCCAGTTTAAAATAAATATGAAAAGAGAAGGAAAAACAGAAGCACTTATTTGCAAATACAAAGATATAGAAAATGTAGAAATGTATTAATGCCTTGGAATAATAATGATTATTGAAAAATATTTAGATAACATAATATTACCCAAATCACTTATTCTGAAGAAATGAAAAATTGAATCCATCATAATCATATAAGCTTGTGGAAACTCAAAGTACTCCTTAGTATGAAGTAGGGTATTTGGTTTATTAAAATACTGTGTTTTCAGTTTATAAATGGACACTGATTATATTTTCTATCACTGAGAAATTGCTTCCAGTTTAGTCTCCAAGTCTGTATTAAATGCATGAAAATTTAAAAAAAAATATTCTGCAAAGAAATGCTTATATTTTCAGAACAGAGAATTTATCCTAAAGTAGGCCATACATATTAATACAGAATATCTTTATAACTACAGACATTGAATAACCATTTTGACTTAAATGTATATGAATTAGTTCCTTTAATAAATCTGTTGTGAAATTGTAGTCCTTGTTCAATAATTGTAAAGACAAAAATCAGCAGGATTTCTATTAGGACAACATGTGAGATGTGGGATCCCAAATGTTAATCATGATTTTCAAATGATCCTAAGGATGGGAAAAGATACCATCTTTAAAAATGTATATTATTTCTCCTTAACATTAGAAATATGTATGGGAGCACCTGCTTCCCATGTATGAGGTCCCAGGTTTAATCCTTGATATCTCCTTTAAAAAAAAATCTGATATAAATTAGAAATACAGATATAATTATGTGAGTCAGACAAGTCATTCAAGACAAAATCCTTAGTCACATTAGAATAGCATTCTATGTAGATTTTAGCTTTGTCTTATTGATCAGAAATCCTGGTATTTCTGAGTATTTTTATCATGAGAACAAGATTGTTATGATGAGTCATCAGATTCTTCCCTGCAGGTTAGTTGCTTGTTAGTGATGAATGAAGTAATCTGTAACTAGGATGTAGAAAGTGTGAAGGAGGAAAATAAATCTACTTGAATCAGTGCAGTAGCAGTTTATCACGGTCTCTCTGGCTAAACATGTACTGGCTCTGGAACTTTTCAGAAGCCGGTCATTTGCTTACGCAGAATTCAGAGAGTGCTTATTTTCTACTTAGAATAGGAACACTTATTCATTAAGAGAAAAAAGAAACTCTCATGCAACCCATTATGGAATTTTTTGTTCTAGGTCTTATTTTATACAACTTGGGTTAAAAGACTGGAAGTAAAAAATAAAGGTTTTTCCCCTTAGAAAATATCCATAGTACTCCTTGTTAGTATTCTCTAGGAAGCAAATGGTGATAGAGAAAGGTTTTATTTCTTTCAAATAGTTTCTATTCCTGAACTTTTGCCATGTCGTTTCCTGAGATTTGGGGGAATGGAAGTCAGCAGTTTGTTATAGCTCAGTTATTTCCCAAAGAAGTAGGCTACTTAACCAAGAACTGTTCTTGAGTGGGTTAATGTAGCTTCTACCCAACAAAGGGGCCATGCATGATAAGCTGTATCCAAGAATTGATCCAAAAGGTTAGTTAAAATCCTTAGCAGTAGACTTATTATTCTACTATAGACTTATTATTATTCTAGCAATGGAAGAACTCTTATTATTGATGTAAAGACAGTGACCACAAGAGGGTCTGAGGGATGGGAGAGGGAAGAAAGCCATAATATGGGGGCATTTACAGGACATTGGATTTGTCCTGCATGACAGTGTAGTGACAGATACAGGCCACTGTATATTTTGTCATAACCTATGAAATTTTGCAGGACAGTGTGTAAACTATAATGTAAACTGTAGTCCATGATTAGAAGCAATGCTTTAATATGGGTTCATCAGTTGTAACAAAATGTACCACACTAATGAAGAAGGTTGTTAATATGGGAAATTGTGGGAAGGGGAGGGAGTAGGGAATATGGGAATCCCATATATTGTTTATGTAAACATTTATGTAATCTAAGGCTTCTTTAAAATTTTTTTTAAAATAATTCATTTTTTTAAAAAACCTTAGCAGTACTCAGATGACATGAAGGGGTGGAAACTGCAGTTGATCACCACATGTAACCCATTCAGGACCCAGAGCATGGATGGGTTCACCTCCGCTCTGCATCAAACCTGCAGGCCCTGTTCAAGCCTGTACCACCCAGGGCACTCTCTCAGCGCTCCCATGCTGACTCAGCAAGGTGCTGTTCTCTTGTTATGATGAGGACAAAAAGTACTCATTCATAGAAATATGACCAAATAATTGCTTGCTTACTTCAGTCTGCATCTTTTTATAGCTAACTAACTTGGGCACATTACAGCAATGGAAGCTAAGTTTAGCAAATTATTTGGCTGTTTGTGTTTAGTGTACAAAATTCTTAATTAACAAAGTAAAATACTACAGTCCATCGTAAATCACTTTGCTAGACTTTCAAACTTATAAAGAATTCTGCATTTTCCAAAAGCTACTTTCAAACCCCTGCTGATCTGGCATTCATGCATTGATTCCCTGTGGAGCTGAGTAAAAGAATTGTAAAGAGACCCAATTAAAGAAACTTTGAGCCAGAATAGACAAGCAGAGGCCATCTTGTCCATCCGTCTGCCTCCAGGCAAAAACCATCTACTGTACCAAAAATTTTTGCTTGAATCCTGCTGACAAAAATATTCACCACATGTAAATGACAAGTCATAATCCAGTTATTGCAACTAAAGCAGATTGTTAACTGTTCGAAGACTTATTTATTGTATTTTAAAGATGCTGAATAGGAAAGCTCTTCCTAAATTGTCTTAATTCCCCTTTCTAGAAAGTTATCTTGTACAAGAAATGTACTAAAATAACTGTAAAGATGTGGAAGGTTTGTGTGCAGGAAGTAAAGGTATCTTCCTCATCTTATTAAGTATATTTTTTATTTCATTTCACTCTAGGTCTACCTTATGGATGGGAGGAAGCTTACACAGCAGATGGAATCAAGTACTTCATCAAGTAAGTACAAGCATCTCAAACAAGTAAGCAATTTTCTTCACATCTGGAACGAACCTGGAAGTTGCAGAATAATCAGCAAAACCAGGAAACCGTCTTAGAGGTTACAAAAATTAGTAACAAGAAACAAAGCCTCACCATTTTCATTTCATATGATTTAAGTGCTAATATCAAATATCATTTGGTGGGGGAAAAGCCTCATGATAGTTTCAAAAAAACATCAAAAAATTGGCACAGGATTCATCATTTGAACTTAAATGTTGGCTGCTTGAAATCACTTGCTGACTAATAGTATTACTATTTATACTATTACAATTAGCATGAATATAAATTCATACTAATATTTATACTATTATAATTAGTATGAATATAAATTCATACTAGTGAAAAAATCCATTTTATATATCTTAAAACTTAATACTACTAATGACTTTTTTTTAATGCTTTACAATGTACATAGCTCATTCATTCAGCAAATATTTTCAGGGCATTTGCTGTTTGCCAGGCAGTGTTCCAAACCCCAGAGATACAATGGTGAAATATACAGAATAGTTCCATGATATCATGAAATTTACATAGTGGTGAGGAGAAACAGACATTCAATAACTAATGAGATAAATGGGACAGTAAATTAATAAACTGCATCTCAGTGGATTCTCAGAATCACTCTTTGAGGTGTGTGCCTTATCATTTTCCATTTTAAAGATGAAAAAAATGACAGCCTTGAGTAGTTGCCAAAAAATCAACAGCTACTCAATTACCAAATGAGAACTAGAATCCAACTCTCCCAAGTCCTTTTTGCTGCACAAGACTATTGCTAATAGAGACCCTTCTTTGAATACTGCAAGAAGAATCCATTTTCCAGCTGCTGGACTGGATTGTCTTACCCCAGTCACAGCAGTCTGATGTGCTTCCATCTCATTCTGGGTAGCTCCTTTCCTGTCAGAGTTGTCGCTATGAGAGCACAAGGGGAACCCCAACAGACTTCTGAGATCACAAGAACTTTGTAGTTGATAAAAGAAAAGATACAGAAGAAGGGAAATGAGTACTTACTGAACATCAGTATATACCAGGCATATGCTTGGTATATATTTCTGTACATTGTGTCATTTACTCCTTTCAACAATGTGGAAAGTGGATGTCACTGGCCATGTGTGCTTGGCGCTTATTAGGATGATATCATGATGATGTGGCTACACTCTGCCCTCAGTCACGCCTGTCCTCTAAAAGGTCCCCCAAAGAAATGCTCAAAGGAAGGCAATTCCAACTAGCATTCATTATTAACTAGAATTTCTGAATTCAGAAGGTTTTTAAAGATATCAGTAAATGATTCCGGACCCTGTTGGGAACCCTTTTACCTAAGCTTAGCCATCTCTTAGGGTATCCTAACCAAAGCTAATATCAGAGCCTAATAGTATAGTGCCAGGGAAGGAGGTTTAAAAGCACTCTTAACTGCCACAGCGGGGAAAAAATAGAGGGAGCAAGAGATGGCCAACCAGAGAGTGAGTTTGACCTACTGCCTTGTTCCCAGCATCCTTCCACCACCTGTGATAATAGCATTGGACTAGTACTACAGGGAGAGAAAAGAGGAAGGCATTCCTATGGAAAGAAAAGAAAAACACTACTTTTATGTAGTCTCATTTGCTCCATTCCAAAAAATATACCCCAAACCATGTGTTTTGGAAGCCCATCATTTCTCTTCCTTGACCTTAACCCTGACTCATCCTGACTATAAAGAAAGCAGAAATGAGGTATAAGATAAATTTGTTTTCCCAAGAGGCAACAGTGGGTATCTCTGCCCACCATTACAGTGGGAGAAACTGCCATACAGTAGTAAAACTGAGAAGGTAGGATCAAAACACAGGGTTGTCTCACTCCAAACTGCCCCCCCCAAACACACACTCACATACACACACTCATGATGAACCACTTCCATCTCCTTATTTTTATCTAGTATTCTTATATCTGACAATACATTATAAGCAGATCTTGATTTAGGTAGAGCGCTATACTTCCATTTTTAAATAGCAGCATAGAAACTTAGTTCTAAGAATAAGTAGTTATCTTTTCAAATAACAAAGATAAGAAAATCTGACAGTATACAAGTATTTCCTCTGCCCAGCCTCATGGAGGGTGGGGGATGCTATATGTGAGTTAATTTTTTTCATTAGCATTTAACCCTGTTCAAGCACCAAGACTTATTTTAACTATTTCTTGATGGAAGTCTTAAGTATATGTACTGCCCTACATTCTTATACTGTAGTTTCTAAACAAAGTCGTGATCAATATCAATCATTATACTATAATACTGTGAGTTTTGCAGGGGAATACTAAGGTGTATAGGCTAGAGTAGAGACACAGTTGTCATTCCCCACTGTTTCAACATAACCTGTCCATCTCCTCATCCCATTCCCCATTTTTTCCCTGCACATAACCCATGTTCTCTTCCCCTAGAGTTTATTTGGAGAGGACAGAACACCAAATAATCAGGCTAATTTGAATTAATAGTCCTCAATTTGAGGTCTAAAAGGATTCTTCTGAAGGTCAAGTACATAATATTCTGGTAGAAGTGGTTTGATTACAGGAAGGTGACCTGGTATGGAAGAAAGAAGAACATGGGCTTTAGACTCAGAGTAACTTGGGTTTAACTGCTAGTGCCTCCACAAAATAGCTGAATGACCTTGGACATTGACTTATCCCCTCTGGGCTTTAGTTTTCTCATTTATAAAATGGAAAGAATGTTAGCACTTCATAGAGTTCCTGTCCAGAGTGAATGAGCTTATGGATTTAAAGAGCCTAGCTCAGCACCTGGTCCAAAGTAGCTGCTCTCAGCAAAGGTTAGCCCCCTCTATTCCCTCTGATATTGCTCTGATATTTTGATAGTGGTTATTGCATAGCTCTCAGCTGTATTCAATTAGGCAGTATTGCTAGCTAAGTAATATCTACATAAGCAAGTTTCTACTATATGTCTTTCTTGGAACTATCTCATTTTTGTTTTGATTTTTAATTTTCATCCTCCCACAACCCCAACCAAAATTTTGAACTTGGTTATCCTGTATTAGCTTTTGAGGTGTGAGTGGTTTTTTTGACAGGTGAATAATTTGGAGGCAAGAAATAACAGGTAATGAACACTAGGACCTTGCCTTTATCATCTCTAATTAAAAAGTAACAGTGACTGAAATCACTATCCTGGAACACTGGAGGAGAAATGGTCCATATACATGTACTCTCTTCCCTGATGCTGACATCCATTACTGTCTTCCCAGAAACTGAATTGTTCTATCTCATAGAAGCCAAGCCTCAAGTAAAGAAGTGTGCTTAACTGTCAGTGCTGGCTCAAGAATGCCCAGTAATGTCGTAGTCCTCACTGAGTATTCCTATCCATCCACATGGCTATTGCACATTTATAATACTTTGTAGCAATCTACCGAACTTTACATTTTGATGCAAGAGAAGAAAGCATTTTACATGGTGTAACAAATTCAATCAAGTTTTTGAATTGCTAGAGCCAGTGGTTCATAAAATTTGCAAATATATTTTTCATATATGTGAGCTTTGCCTGTTTATGTATACACAGATTATGCATGTGTCTATATATGTCTATATATATACACACCAATGTGTGTATGCATATATGCATGTAGGTAGGGTTTGCTTATCTTCTCTTAAAGTGTGTGTATTTATATATATCCATGCATTCAAGGAAAATTTTTCTTATTTTCTCCTTAGACAGTGGGCTGCAGTTTCCTTAAGTTAAATGGCAAAATGTAAGTTATCTTGGTGGTGCTTAATGAAATATCTGATTAAGGTGACTATTTTTTCTACCCAACTTCTTATCTTCCCTTTGAAGTGATATACTATTAAAGATTTATGGTAGTCTTTGGTATGATTCCACTTTAAAGTTGATAGACTTCAAGGGAGCAGGATGTGAGTCAAGCAGTTGAGTGCCAGCTTCCCACACAGGTTCAGTCCCCTGTGCCTCCTACAAACAAAACCAGGGAAGCAGACTTGGCCCAATGGATAGGGTATCCACCTACCACATTGGAGGTCCACGGTTCAAACCTGGGCCTCCTTGACCCATGTGGAGCTGGCTCATGCACAGTGCTGATGCACACAAGGAGTGCCCTGCCACGCAGGGGTGTCCCCATGTAGGGGAGCCCCACACGCAAGGAGTGCACCCCATAAGGAGAGCCACCCAGTGTGAAAGAAAGTACAGCCTGCCCAAGAATGGGGCTGCACGCACAGAGAGCTGACACAACAAGATTATGCAACAAAAAGAAACACAGATTCCCAGTGCTGCTGAGAAGGATAGAAGTGCTCACAGAAGAACACAGCAAATGGACACAGAGAGCGGACAACTAGGGGGTGTGGGGGAGAGAAATAAATAAATAAATCTTTAAAAAAACAAAGAAACAACAGGCAAACAAACAGGAAAACCTACTCAAGGGAGCCACTGTGGCTCAGTGTTTAAGTGCCGGCTTCCCACATACAAGGTCCCAGTTTCAGCAACAATTCCCGAAGTGCAATGGCCAAGACCAAAAAATAATGAAGGTCCAACAATGAGCCCTTGATACTAATGACTATGCTTGTGAGCCTGTGCACCTGAAATAAGAACACAGCCTAGAGCTGCAGGGTACCTAAGAGTTACCTACTAAGAGCCTCCATGTTGCTCAAATGTGGCCAGTCTTAAAGCCAAACTCAGCAGGTAAATGTGTTGCCTTCCCCTCAGTGTGGGACATGACTCCTGGGGATGAGCCTCCCTGGCACCAAGGGATTATTACCAAGTATCAGCTGATGATGTAACTAGAAAATGACCTTGAATAAAAGGGTCAACTCAGACCAGCAGAATATCTCAATCTACATATAATACCAGGAGTTAAAAATGCTTTTTGACCTGAATCAAAGAGGGAAATGGAAAGGACAAATGAGTTTATATGGTTATGAGTCTCCAAAAAGAGCCGGGAGGTTATCAGAGGGGTTGCCCTTATGCATACCGCAGCAGAGTCCCAGAGACAGATAAAGTAGATACAACCCCGGGTATTGGTTCTTCTGAGGGCTACAGAGACCCACAGTTTCTATGGTCATGGCAGATGGAGTTCAGTGCCTTTCAGCCCTACTTTGGAGTTTGTGTTTCTGTGTGATGGAGCTGGACTCAGATGTGATCTTTGTCCACAAGCCTCTCCTGTTAATTTTACCAGAACTGTAGGTGGTGCTGGGGTTTAATATATACCCAGGGGACCTGAATCTCTGGACTGACCATGTGATAGCCAGGCCCTGAGCCTCAACAGACTTCAGCTCCTACACTCTGGTTTATTGGACTTACCCGGACTTATCCCACTCAGCTAACACGGAGTTGAAGAGGGTCAACCACCACACCATGGAGCCAAGAGTTCCTACAACTGAAAGCAGGAGAATTGCATCCAGCATCCATGTGGAATCTAAGCCCCCTCTTGATATAGATGTGGAGTGGACACAACTATTCCAAGGTCCACAGGATGGAGGAATAGAGTATGGATTAGAGCGGACTTACTGATATTCTATTCATGAACTATTGTGATTAGTAATCGAAGAAAATGTGGCATTGGTGTGGAGAAAGTGGCCATGGTGGCTGCTGGGGGTAGGGAATGGGAGGAAGAGATGAGATGTGGGGGCGTTTTCGGGGCTTGGAGTTGTCCTGGGTCGTGCTGCAGGGACAGTTACCGGACATTGTATGTCCTCCCATGGTCCACTGGGTGGAATGTGGGAGAGTGCGGGCTATGATGTGGACCACTGACCATGAGGTGCAGCAGTGCTCAGAGATGTAGTCACCAAATACAATGAATGTCTCATGATGATGGAGGAGATTGTAGTTATGGGAGGAGGAGTGGGGTGAGGGGGATGGGGGTATTTGGGGACCTCATATTTTTTTAATGTAATATTTTAAAAATAAAGACAAAAAAAAAGGTCCCAGTTTCAATCCCTGGCCCTGATACATTAAAAAAAAAAAAAAAAAAAAAAAAAGTTGATAGACTTTAGGTAATATATACCTAAAGTCTATCAACTTTTTTTTTTTATTAAAGTTGGATTTTAGTAAAAATCAATATAAATATTACAAATTGGACATAGCGGCTACATTGTTTTCATTGTACTGTTTTATCTTTCATTTGAAAGACGGATATTCACTCTGATTGATGTCATGCTAATATTAGTTATCTATGGCCGTGTAATAAATTTCCAAAATATTTTACAGCTTAAAACAGCAAGTATTTATTATCTCACCCAGAAGCAGGGGGTCAGGAATCTAGGAGGTTGCAGGGGCTTAGTGGAGCTGGAACATTCATTCATATGGCTGTTGACAGGAAGCCTCAGCTCCTTACCATGTCGTTGGCCTCTTCATACGGCTGCTCCCAGCATGGCTGCTGACTTCCCCAAGAGCAAGTGATGGGAGAAAGAGAGCAGGGGAGAGAGAGAGAGAGAAAGCACCAAGACAAAGCCATAGTCTTTTATACCTAATCTCCAAAGGGACATATCATCACTTCTGCCATATGCTACTGGACATAGAGACCAACCCTGGTACAGCACGGAAGGGGACTACACAAGGGAGTGAACACCAAAGAATGGGATAATTGGGGCCATTTTAGAGTTGCCTACCACAATGCTTTCACAATGTGTATGTAAATATATATAAACAGTATATATAATCCATATATCTATAGATACTTGCTTTGAACATTAAATTATACTGCTGGTGATTTTCAAATAGATCATAATCATTTCTTTTTAAAAGCTACTTAAACTTAGCTTATAATTCTCTATGCATCCATTTGGGTTCATATACCTTAATCTTAGATCCTAAAATCCAAGATCTCACTCCTCATTTCTGTTCTCTGTTACATAGGAAATACTAAGAACAAATGCATACCTGTTATATGGAGTCTATGTGATTTCTGAATAAATCAGTGGCAGAAAGGATACATGCCACACCTTTGCAATCCTTGGTCTTCTAGAGCATGTTGCTAACACAAGAGCTCTGCCAAGATGAGCAGTAATAATGCAGTTAGTTAGGCTGAGCTGAGCATAATAAACAGTGAAAACCCCCTCCCCACAGAAGGTTTTTCTTTTTTTTGCTTTTTATAAACAGTATTTATTTAGAGTTACCAGGCCATAAAGCCTACATTTTTCTCCCCTCACCAATGTTTATTGCCATGTGTTGGGGCAAGATGGCTGCTGATATCTGCCAGGGTTCAGGCTCCTGGGTTACTCTCTTCCTGGCACAGAAGGTTCTTATGAACCTATTTAAGAGCTTTGCTTTTATGCCTCTGAAGAATAGCTTGTTTCCACTAGGCTTGGTTTTTCTCATTTGTCTCCAGACTTATGATCCTAAATGACTGAATATGTGTGAAGCAGCACAGCCTGTTAGGTTGTTCCTAGATAGGAAAGAATGTGGATCATAACATGTATATGAATAAATATTTGTCATTGTCAGCCTACTCTATACTATTAGTTAAAAGCTTGGGGAGCAGATGTAGCTCAAGTGGTTGAGTGCCTGCTTCCCATGTATGAGGTCCTGGGTTCGTTCCCCAGTACCTCCTTAAAAAAAGCAAAAGTTTATGTTACATCTTATCTTCTCATTTATAAAATAAAAATAGAAAGCACAAATGACTTTGAAGTTATGATTTCTTAGGCTCTAACCTTATTTTGCAAATAGAGTCTATCTTAGGTAATTCTAATGTAATTAGAAATCAGGGAGAATGGAAAGGACAGGCTGGTGGAAAGGGGCAGTTTCTGGATTGGAAATAAAGAGCTTTTCCTAAATCCCTGCCGATTATTTTTGCTCCACTTTGGTGGATACTGTAAGGGTCCTTCTCTGAATACCTCATTAATTTGGCTGCTTCAATGTGTTAGGATATGTCCACTGACAGACATAACGTCAAAGGCTCTCTTGATAAGGTACCAGAGAAATTTCTATGCAACTGACTTCAGCCTAGAAAAGGAAAACGTATGTAAATTCCTTGCTGGCTTTTGCATGTATGAGAATCCTGAGTCTTTCGTAATGACAGTATCAGGATGAAGCCAACAGAGGTTCTGAAGGAGGAAATATGGACTGTTTTAATATTTTGCCCCCAGATACTTCTAAGCTATGAATAAGTTGAAGGTGTTGAAAGATTTGGATTTCAAAGTTATAACCATCTATTTGATATGGTGCCTGGTATGCCTAGGAACTCAAAAAATATTTATCAAATGATTGAATGCAGTCATTGGCAGTTTAGGGAAGCAATTGGTTAGAAAATATATATATATCAGCTTTAATATCAGGCAGACCTGGCTTGCGTTGTTCATACCGCCACTTTTGAGCATGACCTTGGTATGTTATTTCATTCTCTGTACTCCCTTTTTTCATCCAAAAAAATAAGGACTATGATTTCTCTCTTCCAGGACTGTCTGAGGAGCTAATGAAATAAGGGTTGAAAGGCCCCTGGCAAAATACTGGCACATGGTGAGTGCCTAACAGATATGAGCTCCCTCTCCCTATTTTATTCTATTGCTATTTGCCAACTAAGGAGTTTTAAATGACAATATTTGCACAGCTGAAAACAGAAACCAGTAACCAGAACCTCACGCATGCCACAGTTCAGCCATTCAAAAGCCCTGTGATGGGAGCAGAGAGGTTGCATTGCTCATGAGCCTGAGACAACTTGCTCTGGATTTTCTATAAATACCTATGAAGGGGTGTAGGGATATGAAACACTGTATGAGAAATTGCCATTTAAACAAAAGGCCAGCCAGCTGGCTTGGGTTAGTCAAAATGGCAAGCCCACTGAAATGAATAAAACATCCAGATCTAGACATACAACATCAAACTCTTTTCCTCCCATTTAACCTATGACAGGGAAAACTTAGGCTTGATGCGTGCTTTTCAGTATTCCATTATGATAATATAAATAAATCCTGTCCAATTACATAAAGTATTTTGGAAATATCACCTTTCTTGGGTTATTTTTTTCAGCCAGATGTGGAATTCTCTCTACCTCCTGGACCCTCTATTTAAATGAAATTACACGTACTTTTTGTCAAATAATCTTCCGGATCTAGTTGCTTTGTCCTTAAATTACTTTCCATGATACTTTCAGCACCATTTTTGTACATCTAACAGAGTTACAATGTACTATATAATCTCTCTTCCTACACACTTAAGTTTTAGGCATTTTTGGAGCTTTAATATCCTAAACAGTGCCTTTTCCTTTATAGACCCCTGTCTTTGAAGAGGTACCTGAGGGAAAAGGGAAGGGAGTAGGCTCTTCCAAAGATGGCCACATCTTAATCCCCAGAACCTGTGAAGATGTTAGGTTATAGGGTAAAGGGGAATTAAGGTTGCTAATCAACTGACCTTCAAATAGGGAAGGTATACTGGATTATACAGATGGGCGCAAGCTAACCACATGTGCCCTTTTTTTTTTTTTTAAGATTTATTTTTAATTTATTTCTCTCCCCTTCCCCACCCTCCCCCAGTTGTCGGCTCTCTGTGTCCATTCACTGTGTGTTCTTCTGTAACCATTCCCATCCTTATCAGTGGCACCAGGAATCTGTGTTTCTTTTTTGTTACATCATCTTGCTGTGTCAGCTCTCCATGTGTGCGGCACCATTCTTGGGCAGGCTACACTTTCTTTCCCACTGGGCAGCTCTCCTTATAGAGCGCATTCCTTGCACGTGGGGCGCCCTATGCAGGGGCATGCCTGCGTGGCATGGCACTCCTTGCACGCATCAGCACTGTGCATGGGCCAGCTCCACACGGGTCAAGGAGGCCCGGGGCTTGAACCACAGACCTCCCTATCCATTGGCAGACGCCCTATCCATTGGGCCAAGTCCGCTTCCCCACATGTGCCCTTAAAAGTGGAAGAGGAAGGCAGAAGAGAGTTGGAGAAATTGATGTGACCACAAATGCAGGGTAAGAGAGATGCCGTGTTGCTGGCTCAGAAGATGCAAGAGAGGGCTACAGGCCAAGGAACAGGCAACCTGTAGAAGCTGGAAAAGACAGGAAAAGGATTCTCCCCAAGAGCCTTGGAAAGGAATGCAACCCTGCCAACTCCTTGACTTTAGGTCAGTGAGACCCATGTCAGACTTCTGTACTACATTTGTGGCAATTTGTTGCCAAAAGAATAAGAAACTAATTTAAGGAGTTAGAGATGGAGGGGAGAGGGTAATGGTTATGATGTACCTAGAAGACATCAAATTAGGGAATTCACGTGTGTTACCTCATACCGTTGAGGCAGGTATTAAATATTCTACAGATGAGAAAACTGGGGCTCAGAGTTCAAGTAACTTCCCAGAGACACACAGGTAACCCAGGTAGTAAGTGAGCGAGTTGGAATTTCGAACCAGTCCCACATAGTCTCTACAAAATAATAGTGACCCTGGTCTGCATCCATATGCTACTGTGTGACCTTGGACAGGGCATTTAAACTCTCTGGGTCTTAGTTTATTAAATTGTAAAAAGAGTAAAATGAATAAAGGTCATGAGATTTGTATGAAAAGCAAGTTGGAAAATGGGAAACATTGTAAACTACAAAATTCTTACCTGATATAAAGTCTTATCCACTGCCCAATACTCAAATCAGTATCAAATGAGTGATCTCAGATATTGAGTGAGCTGGAGGTCCTAAATCACAATGGACTTGGTCACTTGTCATCAGCATTAACCAGATGCCAATATGAAAATCTCCATCATTCTTTTGGATATTGGGTGCCTAGAAACATAGCTTTGACTGCATTCTGAATCATTTCAGAAGCAGAAAATTCCATTCAGGTAAATTCAACTCAGTAAAAGTTAGGTAATGAGAGGTAGGGTGAGCTTTTAGCCAGACCATTTACCATCATATTTTTTTGTCTTTGGTATCATTTTATACTTTAGTAGGTAAAACAAGATTTGGCTAGCTAATGATATTTTTTAGGTGTAAATATCTGGGATTTGAGTTTATATACAAGTCCATCTATTTAGAAGATAAACTCTAGTCAAAATTGTTTGAATTACAGTGATTCAGTTATTACCTACCTGCTGATCATGTGACCTTTGCCAGTTACTTGATATGAAGATATTGGTAGAGAGGGCCAATAGTACTGATGATTTTTGGTGAGTTGTCAGCTATTTCATTGGATCTGGCTTTTTTCCCCTAATAAAGTTGAATTTCTATGAACATATTTCTGAGTCATTTAGGGCAAGTCTACTGAAGTATCACATTTGAAGACTGTGTTATCTGATCCTCAATTGTAAATAATCTAGGCTATCATTTTTGAGCATTTTTTATTCAGTAGTTTTAACAAGAGTAATGTATCTGTGGAATGTATAATGTATTCATATGTCATACATCACTTTCTGTGAGCTTGACACTGGGACTGTAAAAGTTAGTTAGATTCTCCCCTGCCCTCCAGAAGCTAACAGCCAAGTGAGCAAAGATAGACATATTAAGAACGCATTGAGACTTCCAGGAAGATGGCAGATGAGTAAGACACAGGACTCACTACTTTCCCAGAAAAATAGCTAATGGACCTGCAGAAATGGCCTGGGAAAAAATCTTTTAGGGTTTAGAATACCAGGGGAAGGCTGGATACCACCCAGAAGAGAGAAGTGCAAAGGAAAAGAATCATGATGGCAAAACTGAGTTAAAAACTGCAGCTGCAACTACTAGCATCCTCCCCCACCCTATAGATACTTTTGACTTCTCAGGACCTGGGGCCAGTGACTCCAGAGGGGGTCCCAGGGACCCACCTCTCCAGAAAAGAGGAGAGAAAAGGACACGCCTAAGGCTATCTCAGCTTTTGACCCACAAATTTGGTCTTCTGTGTCCCCTGAGCCCTTCCAAGCCAGGGAGCAAGAGGGTGAAGGGGCATCATTGTTTACCTTGGGAGTCGGCAAGAGACTAAAGATATCCAACCCTCTCAATCTCCCTCTCTACTGAACGGGACTGGTTGTTCAGGATGCCAAGGGGAGTGGAATTATTTCTTAGACAAGAAAATAGAGGGGGCTGCCAGTGAAAGTTGGAGAACTGCCTCTGAGAAAGTTTGAATTATAAGGCTCTTATCCCCCAGGCAGGATCCTCTATTTCACTGATCCGTTCCATGTTGCAGCAAACACACTCCGACCAAGTGTGTTTGAACTAAGAGGGCTAAAGAACACCATCTGCTGGTGGACAAGGAAGTGTGTGTGAGGAAATTAAAAGTAAATAGGGGGAAGAGGACTTGGCCCAGTGGTTAGGGTGTCTGTCTACCACATGGGAGGTCCGCAATTCAAACCCCAGGCCTCCTTGACCCATGTGAAGCTGGCCCGTGTACAGTGCTGATGTGCGCAGGGAGTGCCATGCCACGCAGGGGTGTCCACCGCGTAGGGGAGCCTCACACGCAAGGGGTGCACCCCGCAAAAGCTGCCCAGCACGAAAGAAGGTGCAGCCTGCCCAGGAGTGGCGCCGCATGTGCGGAGAGCTGACACAACAAGATGACACAACAGAGAGAAACACAGATTCCCATGCTGCTGACAACAGCAGAAGCAGACAAAGAAGAACATGCAGCAAATAGACACAGAGAACAGACAACTGGGGGGGGGGTGCAGGAAGGAAGGGGAGAGAAATAAATAAAAAATAAATCTTAAAAAAAAAAAAGTAAATAGGTAAGAGGCTTCTTCCAGCCTTTACAGCATTCCTCCCCAAAGCCCTAGGAAGCAGGTCTGCAACCATTACTGGGTCCAGGGCCCAGATTTGAGTAACTAACTTGGACAATCCTAAAGACCCAGAATAGGTTGAACCAAGAATCAAAGAACAAAAGTAACACACAGCCTCCTGCCACTAAAGCCCTAAGAAAGAGAGAAACTGAGCATCTGAGTAATCTCACCATCCTAATCAGATGCCTAGACATCAGCAAAAAATTACAAGCCATACTAGGAAAATGGAAGAAATGCCCCCCCCCAAAAAAGGAATATATCAAAGTTGCAGGAGAGACTCAGGATTTGAGACAATTAAGCAACAAGATGCACACAAATTTCCAAAATGAAATTAATGAGTTGAAAGACAATATGGCTAAAGACATAAAGGATATCAGGAAGACAATGAGTGAGCACAAAGAAGAATTTGAAAACTTGAATAGAAAAGTAACAGAGTTCATGGGAATGAAAGACAATAGATGAGACAACAAACATATTAGAGGGAGCAGATGTGGCTTAACTGGTGGAGCACTCGCCTCCCACATGGGAGGTCTTGGGTTTGGTTTTCAGTGCCTCCTGAAAAAAAAAAAAAAAAGAAGGAAAAGAAACAACTCAGGGAAGCCAGTGTAACTCAGGAGTTGAGCACCAGCTTCCCATATATGGGTTCAATTAAAAAAAAACAAAACACAAAACCCACATTAGAGGCATACTTTGAGCAGACTCAAAATGATAGAAGAAAGAATAAGTGATACAGAAGAAAAAACAGCTGAAATAAAAGAGAAAAGAATGGGAAAAAATTGAGCAGGGGCTCAGGTAGTTGAATGACAACACAAAACACAACACAAAATATGTACATGTCATGGGAATTCCAGAAGGAGAAGAGAAGGGAAAAGGGGCAGAAAGAGTATTTCAGGAAAGAAGAGCTGAAAATTTCCCAACTCTCATGAAAGAAATGAATTTACATGTCTAAGAAGTGCAGCATACTGCAATCAAAATAAATCCAAACAGAGACAACCAGCAAGATGGTGGCAGAGTAAGGAGCTCCTAGAGTCAGCTCCTGCTACAGGGAAGCTAGCAAACACTCAGAGCTCTCTGGAGCTAGCTGAAGCACCTGTTTGGGGGCTCCAGGAGGCCAGAAGAGCATCCTGCAATATCCCTGAAGGAGTAGAAGGAGCAGACTGCCCATCTGAATCCAAATATGACAGGTAAAACTCAAATAGTCAGGAATAAACTTAACCAATGATGTAAAACACTTATATTCAGAAAACTGCAACTCAGTGTTAAAACAAATCAAAAAAGCCATAAATAACTGGAAAAACATTCCATGTTCATGGATTGGAAGACTTAATATCATTAAGTCGTAAGTAGAGCGCTCCATGCCCCAGAGGCTAGTGCCCATCCTCCACTGAAGGCACAAGCCACCTTGGGAGCTTTTCTGTGGCTGGAATTGAAAACTCCACTTCCCCAAAACGTGCAGGAAGAGATGGTTCGGCACCAATTTCAGCTACTAATGATTAAATTCAGCAGGCTACAGTATAATTCTGAGAACAGCTAAAGTTTGAGCCTGTCCAAGTCAGAAAGAGGCTGGGAACTGCCATCTTAACTCCATGCCAGGCACGAGGAGAAGTGGGACAGACGAAAATCACAGTGCCGGTAGGGACTGGCTTCTTTCCATCCAGATCAGATTGCAGCTCTAGCCTAGGCCCCAGTGCCACCTCCAGCAGGGAGGAAGCTGTGGGAAACTGCGCCAGCCTCTCTGGGAAATTACCAGCCAAGCCATGGAGGCTGGTGATTATCCTACTCTGGTGGCATGAGCCACCTCAGGAGCTATTCTGTGGCTGGAATTGGAAGCTCCATTTCCCAGAAACAGGAGGAGGAGACGGTTGGCTGCCAATTTTGGCTACTGATTGGTAGACTTGGCTGGCTAAGATATAACCCTGGGAACAGCCAGGGTGTGAACCAGCCCAAGTCAGAAAGAGGCCAGTAGCCACCATTTTGAATCTGCCCCCAGCCCGAGGGGAAGCCAGGCTGACTGAAAATCTGAGTGTTGGCAGGAACCAGTTTCTATCATGCAGTTCAGGCTGCAGTCTTAGCCTAGGCTTCAGCCCTGCCTCTGGCAGGGAGGAGGTTGAGAAGCCCTGCACCAGCCTATACAGCTAACTGCAGGTAACTATGGCTGGCATAGACTGAAAATCACAAGTCTACCATGGCAACTGCAGTCATCTTGGACCCACATTGCATAGACTACTGCCCAAACCTGCAGCTCCATCCCCGCCACGCAGGGGACAAAGAGGTGTGAAGCTTCACCCATCTCTCTGGGCAACTACAGTCTAGGCCTGCACTTGGGTTATTATACACAGCTGTGACTCTGTCCCTACCCCTGGCAAAGGAGAAAGTTGGAAGAAGTTTCATTGGTCCCTGGCGCAATGAGGACAGCTTGAGCCTCCACAGCTTACAGCACCAACTACATGTTTGGCTCCTACTACACAACCAGCAAGGGAGAAAGGATAGGAAGCCTGAAACTAGAGAGAAAAACTGCACCCAGAAAAAATACCCAAGTAAGCCAGATGGCAAGACAACAACAAAAAATTACAATCCACACCAAGAAACAGGAAGCCATGGCCCAGTTATAGGAACAAGATAAGCCTCCAGACAACATAAAGAAGTTCAGACAACTAATCAAAGATGTTCAAACAAATCTCCTTAATAAATTCAGTGAGATGGCTAAAGAGATTAAAGATATTAAGAAGACATTGGATGAGCACAAAGAAGAATTTGAAAGCATACATAGAAAATAGCAGATCTTATGGAAATGAAAGGTGCAATCAATGAAATTAAAAAAACATTGGAATCATATAATAGCAGATTTGAGGAGGCAGAAGAAAGAATTGGTGAGCTTGAAGAAATGGCCTCTGAAAGTAAACATACAAAAGAACAGATGAAGAAAAGAATGGAAAAAATTGAACAAGGTCTCAGGGAACTAAATGACAGCAAAAGGCATGCAAACATACGTGTCATGGGTGTCCCAGAAGGAGAAGAGAAGGGAAAAGGGGCAGGAGGAATATTTGAAGAAATAATGGTAGAAAATTTCCCAACCCTATTGAAGGACATAGATATCCCTGTCCGAGAAGCACAACATACTCCCATCTGAAAAAATCCAAATAGGCCAACTCTAAGACACATGCTCATCAGAATGTCAAATGCCAAAGACAAAGAGAGAATTCTGAGAGCAGCAAGAGAAAAGCAATGCATGACATATAAGGGATATCCAATAAGATTAAGTGCTGCTTTCTCACCAGAAACCATGGAGGCAAGAAGACAGTGATCTGATATATTTAAGATACTACAAGAGAAAACCTTCCAACCAAGAATCTTATATCCAGCAAGACTGTCTTTCAAAAATGATGGTGAGATTAGAATATTCACAGATAAAAAGCAACTGAGAGAATTTCTAAGCAAGAGGCCAGATTTTCTGGAAATACTAAAGGGTGTGCTGGAGCCTGAAAAGAAAATGCAGGAGAGAGGGGCCTGGAAGAGAGTCTAGAAATGAAGAGTATATCAATAAAAGTAACTAAAAGTATCGAAAGAGTGGTGAAAATAAAATATGACAGGTAAAACTCAAATAGTCAGGAATAAACTTAACCAATGATGTAAAACACTTATATTCAGAAAACTGCAACTCAGTGTTAAAACAAATCAAGCCATAAATAACTGGAAAAACATTCCATGTTCATGGATTGGAAGACTAAATATCATTAAGGTGTCAATTCTACGCAAATTGATATACAGATTCAATGCAATCCCAACAAAAATTCCACCAGCATTAAAGAAAAAGTTGAAAACACGATCATTAAATTTATTTGGAAGGGTAAGGAGTCCTGAATAGCCAGAAACATCATAAAAAGGAAAAGTGAGCCCTCATCTCCAGACTTTAAATCATAATACCTACCTATAGTGGTAAAAACAGCATGGTACTGGCCTAAAGCCAGACACAATAGACCAATGGAACAAAATTTATGATTCAGAAACAGACCCTCACAGGTATGATTAAGTGATTTTTGACTAGCCTGTCAAATTCACACAGCTCAGGCAGAACAATCCATTCAACAAATGGTGCTAAAAGATTTGGACATCCATAGCTGAAAGAAGGAAAGAGGGCCCCTATTGCATACCTTATCCAAAAATTAATTCAAATTGGATCAAAAAACTAAAAAGCAAGAACCATAAAACTTCAAGAATAAATTATTGGAAAATATCTTCAAGACTTGGTAGTAGGTGGTGGATTCTTAAAGGCGATAAGAGAAGGACTGAGTGGACTATTGATGTTTAATGTATGTAGAAGTTTTAATTAGCTTTACTATAAAATTGTGGAAATGTATAAAGTGGATGGTAACACACAGTGAGTAACAGCTAGTTTATAAATGGGGATGTGACTGAAAATGGTAGTCTAGTTATGTAAATGCCAATTGACAGAATGCTTGAGAATAATCTATCAAATGGATAGCACAGTAAACCAAGAGATGGGTGAGAATTGTGGTTGATTGTACAAATGCAAGAGTGTCCTTTGTGAGCTACAGCAAATGTATATCACTACTGCAGTGTGTTGGGAATGTGGAGAAGCATAGGAACAATACAGCTGGAGTGACCTATGGACTGTGGTTAGTAGTAATAATATAATATTTTTGCATCTATGCAAAAGATGTACTGTGTTGATACTGAGGCAGTGTGGAAAATATGAGCCAAATGTACACTAAGGACATGGTAATAATCAGATGATATTATTTTATCTGTAGCAAATGACACACCACATTGTGGTGTGCTGATGGAGGGGTGTTGTTTGAGAATTCTGCACATGTGCATGACTGTTTTATCAGTTTACAACTTTTGTCATAAAAATATATATTTTTTAAAAATAATAATAGGGTGGGTTGGGGGAAAAACACACCAAATGTAAGATAAGGACTATGATTAGTAGTAAGATTTTGACAATATTCTTTCATAGTTTGTAACAAATGTCTCATGACAATGCAAGGTGTTGGTGGAGGGTTGATGTACAGGACCCCTGTATGATGTTATGCATGTTTGCTTTGTAAGTTCACAACTTTTACTATACACTTAATTGTTTATGTATGTTCATATATAAATGATATAAAGATAATAATCAGATTGGTTAGGGGAAAAATACCTTGTTTAGTAGTAATATTTTGAAAATGATCTTTAATCATTAGTTAAAAAGGTTTAGAAACAATCCAAGTTATTGGTGGTAGGGTGAGATGTTATATATGTTTGTTTGATGTTATATATTTTTTTTTGTAAGTTCACAACTATTATACACTTATTGTTTATGTATGAGTGATATATTTCAATAAATTTTTAAAAAATACAATGGGAAAAAAATAAATCCAAACAGACCTACTCCAAGACACATAGTACTCAGAATTGAAATGCCAAACATAAAGAGAAAATTCTGAGCAACAAGGGAGAAGCAAACCATCCTATACAAGGGACATCCAGAAAGACTTTGAAAAATTTTTATCAGAAACCATGGAAGTGAGAAGACAGTGGTATGATACAATTAGGATACTGAAAGAGAAAAACAGCCAGCAGAGAATTCTTTATCCAGCAAAATTGTCCTTCAAATATGAAAGTGAGTTTAAAATATTCACAAACAGAAACTATGAGAGTTTGTAAGAAAGAATTCACCTTTGCTGGAAATATTAAAGGAAGCCTTACAGCCAGAAAGAAAAAGACAGGAGAGAAAGACTTGGAAGAGAAAATATAAGAAAGAATAGCAGAAAAAATAACCAAAAGAGTAAAAACGATATGAAATATGAAAACCAAAAAATGAAATGGTAGAAGTAAATAATGTATTTACAATAATATCATTGAATGTGAATGGATTAAACTCACCAATCAAAAGGTATAGGCTGGCAATGCATTTAAAAACATGAGCCATCGGTGTCCTGCCTACAAGAGACTCACCTTAGACGAAGGGATACAAACCGGCTGAAAGTGAAAGGTTGTGAAAAGCTACTTCACACAAACAGTAACCAAAAAAGAGCATGGGTATCTATACTATATAGGACAAAACAGACTTTAAATGTAAAAAAGTTATAAGAGATACAGAAGGCCATTATATATTAATAAAGGGGATAATCCATCAGGAAGAAATAACAGTCATAAATATCTATGCACCTAATCAGAGTGCCCCAAAATACATAAGTCAAATTCTTGCAAACCTGAAGGGAAAAATAGACGTCTTTACAATAATAGTTGGAAACTTCAACACACCACTGACATCATTAGACAGAATATCAACAAGGAAACAGAACTTGAACAACATGATAAATGAGCTAGACCTAACAGACATATACTGAACTTTGCCCCTAAACTCAGCAAGTTATTCATTCTCCAGTGGTCATGGGTCTTTCTTCAGGATAGACCTCATGTTAGGTCACAATGCAGGTCTCAATAAATATAAAAAGATTGAAATTATACAAAGCAGCTTCTCATACCATAATGGAATGAAACTGGAAATCAATAATAGATGTGAAAGAGGTAAATTCACAAATGTGTGGAGGCTCAGCAACATACTCCTAAATAATCAGTGGGCCAAAGAAGAAATTGCAGTGAAATTAGTAAATATATTGAGGTGAATGAAAACAAGAACACAACTTATCAAAACTTCAGGAAATAGCAAAGGCAGCCCTGAGAGGGAAATTTATAGCCCTAAAAGCCCATATTTTAAAAGAAGAAATAACTAAAATCAAAGATCTAACTGAACAACTAGAGAAATTAGAGAAAGAACAGCAAACCATTCCCAAAGCAAGCAGAACAAAAGAAATAACATTAGAGTGGAAATAAATGAAATTGAAAAAGAAAAAACAAAAAACAATAGCGCAAATCAACAAAACCAAAAGCAGTTTCTTTGAGAAGATCAATAATTTGATAAACCCCAAGGTAGATTAACAAAGAAAAAAGGAGAGAAAATGCAAATAAATAAAATCAGAAATGAAAGGGGTAAAGTTATGACTGATCCCACAGAAATAAAAAGAATCACAAGAGGATATTATGAGAAACTGTATGACAGCAACCTAGACAACCTACACGAAATGGACAAATTCCTAGAAATTTACAAAGAACCTACACTGACACTACAAGAAATACAAGAACTTAACAAACTAGTCACATTTAAAGACATTGAATCAGTTATCAAAAATCTCCCAAAAAAGAAAAATTCAGTACAAGATGGCTGCACAGGTGGATTCTACCAAGCATTTCAAGAAGAATTAACACCAACCCTGTTTTAACTCTTCCAAAAAATTGAAGAGGGAAAATTACCCAACACATTTTATGAAACCAACCTCACCCTAATACCAAAGTTAGATAAAGACACTACAGGAAAATTACAGTCCAATCTCTCTAATGAACATAGATGCAAAAATTGTCAACAAAATACTTGCAAATAGAATCAAGCAGTATATCAAAGGATTTATGCACTGTATCCAAGTGGGATTTATTCCCTGTATGCAAGGGTGGTTCAAAGTAAGAAAATCAATTAATGTCATACACCATATTAACAAATTGAAGGGGAAAAACCACATGATCATCTTGATAGATGCAGAAAAGGCTTTTGACAAAATCCAGCATCTTTTCTTGATAAAAACACTTTGAAAGAGAGGAATATAAGGAAAATCTTCAATATGATAAAAAGGCATGTTTGAAAAATCCACAGGCAACATTGTACTCAATGGGGAAAGGTTGAAAACTTTTCCCCTAACATTGGAAAGAAGACAAGGATGCCCATTGTCAATATTGTGCTAGAAGTTCTAGCTAGAGCAATTAGACAAGAAAAAAATAAAATAAACAGCATTCAAATAGGAAAAGAGGAAGTAAAACTCTCACTATTTTTGGATGACTTGGTCCTATATTTAGAAAATTCTGAAATGTCTGTGACAAAGCTACTTGAGCTATATGAGTTAAGCACAATGGCAGGATACAAGATCAGCACATGAAAATCAGTAATGTTTCTGTACACTAGTTTTTAGCTATCTGAGTAGGGAATCAGGATAAAAATTCCATTTACAACAGCAACAAATAGACTCATATATCTAAGAATCAATTTAATCAAAGAAATATGGACCTATATGCAGAAAACTACAAAACGATGCTAAAAGTCAATAAAGACCTAAACAAATGGAAAGACATTCTATGTTCATGGGTTGGAAGACTAAATATCATGAAGATGTCAGTCCTACCCAAACTGATTTATAGATTCAATGTACTATCAGTCAAAATTCCAACAGCCTACTTTACAGAAATAGAAAATAACTAAATTCATCTGGAAGGGAAAGTTCACCCAAATAGCCAAAAACATTCTAAAAAGGAAGAGCAATGTGGGAGGAATTTCACTGCTTGACCTTGAAACATATTACAAAGCTACAGTCATCAAAACAGAATGGTATTGGCAAAAAGATAGACACATCAATCAGCGAATAAAATTGAGAGTCCAGAAATAAACCCTCATCTTTATAGCCAACTGGTTTCCAATAAACCTACCAAAGCCATGCTAATGGGACAAAAAGTCTCTTCAACAAATGGTGCTGGGAGAACTGAATATCCATAAGCAAAAGAATAAAAAGGGACCCCTCTCTCACTCCATATACAAGAATCAACTCAAAATGGATCAAAGACTTAAATATAAAAGCCAGGACCATAAAATTACTCGAATAAAATGTAGGGATACATCTTAAAGGCATTGTGGTAGGTGGTGGTTTATTGGACCTCATACCCAAACCATGTGCAACAAAAGAAAAAATAGATAAATGGGACGTCCTCAAAATTAAATACTTGCACCTCACAGGACTTTGTCAAAAGAGCGAAAAGGCAGCTGACTCAATAGGAGAAAATATTTGGAAGCCACATATGTGATAAGGGTTTAATTTCCATGATATATAAAGAGATGCTATAACTCAACAATAAAAAGGAAAATGACCTGATTAAACAATGGGCAAAAGACTTGAATAGACATTTGTTGAAAGAAGAAATACAAATGGCAAAAAACACATGAAAAAAATGTTCAACTTCACTAGCAATTAGGGAAATACAAATCAAAGCTACAAAGAGATATCATCTCACACCTATTAGAATGGCCACTATTAAAAAGACAGAAAATACAAGTGTTAGAGAGGATGTGGAGAGATAGGAACACTTATTCACTGTTGGTGGGAATGCTGAAGGGTACAGCCACTGTGGCAAACTGTTTTGCAGACATCTACAAACTGATGTTCATAGTGGTGTTATTTATGATTGCCAGAAGTTGGCAACAACCCAGGTGTCCCATCAACTGATGAAGAGATAAACTGAGATGTATTTACATGATGGAATATTATGTAGCTGTAAGAGGAAATGACGTTGTAAAGCCTATGACAACATGGATGAACTTGGAGGACATTATTTTGAGTAAAGCAAGCCACACAAAAGCACAAATGCTGTACGATTGCTATTATGGACTAAATATATTGTGTAATCTCATGGAGTTAGCAACTTGAAAATAGGTCACCAGAAAATAGAATGAGGTTAGACTGAAAAGCTGAGAGATGACTTATTCAGAATTGGTAATAAAGGATGTGTGTTAATCTTTGGAAATGAATAGAAAAGATGAAAGCCCAACAAAGTATTTGTAACTAGCAGTCATATGGGTATGAAACTGGTTTAAAGGAAAGTCTAAGTTCATGTATGTTACTAAAAGGAAAACTAAAAAAGTGGAACATGGCACTGTATAGCATATTAAAACCACATATGGAATCTGAATAAGGATAAAATTTCATATCTAAGACCATCTTTCTTTGAAAACTGAACAAATATATACTACTACTACAAGATGTTAATATCAAAGATAGATACAAAGTACTACATATTGTATGATTTCATTTATACAAAATGTAAATATAAAACAATTTATAAAGATGAAATGAGATTAGTGATTATATAGGGCTGAGGAAGGACTGCTAAGGGATGTGGCATTTTTCTTTTTAGAGTAATGAAATTGTTCTAAAATTTTCTGTGGTGATGAATGTACAACACTGATTATACTAAAAGCCATTGATTATACACTTTGGATAGATTGTATGTATGTGAATATATCTCAATAAAAATGCTTAATAAATATGTATGTAAGCATAGCCAGAAATAGCAGCTATGTACAGCAGGGGAAGCATAGAGAGAGTAAGAGATGAAGAATTCTTACTTATCGGTTTTTTGTTTATTAGTAGTAGGGAAATAATGAAAATGCTCTCATAATGGATTGAAGTGATGAATGCACAGCTAAGTGATTATACCAAATACCATTGATTGTATACTTTGGATTAATTGAATGCTTTATTAATATGTATGAATAAAATTGTTTTGTTTAAAAAAAATGCATTGCCACATGCTGTAAAAAGTATAAGCCTTCTGGGGAAATGGAAAGAAGTTACCTTGGACAAAGGTTCACACCAGTGAGCTTTTTATTCATAGTTACTCAGATAATTTTTTACCAATTTTATGGCAAGTACTTTTTAAAGGGTATAATAGCTTTGGAAGTATAATCTATGATCATTGAACTAATCAACCTCTTTATTTCATATTGTGCAGCTGAAGAGCCCTCTTCAGATGGTCATTTATTCCATCCCAGAGGCTCTATACATAGTTATTGAAACCAACCCAGATAATATACCTCAGAGAGGAATTTAACATAATGATTAAATTCTCAGAAGATACTGCCTCCACTTTCTGCCTCTAACACTTACTGGTTTTATGATCTGGAATAAATATTTCACCTTTCAAAGTATTGGTTTCCTCATATAGAAAATGAAGATAAGAATAGCTCTCTCTCTCCTTTAAAATATAGTAAGGGTCTAAAAGACAGTTAAGTCCCTTTATTCACAAGTCCAAGGTGGCACCAGTCAGTATGGAAAGTTCATCAGAGACCTAGTAGAGGTGATAGCATGGTTTCTGTTTCATCCCTTATTCAATGGTCAGTTGAACATGTTCTGAGCTCTTCTGTATTTTCTTACACTATCATGATCAAAAACAGCATGAACTTTTTTTTCTTTTTTTTAACCTTTTATTTTATTTATTCTTTTTTTTTTTTAATATTACATTCAAAAATTATGAGGTCCCCATTCACCGCCACCGCCCCCACCCCACCACTCCCCCCACAGTAACACTCTCCCCCATCATCATGACACATCCATTGCATCTGGTGAGTACATCTCTGGGCATCGCTGCACCCCATGGCCAATGGTCCACACCATAGCCCACACTCTCCCACGTTCCATCCAGTGGGCCATGGGAGAACATACAATGTCCGGCAGTTATCCCTGCAGCACCACCCAGGACAACTCCAAGTCCCGAAAATGCCTCCACATCTCATCTCTTCCTCCCATTCCCTGCACCTAGCAGCCACCATGGCCACTTTTTCCACACCATGGCCACTTTTTCCACACCAATGCCACCTTTTCTCGATTATTAACCATAATAGTTCATGAATAGAATATCATTAAGTCCACTCTAATCCTTACTGTATTCCTTCTTCCTGTGTACCTTGGCTTGGTTGTGTCCATTCCACATCTATGTCAAGAGGGGGCTTAGATTCCACATGGATACTGGATGCAATCCTTCTGCTTTCAGTTGTAGGCACTCTAGGCTCCATGGTGTGGTGGTTGACATTCTTCAACTCCATGTTAGCTGAGTGGGGTAAGTCCAATAAATCAAAGTGTAGAAGCTGAAGTCTGTTGAGGCTCAAGGCCTGGCTATCATATTGTCAGTCTAGAGATTCAAATCCCCTAGATATATCTTAAACCCCAGCACCAACTACAATTCCAGTAAAGTAGCATGATAGGCTTGTGAAAAGAGATCACATCTGAGTCCAGCTCCATCACGCAGAAACACCAACTCCAAAGAAGGGCCAACTGACATGGCAGTGAACTGCATCTGCCATGACCATAAAACCTGTGGGTCTCTTTAGCCCTCAGAAGAAGCAATACCTGGGGTTGTATCTACTTTATCTGTCTCTGAGACTCTGCTCAGATGTGCATAAGGGCAATCCTTCTGACAACCTCCAGTCTCTTTTTTAGAGACTCATAACCATATAAGCTCATTTGTCCTTTCCATTTCCCCCTTAATTTAGGTCAAACAGCATTTTTAACTCCTGTTATTATATGTAGACAGGGATATTCTGCTGGTCCGCGTTGAACCTTTAATTCAAGGTAGCATGAACTTTTAAGACTCACCCAAGGAGGTAATCTATAACTGTAGAATAGTTTCTTTCTTTGAAAAAGTAATTGTTCCAACTATTGGGCCTGGGATGTTTCGGTTCTGTAAAATAACTGAGCAATCCAGACCTATGTATAATCTTTAAATAAATTAATATTTTCCATATTTTCTCTCAGGAATTTTCTTTTCAGCACTTATCTTTTAGAAGTCTAGTGACATAGCAACTTTTCCCAGTTTTATGAATGATATCTACAGTTTTCAATTTTTTTCTTATAATTCGATATCTGAGCCCTAGATCTTTTAATCATTTCAAAAGCTATCCAATGTATATTTTTATAGAAAGTATATATATTATAAATATATAATTAAAATAAGATTTGCCCTCAAGATTGTAAGAATTTTGATAGAATCCTGCTAATATTTGCTCAGAAGCTCACTAGATTTCCAAATGCCAAGTTATAAAATGCTCAACATCTGTGATGTTTACAAAATTTTATAATGAGAAATACTCATTTTTATTTTAGTGATACATTTCCAAAATTATATGAGGGAATTTCTTATATATTAATGGGAACAAAATACCTCTAATTTTCTCTCAAACATTTTGGAATGACTACTGCATATTACTAACCTGTAGTCATTCTCATAACCAATGTCCATGACAAGATCACATGCTATGTTATTATGGTTTGGTGACTTATAATTTTATTGACATGTTCATTATTTATTCTTAACCTCTAATTTGTTTTCCATTGAGATTATTTGTTAAGTATATATCTTTTATAATCTTATTTCTTGTAGCTTATGACCAATTATAAAATTTTCCAGTGACTTAAAATTACTGGTGTCTGAACAGACCGATTCCACATTTATTTACTTATTTGTCTTTGTTTTCTGGTTCTTATGAGTACTATATACATAAGATTATTCCCCAAAGATGACATTAGAAGTGAATTACTTTGGCTCCTTATTCTGCAGCTTTATCTTAAGCATGGTGAAATAATATATGCAAGTCTTGCTAAATTCACAATGATATATAAATACCATTATCTACAATGGACGATTAACAAAAAGGACCTCTTTCATTATCACAGACAGTTATAAGAATGATATACAAAAAAAAAATTTGTGTGCTTTTTGTCTTTAAGGTACTTTTCTCTTAACAGAGGCTGTCCTACACTTTTATTTTGAAAGAAAGCATTTTGCATGCTAGGAGGTAGGAAACAGAAGGAGAGTAATTATAATGGGACTTAAATAATTCACTGACAAATCCTTGCCAATAAAATTAAGCATGTTCTCTTAGGTTTTCTTTTTATAAGCTCTAAAATATGTCTTTCAATTTACTATTATGAAAGAAAAAATACAACACTGTCATCTTCCCAGATCAAATATTACCGTTTTCCAGCAACAGATTTGGTAATCATTCAGAGGCAAGTAGTAGTTTTTTAGATTTTCAAATATATCTAAACACTGTAAATTGTTCCCCAAATCAGGTCAGTTGCACTGTCTGCCAGAACATTTGTCAGAGGTACTGCATGTTCAAATGCAAGATTTTCATGTTTCATATTCAGCATCATTTATTTTCTAGACCTCTAAATCTTTTATACTAAGTAGCAACCTCTCACTTCATGAACCATGAGGGCCTTTATTAATTAAACAGAGTCAACAAGAATGATTTGTTCTCTTGCTTCTCAGCTAAATTACTAAACACACAAATCAGAGAGAAAACAGTTCTAATACTAGAATATTGTCCAAGCTAATAAATCAGGATTATCTCATCATATGGATTATGTCAAAGCTCTTTCCCCAACAGTGCTTACTAGGACATAAAATTGAATGTGTACACACATATGTCCCCATTCCAGCATCATAGGAAGAATTCCTAACTTTTCTTACAATAATCACAAAGCTCTAATTATCAATAAACTTGCCATGAACATTAATTGAACAGCTACTCTTTACAGTACTTCACATATATTACCTGACATTGTCCCATTGGCTCTTAATGCTTTCACAAAACATCCAGATATGAAATGTGTATTTAAAGTGCAGAACACTATTGCTTAAGTTTTGGTTTTTTTTACTAGTGAGTGCATTTGTAATTGCATGTTTGGTGTTTAGGTGTGTGTTTTTTAAACATATACAGAAAAGTATACTGTGAACATAAGATTAATCAATTAATTATTTTATAGTAGTACTTTTGTATTTGGGGTAAGATGGGGTAGTTTTGGTTAAAAGGATGACTTAGAATTTTCTAATACTCATTGTTCAAAGTCTATGATTACATCATTTTCTTAGACCATTTGATTTTGATTATTTTAAATGATCAATTTAATGTCACATCTACCTATGGTTCATCATAATGTCTCAAGCATGAGATTATTTTTAAAAAGTAAATAGGAAAGCATTCACCCAAGTTAATCCTCAGGTAATTATTCTGTTTTTTATTCTCCCCACTCTCCCCAATTAAAGACCACTCATGGTGAAGAGTGGGGAGGGGGGGGCATTAAAATAATTTAAATCAGAATCTCTTCTTTAGAATAAGATATTTAAACGTGCTGATAAAAATGAAAGTATATATACCAAATTTAAAAATAAGAAGAGCAGTTTCATCAAGATTTTCCTTTTCCTTTAGTTTTAAATATTTACTCTGCACAGGACAGTGTGTCCTCATTTCACCTTGCAGTGGCATTCAGCCCTCTTGTGTTACACTCATTAGTATTTCTTTAAAGCTCTCAATTTAGGCAGCTTTCCAGCTTTCTAAAGGCCTTGAAATGAAGTTAACCTGTGCAGAATCAAATGCTTTAGCAAGTTTAGCCTTCATAATAAGAAATTCTATTAAAGAATTTTGAAGAGATAATAGTAATGAAGATTACTGTCAAGAGAATAATGATTCTTTGTACCACTTAACCACATTCTAAAGTTTTGAAACTATAAAAATGTCTGGGCCTCACCACCTCCACTTCGATTCTTTAACAACGTGAACTGTTTTACCCTATTGTGATACTATCAGTAATCTTCCATGGCAAGATGCATTTTTAATATTTAAAGAGAGTAGTTGAACATATTTATATAGGGGCTATGGAGAAAATTTAGAAAACAGGATTGAAAATAAAGCGAATCCAGTAATGACAGTGGAACTGACTGACCATTTGTACTATGTCCAACTTTCAGGCATTCTGCTCAATAACAGAGTGTATTTTTGTGATATCTCCCAAATTGTACCCCATGGAACACTAGCCTCTTTATATATATATTTTTATTAGAGAAGTTGTAGGTTTACAGAAAAATCATGCATAAAATAGAGTTCCCATATATCACCCCTGCACCCATTTACACTTTGCATTAGTTTGCTACGTGTTACAATTGATGAAAAATTATTATAATTTTAATATTAACTATAGTCCACAATTTACATTAGGGTTTACTATGTGTTACAGACCTATGTGCTTTTTTCTTTTTTTTCTCCATTTTTATTCTAGTAACATATACAACCTAAAGCTTCCCACTTTAACTACATTCAAACATATCATTCAATACTGTTAATTACTTCACAATGTTATGCTACCATCACCATCATCCATTACCAAAACTTTTCCATCACAGAAACTCTGTACAAACAAAGCATTAACTCCCCATTCTCCAGCCCCACCCTGCCCCCTGGTAATCTGTATTCTGTTCTGATTCTTATGAATTTGCTTATTTCACTCAATATGATATCTTCAAGATTAATCTTTGTTGTTGCATGTATCAGAACTTCATTCCTTTTTACAGCCGAAAAATAATTCCATTGCATGTATATATCACATTTCATTTATCCATTCATTAGTTGATAGAGATTTGGGTTGCTTTTGGCAATTGTGAATAATGAAACAATGAACATCAGCATGCAAATATCTATTTGAGTTCCTGCTTTAATTTCTATTGGATATACCTAGAAGTGGGATTGCTGGGTCATATGGTAATTCTCTGTTTAACTTTCTGAGGAACTACCAAACTGTCTTCTGCAGTGGCTGCAGCATTTTACATTTGCACCAACAATGAATAAGTGTTCCTATTTCTCCACATCCTCTCCAACACTTGTTATTTTTGTTTGTTTTATATAAATATATAAATATATATATAGTAGCCATTTTAGTGGGTGTGAAATAGTGATTTGCATTTCCTTAATGGCTAATGATGTTGAGCATCTTTTCATGTGCTTTTTGGCCATTTGTATATCTTTTCGGAGAAATATCTATTCAGGTCTTAGCCCATATTTTACTTGAGCTATTTGGGTTTTTTTTGTTATTAAATTAATGGATTTGAAAAATAAATTCTGGATATTAAATCCTTACCAGATATGTGGTTTCCAAATATTTTCTTCCATTCTGCTAGATTTTTTTTTCTTTTTTTTTATGATAAATTCCCCTAAGGCACAAAAGTTTTAAATTTTGATTAGGTCCCATTTATCTGGTTTTTTTTTTTTCTTTTGTTGCTTATGTTTTTGGTATAATGTCTAAGAAACCATTGTCTAATATCAGGTCCTGAAGATGCTTCTGTATTAGTCAAAGGGGTGTTGATGCAAAGTACCAGAAATCTGTTGGTTTTTATAAAGGGTATTTATTTGGGGTAGAAGCTTACAGTTACCAGGCCCTAAAGAGTCCAACTCAAGAGGCACTTTCTCACTCAAGTCATTTTCCACGTGTTGAGCAAGATGATGAGTGATGTCTGCAAGGATTCAGCCTTCCTCTTCCTCTTAAGACTCTGTGATCCCAGCTTCTTCCAGTCTCAGCTGTAGGCTGGCATAAGGCCCATCTCTCTCTTGGGGCTCATTTCCCTCCGGGCTCAGCTGCAGCTGTAGGCTATCAGGTTCATCTCTCTTCCCAGGGCCTCTGCTGTGTCTATGAAGCTGTCTCTATTCCTCTGTGTTCTTCTCCTGTGTATTTACTTCCTTCTCTTTGATTGTGCATCCCTTTATGTAGCCCACAGCTGTAGGCCAGCTGTAATGCCAGCTATAGGCTAGCTGTAGGCTAGCTGTAGACTAGTTGTAGGTGGGGACTCAAACTGAGTCACCCTAATGACATGATCAAATAAAAGCCCTAATTTTGATTTAATAAAGTAAAAGTGAAACCTCTAAGTCTAATTCAATCTAATACACCCAGAGGAACCGAACATTTTACAAACACAATCCAATATCTATTTTTGGAATTCATAAGCAATACTAAACTGCCACAGCTTCCTTACATTTTCATATAGAAGTTTTAGTTTTGGTTCTTAGATAAAGGGCTCTGATCCGTTTTGAGTTTATTTTGTATATGGTGTGAGTTAAGAGGTCCACTTTCATTCTTTTGCCTGTGGATATCCAGTTTTCCCAGCACTATTTATTGAAGAGATTCTTCTTTCCCCATGAGTGGACTTGGCACTTTTTTTGAAAAGCAATTGGCCATAGAGGTCATGCCCCCTCCAAAACCTGTAGAGAAATATCCTTCCTTGCCTCTTCTTGGCAGTCATTAGTGTTCCTTGCAATTCCCAATTGCATCACCCTAGTCCCTGCCTCCATCCTCATATAGCTTTCTACCCTCTGTCTGTGTCTCTTTCCCCTTTCTTATAAGGACACTGGTCTTATTAGATTAAGGGCCCACCCTATCCAATATGACCTCATTTTAACATAAATAATTCCACCTGTAATGACCCTACTTCCAAAGAAGGTCACATTCACAGGACTGGGGCTTAGGACTTGAGCATGTCTTTTTGGGGGACACAGCCAAACTCATAACACTTCCCCATGCTCATAAAAGTAATACGGGATAGAAAATCAAACTCTTTCTTCTCTACCATGGCTACCGTAAGTTTTTTTAAATGAAAAACTCTTTGTACATCTTAGGACTTCTCCCCATTTTTCCCCAATGGAATTGTACATAGAGCACCTGTATGTAAAAGCCCAACTGTGCTGACTGAAGCAGGAATGAAAATCCAGGGCACATTCTAAGCACACATTAATGTGCCTATATTAAAGAGCCTCCATGCAATCCAGCAAGCATTCATAGGGTTCCTCCTATCAGAGGCTAGATAGAAGAATTTTAATAACACAGGCTCTGGCCTCATGGAAATGAGGTCCTGTAAGATAAACTGCCTAAAGCAAGCTCAACAAGATCACAAAAGGATACCTTTGGCTTCTCTGGCTGCAGTAATGAAAAGTATCTTTTCCATAACAGTTTTCTTCTATGATTGCCTACTTTAAAATCATGTCACCTCCCACTGCCACACAATAATACGGCATTCTCCACTGAAATTCAAAAGCCTCCAGGTCAAGAATTATCAACTTCACTATACCACAATTTGAAGCTTGTTTTTAAATACAGAGACAAAACAGAACACTACATATGGAGTCAGGAGACATGCTTTCTTGTTTTACCTAATCACTAAGCAGTTATAATTTAATTTTGAGCCTTTGAATTTAGTTTTTACCTCAGGTCCTTCCTGTGTAAAATGAGGATAATACCTGCCGTGCACATCCCCTAGGGTCTTTATTAATTTTTCATATACCTCCAAATACGAGACTGCTGTTGAATAATAATTTGATTAACATCAGTGTTGTTCTGTTTTTCATATTTAGGTCAAACATGATGCCTAACAATTTTGATTAATAAAAGCTTGAATTTATATCACTGAATGTACCAATTGTTCTCATAGTAGTATCCCTGCTTTCTAATTTTAAAGCAGAAAAAAGTATTTTGTGAGAAACCCTAACACGGTTACTAGGATTGCATATTATTCTGAACAAATATAATTACACTTATTTTTATTCAAAATCTTTGGCATACTTGAGTCAAACCATCTATAATCTTCCAGTTATTGAGAGGCAGTTCCAAACACCGTAAAAATAGATTAGAAGGACTTCTCAGATCAACTCCTTGCTGATCTCTCAAGCTTTTCTTCCCAGCATCCCCCCAACTGCAACCTCCTCTTCAGTCATTTGAAAATATTCACACATCCTAAATATACCAAATCTCTTTTCTGTATTCTTCCTTACCTCTGCTTGTGTTCTTTCTCTTTATCTTACTCTAGTCCTTATCCTCCAAGGCTCTGATTGTCATCTTCCCCTTTTACTTCTCCAGCAAAACTAATCTCACAACCTTCTCTCCAGCACCATAATACATAATACATATTTTAGCATACATAAGATTTTATTTAATTGTGTTTGCATTGGCTTCTTCCCTCAAGAAAAAGGGACTATATCTAATTTATTTTAATATCTACAATGGCTGGTACATGGTAAGAGCTCAAAAAATACTTGTTAGGTTAATGTTGAATGACCAACTATAATGCTAGTCATTTGCTCTGAGAACATATTAGGCACCATAAGTTTAGAGATAAGAAACATAATTCCTGCCCCTCAAGGAGCCTAGCATATAGTATGAAGACCTACAGATAAACAGGCATTTGTAATGTTTTATAACAAGAGATAAGAGCATGGGCACAGATGGGAAGGATCTTCAGGGGAATTTAGTTTTTAGAAGCATGAATATGAGTAAAGTAGGTAAAACAAGATGGGAGGGAAGGCTACTGTAGAGCAGAAAGTACTGTTGTAGCTATAGAATATATATCTGGTCCAGAAGTTATTGGTTAGCAATGAATTTTTAGCAGGTGAGTGATAGTGTACAATTTTTTTATTAGAAAGATCTCTTGGCTAGAGTGGAGAATGAGTTAGAAAAGAGCTAGAATAGTGGCAGGGGGACAAGCTATTTCAGTAATTCCAGTTATAGCATTGGAAAAGGAAAGTAGAAAACAGATTCCAGAAATATTCCACAGGACAATCACAGAACTTGATGACTGCCTGGCTCTCAGGCAAGGAATTGAGGAGTCAAAGATAATGCAATCTCCTTCATTCCTTTTTTACCAAAGAATAAAGAAAGAAATGTTTTTCACTGAACCTTAAAACATGTCCAAGGACTTTTAAAACTTTGTTGGATCCAATTCCAACTGTTTCCTATCAAAAGCGACTGCAGTAGAATAAAAGCAGTGTCACTAGGACCAGTTCTTGCTTGCATGGATGGGTAGATGGAGAACCTCACAGAATCTAATTGCATTCCTTATTTTTCTCAAGTCATGTAACACAGACTACATCCTGGATCCATCCTGTGATGAGTGCACTAAACCTGTCTTACTCGGAGGAGAATGAAGATTTCTCCAGAGAACTTCCTGATCAGAAGAGTTGATGGTATTCTGTAGGAAAATGAGCTCCCTGGTCTTCTACATGGATGACTTGAACAGATACACATAACACCCAACTCTAAAAGCAACAGCCCAAAATAGGAGTAAAGCACATATTACTTGTCGAAACTGTAAAATAGATGCTCTGGATTTAGGCTCTTTTTGTAAAGCTTTTCAATGTAACTGTACATTTACAAAATCAATTGTCACTACAATTGTTCTTGAAGAATAGTCATTTTTTAAATTCATATAGATTTTATCTGTAATTTTTCATATCTAATTAGATCTTTATAATTTTATATGTAGTTTATAAAGTATCAGATATGATGGCTTTTAAATTGTTTTCTACTGGAAGAGTATGTGAACATAGGGAAGCACTTCATTTTATTTGACAATTCACTAAGTTTTTTCATTTATATCTTAGGAAAGTGACATCAGCAAGCTTTGGGGGGTTTCTTCAAGATTATACTTCGACAACTATTTTACAGGCTATTGCAGTTGAACTCTAATTTCTAATTTACAAAATGCTTTTACAGACCTTGTTTTATTTAAGCCATACAACACTCCTGTGAGGCAGAGCAATTGGGTATTTTTATTCTTGTTTTTCAGTTAGGGAAGTAGTGGTGGAAAGATAGATGGAGCACCCTGTCCCAGGGTTGGGACTCACACCTTGGTCTTTTGATTCCAAGTCCAGTCCCCTTTCCACCATATCTTGTTGTTTCTGCAGATGAAGGTCACAGCCCAACACGCAGGGCACTGTGGTTCTGTTGACACAGCTGGCTCCACAGATGTGCACTCCAGTGGCCATAAGAGATGCAAACATAACCCCACTCTAGTTCTCCTATAAGCCCTCCCCACTTCTTTATTCCATCCTCTTCAACCCCAAACACACATCAGGCAAGCTTTGTGATTTTATTTCAACAGGTTTCTTCCAGCAGCTCACAGTCTCCTAAAGTAAAAGGACAGGCTCACACCACTGATTTGCCCTGCTTAGATTGCCCTGGCCAGGGAGTACATTCTAGAGGAGCTAATGGGAAGAGGAGCATCCATCCGGATACTCCTGTGATAACAGTAGGGCCCTCCCTGAACTCCTCTGCTGCCAACTCAAAACTAATCTTGTTTTTTGCTTATACCACTCTCCAAGCTGATGTTACTTTCGGTCTTATTTTTGTAAGAGTGGCTGTTGAACTGTTTCCAGGATGAATGAGCCTTTGACTTGGAGTTCTAAAGATCTTCCTCAGTTTAATAACAAATCTGGGTATGATAAATGGGGGGTGGATTGGGAAAGAAGTCATTTTAAATATCCTGGGCATTGGGTACCAACTGAACAGGAAAGGACTTATTCTTATCCAATGTTGTTACATTGTTAGGTAACATACTTAACAGGAAATATGTAAGAATCATTAATTAATCAGAATACCCTGTTCCCAAACCATGGCCCATAACACAGGTAAGTTACCCTTTGTCACCCTGACTTCTCCCCTCTCGACCCTGTCCTTCCCTGTCTGAAATGCAAGCATGAAAAAAGAACACAGAACCATAAGGTTCCAGGAAGAACCATGAGGATCATCTGATTCAGTGGTGTTCAAATTTTTTTATGAAAAAAAAAACAAACTCATTTTCAATGAATTCTTTTGCAGAATCCCAATATATAATTGTTTTTTTTTTTAAATTATTGCCATTCTGCTTGAAACAAGATGGAGGCCTAGAGCCCAAGGAAAGCAGCCCCCAACACTACTGAGCAAATCTTAGAGCTCCTTATAACGTGTATAAAAACTATGATTTGGAACCATTTTATACATGAGTTAACTGTGATCCTAAGAGGGAAACGACTGCAGGGTCACACAGTGAGTTAGCAGCCTGGTCAAGATCAGACTTAGATTCTGTGGCTCCCAAACTACTGAATTGCATATAATATAGACATATATGGCAAATATATGTATACATTGTGCTCACCCATACCAATTTATTAACATTCCTGAGTATATATAGGATTTATAATTCATATCTCACATAATAATAGAAAGTCACTCCAGGCTGATAGGTAGTCATTAGCCCTAAGAAAAGTTTCAGAATGGCTGGAGAAGACATCTATTTTTCCTGACAGCTATTTGAATATTCGGGAGGTTTCAGGGAGACAAGTTTTGAGAGAAACCCCTGAGGGAACTATTTCTTTATGTCCGTCAGAGGTGAGTGTGATTCTCAAACACCTGAAGTTACTTTTATAAGTTAGTATCTAGAATTGTGAAAATACAGCCTTGTTGTTGTCGCCAAATTAATAGTATGAAGTTTCCCTCCCTCTCTTTGGAGTGTTTTTCTCATTTGTTTCAAACTGAGGAAAACACGGAGGAGATGCTAGAATAACTTGAGATCAAGGTCCTGGGATATGCATTTCACTGACAGAGGTGCCTCATATTTTAGCTTTGATGTTTTGTGCCACTTTCCTCCCTGCTTCTGTCAAATAGCTAATGGCAAAGGCCCATAAAAATTATGGCATCATTTACTAAGCATTTTGTACCATACCTTCTGATAGGCACTTTGCATATATTATTTCATTATTTTTTGTATGAAGTATATTGATTCCCATTTAATTAAATAAGAACTTAGGTTTAGAAAGTTGATAATCTTTGCCCAAGGGTCACATAGCACCAAAGTTTAAAAGCTGGGGTTCAAAGACAGGTCTCTGTGATTCTAGAGCCTGTGCTCCAAACCACTGTGCAGTGCTGCTTAGATATGTGTGTGACCTCGGGGACTGAGCTAGACTCTGTGGGACAATTTGAAAAAAAGGAAGACTCCTGTTCAGTGCGGTAAGGAACTTTCTGGTAGTTAGAGCTCATCAGAAAAGGATGCCCCATGACAAAGTGAAAGCCCTTTTCCGTGAGGTGTTTGTTGATCTGGATGCTTCACTGTGGGAGTGTCACTGGCGAGGCTTGGGGTCTGAAGTGGCGAGATCACTCTCTGAGAGTCTCTCCTCTATGCTTCTTTGATTTCTAAACCAACAGTAAATGCCTAAGAGATGCTAAGGAGACATTGAGGGGACTCATGAAGAATCTTTTTCCAATTCAAATAGAACCCCCAAATTATGTTTTGGTGAGTCATCTTTTCTGTAGCCAGTCTTTCCCTTGATGTAAATCCATCCTATTCACGTGCACATCATAAACTCTTCTCCACTGACACGGATTTTAGGGCTAGGAAATCCAAGTGCTCTTATGCACCTTCATCTAACTCTGCCAAAGAACCAGGACTAGAGAATCCTTACTCATCCTTCCCTCAGAAAATATTTATTGAGCACCAACAATGTTCCGAGCACTGTGCTAATCATTTCCTCAAGTTCTGCTTACTTTTGATTAAACAAAAAAAAAAGTTTCTCAGGTGCCCAGAATTAAACAGGTTTTTGTTTAATTTTTCAATTTTAGAAAGAATTTTTCATTTTAAAAAATCAAGTAGTATGGAATTGACTAGACTAAAAAAAAAAAGGCCAATCTAACTTTCCAAAGGTTGTCATCATTAACACTATGTCATCATTAATAATATGTTTATTCAAAGGAGATCATAATGTTTAGCAGCTTGTTTGACTTAATGTACTGCAATCATCTTTTCCTGCCTATACATGTTATTTTTCAAATGTCTGCATAAAAGTATTACCCAGATAACCCATAACTTGTATAACCAGCTGTCTATTGATGAACATTTAGACTATTTTCCATTTCCTGTCATTGCAATGTCACAGTGAACATTCTTATATTTATTAAATCTCTTCCCTCATTTCTGTATACTCTTGTATGACTATCTCTCTAGTGTGAATACATTCATAAAACTAAATTGCTAGGTCAAAGGTATGTTCATTTTAATTTTGGTAGATATTTATAAATTCTCCATAAAGACAGAACCAATCTATACTACTACCAATAATATAAAGCTTTTTTTCTCTGTATTATAGAACTTCTTTTTAATCCAAAGATTTTCAGTAGCTTTCCTAAGTTTTGTAACCCAGAAGAATGATCTTCCATCATTGTCCTGGAACCTGGATTTTTTAATTACCAGATTTTATGTTTCCATTAGCAGCAGCATCTAACTCACTATATCTATGAGAATCTAACTGTAACTAATTTCTCCTATCTTTTTACTTAAAAATATTAACCTTTTCTATGTAATGGTTGTAAAGACCGACTTCGAAATGAGCTAGCTTAGTGCCCTTGATAAAATTCAAAGCACAATACAAACATACCCACAAGTTCTTTGGGCCTCAGTTTCCCCATTCTGAGTAACAAAAGGTAATCATCATCTGCCTCTACCTAAACCAATTAAACTCTGAACATTTTCTGAGCACCTACTAAATGCTAGCAAGTACAAACTTTTGGAGTTACCACGCAGAATAGTAAAAATTCCCAAATCAAGGAGTTCATTGTCTAATGTAGTCAATTTACAAAATCTTTCCTGTTTTAAAAAAAAATGTATTTTTCCTTAGTGGGGTGAGAAGTTAGAAGTTTGCTTATTAGAAACCCCTAAAGAGAGGTCTCTTAAATTTGAATAATTCCAAAATTGTAATAACAAAAATAATGCTAACTAGAAACAAAAAAAGGAACATACTGTAGGAAAGACTTCTCAATAATAAATGCAAAACTGGTTGTCAAAAAATATAGTCAAATGATACTTTCATAAAATATTTGCAAGATTAGAAAATATCCTTTTTCTAAGGGTAAATGTCCCATTTTCTCTGCTAAATTGTAGCTTTTTCTAGGTCAATAAACTTGACATTTTTACAATATATAGAACAGAAGAACTGAACTAGCATTAAAACAACTTACACATTATATTGTGTGTAACTTTCAAGAAGATGAAAAGAACTTTAAACTGAATATACCTGTGGAGTTTAACTTTAGAAATATAATACCCCAGATGTTTCAATCATAATATCCATATGTAATATCATTGTGCTTGCATGATGATTTTTTAAATATTAAATGCAATTCTGTATTTACTTTCTTCATGTGACTTTTTACATTTAAACTAATACTACATTTGTTCATTTTTTTCTTTTAGCTTTGATTTGTATTGTCTCATTGGGGTAGGAGTGATCTGAGAGAAAGGGCAATCAAATCAATAGTTCCTTCCCTCCACCCTATCCCACCATTAACAAATTTTTCTGTCATTTCACCCTGTATATTCCTTTTACGATTACTTATCCATTTGTTATGATCTTGCTTATTTGTTTATCTTCTTTAATAATAGGAGTAATGAGAAAAAGCTCCATGAGGGCAAGGACATTGTCTTTTTCACTACTATATCCTCAAGGTCCACCACAGTGTCTGTCAGCACAGTAGATGTTCAAATGGAATGCATAATGTGTTGCCTATAGTGAAGATTTAGTTCCCAGTTATGCTCTCATGCTCTTATATTCATTCATTCACTTAGACACTTACTGAATACTACTAGGTAGCAGACATTTTCCTAGGTACTAGTGATACAGTAAAAAACAGACATACTCCTGGCCCCATGGAATTTGTATTCTATGCAAAAGACATAGTAATATCTTGAAATTAATCAATGCCTTACATTTATTCTTCTCCCCCTTCTCTATCCTATTTTTAAACTACTAGGCCATTTACTGTTCATTGCCTCAAGAAAGAGGTGTGATTTCAAAACGCACACCTGTATTTCACTTTTGAGTTTCAAAACTCTAGCTCCTTAGGGGACTAGAAAGGATTCATGATTTAGATCAAAGATTTGAGAACACATGATGATGAAGAAAAGCAAGGCTTTCCTACTCCCTGTCTAGGAAATAATTCTCCTAGCTGTACAGAGAAAACTGAACAAAGATGCTGATAGGGATAAGAGAAACAGGCCTGGGCTCCACCTCATGGGCAAATTTCCTGGGAGCAGCAGAACCACAATTACTTACACTGGCTTTGAGAGCAGAAGAGACTCATTCCTCGCTGTTCCACAGGATGGAAATGACTGCATGGTGTACATAGACAAATGGGGCCTTGAACAACTTGAGTGAACTTCCACCAGACCAAAGTGGTCCACATTGGAAGACCTGATTGATTTCTACAAACCCAATAGGATCAAAGGAGTATCAGGGAGATCTAAATGAGGATCATTTCTGCAACAATCTACATGGCTTCTCAAAGGAACCCAGTTTGGACAATGACATCAGACCACACAATCGCAGAAAGCCTTGGCTCTACCTAAGCCACCCAGAGTTTAGCAGTGACCCCAAAGAAAGGAGGGAACTGCAAGTTGATGATCATGTTGGTCAGGATCACTTATACCCTGCTCCTAATGTTTTCTTCTACTTTAGAGATAGCAACTCCATTAGAGTAACACTTTGGGCCTCTCTCCAGCTTTTCACCAGGAAAAGAGCCAACTTAACCTAATCAGGAAGTTTATGGTAAAGAACAAGGCACAGACTATTTCTAGAACATTTTAAAAATATGTTTTCTTTTCTCTGTTCCATGCAAACATTGCCTTGTGTTTTTCCCCCCCAGGTCTTTCATTTCTGACCTAGATGATTACAATCTAGGCAATACACCTTCCTCTGCTTTTGCCTCCAGTCTGTCTACCCTAGTTCTGTCAGAATTATCTTTCTAAAGCACAGATTTGATTCTGTTGCCCTCTTGCTGCTCTTCAGTTATTCCCTAGCATCTTGCACTGTCTGGTCCCTTTCTCTCCAGCCTCATTACTCATCCCAGCAGTCACTCAAATGTACGGTTCCCTCTGCCTAGAATGGCTCTCCTGCCTCATTCCTACATCAGATTCCTTCTCATTCATCCACCCAAAGCTCCACTCTGGCTTTCCCTCCTCTGTGAAGGGTTCCTTGGCACGTCCCCTTTCCCCATGACCAGCACTAGCACTCTCTAGATGCCACCCCTGCGTGTTTACATATATGTCCAGCCCCTCAGGAGCAATGGAGGGAGAACTTCAATCCCAAGAGGTGCTGCTCACCTATGCTAACACAGTCATTGTTACCTAGTTTAAAGTTTTAAAGGTTTGAACGCAGGCCCTATCCTCTCTTTTTGTGCTTCCTTTCTCCATGTGGTAACCAAAAATTGGAACTCTGGTCACAACCAACTAGTCTTTCTCACTGTGGCTGTTCCACTCCTCAACATCAGCAACTGGGTAAGTAAATCAGGTGGGAAGGGAATGGGAAGACAGAGCTGGACCTATAGTCAATTGCTTCTCATTTTTTATTGCTGTTTTAGGTTATTCTTATCTAAAACCCTAAAGGATGAAAAAGCAAACTGGGAGGACTAAAATCCTACCCCAGCCCACTATCAGTACATACCTCTTATTAATGGCTCTATCACACATTATATTTGCAATTAATTAGGGTAGGAAACAGAGGTATATGTATCTCCTACTAGATTTTGAGCCCTTAAGTAAGAATCCATATATTATTTTTTATCTTTGGCACAAGACATTGCACGATAGTATTCAATAAATGTTCACTGAATAAACAATCTGACGTTTTTAAAGCCCCTTTTTGTTGTTTCCTTTTAGTAGGGAAAAACAAGTTGAATGAAAAAGAAAATAAGATGAGAATTTAACTAAGATGTCTACACTAACTAGTTAAACTAATATTAGAACAATATAACAGATTTTGCTGAAGAAAGTTCAGACATAACATTCACAGTATGGTTGTTGTAGGAGGATTATAAAGCACATACTCAGACATCATGGATTTGCCCAAGGTTTTGAAGAAAGACACCAGAATAATTTTGGCATGAAAGGGTAGATAAAGCCTAAAAGCAAAGTACAAGGTCAGTGCATTTCAAGACAACAGCATTCAAACATCTTTTTTTATAGGTTAATTAATCATGTTGCTGAAGAATTGATTTGGCATAAGGGAGCTGTGTATTGCCACAACGCTCTGAAATTACAGAAATTATCCCATCTATAACTTAGCCCATTGGAATTGCTTGACTGTTCTTTTTCACAATGGGGAAATTAATCTTTCATTAGCAAAATAAGGGATGGGAAAACAGGAAAACAATAAATTGGGTGGACATATAGGTGCCTTGGTATACAGACAGTTCAGGTCAATTATTTCTCTGAAATGGAATATAAAAAGATGTTTACAAACAGGTCCTCTTTCCTTCAGATTTTCCTTATATGTGAAGTTTTACCATTTGGGGATATAATGCATGCATTTAATCTGGTGCCAGCTTTTTATTTTTCTGTGGTGATGATGTGAGTCATATATAATTTTGTGATTACCACAGAAAAAATTAACAGCTAGCACCATATTAAATGCATGATTACTTCTCAGTGGTAAAATTAATCAATATAAGGAAAGTCTGCATGTGTGTATATATGTGTATGTATACATACATATATATGCATGTATGTATGGTGAATGTACACAAACACCCACATATTCACACTTTAGAGGAATAAGAAATATTTAATAGGTGAAAGTTTATGAAATTTCAAGAATGTGATCAAACTCTAGTGGTTCCTCACTCACCCATAGAGCTCCCACTAAGTATCATAGAAGGTGATCGGTCTAAATTACTTCAGTTTTCCCAGTTTTGCTGAGATTGTTCATTGATTATATTCCTTCCGTCTCTAAGTGCCATAGCCTTTATTATTTTTTCACCAAATTTAAGACTATTTTTTTCGTGTCACTAAAAATGAAAAAAGACAGTTAAAATGTGAAATAGTACTTATCACTTAGAATTTGTATTATATAGCCCTTTAAATCCAAAAGAGCTTTCAATATGGATTTTTATCATGTATCTTATGTGGCAATGGTAGCACAACATTGTGAATGTAATTTACAGCACTGAATTATATATTTGAACGTGGTTAAAAGGGGAAATTTTAGGCAGTATATATGTTACTAGAACAAAAAAAAATTTAAATCATTAAACTGTACATCACTAGCAGTGAACTCTAATGTAAACCAGTAGTAGTTAATAGTAAAATTATAATATTCTTTCATCAGTTGTAACAGGTGTACACACTAATACAAGGTGTTAATAATAGGTGGGGTTATATTTTTTATGCATTAATTTTTTATAACTCTACAACTTCTCTAATAAAAAAATTTTAAAGCAAAAAAAAAGAAATACAAGTAAATTGATTGTGATCTTCCTAAAACTTCTGTACATTCAGAATCCAACTTTTCTCTTTCTTGAATCAGAGTTGTCACATTTTTCATGACATCCTCTCTGCCATCAAGATGAAGCACTTCTTAAAAGTGCTTCACTGCTATCTCTGGACTTTTTTTTTCCCCTCAAGTCTTTGACGTCCATTCTGCAACTTTGATGCTGGTACTTTTCTGATCTTTTCGAAAGGACTCAATGGAAGACTTTTAGACACCAATCAGATTATATGCCTCCCTCAAATAGTCTTAAATGATCTATTGACTGAAAAGTCAAGGAATTATAGCCCAATCACACCACAGAAAACCCATCAAGTTCACACCTGCACAGGCAAACACAAATGATATCATTTTGGTTACCTGGTCAACAGCAACTTAAAGACACTAACTGATTGTAAGCCACACCCTCTAATATAAATATTGGGTTTCCCTGAGATGAGGACTTGAATTAGGAAGTGGCCCAAGGGGATGTTGGGGGTTATAGGGAAGTAGGGAAATTAGACCAAAGAAAAGGGGGTAGGGGGATCTCACAAGGGTGTGACGTCAAGCAAAGCCCACTGGGAGTAACTTTGGCTTAGTCCCACAGGGAAGTTCTGGAGAGAGTGGAGGTTCCACCACAGAGGACCCAAGTCAGAGGTCAAGGAGGCAGAGCACGTACACCCCTGCACATCAGTCAGCAGCTAAGCATGGGGGATGTGGCCTGCCCAGCTCTCCATGCCAGGCAAAGCAGATTCCTGCAGCCTCCCACAGAAATGTAGGTGTTGGCTGCTGGCAGTGAAAGCCGAGGAGCTAATGAGCATAAGAGTGGAGAAGAGATCCAGAGCACTGCCATTGTCTGATTCACACCCCAATTGCAAAGTTGTTAGCATGTGAAAATGTATGTCTAAGCATAGAAGAAATATGCCATCCAGGGTCAAGTCTCTGTTCCTGGCTCACCCTTTAGCATATTTAAAGTTATGACAAAATGCCTTAAATACAAATGCCAACAGAATGGCCTTACTGAAAAATTGTTTAATTCAGTCAAAATTATTTTAAAAGCTATCCCTTAAAATCCTGGCAAAATACTTAGACCTTATCACATGGTTCATCCCCCCACATTAAGGTCACTGAGTGTCTAAACCATCTAGGGCAGATAACTCTGGATTATTTATTCTGTGAAGGGAATCTTTAAGGCTGGGGACAATACACACTCTCTCAATAAACTATTCCTGAGCTTTGTCCTGCCAAAAACAGACTTCCACTCCTATAAGAGGCTTCCTTAGAATTACTGGTTGATTACTAAAGACATGATCAAAAGAAAAATTTTTAAAGCACAATTCCCTATGTTAGCAAGGATACATGACAGGGATATTTTCAAGTGTTCTTAGGGCTTCTATAAATCACTAAAAACTTAATGGAAAGCAGTCTTGGAATATCTATCAAGAACCTTAAAAATGTTGAAGTTTTTTGACCCAGAAATTCTACTTCAGAAATGATCACAACTTTATATGAAGAGTTGTGTGCAAAGGTTTGTTGGAAGATTACTTAAAATAGAAATAAAAACCTGTCTGGGGAAGCAGTTGTGGCTCAACTGATAGAGTGTCCACCTACCATATGGAGGGTCCATGGTTTGATATCCAGGGCCTCCTGACTTGTGTGGTGAGCTGACCCATGCGCAGTGCTGCCACACACAAGGATTGCCGTGCCATGCAGGGGTGTCCCCACATAGGGGTGCCCCACAAACAAGGAGCATGCCCCGCAAGGAGGGCCATCCCACGTGAAAAAAGTGCAGCCTGCCCAGGAGTGGCACCATACACATGGAGAGCTCATACAGCAAGATGATGCAACAACAACAACAACAAAAAGCAACACAATTTCCCAGTACTGCATGACAACAATGCAGGTGGACACAAGAACACAGTGAATGGACACAGAGAGGAGACAACAGGGGGAAAGGGGGGAGAAATAAAATAAATCTTAAAAAAAAAAAAAAAACCTATCTGCTTAAACCAAGGGGCTGTCTAGGTAAAATATGGTATCTAATATGATGGAAAATGTTTAATAATATTTAATGACACAGGGAAAGGGTTGCAGTATATTGTTAAGGGGAAATAAAAGAAAAACAGAAGTCTGTATATAGTATGATACCAATAGTGTTTATATAAACACCCTGGAAGAAGAACAGAAGAAAATATTAGATGACATATTAAATAGAATGTCATTAATGTTTTTCTACATTTTCCAAATTCCTACAATAAGCATGTGCTTTACAAGAAAAAAATGTCATTTTATGTATGTATGGACTAAAACATTCCTGATTTGATTATATTCTTTCTTTCTCCTTATGTTTTCTAGGAGAATTTTACTATAGAACTCTACATACCATCCTGTGAGAATCTGTAGTTATAGGGCCAGACCAAGAATGAGGTTACGGCCAAGAATGAGGTCTGACTGATGTCCTCAATAATTAAATGTATTATGAATGTACCACACTAATGAAAGAAGTTGTTGATGTGGGAAAAGTAGGGGGTATGGAGAGTGGAGTATATGGGAACTTCCTATATTTTTTAAAGTAACATTTTGTGTGATCTATGTATCTTTTAAAAATAAATTAAAAATATATTTTAAAAATAATTAAATGTATTATTGTAGAAACAACCATACACACACAAAAAAGATTTGCGTTTAGTATGTATTTGCCACTTGTATTGTCATATTCTCTGCATATGCTGCTTATTCAGGATTTTTTTCCATGCTAGAAACACTGAAGTTGTCAAAAATGTGAGATTTCCTCTTTCATTCCCTGGGGGTGGCCAGGTTTGATCGTAAAGACAGGACTTTGCTGCTGTTACAGATGTCAATTTAAATATCTCTGAGCATTACGTTTGGTGAGCAGTCCTGCAGGATACCCAAGTTTGCCACCTCTGTCTTGCTATTGTCAAAGATCCTGGACCAATTTTCTCTCCATTGAAAACACTTGTGCAGTAGAGCTAACAAAGAATTCTAGCAAAGAAGTGATGCATCACTAGGCTTCCCACATTAACTCTTTGTACCTAGATTCAGGTATAAGGTATTCTTCCTTTGTACCCAGTGCCTATGGTACAGTGCTCTACCCCAAAAAACACTGTGTGCCTCTGAAGTAACATCTTCCCAGGAAGCACAAAATCTTAGAGTCAAAATGAACTCAAAGTCCCACTAGTCCAACCATCTTTCAAGTGAAAGGATCCTTTTAAAGGATCCCTGACCAATAGTGAGTCTTGTTTCTATTGATTGGGGAACTTGCTAACTACTTTTTTAAAAATTCTTGTTTACCTAAATAGAATTGTTCTAATCCCATCTCTTGTAACACTCAGCCAAGATTATTGTTCAACAGCTGCTTAGTGCCTCCTGGTGTGAATTTCCTGTGCTGACTGAGGAGGGATTCCCCAGTGGAGTGTAGCCTGGACCAGGCCTCCTTTGACCACATCCCATCATGGTGCTTTGGAGTCCATCTGAATAAGATACATGGTGCCATCTGTGTGGAAATTGAGACTTCTCAACCCTGAACTGACCCCCTCAAATAATAGAAACAGTAGTAATCATACTGTTAACCACCCTGGGTGAACTGGTATCACTGCTGGTTAATCTTTGGGGACATGGGTTCTTGTCCTATTGAGATCAGAAGTCAGTTCTCTTAGAGGCATACCTAAGACTATTTGCTTGTGGACTAAGCTCTCCAGATTTCAGATTAGTAGTCAGAACAAAATTCCAAGTGGCACCACCTCTAGGGTGCTGGACCATTTGGGTAATGCCAAATGGCATAGTTATGGCACAGTTTAATATGCAGACTCCCTTGGCTGCATATTAAAATCACCTGAGGAGAGGATTGTTGTTATTGTTGTTGTTGTTGTTGTTTTTAAACTCAAAAAGCCCAGCCAAACCCCAGACCCGTTAAATCTGAATTTGGGAGTAGAACCCAGGTACCTACGTTTTTAAGAGCCCCAGGTGATTCCAACATATAGACAAGATTGAGAATCACTGCCCTACCCTGTGCTAGGAACCAGGTAACCAAAAACTTCCCAGGTTACATGTTGCCAAAAACAAAAGCTAAATTTGTAGATGTCTATATTTTTATGGTCTCATAATTGAAACTGACAACCTCAGCAAAGTTTGCAATCAGACACACACATGCACCATCCCTCCTCCCCCCAACCAACTGCAAGATTTCTTTGGATAACACTTCCTCTTTTGTACATTGTAAGGCTGCCCTTAAATCCAACCTATTTTAGATGGTTTTTGGTTTTGATTTTTGTTTTCAGTGTTAGTTATAATTCCTCCATCTCACATGTACATCAAATTTATCATTTAATGTTGCATCTCATAGTAATCTGGTGAAGTATTTGGGGCAAGCACTATTTTATTTAGTAGATGAGAACACTGAGGCTCAGATAAGTTGTGACTTCTCCAAATCACATTAGAGTGATCCCCTTGTCCCAATTTGCTCAGGACTCTCAGGTTTTTAAAACTGGCAGTCCCAAGTCCCAGGAACCACTTTAGTCCTGGGCAAGCCGGGATGGTTGGTCACCCTGCATGCACAGCAAGGACTGAGCTGTGCCCAGTTACCCACTCTGAAGTACTGTAGACCCTGTCTAGGCCAACCCCCTCCTTTTACAAGGAGGGGAAGACTTGGTTAAGTTTCCTGCCCAGGACTCTTTCAACTCTTAGAATGGTGTTGAGAAGTTGCCAGAGCACAAAGAAAGAAAAGGGGACTGTTTCTGATCACGTTTGATATATTTACCTAGGACTGGAAATTCCCAGACCACAGAGCAAAAACAAGTGTCAGCAGATGTGGTTTGTTTTTTGGGGGGAGGTGGGGAAGGAAGGGGCTGCTGGGTTACCATGGTTACGGTTTATTGATTTTTTTTTTAATTATACAGAAAAAATGGCCTTTTTTTGTAGGGGCTCTAAAATTTTTAACTTGTACAGATACATGTAACTGGGATGCAGAACAATTGCATCACCGGAAAAGCACCCTCCAGCTATTCTTTTATAGACACGCCCTACCCTTCATTCAACACCTGGCAGTCACTGATCCATTCTCCATAACTGTAGTTTTGTATAGAATCCTATAATATACAGCCTTCTGAGACTGGCTCCTTTTATTCAGCATCATGCTTTTAGGATTCATCCAAGTTGTTGTATCAATAGTTCATTTTTATTCCTGTTACTGCCATTTTGTGGGTGTTTTGCTTATCCATTTACCCACTGAAGGACATTTGGGTTTCCAGTTTGGGGGGATCATGAAGAGAGCTACTGTAGTAAACACCCATGTACTGGTTTTGGTGTAAACCTAAGTTTTCTTTTCTCTAGGGAAAATACCTGCAAGTAGGGTTGCCTGATCATATGGCATATTATTGCTGCCATAACAAATTACCACATATTTAGTGACTCAAACAGTACAAACGCATTCTCTCTGTTGGTCAAAAATCCAATGTAGCAGTTTGATATGGTTATGAATTCCAAAAACAGATATTGGATTATACTTGTAATCTGATCTGTACCTGGGCATGACTGAGTTATGATTAGAGTGTAGATAAAAGGCATAGCAAAGAACACAGTTGAGGGTTTTCTGATGTTGGAGTTTTGATGTTGGAGTTTGATGCTGAAGACTTAAGCTGGAGCCCCGAGAAGTAAGCACGCAGAGAAAAGAGAAGCCAGCCCCAGGGAGAAAGGAAGCCTGAACCCTCTCAGATGTTGGCAGCCATCTTGCTCCAAATAGACTTTGGTGAGGGAAGTAACTTGTGCTTTATGGACTGGTATCTGTAAAATCCTACCCCAAATAAATACCCTTTTTAAAAAAAAAACAAACAATTTCTGGTATTTTGCATCAGCACCCCTTTGGCTGACTAATACAGAATTTGGTACCGAGGAGTGGGGAAGTGCTTTTGTAATTACCAAAATGATGGAAAGGTTTTATAAATGGATAAGGAATTTGTAGGAATTGTGAGATGCTTGATGGAAAAGGCCTAAATCGCTGCGAAGAGACTGTTGATAACAATATGAATGCTAAAGAGACTTTTTATGATGCCTTAGAAGTAAATGATGAAACTATTTTCGGAAACTGGAGGAAAGGCGATTTAAAGTTGCAGAGAACTTAGCAAGATTAACTCCTGGTGTTTTAAGGAAGGTAGAATTTGAAAATGGTGAGCCTGGGCATTTAGTTGAAGAAATTTCCAAAGTAAGTCTGAAGAATGCAGCTTGGCTTCTGCCTGCAGCTTATAGCAAAATGCTAGATGAGAGAGATAAGCTGAGAACTGAATTTTTGGGCACAAAGAAAACAGAAACAGATTTTGAAAATTCCAAGCCTCTGGAAATCAGGCTCCCAAATAAAAGTGCCCCATTGGAGAACGTAACTAAACTTGGAACTTGTAAATTAGGATGGAAGATGCAGTTATGTGAGAAAGACTTCTGGAGGGAAGTGGACTTGGCCCAAAGGATAGGGCTTCCACCTACCACATGGGAGGTCCACGGTTCAAACCCCGGGCCTCCTTGACCCATGTGGAGCTGGCCCACACGCAGTACTGATGTGCGCAAGGAGTGCCCTGCCATGCAGGGGTGTCCCCCGCGTGGGGGAGCACCACGCACAAGGAGTGTGCCTGTAAGGAGAGCCACCCAGTGCAAAAGAAAGTGCAGCCTGCCCAAGAATGGCACTGCACACACGGAGAGCTGACACAACAGGATGACGCAACAAAAAAGAAACATGGATTCCCGGTGCCGCTGATAATGATGGAAGCGGTCACAGAAGAACACACAGAGAATGGACACAGAGAACTGACAGCTGGGGGTGGGGGAAGGGGAGAGAAATAAATAAATAAATAAATCTTTAAAGAAAAAAAAAGACTTGTGGAAAGTCTTACTGTCTGATGGCTTGGACCCCTGCTTCCTGCATGCTAAACCAACAAGGTTTTTGAGAGAGCTGTATGAACAAAACCACTATCAGCCTGGAATAAAAGTAACATGGAGAGATTGAAGGAGAAACAGCTTTAAGAGGAAAACCATGGAAGCTAAGATCTGGAATTAGGACATCACCTTGGGCCAAGAGAGGAACACCACCCATGTGTACAGAGAGGGTGAGTTTGCCCCAGCAGTTGAAGAAGGTGGATGTTCCTGTCTGATGTTCTGGGAGAGTTTTGCTGCCCCAGGGTACAGAGAGGGTGGACACATTCCCCAAGGATTAAGGCAGTTAAGGTCAGCACCCCACAGGTCTTAGAGGAGTGGACCTGTCCCCCAAAGGTTAGGGAAGGCCAGGTGGTCAACTCATTGCTCTGAGAGGATTGAGCCTATATGCCAAAGCTTAGGGGGAACGTTGTCTTCACATCACTGTACTAGGGGGGTTAAGACTCTAACTCAAAGATTGCGTGAGGTGTGGCAATCACCCCAAAACTCTTGGAGGGAGAGGTCTGGAGTTTGGTGAGGCTGGAACAAAGAAAATGGCCATTGGGCAAGACTGTGGAAAGGGTGGATCCCCATATAGCCCCAAGGAGAAAAAAACATCATCTTAAGAATGACTCTCAGACTGAAATCCAATGGAAAAGCCCTGCAGGTTTACTGAACTGTAGAGGACCTATGACTCATGTTTCCCTCCCAATTTCTCCTTATTGTAATGAAAATGTTTATCCTATGTCTGTGCATTTGTGTACTGGAAACAGATAAACTGTTTTGTAAGTTTCAGAGGTCTATAGCAGACAGGACTTTGCCCCAAGACAAACTGCATTTCTTGAAATTGATTGTGATATGATTTAGTACTTGCATCGTTACTGATTTAAGGTTTTTTTGAATATTATAATGTCTTTTTGGAATTCAGAGGGTGGAGTGTAGCAGTTTGATATGGTTATGAATTCCAAAAATAGATATTGGATTATACCTGTAATCTGATCTGTACCTGGGCATGATTGAATTATGATTAGGGTGTTAAGTCCCCAAGGGGTGGGGACTCACAGATAAAAGGCATGACAAAGAACAGAGTTGGGGGTTTTCTGATGTTGGAGTTTGATGCTGATGACTTAAGCTGGAGCCCCAGGAAGTCAGCAACCAGAGAAAAGCCCCAGGAACATAGGAACCCAGGAAACCTGAACCCTTATAGACGTTGGCAGCCATCTTGCTCCAAATAGACTTTGGTGAGGGAAGTAACTTATGCTTTATGGCCTGGTATCTGTAAACTCCTACTCCAAATAAATACCCTTTATAAAAACCAACCGATTTCTGGTATTTTGCATCAGCACCCCTCTGGCTGACTAATACATCCAACACGGTTCTCATGGGGATAAATCTAAAGGGTTGACAGGGCAGCATTCCTTGCTGGGGGTTCTAGGGGAGAACACATTTCCTTGCTCATTCAGGTTGCTGGCAGAATTCAGAAAGGTCCCCATTTCCTTCCTGGACTCATGACCCCATTCCTCAACCTTCAAAGACTCAATGGTCAGTCAAGACCCTTCCATGTTGCATCTCTCTTTGACCTGTCTTCCAGGCTCACTAAGCCTTCTTCCCTTCTCAGATCTCTCTCTGATCCAGTCAGGAAAGGTTCTTTGCTTTAAGGATTCATGGGATTAGATTGGGCTCTCCAGATTAACCAGGATAATCTCACCATCTCATATACTCTTAAATCACATTTACTAAGTCCCTTTTGCCTTATAAGGTAACATATTCATAGTTTCTGGGAATTAGGACATGGATATCTTTGGGGAGGAGGGAAACATTATTCTGCCTACCTATCTTTGTAAGAAACTTCCAAGTTGATTTCCAGAGTAGCTGTACCATTTTAAATGGCTATCAGCAGTGTAGGACAGTTCCAGTTGTTCCATATCCTTGCCAGCACTGCGTATTGTCAGTATTTTTTGTTTTAGTCATTCTCATAAAGATGTAGTGTTAGCACGTGTGCTCTTTATTTTGATTTCTCTCATGACTGATGATGTTGAATAACATTTCATGTTTTTATTTGCCATCTGTACATCCTTTTGGGGGAAGTGTCCAAGTCTTTTATCTATTTTTTTCTTTCCTTTTTTTTCTACTTTTTTTTTAAGTTGGATTTTTTGGTTTTCTTACCACTGAGGTTTTATTTTTCATTTTTTTATTATCTTTTTTTTTTTTAAGATACATAGATCACACAAAATGTTACATTAAAAAAATATAAGAGGGAAGCAGATTTGGCTCAAATGATAGAGTATTCACCTTCCATATGGGAGGTCCAGGGTTCAAACCAGGGCCTCCTGACCCATGTGGAGCTGACCCATGCACAGCACCGATGTGCACAAGGAGTGGCCTGTCATGCAGGGGTGTCCCCCGCATAGGGGAGCCCCACGTGCAAGGAGTGCGCCCTGTAAGGAGAGCCGCCCAGCGTGAGAGAGAGTTCAGCCTGCCCAGGAATGGTGCTGCACACACGGAGAGCTGACACAGCAAGATGATGCAACAAAAAGAAACACAGATTCCTGGTGCCGCTGACAAGAATAGAAGCGGACACAGAAGAACACACAGCGAATGGACACAGAGAGCAGACAACTGGTGGGGGGAGGAGGAAGGGGAGAGAAATAAAAGTTAAAAAATAAATCCTTAAAAAATATATATATATAGATAGATAGATAGATAGATAGATAGATAGATAGATAGATAGATAGATAGATAAAAGAGGTTCCCATATATCCCACTCCCCACACCCCCCACTCCTCTCACATCAACAACTTCTTTCATTAGTGTGGTATTTTCATTGCATTTGATGAGCTTCCTACTGAGTTTTGAAAGTTCTTTTTATTTTCTGGATACAAGTCGTTTTTCAGATATGTGATTTGCAAATATTTTCTCATTTAATTCCAGTTTTTCCACAATTTCATCTAGATAATTTTTGTGCACACTTAATTTTCCTGCATCTAGGGTTCCATTAAGGATAGCTTTGACCACAGAGTGATTTTAATTTTTGATTCCATGTCAGGGTATTTCAGATCTGAGAATGGCTCTGCTTTCTCTCTATCATAGTAAACCTCAGATTTCCCCAAAATCAATTCAATACATTCCTGGGAAATGACATTGCTCTTTAAAAAAAAAAAAACAAAAAAACTTGTGCTTTATTTTAAAAATGCACTTAAAGTAGCATAGGGGCATTTCTAAAAAAAAAACAAAAAACAACCAAACAACACATGGCATCAACAAGCCCTTCCACACACCAATGTCCAGCAGGCTGTGTGACTGTGGCTGTGGCCTTCACAAGGGAACCTATTGAGGGAGTAAAGTGATAGGAAATCAGAATGAAGTGGGACACACTGGGAACACTGCAGTGATTTCAAGCATGGGAGGTTTCCCATACCACCGAATTATAGTTATATAGATACCAAATCTGCTTGGAACAAAATAACTTCTGAGTTCTAAAGACACCTGCTGATTCTCATGGAGGAAATGCTAAACATTAAGCAGAGAATGGAAAATTCATTGCAAGCCTTCTGGAAATTCTTGCCTACATCTGAATAATGAGGCAGCAATCTGGAGCTGTCTCGAGAATGACCTTCAAGAATCTAAAGTTGCCAGAAATCATCCCAGAAGAATTTGAAAATCATGATCTTACCTGTACCAAGAAGAGTAATTTATCAGTTATTTCCTGACAGGAAATAAAATCCACCATAGATGATCCAAATGGCAGTGCTACTTACATGGTCAGGGTTAGGGGAATAAGCAAGTAATGACGAAGCACTCAGATACTAGCAGTAGTTCAAAGTCATTTCCACTGCTAGGGATAAGGGAAGACATCCTGTTCCTGGAGACAACTGCATGCGGTACATGGAGAGGAGAATGCACCCTGCTGGACCTCTAGTTGTAAACAGACAACAGCAGCAGAACACAACATGACAGCAAGAAGGGGCAGAGAGGGAGGCTGGCTACCCGACTTCACTCTCCTCCCATCTTCCCTTTTCCTGCTGGCGCATCCACTGCTGAAAGGAAGTCAGCCCCAAAATGCCCAGCAGAACTCAGAGGAGGCAGTTGGTCCACCTGGCTCAGCTTCTTCCTGGGGCACAGAGAAGGTCAGAGATGGAACTGAGGGGCAGGTGGAGAAAAACCAGCACAAGGGGCAATCCAGTGAGTCTTGACTTGCGTGCAAGAGATCTCTTAGCCAAGAAACATCAACAGAATGAGTAAACAAACCATTCATTGATAGATTATTATAGGTTGCCTTTTAGGGCACACCAAGAAGTGAGATACACACAGCCCTCACCCTCGGGGAGTTACAGACCAGCCCAAGAGGCAGACAAGTATTTAATAGAAGATCGGGGTGTGGGGTGGGGTGATAAGTGCTACACAGGGGAGGAAGAGGGTGTAGTAGAGGCATCTAACCCAGATACAAGCCATCAGGGAGGGCTTCCTGGAGGTTGTCACATCTAAACAGATTTTTTTTTTAAGATTTATTTATTTATTTCTCTCCCCTTCCGCACCCCGCCCCCCACCCTGGTTGTCTGATTTTTTTTAAAGATTTATTTATTTCTCTCCCCTTCCGCACCCCCCCCCCCCCCGTTTGTCTGTTCTCTGTGTCTATTTGCTGCATCTTCTTTTTTGTCCGCTTCTGTTGTCAGCGGAACGGAAATCTGTGTTTCTTTTTTTTGCGTCATCTTGTGTCAGCTCTCAGTGTGTGCGGCGCCATTCCTGGGCAGGCTGCACTTTCTTTCGCGCTGGGCGGCTCTCCTTACGGGGTGCACTCCTTGCCCATGGGGTCGCCCTGCGCAGGGACACCCCTGCATGGGGGGGCACTCCTTGCGCGCATCAGCACTGCGCATGGCCAGCTCCACACGGGTCAAGGAGGCCCGGGGCTTGAACCGCGGACCTCCCATGTGGTAGACGGACGCCCTAACCACTGGGCCAAGTCCGCCGCCCCAAAACTGAGATTTAAATAGTAAGTGTAAGCCAGGCATGGCGGGCAGAGGGTGAGGGTGGTAAGAGAGCCTCCCAGTAGACGGGAGAGAGTGTGAGACCGTGGAGTTCTTATAAGCAGAGCACAGAACACGGTGCGGGCAGCAGGAACAGCAGGAAATAAATATAGAGAAGTGAGCAGGGCCAGGTCTCAAAAAGCCTCCTGAGCCGTGTCAAAGAGTTTGCATGTAAAAATGAGAGCCAGAGAGTACACTGTGAATGACTTGTACAAAGCATGGGACTGTGTACCACACGAAGCCAGTGGTAGAAGATGGACTGTGGTTTACAGAAGAAATATGAGAATGTTCTCCCGTAAACTATAACAAATATATAACACTAATACAGGGTGCTAATAATTGGGTGGGCTAGGGAGAAAATACACCAAATGTAAGATACAGGCTATAGTTGGTTCATATTTTGTAAATGTTTCACAACAGTGCAAGGTGGTGGCAGCGAGGTAATGTATGGGAGTCCTGTATGATGTGATGTGTGTTTGCTTTGTAAGCTCACAACTTATACTCTATACACTTACTGTCTATGTATATGCATGTACGTATGCTATACTTCAATAAAATTCTATTTACAAAGCAGAAAAAGCAGTTTGCACAATTATCCTAAAACTATGCGTAAAAAATGCGAGAGATGGAAAGATCTTAAGCAGAGTATCAATATATTCAGATTTGTTTTTAAAACTTCTCCCAGATGTGGAAGATGGATGGACAAAGGGTCTGGAGTGGAGGGAATTTTCATGGACTGGCCTCTTCTCTGCCTCTGAGACCCCAACCAGGTTTCATAACCTCTCTGAGCCTCGGTTCCTTCACTTGTACCAGAACTATCAGGCCGGCCCAGCTCCCACACCAGATTATGGCAAGCAGTGGATGGACACAAAGAAACCCTGTAAAATATAAAGCCCAGTCATAATTCCAAATAATGCGATGATAAAAAGAAAACGTGGCTGATATTTTTATATTTCCCAGGGAAATCTGCACAGTCCTCTGACCCATTTCCCTAACACTGGAGAGGAAATGGAGAATGACACATCACCAGAGCCAGCTCCATGAAAGGAGTGTGTTCATTCAGTTGCTTTTGAAATGGAAATCCTGTCCTCATGGCTCTGTGGCACGTGATCAAGGTCCAATAAACGTGAACTGATGAATGGCTGAGTGGGGCTTTGTTTTGTTTTGTTTTCAGTTTTGCAAACTCCCTTATGACCGCAGATGGGAAAGCTAAATTAATGCCATATGCCTGGAAAAATCCCTCTGACATCTTTTATTGTAATGAAAAATGACAATGGTTATCAGAGCGGAAGGAACATGCTTGAGTGAAAGTAAATGCCAAACGTCTTTTGGGAAACCAAGCAGCTCCTGGTAAACTTTGCAGCTGATGAGCTCCCTAAAGTATGGCAATTCAGGGTTATCTATTGACAGCCTAACACAGGGGTACTTAATCAGAGGTCCATGAACCCTCAAGGGGTCCGTGGAAAGATTTCAAGGGGTCCATGAGCTTGAATTGAAAAAACTCAGCTCAATTAGATGTCCAACATATGTGTTTTGCCTTGTCATATACTACACCATAGTTTAATGTTCTTACTCAAGATAAATAACAGTCTGCACGTTGACATGCCTTTAAAGAATAAAATTTAACTTTCCTATATTTTTGATGTAGTAGATTATTATTTACTGTGTTAAGAAGGAAGCACATATGTACAGTATTACATTTTTTTTAATTTTAGTAACTGTATTTCAATATATGTAACTGATTTCCTTTGTAATTTTTTTAATGCATTTAAAAACATTCTTGTGGGGCTGTGTTGGTGCAGGTATATTTATTAAACACACATTATAGTGTGGACTTAGTATGATCTTTACTTTGACGTAGCATGTTCTGAGTGCAGTGGACAACTGCAAAGGGGTGGTAAGGATGGCAGAGATGGTTTTATGATGCCATAGGAAAAATTGAATTTCTAAATGTTTGCCGAAAATGACTGAACAGATGTTGAACCAGGTTGGGTTATCAGGTATTGAAATTATGGGAAAGTTGTAAAACAATTTTGAATAATCCTAAAATGTAAGGACATACCTATGTTGAGTATCATAAAACTATTTGCCAGGACACAGATGTGGCTTGAGCAGTTGGGTGCCTGCCTACCACATGGGAGGCCTGGGTTTGGTTCCCTGTCCCCTTAAAGAAGATGAGCAAGACAGTGAGCTGACGTGATGGGCTGGTGTAGTGAGATGACACAACAAGATGATGCAACGAGATGATGCAATGAGGAAGCACAATGAGAGACACAAGCGGGAGCAGAGGTGGCTCAAGCCATTGGGTGTCTCCGTCCCACATGCGAGGTCCTGGGTTCAGTTCCCAGTGCATCCTAAAAAGAAGGTGTGCACACACAGAGCAGAGAGCAGGTGCAAACAAAAAGGGAGTGGGAGGAGAAATAAATAAAAATGAACCTTAAAAAAAAAACAACTATGTGCCACTACGTTCTGAGAAGAGGTCCATGGTTTTCACCTGACTAGCGAAGGGGTCTGTGGAACAAAAAAGGTTAAGAACCCCTGGTCTAACCAGGATTTTCACTTGTTCCCTCTCCCTTAGTTGTGCAAAATTTTAAATGCCACAGTAATCACATTTCCCCCCAGAATAACATGAAATGTCAGTGGAGCTTAATGCAGATGATCAAATGACCAAATTCAGATGTTAGTTATATATGTTGGAGGAATCACATCTATTCCATCAAGTTACAAAGTCCCAGAATATCGTAACATGATAGGTAATTTTTAAAAAGCTACCTGAATCCCTACTATGTAATAGACATTGTTCCAATACTTCACATCTATCATCTCATTCAGTCTTCTGACAGTCCTAAAGAGTAGGCATTATTATCCCCATTTAACACAAAAATTCATGGACTTACTCAAAACCATATGAATTTTAGGTGTATGAACGTCCCCCACTCAACTTATATTGTCTTGCGGAAGTCACTTAACCACTCTAAGCCTCTTGTGCCAAATGGAAATAGGAAGACCTATTCATAAGATTGTGCAGAATCACATTAAATGAGAAGATATAGGCAGTACTTTCCTGAAGTGCCTGCCGCACAGTGGTCACTTAATAAATAGTGCTTCATTCACAAGATGATTCCCATCATCATGACTATAGACATGGCATTCATGTCTACTGGCCCTTCACACTATATCACTTTGCCTCAAAAAACCAAGGCAGTAATCAGTATAATGATAGTGAATTCAAAAGGCATGGACATTTATTTTCCTTCTCTTAGTTTTCAACATCTTGCACATGCAATTCATGGCAAGAGTTCTAATCACTAGAATTGGTTTCTGTTGAATCCTTGAGATAAGATGGAAATGCATGTTGGTAATTCAGAAATAGGGAAATGGCACACATTAATCTCTTGAGCACTTTTTTAAAAAACCATAATTTACAGCTCTTTGACCAAAAGGGAGAAAATTAAATACAAAAGAGTTTTCTGGCCAAGAGGTTTCAAAGTGAGTCAGGTCATTTCAGAGGTTACACTTACACACATCTCAGGCAGATCTCACTAACTGCCACAGTAAATAAACAAAGTCCAAACAGGGGTGCTCTCCAGGGCTCCAGAGACATCCAGACACTATAGGCAAGGCACACAGCCCTTGAAATCAGCACCCTGTTGGTGGGCCTTCCCTGGGAATACATGACAACCTATTTCCCCAATGTAACAGAGTTAGACTCATTTATGATTTTCCTGCACAGGATTCTTCTACTCCTTTTTATTTGAATCTATAATTAGCACTATACCCATTAAATATATGTCCCAGAGACTTAAATTTTCAGTTTGTTTATATGCCAGTTGAGCCCTGAATCTCAGCAGAGTTACAGTCACCACCCACTGTCCAGTTCATTGGACTAGCCCAGGACAGCTAATAAAATGATGATGGACAATCCCAATCCTCAAAAACAGTATCTACAACTGCAAGCACAACAGTTCCTTCCACTTGACCCCATTAGATCAAAGCCCCCTCTCAATCTGAAGCAGAGCAGGCATCACCACCCCAAAATCCTCGAGATTGAGGAATGAACAAATGTAAGGGTGGAATGTAACCATGGACCAAAGTAGACTTAATATTGTAGTAATGGAAGAACCTGTAAAATTGATATAGAGTGGTTACCAGAGGTTCTGAGGGAACAGAGTGGGGAGAATATATAGAACATAGGGCATTTTTAGGGTATTGGAATTGTTCTGCATGATATTGCAATGATGGATACAGGCCATTATACATTTTGTTAAATCCTATAAAACTGTACAGTGCAAAGCACAAACCATAATGTAAAACTTTAGATCTTCATTAGTAGCCGCGCTTCAATATTTGTTCATCAATTGTAACAAGTGTACCACAAAAATGTAAGATGTTATTAACAGTGGGAAATGTAGGAGAGGGAAGGGTGGGGGATATGGGAATGGGAATCCCCTATACTTTCAAAGTAACTTCTATGTAATCTAACATATGTCTAAAAATAAAGTTTATTATATGAAAAAATAATAATAAAGGGAATGAAGTCCTGATACATGTGACAACATGGATGAAACTTGAAGCCATCATTTTGCATGAAATAAGCCAGACACAAAAGGACAGATAATGTGTGATCTCACTGATATGAAATCCATTAGAGTAGCAAATTCACAGGGTCAGGGACTAGAACATAGGTTGTCAGGGCCAGGGTGGTGTTTGGCTGGTGTTTGAAAAAGAGGGTTAATGCTTAATTGGTATAGAGTTTGTTTGGGTGATGGAAAACATTTTGTAATGGATGGTGGTGATGGTAGCACAATATTGTGAATGTAATTAACACCACTACATTATGTATTTGAATTGCTTAAAAGGGGAAAGTTTAGGTTGTATATGTTACTAGAACAAAGATTAATATATATATATACACACACACACACACAATTGTTGAAAATGCTAAAAAGAAATTTAGATTTGGCTTGCAAATTCCTTCAAAAATACTTACTGGGAGGGAGTGGGTGTACCTCAGTGGTTGAGTGCCTGCTTCTTATGTATGAAGTCCCAGGTTCAATCTCTGGTACCTCCTAAAAAAAAACTGGGATTTTTATTTAGGATTACAGTGAGTCTACAGACAAATTTGGGAAGCATGTATATTTTTACAATAATTAGCCTTCTAATCTATGAACATGGTATCTCCTTCCATTTATTGAGTTCTCTTTTAATGTGTCTCAGAAATTGTTTTATAGTATTCCACATAGAAATTTATACATCTGAGATTTATTCATAGGTATTTTATATTTTGTTGCTATTAGAAATTTATGTTTTTTAAATTCATTGTTATAGAAATAATTTTTGTACAATGAACTAATATCTGGCAACTTTACTAAGTTTACTTAATACTAATGATGGTTTCAAATTTTTATCCTTTCTATATGTGCTATTATATCAGTTGTTATTAAAGATGTTTTTATTTCTTTCCTTCCAATTCTTGTGCCTTTTCTTTTTCTAGATGTACTGCATTAGCTTGTAAATTATTGAAAAGAAGTGGTGGGAAATGGACTTGGCCCAGTGGTTAGGGCGCTCGTCTACCACATGGGAGGTCCGCGGTTCAAATCCCGGGCCTCCTTGACCCGTGTGGAGCTGGCCCATGTGCAGTGCTGATGCATGCAAGGAGTGCCCTGCCATGCAGGGGTGTCCCCCACGTAGGGGAGCCCCACGCGCAAGGAGTGCTCCCGTAAGGAGAGCCGCCCAGCGCGAAAGAAAGTGCCTGCCCAGGAATGGCGCCACCCACACTTTCCGTGCCGCTGATGACAACAGAAGCGGACAAAGAAACAAGACGCAGCAAATAGACACGGAGAACAGACAACCGGGGGAGGGGGGCGGAATTAAATAAATAAATAAATCTTAAAAAAAAAGAAAAGAAAAGAAGTGGTGATAGAGGGCATCTTGTCTTATTCCTGATCACAAAGAGAAAGCTGGTTGTTTATTTATAATCATATGGGAAATTTATTTAATGTTTAACATTTTTAAAATGTCATCATAATGCATGCCACGTGCAGAAAAGTGGACAAAACATAAATATTCAGATCAACAACTCATCACAAAGCAATCACCTGTGTAAGCATCACACAGGAGAAAGAGAATTTCCCCGGCAGCCCAGAAGCCTCTATTGTTCATTTTCCTCCTTCCAAGGTAACTACTATACTATGTTCTAAAACTATATTGTTCTTACCTGCTTTTGAACTTCATGTGAATGGAGTCATACACTATGTATTCTTTCACCTGCCTTCTTTTGCTCTACGTTATAAAATCATAAAACCCACATTGCGGGGCGTTCTTTAAATAGCCTGCATTCTTCAGGATGCCATGACCATGAAAGTCTTGGAAAAATTGAGGCATTGCTCCAGATTGAAACAAATTAAAGGGACCTAACAAATCAATGTGACCTGTGATCCTGGATTCGTTTCTTATCTATCAAGCACATTATTGGGACAATTGGCAAAGTTTGAAGGGGTCCTGTGGATTAAATGGTTGGTATTATTGTATTGATGCTAACTTCTGGATGTATGTGATTCTACTTGGGTAATATAAGTGTCCTTGTTTTAAAGAAACATACACTAAAATATTAAGAGGCAATGGGGCATCATGTCTGCAACTTACACTCAAATGATCAGAAAAAAATGCATATATATGTGTGTGTACAGGTGTGTATAGAGGAGAAGAGAGAAGGAAATAAGATAAATATGGTAAATGTTAATACTTGAGGAGTCTGGATTAAAGGTATGTGTTTGTTGTTTGTATTATTCTTGCAACTTTTTTCCCTAAGTTTAAAATTATTTCAAAATAAGAAATGGAAATAAAACACATGAGTAATTTCCCCCGGTATTAAAAATTCTGCCCTACTCTGAAGGTGTTCACAGGCAAAGACAGGAGTGCAGTCAGGCAGGAAATGGACAACGACATGAGTGAGCTTAGTACCGGGTTACAGCGACACGCTGGGGGAGCGGCCACGGGAAAGTAGACTGACACACCCACAGAGCTGGGGTAGGACAGCAGAGGAAAGGGAAGGCTTCCTCACAGAAGTAATGGGTGAGGTGATAATGTGAAGAAAGACTCAAAAGATGAACTGATGAGAGGGAGCAGTGTGCTAAAGGCACAGAACTGAGAGGGAGCCTGGTGAGACTGGGAAGCTGCACGTGGTTGTCACTGGCTTGGGCACAGGCTTCCCGTGTGGGAACAACAGAGCACAAAGCAGCCCAGACCCTATTCTGAAAGAGATGGTGCAACAGAGGATGTTGGACCTGGAGGAGACCTCAAAAATCATCTAGGCCAACCCCATTCCACACCTTCCTTATTAAACAGAATTTCTACTGCTGTTGTACAGCTACTTGTCTACAAACTCCTCCCAAATTACTGCATATACACACAAAAGAGATGAATTTATGACCAAAAACATGAGTTAAATAAGCAGTTTGAGACAAATGCATGAATAGTAATTTTCAAGATGAAAACAATGTGTGGGAAGAAAAACTCAAGCTATATTTCAAGCTCACATAAATATAGGAAAAGGGGTTTTAAGAATTAGTAGCTTCATTTTATATTAATATTTCTGAAATGAATCAAATTAGCAGACATGTGGGTGGTTTTGTTTAGTAAGTCAAAGAATATAGTGTTGAAAAAAAGGATAGGTACATAAGGAAAATATATACTTACTGAAATCCAAATGGGAAAAATATATATCACCCCAATTCCTAAAGGATACATATTTAGATCAAAAATACACAGAAGCAACACAAAGGGGCTATTTGGAAATTTTTTTAAAAAATGAACTCCTGTAGTGGGAAAAAAGTAATAAAATTATGAACTCATGTGTGGAGTAGTGCACGGAAGTGCAAGGTTTGGAAGCAAACATTGAGGTGGAATACACAAGGTCTTTGAGAACTTTTGCCAATAAATTAACCTCTCAGGGACCTGTTGTCAGGAAGGTTACGTGACAAATGGATGTAATATCATGTACATTCCCAATAAATATCACTTCCCTTTCTCCTTTTCTCTGTTATTTCTTCTTCCTCCCCATCAAAGCTGCAGCCTTATTTTCACAGATGACCAAAAAAAGTGCAAGACAAGATCCTCAAATTCCTTCGAGACCCAAAATAAAAGAATCATTCCCCAAATCAAAAGGGACAAGGAAACCACAAAATGTATCCATTCAATTGAGCTCTTGAAGCGTTGGGTCTATGGAAATCACTGCTATCCCCAGTTGCCTTATGCAAATAGACGATTTTACAAATCTATTCCAGACCTCTGCTGAAACTTCTGCCTCACTTAGGGAATTCGTTGCCATTAATACAAACTGAATTGCAGCTTTCCCTCCAACCAGTTGTGCATTAGGCTGTACACTCACTCTTTGGGAGGATGACTTGCAAAATGAGGCCAGAGAAGCAGAATGTCCACACATGAACAGAAGCCTTGTCCAGAAGATGACTTATATTAAAGGTGATCAAACTTTAGAAAAAAACAGAAAGCTCTATTATTGTTAGGAATATGTACAGCCAAATATGTGGCCCTTGCCAAAAGAGCTGGTGTGCTTTGTTGTGTTATGGTTTTTATGGTTGGTTTGTTTAACTCCACGCTCTATGGAACCCATTCTTAGAATGCCAGGTGTCATGACAAGTCCCCAATCTTGTGGGCCAATCTAAACCTGCCTGGGCTCAGAGACGGAGGGCATGCCATCCTGGAGCTGGCCTGGTTCCTTTTAGAATGGATTCAGGAAATGCACAGGCTTACCACTGATGAAGCACCCTCCCAAGGTCATAAGGTTGTAATGAGAATATATCCGAATTCCCTTCAGGGGAGTGTGCCAAGAACCTGGAAGAGGGCTAAGCAGTGTCTGGAGAATGGGTTGGCTATGAAGGACATAAGCAGCAGCCCTCCAGATTTGTCAGTCAGGGATCTAACAGGACTTAGAGAGAATAAAAGCACTCAAAGGAAATAAACCTTTCATGACCATCTTTAGGGTAGGTAGAAATAAAGAATTAAAGAGAAAAGATCTGTGCTCTGACAGAAGAGCTCAGCAGGTTTAAATCTTAGCGACCTTGGGTATTAAGCATGCCAGACATTGTGCTGAGTTCTACACTCACGATGTCCTTTAATCTTCATGACATCCTTGAGAGATCAGGGCTATCATCTCCATTTTACAGATGAGGAAACAGACTTAAAAATGTTGTGCAGCTAGCCCAAGACCCCACTGAAACCAGTAATGGATTCCACCTCACCATTGAGAAAAATCCATAAGAATCTTCCTAATAGGGTGTCGAGCTCACCATAGGCAATTAACCAGTGTTTAATAAATCAGAATAAGGACTGTACTGGATTATGAGACACCTGGCACTAACCAGCTGTGTGACTGTGGATAAGTTGCTGGACCTCTCTGGTCACAGTTTTCTCATATAAATGAGAGCTTTACATTAAATGCTCTCTGGGTTCTATGAATATATGATTAATAAATCATATGATGAGAAGCCATGCATCAAGTCTAAACCAAAGTCCCCACTGGAACTCTGACCCAATCCTCTTTAGCTGCCTGAAATAGCTTCTCTTTCCCAAGACAAAAGAAGCATTAAGGCCGGAAAGACATGCACATCTCCCTCTCCAGAATATCCAGTACCTTGGCTGGGAGGAGATGGCCTTTAACAGAGGGACACTTTGTCACAGCCTGACATCCCACTCTTGGTGACCAGATTGTCCTGTTTGTCTCAGTCAAGAGCACTGCTGCAGCTCTTGATTTTAAAGGACCTCAAGAATTCCTTCATTTGCATACAGGGCAACACTTATTGCCATGATGGAATGCAAAACATCAAACACAAAGTTTTTGCATTAAAAATTTTTTGATACCCCAATTTATTTTTACCTTAATTTTTCTGAATTAATATGTATTCTATATCTAACCTTTAAACTCATTGCTATATTCCATTTTACTATTAATGGAACCTGGCAATATATTGGGCTTCATTTTTATAGAAGTTTTGGATCACAGAGAGATTCAACAATGGCAGGGGAGAAATACTGGTGTGGGATGTTATTTATAGGGGACATATGGCTGGCAGGGAGTTCTCCAGGGCATATATCCAGGGTACATAAAAATGTTTGGATATTTTTATAGTGGTTACAATTAAAAACAACTGAGGGAGTGCTGAGTTCCTAGCCAGGGGAGCTCTATCACAGTCCCTAAAGGAACAGCAACAATCCCCCAAGTGCTACGGCAAGGACCAAAAAAGAAGGAAGGTCCAACAATGAGCCCTTGATACTCATGACAATGTTTGTAAGCCTGTGACCTGAAATAAGAAATAGGCCTAGAGCTGCAGGGTGCCTAAGAGTTACCTCCTGAGAGCTTCCATGTTGCTCAAATGTGGCCAGTCTAGAAGCCAAACTCAGCATGTAAATGTGTTGCCTTCCCCCCAGCATGGGACATGACTCCCGGGGATGAGCCTCCCTGGCGCTGAGGGCTTACTACCAAGTACCAGCTGATGATGTAACTAGAAAATGACCTTGAATAAAAGGGTCAACTAGGACCAGCAGAATATCTCAGTCTACATATAATACCAGGAGTTAAAAATGCTTTTTGACCTGAACAAAAAAGGGGAAATGGAGAGGACAAATGAGTTTATATGGCTATGAGTCTCCAAAACAGCCAGGAGACTATCAGAGGGGTTGCCCTTATGCACACCTCAGCAGAGTCCCAGAGAAAGACAAAGTGGATGCGACCCCAGGTATTGGTTCTTCTGAGGGCTACAGAGACCCACAGGTTCTATGGTCATGGCAGATGGCGTTCAGTGCCATGTCAGTTGGCCCTACTTTGAAGTTTGTGTTTCTGTGTGATGGAGCTGGACTCAGATGTGATCTTTGTTCACAAGCTTCTCCTGTTACTTTTACTGGATCTGTAGTTGGTGCTGGGGTTTAGTGTATACCCAGGGGACCTGAATCTCTGGACTGACTGTGTGATAGCCAGGCCCTGAACCTCAACAGACTTGCAACTCCTACACTCTGGTTTATTGGACTTACTCCACTCAGCTAACATGGAGGTGAAGAAGGTCAGCCACCACACCAGGGAACCAAGAGTGCCTACAACTGAAAGCAGGAGAATTGCATTCAGCATCCATGTAGAATCTAAGCCCCCTCTTGATATAGATGTGGAGTGGACACAACCATTCTAAGGTCCACAGGATGGAGGAATAGAGTATGGATTAGAGTGGACTTACTGATATTCTATTCATGAACTATTGTGATTAGTAATCAAAGAAAATGTGGCATTGGTGTGGAGAATGTGGCCGTGGTGGCTGCTGGGGTTAGGGAGTGGGAGGAAGAGATGTGATGTGGGCATTTTTGGGGGTTAGAGTTGTCCTGGGTGGTGCTGCAGGGACAGTTACCAGACACTGTATGTCCTTCCATGGCCCACTGGGTGGACTGTGGGAGAGTGTGGGCTATGGTGTGGACCATTGACCATGAGGTGCAGCAGTGCTCAGAGATGTATTCATGAAATGCAATGAGTGTCTCATGATGACAGAGGAGGTTGTTGTTATGGGGGGAGGAGTGGAGTGAGGGGAGTGGGGGGCATATGGGGACCTCATATTTTTTTTAATGTAACATTAAAAAAACAAATAAAGACAAAACAAAAACAAAAACAAAAAAATAAAAATAAAATTAAAAAAAAAAAAGAATTCCTTCAGTCTTTGCAGAGCCTAGTGAATACTGCCTGGCAATTGAAATGCAGATATCTTTTCCACCAAAATGACCACATAAGGAGATGAAAAGCCTGTTAGAATGTGTTAACCTATATTCTAGATTCTGACTCTGAATTTGTTTATTCTAATTGTTTCAAATCAGTGAGATCACACAATATTTGTCCTTTTGTATCTAGCTTATTTCACTCAACATAATGTTTTCAAAATTCATCCATGGTGTCTCATTTATCAGGACTTTATTGCCTTAACAGCTGAATAATATTCCATTGAATGTATATACCACATTTTACTTATCCATTCATTGGTTGATGGACATTTGGTTTGCTTCCATCTTTTAGCAATTGTGAATATCCTGCTGTGAATGTTGGGGTGCAAATATCTGTTCAAGCCCCAGCGTTCAATTATTTGGGGTACATACCTAATAGTATGTACTATAGAGGGATGCCAAGTCATATGGTGATTCTATACTTAGCTTTCTTAGGAACCACCAAACTGTCTTCCACAGCAATTGCACCATTTTACATTGCTGCCAACAATGAATGAGTGTTCCTATTTCTCTACATCTTCTCCAACGCTTTCTATTTTCCCCTTTTTAATAGTAATCATTCTAATGAGTGTGAAGTGGTATCTCACTGTGATATTGACTTGCATTTCCCTGAGAGCTAATGATATTGAACATCTTTTCAGGTGCTTTCTGGCCATTCATACATTTTCTTTGGAGAGATGTCTGTTTCAATCTTTTGCTCACTTTTTAATCAGGTTGTCTTTTTGTTAAGTTGGAGGATTTCTTTAAATATACTGGGTGTTAATCCTTTATCAGTATGATGTTTTCAAATATTTTCTCCCATTGTATAGCTTGTCCTTTTACATTTTTTATTTTGATGAGGTCCCATTTATCTATTTTTTTTGTCTGTTGCTTGTGCTTTGGATGTAAAGTCTAAGAAAGGTCCTGAAGATGCTTCCTTACGTTTTCTTCTGGAGTTTAATAGTTCTCTCTCTTATATTTAGGTCTTTGATCCATTTTGAGTTAATTTTTATATATGGTGGGAGGAAGATGTACTTTTTTTTTTTTTTACAAATGAAGATCCAGTTTTCCCAGAAGCATTCGATGAAGAGACTATTCTTTCCCCATTGAATGCTCTTTGCCTCTTGTGAAAAATCAGTTGGCCATACATGTGAGGGTTGATTTCTGAGCTCTTGATTATATTCCATTGGTCTAAATGTCTATCCTTGTGCCAGTACCATGCTGTTTAGATTACTGTGACTTTATAATAAGTTTTAAGATCAAGAAGTAAGAGTCCTCCAAATTCATTCTTTTTCAAAATGGCATTAGCAATTCAGGGCTCCTTACCTTTCCATATAAATCTGATGATGGGTTTTTCCATTTAGGCAATGGAGGTTGTTGGAATTTTGATTGAGACTGCGGTGAATCTGTAAATTTCTTTGGGTAACATTGACATCTTAACAATATTTAGTCTCCCAATCCATGAACACGGAATATCCTTCCATTTATTTGGGTTTTCTTTAATTTCTTTTAGCAATGTTTAGCAATAGTTTTCTGTGTACAAGTCCTTTACATCCTTGATTAGAGTTATTCCTAGATATTTGATTCTAGTTACTATTGTGAATGGAACTTTTTTCTTGATTTTTCTTCTGATTGTTCATTGCTGGTATATAGAAACATTAGTGATTACTGGGTGTTGATCTTGTACCCTGACACTTTGAATACATTCATTAGCTCAAGAAGCTTTCTTGTGGACTTTTCAGGATTTTCTGTATATAGGATATCATCTGTAAATAGGGAAAGTTTTACTTCTTTTCTATTTTGTATGCCTGTTATTCCTTTTTCTTGCCTAATTGCTCTGGCAAGAATTTCTAGCACAATGTTGAATAACAGTGGTGACAGTGGACATCCTTGTCTTGTCCCAGATGTTAGAGGAAAAGTTTTCAGCCTTTCACCATTAAGATGTTAGCTGTGAGCTTTTCATATACACCCTTTGTAATGTGGAGGAAGATTCCTTCTATTCTTAGTGTTCTGAGTGTTTTTATCAAGAAACTATTTTGTCAAATGCCTTTTCTGTATCCACCGAGATAGTCATTTGGTTTATTTTTCCTTCATTCTGTTAATGTGGTCTATTACATTAATTGATTTGCTTATGCTGAGCCAACATTGCATGCCAGGGATAAATCCCACTTGATCATGGTATATAACTCTTTCAATATGCTATTGAATTCAGTTTGCTAGTATTTTGTTGAGAATATATGCATCTATATTCATAAGAGATATTGTTCTGTAGTTTTCTTTTCTTGTGGTATCTTTATCTGGCATTGGTATGAGACTGATATTAGCCTCATAGAATGATGTTTTAGTTTACCAAAAGGCTGCCAAAGCAAAGTACCAGAAAATGTGTTGGCTTTTATAAAGGGAATTTATTTGGGGTAAAAGCTTACAGTTCCAAGGCTACAAAAAGTCCAAACCGAAGCACTATCAGAGATGCTTTCTCACCAAAGTCAGCTACTGTTGATCCTGGCGTGTTGCCACAGGGTGAAGCAAGATGGCTGCTGATCTCTGTCCAGGCTTCAACCTTCCCCTCTGGGTTTACCTTTCCTCTTAAACCATTCCAAGGGCCCAGCTTCTTGGGGCTTCATTCTTAAGCAAAACTGTAGTCCTCTCTCTCCTGGCATAGAGCTTGTTTCTTTCCAGGCCTCCTATATCAGTCTCAGCTGTTCCACTGTCTTCCCAAGTTCAGCTGTAAACCATCAGGTAAATGGCTTATCTCTCCCTGGAACCTCAGCTGTTTGAGGCTCTCCTGTCACATGGCAGGATCAAGGATGACAGAGTGTTCCCTGTGCTTGTCTGAGTGAGTCTTTTCTCTGTGTTTCTGTTTATATCAGACCCAGCAAAGCAGGGGGGAACTCCACCTGAGTCACACCCCACTGAAGTAGTCCAATCAAAAACCCTAAAGTGATCTTATCAAATAATCTAAGCAAAGTACCCTCAGCTGAATTTAATGCAATCAAAGGGCACTAAACCCAGAAGAATAGATTCATTTACAAATATAATCTTTCTCTTTTGGGCATTCATAAACTAATCTCAAACTGCCACAAATAAGTTAGGTAGTAAACCTTTCTCTTAAAATTTCTTGATAGAGTTTGAGTAGAATTGGAGTTGTCTTCTTGGAATGTTTGGTAGAATTCTCCTGTGGAACCATCTGTGATGGTTAGGCTCATGTGCATCTTGGTCAGGTAACAGTGCCCAGTTGTTTGTTTAAGCAAAAACTGACCTGTTACTGTGAGGACATTTCATGGACATAAATCTTGAGTAAGTTGATTGCATCTATAGCTGAGTACATCTACAATCAACTGAGGAGATTGCCTTCAGCAGAGAAGAGATCTTATCCAATCAGTTGAAGGCCTTAAGGAGAAGTGATGGTTTCAGCAGTCAGAAAAGAGAATTTCCATTGTCACTTCAGCCAGCCAGCTTCTCCTGGGAAATTCATTAAGGACCTTCATTGGAGTCCTAGCTTGTAGCCTGCCCTTTGAAATTTTGACTTGTGTACCCCCAGTCACATGAGACAATTTTATAAAATCTCATAATATTTACAAATATAACCAGTCAGTTCTGTTTCCCTAGAGAACCCTGTATAATATACCATCTGGTCTTGGAGATTATGACTACTAATAAAATCTCTTTACTAGTAATTGATTTGTAGAGATCTTCAATTTCTTCTTGAGTCAATGTAGGTAGTTTTAGTGTTTCTAAGAATTTGTCCATTTCATTTAGGTTGTATCCACTTTTATAATTCTTTATTTCAGCAGGGTTAGTAATGACCTTTTTATTTCTCATTTTTCATTTTCGGTATCTTCTGTTTTTCCTTTGTCAGTCTCACTAAAGGTTTGTTGATTTTGTTGATCTTTTCAAAGAACCAACTTTTAATTTTGTTGATTCTATTTCTTTTTGTTTTCTGTTTCATTTATCCCTGCTCTAATCTTTATTTCCCTCCTTCTGCTCAGTTTGGGTTTAATTTGCTTTTTTAGTTCTTCCACTTTTGAGATAAGGTCTCTTATTAGAGACATTTCTTTTCTTTAACTGTAAGCATTTAGAGTCATAAATTTTCCTCTCAGCACCAACTTCACTGCATTTCATAAGTTTTCACTTTTCATTTGCCTCAAGGTATTTCCTAATTTCAATTCCTTTTTAACCCATTGGTTATTTAAAAGTATGTTGTTTAATTTCCATATATTTGTGAATTTTCCCTTTCTCTATTACTGAGTTCTAGTTTCATTCTGTTGTAGTCAGAGAATATAAGTCGTTTGATTTCAATATTTTTGAATTTGTTAAAACTTGTATTGTGACCCAACATATAGGCTATACTGGACAATGATATGTGCACTGGAGAAGAACGTATTCTATTTTTGTTGGGTGAAATGTTCTACATATGTGTTAGGTCGAGTTGGCTTAGTGTATCATTCAAGTCCTGTACTTCCTTATTGATCTTCTGACTAGATGCTCTTTCCATTATTTAGAGTAGTGTGTTAAAGTCTCCTACTATTAAAGTGGAATTGTTCATTTCTCCCCTCAAATCTATCAGTATCTACTTCACATGGTTTGGGGCTCTACTGTTAGGTCCATGTATTTCATAAGTGTTACATATTCCTGTTGAATTGTCCCTTTATCAGTATGTAATGAGCATCTTTGTCCCTTTTTTTATTTAGAGTCTATTTTATCCATATTAGTATAGTCACACCAGCTCTCTTTTGTTTACTATTTGCAGGGTATATTTTTTTCCATCCTTTCACCCTCAGCATACTGGTTTCTTTGATTTTAAGGTCAGTATTTTGTAGACAGCATATAGCTGTGTCTTGCTTTTTCATCCATCTTGCCAATCTCTGCCTTTTGACTGAAGAGTTTAATCCATTAAAGTCACTACTGATAATATAGGTCTTTCTACCATTTTGCTATTGATATTTAGCCTTTGTAACTCTTACTTCTGTCTTATCCCTCATTTCCATTAATGCCTACTTTTTATTTATTTACTTTTTTGTGTTGTACTATATTGAGTGCCTTCTCATTTCTATCTGGATATATTTTTCATCCATTTTCCTTGAGGTTACCATGGGGTTAAAATTTAACATCTTAAATCTATCACAATTATGTTTGTTTGATACCAACTTAACTTCAACAACACACACATATATTTTTCCTATACCCCTCTTTTACTCCATATTTTTGTACTTTTTACCACTGATATCTTTGTATATTGTATGTCTAAAAACATAGTTTATCATTATCCTTTATACATTTGTATTTTGGCAATAGTATTGGTATATATAATTACCCAAATGGTTCCCTTATTGCAGGCCTTTATTTCTTTATGCTGCTTTGAACCACTGTCTAATATGCTTTCCTTTCAGTCTGAAGTTCTCCCTTTAGCACTGCTTGTCGGGCAGGTCTACTGGTAATATACTCCCTTAGCTTTTGTACATCTAAGAATGTCTTCAATCCTCCCTCATTTTGAAAGACAGTCTCACTGGATATGAAATTCTTTGCTAGCAGTTGTTTTCCTTTAGCACTTTAAATATTTCAACCCACTGCCTTCTCACCTTCATGGTTTCTAATGAGAAATCTGTACTTAATCTTATTGGTATTCCTATGTATATAACATTTCTTTCCTCTTGCAGCTTTTAGAACTTTCTTCTTGTCCTTGGCATTTGATAGTGTAATAATTGTATGTTTCTTCATGTTTATCCTGTTTGGTGTTCTCTGAGCTTCTTGGATGTGCATAATCACATCTTTTGCTAAGTTTGGATGTTCTCAGTCATTATTACTTTGACTGTTCCTTCTGACACTTTCCCTCTTTCTTCTCCTTTTGGGACTCCCATAATGTATATTTTGGAGCACTTGATTGTATACCATAGCTGTCTAAGGCTCTTTTCACTTTTAATAATTTTTCTTTGTGCTCCTCAGCCTGACTCATTTCAAGTCTCTTGTCTTCAAATTCTGTCAGTTCCATTCTACTCCTGGCATTTTTCGTTTCAGTTATTGTGGTCCTCAACCCCAGTAGTTCTGTTTGGTTCCTTTTTAATTTTTTCTTTCTTAGACTCTCATATTGTTCATTCATTGTTTTCCTAATATCCTGTGGTTCTTTCTTTGTACTTTCTTTCCTCATCTTAAGCATTTCTAAGATCATGTTTAAAGGGCTTTGTTCAGTATTTCCACATTCTTGTCTTTTATGGTGCCTTCTGTATTCCCATCCTCTTCCTGGGGTGTGCCATCTTTTCATGTTTCTCTTATACTTTTTTTGCACGCTGTACAGTTGAATATTTTAAAATGTTAATCCTGGGATTTATTCTGTTTCTTGGTTTTGTAATCAGCTGGTGAAAGGCAGAGATTTTCTTTGAGCTTCAGCCCTCCTATCAGGAAGTTCTTCCCAAGGCAAATGCACTGTGCAGGGCTTTCCTTGTCTTACTGGGCCTCTGCCTTGTCCTGGGCTTTTGCTTGTTAGTTATTCTGTAGTTCCCCCATATAAAGGAGTTTGGTTGGTCCCTCTATTTCCCAGGGGATAAACTTCCCTCTCTTCTGTATATGAAGCAGATAGGCATTTGTCCAAGACTCTCCACCTCTATGGGTTTTTATACTCCTTTTGTTGTCTCATGCTGCATTTGCCTGGACAGCAAATTCTGGGAGGAAAATTACCCTAAGAAGACTTTTCCTATTTGGTCTTTTCCAGTCAAAACAGGGCTAGGGACCCACAAAGGGGGCAGAGTCCAGCTCCAGAGTGCCCTGTACAGGGGGTCAGGAAAGACACCATCATTTCAACAGCTCGCCAAAGCTGAGCTTTCCAGGCCTGCCCAGCAAATGCAACCCTTCAGCTGACTGTCCCCCGAAGCCCTGAGGAAGCCCTGAGTGTTTAAACCTCCACTGCCTCTGACCCTGTCTGGCATGGGCTGAAACAATGGCTGCCCTCAGAGCCCTGACCAAGCAACCCAAATTTGCTAATCAAAAGCCATGTTCAATGAGTGTCATGCATACCCATGTTCTGGACCCCATGGCAGCCTGCCAGGAGAGTGAGAGATAAGTGCCAGTAACTGCCACGTGGAGAGAGCAATTTACAGTTCTTTACCATAATTTATCAGTCTCTACCTCCCTCTCTTCTCTGGATGCTGTACAGTGTTCTTCTGGCCTCTGGAGTTGCAAAATTGTTTTTTCAGACAGTTCCTCCCTGTTTAATAGCTGTTTTGGTGGAAGGACTGAGTCCTGGAACTCCCTACTCTGTCATCTTCCCTGGAAGTTCTCCTTTAGTAGGACTTTTTGATGAGGCTACTTTAGTGAAGGTGTGACCCACCTCATTAAGGGTGGGTCTTAATCCTCTTACTGGAGTCATTTAGAAATAGAATGACTACAAAGAGGAAAAAAGACATGGAGGGAAGAAGCTGAAATCAATGAAACATGGAAGAGAAAGGAGAGACCAGCAGATGCTATCATGTGCCTTGCCATGTGGCAAAGCAGCCAAGGATCACTGGCAATTAGACTTCAGGAAGAAAGCATTGCCTTGTTGGTGCCTTGATTTGGATGTTTTCCTGGCCTCAAAACTGTTAGCTAATAAATTCCAATTGTTTAAGCCAACCCATTTCATGGTATTTGCTAGAGCAGGCTAGGAAACTAAAAGAGATGCTTAAAAAAATAACCAATATACTAATACATTAAATGAAGAATAAATTATGAGAATGTATTTTTTAGTAATGCTTATCTATAATAATTACACCAATGATGATTTTTCCTCTTTAGACTTTATGAAAAATGTAACTTGAACAGACTCTGTGTAGATCTGGGACAGATCATTTATCTGAGAGAAAAGAAGATGGATTTCCTGAAAATCTAAATATGTTTGCATCAGAGCTTAGTGTGAGCCTTAACCCAGTTCCTAGAACTGGATGAAAGGATCAATCCTTCCATCAACAGACATCTATGAGAAATATGCTAACCATCACAGCCCTAGATCTGAGAGATGAAGTTAATCCATGATCTAATTACATGCCCCAGTTGGAAGGAGAGAGTTTAACATGGAAGAGTGATGGTTGAGTTATTAAATGATTCTTACTGAAAATAAAGTCATACATGGAATTAAATTCAGAATATCACTCTTCCTTGACATTGGCCAGTTCTGTGGCCTCTATTCAGACAAGGTTATGTCCTTTCAAAACAGATATCAGAAAGAAGTTATAAGACTCTTCCAAAACCTACACAGGCAATGTATTTAAATGGAAAGGTCAGTTGAACTTAGAATGGACACCTAGCTTTGCCCGTAGTATCTCTGGTACCTCGGTCAGGCCACTTATCCCTCTGAGCATCATTTTGCTCATTAGAAAAGTGGAGATAACAACTCTTTTCACATACTGTTGAAAGTGTATATTCAATAAATGTTACTTTTCTTCTTTCAAGGGAGGCCAATAGGGTAAAAGACCTGATAAGGAAACTTCCTAAGTTGGGAAGAAATTGGGCAGATTTTCAACTGGAGAAGTTTTACTGTTGGGATAAATTGGTTGTAGAAAGGAAGAGCCAAGGTAAGACTCCCCAAAATTGGAATCTCTGTCAAAATATGCTAATTCTAAAAAAATTTACTGCTTCTAAGTATTTATTGAGCATCTACTAGGTAACAGCCACTGTCCTAAGTCCTGAGAGTAACAAGACAGATAACCCTGGACCTCAGAGAGCTCACAAGCTATTGTGATGTGATTAGCACTTTGAAAGGGGCTATGGGACACATGGGAACAAGAATCTAGTCTAGACTGTCACAGATGGCCTACTAGAGAATGTTCTATTTATGCTGAGAATGAATAACTGAATGAATGAGGATAAAATGGCAGATTTTGTATTTTCCCCCACCATACAAATTCCACAGATATTTCTTGCATGCCTATCATGTGTGAGGCCCTGGGGAGACAGAGATGAAAAGGAAAATACAAAGATTCCCTGGTCCCCCAAAGTCTCAAAATCCATAGGAAGAGAACAAAATTTGCCAAGATGCCAAACAAGTAGTATAAATAAAGGGCTTTGGGAGCATAGAGGAGGAAGTGGTAGATCTGCTTCTAAAGGGACATAAACAACATGCCAAGGAGAAGATCCCCCATTGGGGTTTGGATGGTTCTTCCACGTAACCTCCTGAGCTTTTCTACTGCAAATATAAGTGATGCCTGCAGTGCCAGCTGGTATTGCTAACAACTTGAGGCATTAATGTAATACAGTGATGCCCTCAGAAAATAAATAGAGCTGATAAAGAAATTAACGTGTTCAAAAATAAATGCATCATCTGCTGACTTGTTCACATCCCCTTCACACACAATGAGATTTACTCAGAGTTAGAAAGAAAGAATACAGCCTTAAAGTTGAATTCCCATATGATAGCCAGGGGAAAGGTCAGTGTCCCCTCCCCAACCTCATGTGCCAACCGACTACAGACTCTCCATTTCCAAGGCCCTGTCCAGTTTTAAAAATACCTTCACGTTAATATTTTCATTGATTCCACCTAAAAGTAAACAGTACAGATATTTTTATTTCTACCACACAGAATAGGAAGCTGAGACTCAGAGAGAATAGGTCATTTCTAGAATCACATGGCTGGAGAATGGTGAAGGGAATATTAGAAACCAATTTTCTGAATTTCATTCTAGTGAGCCTTTAATACCCCAGAGCAGTATTTCTCAAAGTATAATGTACACATGAATTACTTGGGGACCTAAACACAGAGTCTGGTTTATAAGCCTGGGATGGGGCCTGAGAGCCTGCATTTCCAGCTGGTTGCAGTACTGATGCTGCTGGTCCATGAGCCACACTGTATGTAACGAGGAGAAAGGACACTCTTTCCAATGGAAGATAATTCTAGTCTGTATTTCCTAAAAGACATTACTTCAAATGGTTATGGCAGTTACTGATACTACATGTCTTTTTAAAACTCAAAACAGTGGCTCCTCAACAACTTTTACCTGAGAAATACCTATTTCCTTTTGACGTTTCAGTGGCCATGGAAGACTTGTTATAATTCATCTTCCTCAGTCTTCTTTCTCATCTGTCTCTTCCAGCCTTTTCTGTCTCTGCCTTGATCTTGGTCTCTCTGATTCTGTTTCTCTTTCATGCTTGATCACCAAACCATATCCTTGAATTACAATTACCTAATAATGGCTCGCATTTTGCACTCCCCATTGTGTTCTGCTTTCTGACCAAAGGCCAACTCACCGCACTCCCTTTCAATGTAATAGGCAATGACAATTCATCGTCATAATTAATTGGCCAGTCAATATGTATTCATTAGCTATTCCAATGTATTCAGGAGGCACTGTGTTTCTGGATAACCTGCCTAGAAATGACATGTAATGATTTGAGACATGAGAAACGTGACACTAAGAAATGGAATGAGAGCAAATTCCAAGTAAATCAAAGTGTACTCTTAGAGGAATGGAAAGAAAATGTTCATTGCTGTGAAGCATGGAAAGAAATATTAAACATAGTTATTGCCCTCTGGTACACTTTAAATCTAGTTGATAAATTGACATTTGTATTTATTGATGGTAGTGGTCCATTGTTAGTATTTTTGTTCTATCTTGCCATCCAACATCCATTTCCTATTTTGTAGCGGGACAGAAGAGCGCGTAGGCTCTCTCCCTGGATTTGAATTTTGAGCATAATGACAAAAACATTGAAAGTAGTTGGAGCTAATGCCCTGAATGGCAGTTCCCTGAAACAATTCTCCTTCAGTTCTCAGCAGAGATGGTTTGTCTCCTAATCTGCGTCTATTTCTTCAGCTTTCCTTTGATTATGTGAGTAATACTACAGCCTTCCAATAGATTCCTGTTCTTTGTAAGTTGGCCAGAATCAGTATCTGTTGCTTAAAACCAAAGAATTCTCATTGATATTAACACCCTGTTTTGGGCTAGTGTCTATGTTATATGCTTTTGTATATTATCTAATTTAATCACCACTAAAACCAAAAGAGGTTTTGATGAGGCAGAGTCCAAAAAAGAATATTGTCTGTCCCAATCTGAGTCTGAATGAATTGGAAGAAAAAAAGATAAAGGTACCAAACATATCATCTTCATTACTGATAAAGTCTAGGTTACAGGATAGAGCACATATTTTCAGATGAAGGCTTTCCCAATACTGTACTCCAGAAGCAGATAAACTCACACAGGTATTTCTGGGCCACAGCAGATCTCCCAGTGCAGAGCCAATCCTCCACACAACATAAAGCAGGAAGCAACAGAGAAATAGAAGTGTAGTAGGCTGAAGAATGGACTTTAAAGATATCCAGGTCCCAATCCCTGGAACCTGTGACTACTACCTTTTATAGCAAGAGACTTTGGAGATATGATTAAAGTAAGGACATTAAGATGGGGAGGTTATCCAGGTGGGCCCTTAAATGCAATCATAATTGTCCTCATAAGGAGGCAGATGGAGATTTGACACAGAAGGCAATATGCTATCCTGCTGGCTTTAAATAAGGGGAAAGAGCCTTGAGCCAAGGAATGCAAGGAAGGCAGCTGGAGAAGCCGGGAAAAGACAAAAAAAGGGATTCTCCCTAAGAGCTTCTAGAGGGAAATGTGGCTGTGCCCACACCCTGATTTCAGCCCAGTGAAACTAATTTCAAGTTTCTGACCTCCAGAGCTATAGGAGAATTAATGTGGTCATTTGTCACAGCAGCTACAGACAGCTGATTTAGCTTGCTTCCTATAGGCAGTTCATTCTCAAGGGGAAGAAATGGAGAAACTGAGTCAAGCATGCTCAAATTAATTTTCCAAGTCAATCATTCCATTCTCCCAACTCTCCCCCACAAGTACAGTAAGTAAAAGGGAGGAAAGAGACTAGGCTGTTACCCAATGGAGCTCCTTCACAAAGGAGTAAATTCCTGGAGAGGGGAAGAATCACTCTTCCCAACAGGCCTGAGTAGCCCCCACTTTAATAATCTTACTATGCTCTAGAAATTTGCTAAACACTTATATGGATTACCTCATTTAATTCCCACAACCACCCTCAGAAATATCCACTACTAGTATGCCCATTTTACAGATGAAGAGAGTCAGGCTTGGCAAGATTAAGTAACTTTCCAGGGGACTCAGGTAAAGCCAATATTCAAAAGTAGAAACAGTGTCACCCCCCACTCTGTGTCTTAAATCCTTTTATCAGAAGAGCCTCTCTGAGAAGGAAACTAATGCTGAGGGAAGTTAGTTCATGCAGATAATAATTGGTAGAGGCAGATTTCAAACCTGAAGCCAGATCTGTCTGACTACAAATACCACATACTTAATAGCTCTGCAAATGCACAAAGATTTAAGGAAAATCTGAGTGCCAAGACATATGGAGACTCTGAAAAAATAGACAAGGATTAGGCTGGAGCACGCATTAAAGCTACATGGAAGGATAGTGCTTTGAGCTGGACTTTCAAAGATGGGCGGGATATACTTTGGAGAAGTTGTCTCAGTCTGAGAGACCAGCATGAAACCTGGATTGCCAAGCAGGAGGTAAGCTTAGAAAGCATTGAGTCTATGAGGAAGGTAAGGAAACCAAGATCCCAAGAGGTGGAGTGGGTAGAGGAGGAAGAGGTAAGAAATCCAGATCGAATGAAAGGGCTATATGTGAGGGGATCAGAAATAAAGTTGAACAGATGAATCAAGACCAGTTGTGGAGCTTTTATGCCAAGTGAAAAAGTTTGGTTTGGAAGATTGTTGAGGAAAGATTTAGAGAGAACAACCTGACAAAGAACCAGTCAGTGACTCCCATCGTGGTGTGGAGAGGGAAGAGCCAGAATTTAAGAAACCCAGTGAAGAGTCCAGCGGAGATTGTGAACTAGGCTGGTGAAATAAGTGTGGAAAGGAACTGTTGAATTGGAGAGCCATATTGAAAAGGAAACACTGCAGTTTGAGGATATGAATGATTTATGGGATGAAGAGAGAGAAAATGAAAACTACTAGTTTCTAAACTAAGGGACTTGAAAATATCACTTGGCAAAATTGGAGGAACAGAAATTTGCCTTTGGAATCCTCTGTCTTTCATTCCAAGTCCCTAACCCCTTCATCCAACAACCCTCATGCTTATCCACCTTTACCTCAACCAATAACTGGTCTCAAAGGATCTAATTAATTCCACAGTAAAGCGTGCTTGATGGGAAAAGGGTAAGCATTACCACTCTCAGCAAAAAGAATTATTGACATTTAAAAGATTTTTTAATCACCCCAATTAGAGAAATCCAGGCATGTGCAGCCAGCAGAAAAGGAATCTGAAGGAAAAGGAAGGTCTTCTGCATGTCAGGATTGATGCCACGTCAGGGGCTTCCTATTGCCTGGGGCGTCCAATGACCAGGCGCCCTGCAAGGTGCTTTACACACATGAATGCATTCAATCCTCAACAACCGTATGGCAGATAATGTCATCCTCAGCCCAGAGGTGTGGAATGAGGCATAGAGGGATTGTACAACCCATCCCAAATCACAGTCAAAGAGTGACAGAGCTGGAATGGGAACCCAGGCAAGCTGGCTCTTAGAAAATTAGTCCTGACAACAGAATGAGAAATTGGGGCCAGGTGAAGAAATCATTTAAAAGTGAAAAGAGCACTTTTAAAAGTTTTTTAATAGTATAAATTCTTTTTATTTCAAATTAAATCGTACCCAAAACCTCAACCTATATAAAAAAAGCAGCTATGCTAAGCAAAGAAGACAGAGTGGGAGTAGGGAGTCTGGAGCACCTCCATTTCGACCTGTCTTTGGTCCCACATTGCTGCCTCCTCAGCAACTACAGACTCCAAAGAACCCCAACTGAAAATGATTACAGTTAAAGGCAGTGATTACTCTCCCTCCTGCTCTCCTACATGTTCAAAAATGGACACAAGGAAAAGTGGAGATTGAAACACCAGCCTTATTTATAGGTCTCTACTAATGGCTACATGAGAAAATTCTATGGAGCTTCCCACTCTCCTCTCTGAACCAAACTCACTCTACTGATGCAGTTGGAGACTCGAGGTACAAGCATCCAGTTTGAACCAGTCAGGGAAACCTGGACAGATATGGGCAGGTCAGAGGTCAAGAGAACAAGACGTAAGAGTCTTGGCTATACATGAATCCTGTCCAATGGAGAAATGTCAGGTTTTCATTATGCTAAGGCATCTTACACATCACTGGTGGAGAGGGGTAAAGGCAGGGCAAGTTGTACAAATCTAGATGTACAACAATTCACATAGAATACAATTTGAATGGTCCTCCTTGGGTGGAAAGGTCAGGGATATATTCAAAATACATAATGACCTATACAACTGTAGTAATTTGATATTATTTATGAATTCCAAAAAGAAAAATATAGATTATGTTTATAAACTGGTTGGTTCCTCTGGTGTGATAACCCTTTGATTGTATTAGATTCAGCTGAGATGTCAAATTATGTTCAGACTAGGGCTCTGATTCAACCAGTCATTAGAGTACAATTCAGCAGCAAGTCCCCGGGCTGATAAAACAGACTCACAAGGAAGTAAACACACAGAAGCAGATATACAGGGAGAGAGAGTGCTCCATAGACAGCCCCAGGAAGAGAGATGAGCCTGACAATCTACAGCTGACCTTGTGGAGAGATCAGAGCAGCAGAGCGCCGCCCCCAACGCCCCAACCCCAAAAAAAAACAAACTCTGGGGAGACTGATAATATTTATGCCAGCCTACTGCTGAGATGGAAAAAGCTTGGACCATGGAGCCTTAAGAGGAAGGAGGAGGCCGAACTCTCACAGATATCGCCCACCATCTTGCATCAACATGTGACAATGGACTTTGGGTGAAAAAGTACCTCATGTTTCTTTAGGGCCTAGTAACTGTAAACTTATACCCCAAATAAATCTCCTTTATAAAAGCCAACAGAGTTCTGGTACTTTGCATCAGCACCCCTTTGGCTGACTAATACAACAGCCTAATGATCAATCAATCAAAATGGAACCTGGATAGTAAATGGTTTTACCTATGCATACGACCGAGATGTCAACCAGGAGGGAACAAGGTAGGAATGGTGCCTGCGTTAAAGGAAAAGCTTGGTCATATTAAAGTACATTGGAAAGCACGGGAGTATAACATTTCTGCCAGGCTAACTTATAGGTCACCAGTCAGCCTGTATATGGGTTGGATGCCCACCTTGGTCCAGTCAGCTTATATCCACACAGTGACTTAAGCAGAAGTAGCACCTTAGATGAGGCTATGGAGTTGAGAGGTGACCTGAAGCTCAGCCTTTTCAATCCACCTTCATGTGTCCAGAACTTCTTTAAAGTTCAGTTCAAAAGCTGCTTTTCCATCAAGAATTCCCTGTTTATCTTGAATGGAAACATTGCTTCCCTTCTATATAAGCCCTCATAACAATTTATATCTCTTATGGTACTTTGCCCTTTTTACCTTAAGTTATGCTTTTTAATGCACATCCCCTTAGACTGTGAGCTCCTTTGTTGAACAGACTGTGAGATACTTAAGGGCAGGAAATATATGCCTTATTCACTGCTGTATCCCAGTGGCTCTCAGCTGGAGTGATTTTTGGTTGTCACAACTGGAGGGTGGGACTACTGGCATCTCGTGGGAAGAAGCCAGGGATGCTGCTAAGCATCCGACAATGCACAGGACAGCCACCTTCCCACTACCAAGCTCTGTGTGTCCAAAATGTCAGTAGCGCCAAAGTTGGGAAACCCTACTCTAACCTTAGTGCTTGGCACAAAATAGGTGTTCAGTAAATGTTTGTTCAGTGAATAAATGGATGCTTGGATGGTTTGTATTTTCCAAAGTAGCTGAACTCTCTTGCCTGAATTCCTTCAGTATGGATTGATTCAGGTATGGTATGATTGACTGTCTCTGGACTGATGGCTCATCATGACTACCTGTGATCTGTAAGATGATGTGATTCACCTGCTTCCTTCTCCCCTTCAATCATTCTCCATTGTTTATAGATGAAAGTGTATATTCCTAAGGATGACAAGCAAGGCTTCCATGATCAATTTGTCCAGTTTACTTTTATGTAATCCCTACCAAAGAGACTAATTGGTTGTTCTTTTGTGATATTCTCTTGTGTCCATTACTCCTGTATGTAATTAAGAAATTACATCATAATTATTTGCTTTTACCTATATTCCCCCCAACTAGACTTTGAGCACCTTTAAGGTATCTCCCCAGCATCTAGGACCATTTCCCATCTTGGCACACGAGAGGTACTCTGTAGTTTGATGAATGAATACATCAAGAATGAATGGGTGGATGGTCTAAGAATAACCCCATCTGGAGCTAGATTAGACTAGATGACAATCCTCTGAGGTTTCAGGTCTAAACCTACAGATGTTGGACAAATCATTTGGATCTGTAGATTGACATATAAACTGAAAAGTCATAAAAAGGTTATAATGAGTAACATACATACATTTCTGCATGTTGCTAATAAATGAAGTCAATGTTTGGATAAAAATCAAATTCTCTTTATAGATGGTTCTTAATATAATAAGCCAGACTTTAGACCTGAGAAGGGCAAGATGAGATGCTGCAGAACAGGAATTCTTAGCCTGACTACATAGTAGAATCCCCTGGAAAACTATTAAAACAATAAAGCATTGTATATCTCAGGCCCAACCAATTAAATCAGAATCTCTTGGGAGATATAGAGGAAGCATACCTCAATCTGCTCAACATCATTTACACTTAAAAACAGAAGCACAACTTGGTAAGGCAGTGGGTTACAAGAGTCTGGGGAGACCTTTCTCTGATTTTGGCTTGTGTAATACTTATGTAGTTTCTTAGCATACTTTTAAAAAACATTCCCCAGGTGACTATAATGTGCAGACAAGATTAAGAACTACTCTGTAGACCTTCTTCAGGAGCTATGCATAGAGGGAAATGATCCAAAGATTTAAGTAACCATAGGAAAATGTGAACAATGGAAAATTTTCTGTTTTCCTTAGATTGAGTGGAGGGAGTGAGGCAACTGTTTCACACAATGAGAAGCAAGACCATCATTTCCACTAGGGAAGCTACAGTGGAAAAATTTTAGAAACTTTTAGAAATCCTGGCTGGCACTGTGGGGAGTACTGTAGACCACATGGTATTGGGATCACCAAACCCTGTGATTTCCTTCCAGTTCTTCTTTCAGTACAGGAGATGGAGAATGCCTGAATGCATTGTGACTGCTTAAATACAACATGGTGAGCTAGTGGCCAATCTTAAACTTTAAAAAAAGTTATTTTAATGAGAGGCTCTCAACTAGGGATGCATATCACAATCATCAAGGAAGAATTTTGGAAACCAAAATCTCTCTGGAGGTAGAACCTGAGCATGTGTTTTTTGTTTGTTGTAAATTCCATGAGTGATTTGAGGGGTTCACTCCTGGTTAAATGTAACTACTTTAAATGAACAAACATCTGATATAAAATCAATTCACCAGAACTTAAAAGTAAATTTTTAAAGTCAGTATCATCTTCTGAATGTACTGAATTCCTGCTTTGGGGTGGTTCATTTCCAAAGGCATTCATTCTTAAATAAACTAAAAAGTATTACTTGGAGATAAACATGGGCTATATTTCCACCCAGGACTTGCACTGCAAGTAGGTAATGTTCTGTTAATAATGGCAGCATCTGTTCTGCATTTTCAACTGGAAAGCAAGTATTGCCCATCTAACTCCACTGATTAACTCTTTGGAGTACTATAAAGACTATGACAGAATCTCTCCATGCCAATGGATGGGTTTGCCCTTTACAGTTACTAAGACTAATTTACAGAAATATTTAATAAAAATCTTTCAAGGGGAAAAAGAGACTTTGAGATGCTTATGGATCAGAGCACAGGCACATGCAGCTAACATCACATCCATGCCAATGGCCATTCGCCATGCTGTTTTAGGTCTACATCTGCTGCTGGTTAGCAAAATTTCCATTCACAGCTGTCCAGATGAATCAAATGTCCAATTAGCAATTTTTTTTTTTTTTTTTGCTCAGTGGCAGGATTCTACCCAAAACAAAAATTTTAAACCAGAAAGCACAACAAAACAAAAAGTTTTACTCTAGTCTTGCTGAATTGTTTTAGAATTTAAAAAACTATAGGAAGCTATCAAAGTCCTTTAATAATGTGTTTTCTCCCTAGATGAAATTAAGTTCAAAAAATTTCAGTTCATTATATGCATGCTTTTCTGGTAAAGAAAACCTTGGACTGTTCTTTCCTGTTCCTCAATTGTGAAAGACCATCAATGTCATAAGTTTGCCATCAAGTACAAATGGAAGATGGAGTGCCTTCCCTCCAACAAAACCATCTCCTGTTTTCAATTTAAATTTCTAAGATGACAGGAAAAGGAACTTGGCCTAATTTTCACATTTCCCATAATGGTGATAAGCCCAGCATGACCTAGCCTCTCTCTCTGTCTCCATTCTCAATTTGTGCCTTTCTCCCCTTGGCTCATATTCCCCAGATACACTAGCCTTATTTCAGTTCTCGCTACTCCACCCCAGGGCCTTTGCACAAGCTATTTTCGCTCTCATTTCTTTCCCTACCCCTGTCCTTTAGAGCTTTACTTGCTCTGCTCATCCTTCCTTGATTATATCTATATAGCACCATCTTTCCTTTGCTATAAAGACTTTAATTCCCTTCTTTGTTTCCTTTGTAGCACTTCTCACCATTTATTTTTATTTGTGCAGGGCTTTTTCCCTTTACCTCCCAGTAGAGGGAAAGATCCAGAAAGACAGACCTTAAATTATTCTTGCTCATCATAATAGCTCCACGGCCTAGCACAATGCCTTTCACTTATGAGCATCACAATAAATTTATGAAAATGAACGAAAGCTATATTAATTCACAACATGATCAAACCATGTTTTCCAGTGGAACAGACATCATTCTTTTCTCAGACTACTGAGACTATCTTAAGAGGCCTTTCACTAAAAAAAAAAGGCCTTTTCTCTGTAAAGAGTAAGTGAAAACTTTTAAGGGGACTTAAATCCCATAATAACTACCATTTGTATAGCAGTTTATAACTTGAAAAGTACTTCCTTGGACTTTCACTATTATTATTATATCTATATTATAAGGAAAAAATTTAGAGAGTCTCTATACCTTTTCAGTTGCCCAAGATCACAAATTAATAAGGAGCAGAACTAGGACTCAAACTCAGGTCGACAAGTACCTAATTGACTGTCTTTCCTTCCTCCACCCTCCTCCCTGCCTCATTATACTCCCTGCCTTGCAGCAAGTTACTTCTGCCAAGGTCTAGAAATGATTTTTGGATGTATCTACCCTGAAGGAGAAACATAGTTTGATTTCAAATTTGATTGAATATCCAAATGAATTAACTTGCTGGAGAAAATCTATTTTCTAGGAGTAGTTTCAGCACGCATTATTAACAAACACAATGCATATGTTAAAAACAAAAAAGTATCAAGAAAAACAAGGGAATGGAAGAGCTCAAGTACAGAGGCCACTCTCTTTAAACCAACTAAGGGTCTTTTCCTATTATTAAGGAGAGTTTCAGGGAGGAGACTCATGCATATAATTTTTCCTCTTCCCTGGAAACAGTTTTACAAATGCTTTGCTTAACAAAAGTACCCCCGTGGTCAAAATTATGTTCCAGTCGCTGTCATTTCCCCCACGCCAAAGTTAATTTTTATGACAAGCTTCAAGCTTCACCGTTAACAGTACAGCCCAGATGTTGCCATGGCAGCATGTAAGCTGTGGCTGCAGAAGCAAGCTTCCCATCCACATTCACGCTGATATTTAAAGCAATAATTACAAGAGCAATTTTTAAAGGCACCTAAGCTTTCTCTCTTTCTTGACACAATGATTGTTTCTAAATAGTAAATGCCCATTTTAAAAATTTACACAATAAGTATTATAATTAAGAAAAAAAAAGGGAAAGGGGGGAAAGAAGATGAGGAGAGGTAAGAGAAGGGAAGGAAAGGAGCAAACCAGTGTTCCAGGAAGCCAGTGTCTTGTGTTATTAATACATTTTAAGAACCAATTTCTTTTTCAATATTAAGATGCTTTGTAATTACAGCATTTCTCATCTCCATCAGTTTCCAATTCTCTTCTCAGCATGCCTAGAAAATTTGACCACATTCCAGGAAAGACGAGGCCCAATCCAGATGCAAGAGCTAAGGTCCTAAGGAAGGAAATGTTCAGAATGAAGACCCAGGAAGACCAAGACACACCTCACAAGGAGATCTGTTTTATTTGTATTTGCTTCCTCAGCAGTTTTCTTCCTCTTTTAATTCTACGAGCACACCGCCAAGGTACAAGATCAACAACCAGCAAGCCTGAGCATGCGTGAACACAGCTGACTGTTGTCACCAAATTCAACTTGCAATAAACTTAATCTGAAGCATATTTCATAATATTTAGAATCCTTATTATGCTGTAGGGTAATTAGCATAAATAATAAACAATTCACACAAAATGGAATTACATTTGCATAGTTAAATCAAGATGTTTTCCCACTACTCTTGTCCTTCATTCTTTAGTACCATTTTATTAGTATTTTATACTATTATATTTTATACTATATTTTTATACTATTATATTTTATAGTATTAGTGTCAATAATTTGCCTTTATCTTGTTCTATAAAATCAAGACACATAAAGATGGGGACATGCACACACATAAGAAAATGGTGCCAGAGATGATAAATTCAAAAGCTAAGGTACCAAATGGCATAGATTCAAATCCTCTTCTTTGCCACGACTCAAATTCCTGCTCCTCTTTCACCAAATCAGCCTTTCCCAAAGTCTCCTCTTGTCGTCCTTCAATATTAGGAATACCTGATATGATCTCTTCGATGCCTCAGAATACAAAGGAAAAGCAAAGGAAATCTCAATAGGTATTATCAGAAATTGTGGTGTTGCTTACATATGGATAATCTCATTTAATTTTTACAAGAATCTAGCTAGTCATACATTGCTAGAGGTTGAGGTTTAAAGAATGACTTGCTCAGGGTAACACTGATAGTAAGTGGTGAATCTCCCAGGGAGTTTAGTCTCTATGGAAGCACTGAAAAGGTCTTAAGAAAGGGGCTGTGGATTACCTCTGCTGTTTAGGCTGAAGGAGTGTTGTAGACATCTGTTATTTCTGACCAACACCTTACCCATTGGAATCCACCCCCCCCCCCCCATGTGATTCCATTGGACCTGGAAATTATCAATCTTTCCCAAATCATACCCTCTCCTCCCCCAAGGGTTGGGTACATGCTCCAAAGCTGTCCAATCCTAGTACTGTATTCCTTCACCAAAACTAAATGGGACAGAGAACAGGCACAAGAGCCAAGCAAGGCCAAAGAGCATTCATAATGAATCATAGTTAAAAGCATTCTCTTTTCACTGGGTTTTCTAAGCTGGAACAATGTAAGCCTGGAGCCACAGGCCACTGTCTTTCTTGGCTGCAGGAAGGAAATTCATTTGCTATAGATAAGCCTACGGCAGAGAGACCAGATGACATGCTCTTTAACTTCTCTATGTTTGCACATATGGTTCTCTATGCCTCTGACACCTGTTTTACATTTCCCTCCACTAGATTAAATATAGCTAACTCTTATCTCAGGTGTAAGCTCCTTCAGGAGTTGTCTCCTCCTTCCCCATGTTGAGTTAGATACCCCTGCTCTATACTCTCACAGCATTGCAAGCTAGCACCTGTAATAGAAATCAGACAGCACTGCTCTTCTGTCTACTGTCTTTCCTACCTTCTACATGATGAGCTCCTCAGAAAGAGTCAGTATCAGTATCTGTGGCAGTTTGAGACTACTTTATGAATCTCAGAAAGAGAAAGATTATGTTTTTAAAATAATCTATTCCTATGGGTCTGATACCTTTTGATTGCCTTGAATTCAGTTGAGGGGCCTTTGATTAGATTACATGATAAGATCACTTTAGGGCTTTTGATTGTATTGCATAGGTGTGGCATGATTTGGGTTGCGCCTCCACACTCTTGCTGGATCTGATATAAACAGACACACCAACAGACAGAGGAAAAGAAAGCCAATGTATTTGATTCTGCAATGTGAAAGAGAGGACTGCAGGAAAATAGAAGCCCCAGAGAGACTCAAAGAGCTAAGCCCAGAAAAAACAAGCCCTATGCCTGATTGCTCACAGCTGAGCTCCAAAAGATGGTAGATTCTGGAGCGGATGGGAAAGACTGCCAGAGATCAGCAGCCATCTTACTTCACCATGTGGCAACACCACCAGGATCAACAGTAGCTAACTTTTGTGAGAAAGCACCTCTGCTGATGCCTCTGTTTGGACATTTCATGGCATTGGAACGGTACGTTTTTACTCCAAATAAATTCCCATTATAAAAGCCATATAATTTCTAATACTTTGCATCGTACACCTGTGGCAAAACTAAAACAGTATCCCACCTGCCGTTTTGTGGCTAAGCCTGTACTTTTCTGTGGAATAAATATTGGAATCAGGGGGAGGGTGGAAGCAATGGCCTATAGCCCTGGGGTTGAACATGTATCATAGCTGCCATATTGTTTTTTCTATAATCCTTGGGGTTTGCACAGTCACATCTTAGGAAAATAACAGGTACATAATAGATGCACAGTGTTTGTAGAATGGATAGATGGTAGAGATCTAAGGTGAGTTTGAAAAAAACTTCTCAAACTCCAGAAGCTATTAAGAATTATTCTCTACAAACAGAGGGAAAAGTAGGTGCAAAATAACTGAAATTCCACATTCTCTGAAATTCTTATGGATAAAATTAAAAGCAGTGAAAATAGCAGGCAGATATTTTACACAATGTAAGAAAAGAAATTCTATCAATCACACACTTCCATAAGTGGAACTATTTCTAAAACTCACTAGCGATTTCAAGAAAAGGTGGTTTCAGAATTTTGGTGATATTGTCTTCTGGATTCAATAGTTTCTATTAAGGCAGCCATCAGTCTTTGTTGTGCTTTTGAAGGTAATCTTTTTTTCCATTGGTTGGTTTAAGATTTTGTTTTCGGTTTCATCTTTAATGTTTATCACCTTTACTATGTTCTTCATAGGTATGATTTTTATTACTTATTATTATTGGAATTTATAGCACTTAGAGTGACTTGATTTTTTGGTCATTTTTGGAAGATTCTTAGTCAATATCTATTCATATCTCCTTTTGCCCCATTTCTCTTTTCTCTTTTCTGGACTCTGGCTACATGCATGCTATACCTTTTTGGCATGGCCCCTTATCCTCCTATTTTTAATGTTTTTTTGTTTTGTTTTTGTTTTTCCTTTAGGTACCAGGGATTAAACCCAGGACCTCATATATGGGAACCTGACACTCAACCACTGAGCCACGTTGGCTCCCCTGAGTTTATTTTTGTTTTTTGTTTGTTGTTTATTTCTGTTTTCTTTAGGAGGCAATGGGATCAGAACTCCATATGGGAAGCAGGCACTCAACTGCTTGACCCACATCCACTCCCCAATGTTATTCTCTCTCTTTTTTTTTAAAGATTTATTTATTTATTTAATTCCCCCCCTCCCCTGGTTGTCTGTTCTCTGTGTCTGTTTGCTGAGTCTTGTTTCTTTGTCCGCTTCTGTTGTCGTCAGTGGCACGAGAAGTGTGCGGCACCATTCCTGGGCAGGCTGCACTTTCTTTCGCGCTGGGCGGCTCTCCTTACGGGGCGCACTCCTTGCGCGTGAGGCTCCCCTACGTGGGGGACACCCCTGCGTGGCGCGGCACTCCTTGCGCACATCATCACTGCGCATGGGCCAGCTCCACACGGGTCAAGGAGGCCCGGGGTTTGAACCACGGGCCTCCCATGTGGTAGACGGATGCCCTAACCACTGGGCCAAGTCCGTTTCCCTGTTATTCTCTTTTTAATGGGACATTTTTTTTTTGTATTCTGGATATTTTCTTCTGACCTGTCTTCCAGTTCTGTAATTTTTTTCTCTCCCTCCTCCCTCCCCAGTTGTCTGCTCTCTGTGTCCATTCACTGTTTGTTCTTCTGTGTCTGCTTGGATTCTTGTCAGTGGCACTGGGAATCCGGCCTTTTTTTTGTTGCATCATCTTGCTGCATCAGCTCTCCATGTGTGCGGCACCATTCCTGGGCAGGCTGCACTTTTTAAAATTTGTGCTGGGCGGCTCTCCTTATGAGGCACACTCCTTGCATGTGGGGCTCCCCTATGCAGGGGACACCCCTGTGTGGCACAGCACTCCTTGCGCACATCAGCACTGCGCGTGGGCCAGCTCATCACACAGGCCAGGAGGCCCTGGGTTTGAACCCTGGACCTCCCATGTGGTAGGCAGACACCCTATCCATTGGGCCAAATCTGCTTCTCCAGTAATTCTTCATCTATGTTAATCTGATGTAAATTTTTGGCTCTTAGTTTCAGTTAATGTTTCAGTTACATAGTTTATTCTTTTTTCATAGTTTCTAGTTCTCTGCTGAAATTCTCCATTTTGTCATCTAGTTTTTTTTTTTGAGCTGATCACAGATCATTTAATATTCATGTCTGATAAATCCAATATCTGGATCACCTGTGAATCTATTTCTATTGTTGGTTTTATTTTTATTTGCTTTTTGGTTAATCCTTATCTTTTTTGCATGCCTATTTTTTTTTATTGAATTCCAGACATTGTGTATGAAAAAGTACAGAGGTAATTTGGCATTATATAAGATGTTATCTTCATCAGAAAGAAATTGTTTTTGCTTGGTCCAATAGTTATAGTAGAGGCAGAACGCCTTAATCACTTTAATCTCTCATAGCAGGAGTTGAGCTCAATTGAAGCTGGGCTTTAATCTTTAGTGGGGTAGGGTTGGTCTATTTCTGGCAACGCCTACTCCTAAGGCATAGCCTTTTGAGATCCAAAAATGAACCCTTGGATATTTATTTGCCAGGGCCAGTCCTCTCTGTGAATCCTGAACTCAATTTTTGGAAGTGCCCTCCCCTCATATGAATCAAAGGAAAAACTCACCTTTTCAGCCTCTCACCCACCACTTTCAAACTGACAATCGATGGGCTCAGTTCTCTGGGCTTTTCTTTGGCTTCTTGTCCCTCAAGTCCTTATTGCCTGATAACTCTCCAATACTTTAAAAAAGATTATATATACAAAATCTTCAAAATGATACATCTATTTCTTACTGTCTTGGTAACTCTAAAATACTTACAAACAGAAAATTTTAAAATGCTTTTCAGCTTTTCTAGTAGTCTTATTAGAAAGGTTTGTCCAAAATAAGTTAGTCTTCCACTGCCAGAATGGAAATCTATTATAGTATTTCAAGGAGTTTCACTGAATAAATCTTAAACTTTGTCTGGAAGAGTAAAAACAAGAAAATAGCCAAGGAAATATTTTAATTAGGTGGAACTTGTCTATAGACTATACAATTTTAGAAATAAAATTGTATGATGCTGAGAAAATAGAAAAATAGATCCACATGATAGAAAAAAAAGAACCTAGAAATATATACTACATACAGTATTTATTATATAATTTATAATAAATACATCTCATATAAAGAGGAGGAAGTTCACATCATATAAATTGAATTTCAGATGAGTTAAAAATCCAAGAGGTTAAAGACAGCATATCCTTGAAGTAGAGTAGTCCCTCCTAGGTTAGCACACAGGTAAAAGAGAAAAAAAGATGGATTTGTCTACATTATATCAAACTTTTATAGTGCTAAAGACATGATAAGCAGTATTAAAAGGTAAACAGCAAACTGGGAAATATAAATAGCAGAAAATATATATATTTACAGATGTACATACATATATAAAAAGAGGAGGAAAAAAGCAAAGGCTTCTCTACTTCTACAAATTTCCTTCAAATAATCTTATTTCAGGTTAATTTCCAGCCCACTTTTACAAAGGCTGTTGTTGGTGATAGCACTGATCTCATTTTGCTTTGTTTTAGTAAATCCTGTGTAGGTGTGTTTCACACCTCTCTCTAGAATATGGTGGTTCATCACCTATTATCTTCAGCTTTTGTGTGTTAGCTGAAAATCCAAAACAACAGGAAATATCCCATGTAGCTTACTGTCACCTTTATACACCAGAGAAGACTCTCTCACACACAGATTTTTATATATATAAATATATATATATGTTTGTGAATAGGAAGGCCTGAAAGGATGCCCACATACTTTCTGGAGGGGGATTGCAGAGCTTTCACTTTTTACTATGGATAGTTCTGTACTGTTGAATTTGCTTACAATAAGTATGTGTCGCTTTTGTAATTAACAATAACATAAGGGAAACGGACTTTGGCCCAGTGGTTAGGGCGTCCGTCTACCACATGGGAGGTCCGCGGTTCAAACCCCGGGCCTCCTTGACCCGTGTGGAGCTGGCCATGCGCAGCGCTGATGCGCGCAAGGAGTGCCGTGCCATGCAAAGGGTGTCCCCCGCGTGCGGGAGCCCCACGCGCAAGGAGTGCGCCCGTGAGGAAAGCCGCCCAGCGTGAAAAGAAAGAGCAGCCTGCCCAGGAATGGCGCCGCCCACACTTCCCGTGCCGCCGACGACAACAGAAGCGGACAAAGAAACAAGACGCAGCAAATAGACACCAAGAACAGACAACCAGGGGAGGGGGGGAAATTAAATAAATAAATAAATCTTTAAAAAAAAAAAAAAAAACAATAACATAATAATGGTAGTAATATAACATTGATAATTGCTACCTTTTTTAAGTCTCAAAGTATGAGGATGTGGGCTAGATGGTTTATTAACATTGTTTTAACTCTCAGAATAGCTCCATGATTATATCCTTTTTAAAATGCTTTCATTTACTCTAACATGTTACCATATTGGTATAATTTGTTTACACCTTCTTCCAGTATTGTCTACCTGAAGGATTTCTGCTTGTTCCTCTCTGCCTTAAGCATTGTGTCACACCCCAGTTAGAAAGTTAATGCTCCAAAACAGTCGCTTACCTGAACATAGATTTAGTATTGTTATACCATTCCCTAAAACTATTGTAATTCACTGATACTACAAGCCTAATTGGTTAAAGAATACCTTAAACATCAAATATATTTTTAAAACTAGAACATTTATTGCAAAACTAATGGGTGAAATCCTTAAGATGAACTGGATGCTGCAACAGCTGCCCTCTTGGGTTTACATGTTGTTCCTTCACAGATTCTATGCCTGTATCTGCGGCAAACAATTTTTACATGCCTCATTCAACCAGTATTGGTGGAATTTCATATTTTAGCCTTGGCACTTCAGTTGTACTTTCTCTTGCACTTGGGATGGTAGCAACATTTGCCACAGGTTGATTTCTGAAGGTTGTGAGCTTTAGAGCCAGAGTGACAGCCCAAAGTACGTATCATCTCAATGCTTTCCAAACAATTGACATTGCTTTCATCATCTTTCTTCTATAGCTGAGGTCAAAGTGGTCAGAAGAGAACCATGAGGATATTTTGGTAGATGAGAAAACATTCTTTGAGGCAAACTTTACCAACATTCTAAGCTGTACTGGACTGAGAAACCAGTGTAATCTGCCTCTAGAAATTCATGACGATTCTTCTAGTATGTTTCAGTCCTTAGTAGTACTTATTAGGGTGACAGGCACGGAAACCCTTGGTGTTGGTTGACTTGACTACAGGCTTTGAACTGCCTCATTGCATCTATAGTACCCAGTGTCCTTTGTGACAGTTTGAACTTATTTTATGAATTCCAAAAAGAAAAAGATTATGTTCTTAAACTAATTCATTCCTGTGGGTGTGAGGCCCTTTTAATTATACTATTTCAGTGAGGTGTGACTCAGACTGGGTCTGCATTATCTTACTGGAGCTTTGTATAAACAGGCACAGACAGAAAGACACACAGAGAAAGGAAGCCGCCATTTTTTACCCTGAGAAATTCTCTAACCTTACTGCCACCCCTCCCCGCATTGTCTGCTCTCTGTGATCATTCGCTGTGTGTTCTTCTGTGACTGCCTCCGTCCTTATCAGCAGCACTAGGAATCTGTGTTTCTTTTTGTTGCGTCATCCTATTGTGTCAACTCTCTGTGTATGTGGCACCATTCCTGGGCAGGCTGCACTTTCTTTCGTGCTGGGTGGCTCTCCTTATGGGGCACACTCCTTGAGCGTGGGGCTCCCTTACGCGGGGGACACCCCTGCGTGGCATGGCATTCCTTGTGTGCAACAGCACTGTGCATGGGCCAGCTCCACTCGGATCAAGGAGGCCCAGGGTTTGAACCGCAGACCTCCCATGTGGTAGACGGACGCCCTAACCACTGGGCCAAGGCCACTTCCCAATGCTTAACTTTTTATGAATAAAATGTTAACATAAATATTTCAGAAATTATATATAGTTCCTAGGGATGTGTCAATGTCCTCACTATCCACTGTCATGGTACTGCTTAGTATATTAGACAATAACAGTATAACATTAGCACCCACAATTTTGATTATTCGTTAAAAATGTGACATGCCACAGAAACAATCAAATATCCTTAGCAGTTGCATTGTTTTACAATGAACTCTTACCAGATCATTCACTGTTGTAAAGCAGCGAGGAGTTAACCCTGACCACGTTAATCTTTTGTCATCCACAAATAGTTTCATTTTACTCTGAAACTTCCGTAAACGTATTTGCAACCAGTTACAGGTCAGAGTACTTCATCCTCAACATAAAAGAAGGGTGACTGTCAAGAGAATTTTATTTTCAATAGAAAAAAATTTTTTTAAGATTTATTTATTTATTTCTGTCCCCTCCCCCCCCCACCCCACCCTGGTTGTCTGTTCTCTGTGTCTACTTGCTGCACCTTCTTCTTTGTCCACTTCTGTTTTTGTCAGCGGCACAGGAATCTGTTTATTTTTGTTGCGTCATCTTGTTGTGTCAGCTCTATGTGTGTGCAGCCCCATTCTTAGGCAGGCTGCACTTTTCTTTGCCCTGGGCGGCTCTCCTTATGGGGTGCACTCCTTGCGTGTGGAGCTTCCCTACGCTGGGGACACCCCTGCGTGGCAGGGCACTCCTTGCGCACATCAGCACTGCGCATGGGCCAGCTCCACACGGATCAAGGAGGCCCGGGGCTTGAACCACAGACCTCCCATGTGGTAGATGGACACCCTAACCACTGGGCCAAGTCCGCTTCCCCAATAGAAAATTATAGCACACGCCTGTGGGTTAGCAGATTCTGCTCCTGTTCTTTGAGCTATTTTGCACTTGCTTTGTAAACTGCAGGTAGCTGCATGGCTTGCTACCTACCTGTAAATTGGACTGAATCCTAGCATCTTGTACCTATGGTCCTTTACCAATTTTCTGATTCTTGCTGTTTCCTTCAATATCTGGCTACAGCTCCCCAAACTAATTTTTTTATCTTTCTCTCACCCTTCTAACTTGATGTCACAGAAAACAAAAAACCTGACTGCCCAAGTCCTCACTGGGACTCCAGCTGACCTGTTCTCCAGGACCTAAAGAAGAGCTGCACACTCAAGCCCAACACCTTGATAAATACCTCAAAGGACTCACCGTTCCTACGGGCCATGCAGGGGCTGCACTTCTCCCCGGACAAGCTGCTTATGGGTCACTACAGGAGTCTGGCAAAATGCTCAAGTCACATGGGCCCTTAGTTGCGAGATAACCAGCACTGCAGACAGTATCACCAAGAACACCTGCATCTTGGCTTCAAGAAGCTCAAGGAGCAGCACCATAAGCAAAAGGCTTTCCTCCACAGGACTCATACATTTTTTATTTTTTTCCCTTTTAGACATCCCTCTTTTAAGATGTCTAACCCTAAAACAACTGGCTTTTTGCCACCACCTCTCAAGAAATGGTTCAACTTGTCCTCCACCAACAAAAACATCTAAACAAGAGTGAAACGACTAAGTTGCTCAGTGAAAAACAGGATGTTTTTCAAAAAGAGGGAATGACCAAGACTGTTCTCTTTCCCTTGACCAAGCCACCAGAATTACTCCTCATGTGCCCCTACCAGGTCCTTCCCCGACCTATCTGAAAACAAATCTTCTCCAACTTCAAGAAGAAGAAGAAAAGGGAAAAGAGACAACCTCAGACCCCAGCTATTCTAAATATCAAATTCGTCCCTGACCTCCCCTCTCCCCTTCTCCCTTTCATCCCAGCCCTTCTGCCATCCAGAGACCCGAAGAGCTCCTAACTGGGCAATTTATCAGCAAAGAAAGCATTCCAAACCAAGTCACCCTAAATGCAACCTCAGTAAATCACCCACCCGCATGATCAACCCCTTACTATCTTCCAGTGCTGTTCCTCCCATCCACTCTCAGCCCTTCAAAGAGCTTGCTGCCCTTTGTATCAACAGAATTGACTTCTACTCTCCTGCTAGGGCAGCCTGGAATAAAGTCATCCTTGCCTGTTTAACATTGTCCCGTGCAGTCTTTTCCTTGCCTTCCCTGTCGGGAGTTGTGCTAGAAGCTGCTTGGTGGTGGAGACGCCATTTTATGCCCAGGCCCAGCTGAGGCTCATCCAGTCCAGGCCCCTCAGCTGAGAGGAGCAGAGTGTGGAAGAAGGAGTGTGGCACTTGCGCGTTAGATCAACTGTTTTCAACAGTTCACCTGTTGTGAGCACAGAGCAGCCTAGAATCTATGCTCAACCAGTCTGTGCTAGTTCCACATCTGCTGCTGCTGCAGACAACAGTGTGTCACAGGCTGAATGACACTCTGAGAACATCCCACCATTTACTCCCTCTTTCAAGAGAATTCCCCTTGTGGAGTGAGTCAGTCGAACATTCTGTGGGATTCAGAACGTCCTCAAGAGGCAGACGGGATGTATACGGTCTGGCACCCTGTTGGTGGGCAGGTTCACAAAATAGTGTTGGGCTAAGTGTGTGTGTGCATGTGTGCCCTTGTGAGTGTATTTGGACAATTCACTTGTTCTCAGCATTCAGGGAGAAGACCTTGGAATCACTGACACACTGTATAAATCTAAATTTTCTAATGGCATTTTATATAATTAAGCCCTAATGAGAAAAGTCTGAGTAGAAGAGCTGTCTAGTTTATTAAGCTCACGTTTCCTCCATTTTTCATTTTATGAAGAGATTCAAATTCAAAGCCTGCATACTAGAGGAGTGCTCCTTCCCCTTTCTGAAGAAATAGCTTTGTTTTGTTTATGTTAAATTGGTCTGAAATTAGGCCTCAGAAGGAGAGAATTCATTAAAATCTTGATTTGTGATGTTGGCAAGTTGCCATCTGAAAAGCCTGTTGCTTCTTTTGATAGGTTTCAAAAGAGAAATGACAAATGCCAAATATAAGATTATAGTTTGACTCAATGTGCCAATTTACAATGTTTTCATCAAATTACAAATTATCAATTTTGAAAGATGAAGAAAAAGACTGATTCTTGATAGATAATTGTTTTTCCTCCCACTTAAAAGGTACAATATACATTATATACATGATGTGAGTTTCCTCTAATATTTTTCTTATGAAGGAGCATACACACAAATCCATAAACATATACATATATGGTAAAATTGCTATCACTTTATACATAAATTTTTATACTGCTCTTTTGCACTTAATCTTACATAGTTATCATTGCTTCTGCCACTGATTATTAGAAAACAAGAATTTTTAAATGAACATTTATTAATTGTCCTCTATCACTGAAATTGAAATTGTTTCCAATTAATCACCATTTAAGTAATGTATTAGAAATAGTCATTTTATTAACATGAATTTGAGACCAGATCTTTCTTTAGATTTTTATAAATGGAATTTTTACATTCAAAGGAGTGTACATTTTAAAGCATTTAGATACTCATTGTGAATATCCCCCCTATGAAGTTTGTCCCCATGTGCCTCCTGCTAGAGCAGATGAGAGCTGAAGTCTCATCCCACCCCCACCAACCTTGAGCATAATTCATTTCAAATATGCCAATTTAATAGTGTCCTCTGCATATTTTAATACCAATATTAGTGTTATTTATATAACTGGATTTTTTTCCTTTTAAATTTAAAAGAAATGCCCTTTGTGGCATTTACTCGCACATGAGTTTTCCAGTTTGTCACACACCTTTAAATTTTGGTTTGGTGTTGATGATAAATAGAAAGTTTACATTTTTAGGTAGTCAGATATAATCATCCTTTTCTTTACAACCTCCCCCATTGCTTTTATGCTTAAAAATCCTTACCCATCCCAAATTAGTTCACTGTCAATGCCTTCTAGTTTTTAAAATAATTTTTTTTAGACATTTAATATGCATGAAATTTATGTGCTGGGAAGTGTAAAATAAGAATCTAACCTTAAGTTTCAAAGTAGATTTAATTACCTTACAATAAATTTTTGGATATTTCCTTCTCTATGATTGGTGAACTTTTCTTGTATCATACATTTTACTTATTTACTGTTCTAACACTTTCCTCCTGTTCCATTTATTTCCTATTGATTTTTTTTTGCATTTTATCTAACATTTAAGGTAGCTTGGTTATTTATTTTTGTTACCTGATGGTTCACATCCCTCTTAATCTCTTTTTTCCCCCTACATTTTTTAACTGTCTTCATGTTTATTCTTTCAGATGAACTTTAGAATCAATTTCATAAGTCCATCACAACCCCCCCCCCCCACACACACACACACTAACTTAATATCCCATTGATATCATGTTAAACCTATAAGTTAGTTTGGGGAATGTTTGTTTTCTCTACCTTAATACTTGAGCATGGGCTTCTAATGCATGCTCTCTGCTCCTCTCAAGTTATTTGGTCCAATTATGTGGCCTCTCCTAGCTTCAGTTTCTTCCTTCACCCGTAAGCTCTGAGAGGGGAGGGTCATTGTGCTCCCACTTGTGCTACCTCACCAGTCTAGGACAAAATGAGCGCTCAAAAAATATTTGTTAAAATGAATAAATAATGGGATGAATCCATTTACTAAGGGGGATAATAATTAGGCTATTGATTATAAGAGTTAATGATTTCAAATTCCTACATAGTGGCTGGCACATATTTAGTGTGCAATAAATGGTTATTATTGTCATTATGATATTATAGTATTTAGCCCTCTTTTTCAGAAATAAGAAATGTCTCTCAATTTACTAAAATCCTCTTTCATATTTCTTCGTTACCACCTATCTTAATCCCATACATTTTTACTTATGCTTATTCCTAGAGAGTTGGCATTTGGTTGTTCTTGGGAAAATTTATTACACCTTTTAAAATTTTCTGTTAAAATGGCTGAAATGCCAAAACCATAGGGGTCAATTATGGTCCAAAGTGAGATGACCACCACCTTGCAGGACTAGAAGAGGAGATAACTGAATATCAAATGTATGAGCCTTGTCCTGTTACACACTTAAGCATCTATGAGAGTCAAAACTGGACAGATGGGGAACGTCTGTATGTTACAAACTTTTTAAAAGAGAGAGTAATCCTTGTGCTGCATCCCACTCCTTGTGCCCCCCACCATTCCCATCCTGAAAGGGTGTGGGATGCTTGCTTCTCTACTCAAATCAAGTGAAAGTGGCTTCATTGGACCACTCTGAGAACTCCCTGTAAGAGCCCTGAGGCTGGGCACACTGGTCTGACTCATGCCTGAGGAATCCAAAGCAGCAGAGGCTGAAGCGGCTAGGATGGAGGGTAGGGCTATGGGTGGGAAGAAACTGCATCCAATCTAAGGAAATTGTTTTTCCTGTGGACTAGGTGAGAATCAGTGCAGCATTTGCTTGGATTCTGCCCCAAAGCTATCTGGAAGCACAAGAAAATTTTATCAGAAAGGTGCAGAGGTTTCCTAACACAGAGGTGCTGAGGGAAGAGTTCGGGTGACAGTCTAGAGAGTCATATCCCATGTCAGGAAACTGTAGGTGAGAATCCTCCTGGGTGCTAGGGACTCTGCAAAGACCCCACAAAGAACTCCAAGAGAAGGTCACCCTTAAACATCTTCCAAACCCAGAGCGTGACAACGCAGCACACCCAAGACCAGTGGGATAAGACATTTTCTGTACCCCACCTCTCTCATTTGCTCCATTCCGCTGTTCCTCATTCCTGCCTAGCTTCAATTCCATCTTAGTTCCATATTAGCTATCAGGCATAAAGCTCAGGTATAAAATGAACGTAACTTTGTAAAATTTCTCTCTAGCTCAACTTAGTATCACATCAGAGCCTTCATTCTGTCTGACATAGAAAACAATCTAGGCAGTCAGATAAACTAATCACTTAGTGATTTTATTTCCAGTCATTTTAGGCTAAGACTCAGTGTCATCCTCCCACCTTCCCTTCTTTCGGGGGGGGGGGGGGGGCAGGCATCTAATTTTGGAGGAGCTTTGTGAGATAGGGGGTCTGGTCTGCACTTCCCTCCTGTATCTGATGGGATCTGCTGGGGTGTAATGTATCCTGTAAATGCTGGTCATTACCTGTGTCCCTCCTCACCCAGCAATATATCCTCTTCCTCATTCTGATGGCCAGGCTCCTCTCTGTCAGATACTCTGTGTCCCTCAGAGGGGCATGGGCAACCAGTGGCTATTGTCCCTTGCCTCTTAGGAGTCAAGAGCCTGTCGGGTAGGGAGACACCATCTCAAGCTCTCTTCCTAGACCTGCCCCACTCCCATTCATACTCTACAACTACTCTTCAAATTTGGCAGGGAGGACTTCTCTAAAGCATTCCCCACCCTCACCTCAGGCTTCACCTGGGGAACTAGATACAGATCTCCCTCTCTGGGCTCTAGATCACTGTCATCTATCTTTTAGATCAGATAAAGGACCAGATCCATCTCTGGGATCAACTGGTACCTAAGCAACGTTATCCCTCGCTGAAGCTCCTCTTGCCCCAGACTGTCATCTTTTTTGCACTATACTAGAGAAGGAATTAACACTATATCTAGCTTCCTTGAGAATTTCCACCTTTAACCATAAAATCAAAACTTAAGATTTCAAGGCTAAGGTCTTTGCTTTGGTTTCAAGAGTCAATTTGGACTAAAAAATAAAAAGAATGTGTCTCTATTCTCAGTGTTCTTTGAATCTCCCTTCAATGAAATTGCTCTCTCAAGCAATCCCTGCTCCTGAGTTACAGGAGGTAGGTCATGGTGTGAAAAAAAGAACAAAACTTCACTTAATATTTACACATTTTAATCTGTAACATTTATGTTTCACATCCCATTTATCTAACAATACCCATCTCCTCTCTACTCAGAGCCAACAAGAAGGAAGCTGGTAAGTAATTCTACAGTTTCCTGAGCTTAAGGATGGGGAAAGAGACTAACTACAGCAGACACATAAAGGATAAAAAGAGGCGGAGCCTCCAATTGCCAGAAAGTATACTGCAAAGCAGGCGGAACTGACAGAGGTCAGTTGAGTGACTTCTTTCAAATCTTTGCTCTCCTACATCAGAAGTATCCATGGAAGTAAAGCGTAGGAAAAAAAGGAAATCTTACCCAAAGGGAATTCTTGTTGGGATCAGGACCAGCTTTAAGTATTTAGAAAATTATTTGTTTACACAAACAAATAATTTTATAAATTTGACACTGTAAGATGAATGATAAAGAAGGAAATTCTATACTAACAGTTTGATTTTGTAACAAAGTCTCCAACCTGAAATGACTTTGGAATTGTCAGAAAAGTGAACTGTGAAGTACAAGTTCCTATAGCCATGCATTAATCAGTTTGAGGTTTCTTGATTAAATTCTCCTTTGAGTCTCAAGAGTGAGGACAGACTTTAACGTTACTTGAACAAAAGGCTCCAAAACCACCACAATTGTGATATAATCTCTGCATCTTTCTCAGAGAAAAGAAAAGAACGTGTAATGCTTTCCATAGACAGTTGTCTGTTTGAAGGTCTAACATGAGTTTTTGCTCCAGATGATATAATTAGGCTTAAGTTTCTGGGGGTAAAATTTCTTTTAAAAATGTAAACTTACCCTCATTTCCACAAATCATACCAGCAGAGAGGGGAGGGAGCAGGGAGAGGAATTGAGAGAGGATAGAGGGGAGAGGTTGAGGCCCTTCTGAGGGTGAAGGGGAAGATGGCAGTGGTTGGACTTCATGTCCCCAGGAGAATCGCTGGTCCCGGGGTCCTCCCATCACTTCTCTTCCCCTGGCAGGATCCTGGGAGGGGTGGGGTCGGCATTCACTGGTTGCTGCTGGCTTTCTGTTCATTTTACCATTTGTGACCTCAGTTTGTCTCGACCATCAGCCCTACTTCTGCATACTTTAAATACTACACACTTGAACTTGCAGTTCTCTTTGCCCCAGCCTGACTTTCCCACTGTCAGTGAGATGGGGGAAGGGTCTCTCCCCAGCAATATTATAACTTCTTTACAAGCAACCCCAAAGAGTAGCATGTCCCTTGTCATTTTTATTCATTCAATCAACATGTATTCCACAAATATTTAACAATCAACTACCACGAGTCAGGCACTGGACTTGGAACCAGAGGAACAGTGAGGGGCAAGACAATGAAGGTCGTTGACATTCGCTGGAGCTCATAACCAAGTGTTGTTATTATCCCCTTTTCCAATAAAATTCAGATAAATTCCTTACTTTGACATCCAAGTGGCACTGCCCGCCTTGGCGCTCAAAAGCATTCTTTCCCACCGGTTGTTAAAGCATCTCAGGTCCTTCTTGTCTCTCTGCCTCAGAATGAATTGCCTGGTCACCCAGATGATTTCCTCCAGATGCCTTTTTCTGTTACCTTTTTCAAATGTTTAATCACCATCTCACAGAAAGCAGCTCACTCTTCTATTTCTCAGCATTTCTCCCATGACAGAAGAGGGTCATTACAAAAATAAAATTTGGACAGCCAGCCTAGTGGGCCAGAGTTATGTAGATAAATATGAGAGGATTTGAAACTCTTAAAGTTGAATATTTATAGGCAATGGGTAACATGCAATGTTGGAAATAATAACTAAGGGGTGAATTTTCTATGTTTTGCCCACTTTTCCTCATAGCTGAAAATTTAAGAAACATGAGAGATTTAAGAAACAAGAAAATTTAAGAAACATGAGAGATTTTAGAGAAGGGTGAAAGATCAGTGTTACATTGTCCACTTCCTACCCACCACAATATATATTATTTATGGAGCTTTCAAAAATACTTAAACAGAAGCATGATGAAGTATAGCGGGTTTCCAACTATATTGGGGAGAAAGTATCCAATTAATTTCTTTGCCTATTTTCCTCTAGGATATTGCTTTTGTCCTTCCCTAAAATCCTGCCTTAAAGGGACAACCAGCATTCCCTTTCTTCTTATGGAATTTTCTGTTCAGAATATAGTTGGATAGTCAGAACAAGAATTTTCCCTTGTCCATAGCTGCATGCTCTGTTGGTGCTAGAAAGGACATTTGTGTTTCTAAGCATCATCCCCTGGGATGAGGAGGCCATAGCATCTGGCCTCATGTTGAGGGGCAGGGCAGGATTTCAACTGCTGATCTACTACTGTGTAGCATGGACCACCCATCACCAAATGAGAAGATAAACAACTCTGAATTGCTTTTAAAAGTCAGGGTCAGGAGGTGGGGCAAGATGGTGTCTGAGTGAGTGCACGTTATAGTCTCTCCTGCAAAGAAGCGGCTGGGCAGTGTTGGAAATTCTTCAGGACCAGACTGTTTCGGGATTTTGCAGGGCAGGAGGTGTCTGGACATAGATTTGGTGGGACGGTGACAGAGAAGATTCATGTAAAAGGTAGAATTGAGGCTCTCTTTCATGGAGATAGGGGCTGCGCGCAAGACGCTCCCCCCTGGGGCGGGTGGCATGGCAGCAGCAATTCCTGGAGGCTCTGCTGTGCTGGGGAATTCATAAGCCCTGAGCGGGCTATTCAGGGGCTTACAGGGCAGGAGGTCTTTGGAAACAGATTTGGTGAGACAGAGACGGAGTTTTTTGCGAGGCGTGAAATTTTGGGTTTCTGACATGGAGATCAGTGCTTCTGGCTAGAGCCCTGCCCTCTAGGCCTGGCTGCCGATCTGCAGTGGTCCTTAAATTGGTCACAATAAAGAGGCGTCACCAGCAGGCTGTTTCGGGGGCTTGCAGGGTGGGAGGTGTCTGAAAGCCGATTAGGTGAAACAGACGGAAGAGTCTTTTGTGAGGTGTGTAATTTTGGGTTTCTGACACGGAGATCAGCGCTTCCGGCTAGAGCCCTGCCCCCTAGGCCTGGCTGCTGATCTGCAGCAGTCCTTAAATTGGTCACAATAAAGAGGCGTCACCAGCAGGCTGTTTCAGGGGCTTGCAGGGTGGGAGGTGTCCTGAAGTCGAATTGGTGACAAAGTGACAGAAGAGACTCTTGTGAGAGGGGAATTTTGGGTTTCTGACACAGAGGTCAGAGTTTGCGGATGTGACCCCCCCCATAGGGCTGGCACCCAGCTGTAGGGATCCCTGAAGGCTGTGTTGCTCTGCGGTGCTCCCAGCCTCCCTGTTAACCGGATTTGAGGTTGCCAGGTTTCCGTCCCCTAAACCCTGGTGGCCCACACCCCAGAGACTCACACCTCTTGAGTCTGCAAATCACAGACTTTCCATCCCTGAATCCACCACACCCTGAGGTCCATCTGAGGTCCTTTATTGTCCTAGCCCTCAACATTTGCATGTTTTTTTTCTCTTTCCTTTTTCTCTTTTTTCTTTCTTTTCTTTCTTTTTTATTGTCCTGATTGCTAATATTGCATTATATCCTAGTCTTTTCTCCCATTGTATCCCCCAAGGTCTTTTTTCATTTATTTAGGTTTTTTTTTTTCTTTATTCTTTTCTGTTTCTTGCTTGTTTCCCTCCTTTTTCTTTGCCCACCCCATGCCCTTTTTTATTCTTCTTCTCTTTTCTTTCTTTTCCCTCTTTTTCTTCTTATTTTATTTTATCTTAATTTTACAATAGGTGCTGCAGGGAACACCTCACATTTGCTGGGTTTCCTCATCCTCCATTGCCTTGTTTCTGTGTGAATTGATTTTGGCCACCTACACTATCCCTTTTCCACCACATCTTGATATCCTCCATCATCTACTGTCTCTCCTATATTCCATCTCCCTTTCTTTGGTCCCCAAATTGTCTACCTTTTAATTTCTAATACCTTTGTTTTGTTTTCTGTCTTTTATCCACTCTCAATACTATTGTCTTTCTTTTCTCTTTGACTCTCTCATGAAAACACTGGCTTTTTAATTCATACTATATTCCTCCCATATTCAGTCAACTACCTCATTATAAGTACTCTACTTACTGCTATAACTCTACACAACTTACAAGAATCCAATATCCATCCTCCCAGATCTCATATTGTTGCTCTGTTAACATTTATTACCAATACTACTTTACACATTTTCCTTTTTCACACAATTGCCTTTCCCTGGCCCTAATATTTTCCTTCAAAGTGAACTCAGCCAGCAACAAGAAATTAGAATAAGAAGAACAAAGTGACAAAGAGAAGATATAACACTTATGCAAGAACAACAGCTAATTAATCCCCAAGACTAGACAAAGAAGCTAAGGAACTGATTAAACCTGTTAAGATAAAATCATGACCAGACAGCAACAAAAAACTACAAACCAAACCAGTAATCAGGAAAACATGGCTGAATCCAATGAACAAACTAAAAACCAGGAAGGGGAGCAGAACTTCGGACAAGTAATTAAAGATCTCAGAACATATATCAGAGACAAACTTAATGAAGTAAAGGAAGAGTTTAACAATATGAAGAAAACACTTGGAGAGGAAATTGCAGACATATTCAAAAAGATAACAGATATGATGGGAATGAACACCACAGTTTGTGAAATCAAAAATACACTCACAGCAAATAGCAGCAGATTAGAAGAGGCAGAGGAGAGAATTAGCGATGTGGAAGACAGTACATCGGAAATCAAACAGATAGTAGAATTGATCAATAAAAAGATAGAAAAAATCCAGCTAGGACTTAGGGACCTGAATGACAATGTAAAATGCACAAACATACGTATTATAGGCATCCCAGAAGGAGAAGAAAAGGGCATGGGGTCAGAAGGGGTGTTGCAGGAAATAATGGCTGAAAACTTCCCATATCTACTGAGAGAGACAGATGTATATATCCAAGAAGCACAATGCACCCCAAACATCATAAACCCCAACAGGCCCACCCCAAGACATATACTTGTCAAATTATCCAATGTTCAAGACAAAGAGAAAATTCTAAAAGCAGCAAGAGAAAAGAAAACCATCACATACAAGGGAGGCTCCATAAGATTAAGTGCTGATTTCTCATCTGAAACCATGGAGACAAAAAGGCAGTGGTATGATATATTCAAGGTACTAAAAAAAAAAAATACTCTACCCAGCTAAACTAGCATTCAAAAATGATGGAGAGTTCAAAATATTCACAGATAAACAGAAATTGAAAGAGTATGCCAACAAGAAACCTCCCCTTCAAGAAATACTAAAGGGAGTTCTGCAGGAAGAAAGGAAAAAACAGGACAGGCAAAGTTGGAGAAGAGTGTAAGAGGAAAAAAAAAGACAAAAACAGAAGGAAAAAAAAACAAAATATGACAAACACAAGTCAAATTAAAATATGGCTAACATAAATAATTCCTTGAAAGTAATAATACTGAATGTCAACGGATTAAACTCACCTATCAAAAGATTCAGACTGGGACATTGGATAAGGAAATATGACCTATCTATATGCTGTCTACAAGAGACACATCTTAGACCCAGAGATTCAGGGAGGCTGAAAATGAATGGTTGGAAAACAATCTTACAAGCAAACAATAACCAAAAAAAGGCAGGAGTAGCTATATTAATATCAGACAAAACAGACTTTAAATGCAAAACAATTGTGAGAGACAAAGAAGGATACTACATATTAGTGAAATGGACAATCTCTCAAGAAGAACGAACAATCATAAATATTTATGCTCCTAACAAGGGCGCCTCTAAATACGTGAGGCAAATGCTGGAAAAACTAAGTGAAAGAATAGATGCATCTACAATTGTAGTGGGAGATTTTAATACACCACTATCAACTCAGGACAGAACATCTCAAAAGAGAATCACTAAAGAAACAAAATATTTGAACAGTATATTAGAGGAGCTGGATCTCATAGACATATACAGATCATTATACCTGAATACAGCAGGATATACATTTTTCTCAAGTGCACATGGATCATTCTCCAAGATAGGCCATATGTTAGGCCACAAAGAAAGGCTTAATGAATTCAGAAAGATCGAAATCATAAAAAATAATATCTCTAACCACAGTGGAGTGAAGCTGGAAATCTGCAAGGGCCAGCTGCCCAGATTTCACACCAAGATATGGAACTTAAACAGCAGAATCTTAGAAAAACAGTGGGTCAAAGAGGAAATCTCAAAAGAAATCAATAACTACCTTGAAACAAATGATAATGATAACACAACATACCAAAACTTATGGGATGCAGCAAAAGCAGTACTGAGAGGGAAATTTATAGCCATAAATTCATACATCAAAAAAGAAGAAAGAGCAAAAATTGAAGAACTAACTGCACATTTGGAGGAATTAGTAAAAAAACAACAAAGTAATCCCACAGGAAGAAGAAAGAAAGAAAGAACAAAGATAAGAGCAGAACTAAATGAAATAGAAAATAAAAAAGCACTTGAAAAGATAAACAAGACCAAGAGCTGGTTTTTTGAGAAGATCAATAAAATTGGCAAACCTTTAGTGAGACTAACAAAGAAAAACAGAGAGAAGATGCAAATACACAAAATAAGAAAGGAGATAGGAGATATCACCACTGACTCCACAGAAATAAAGACTATCATAAGAGGATACTTTGAAAAACTATATTCCAACAAAAATGACAATTCAGAGGAAATGGACAAATTCATCGAAACACATAAGCAGCCTATATTGATGAAAGAAGAAATTGATGATCTCGACAAACCAATCACAAGTAAAGAGATACAATCAGTCATTAAAAACCTCCCAACTAAGAAGAGCCCAGGGCCAAATGGCTTCACAGGTGAGTTCTATAAAACATTCCAGAAAGAACTAACACCAATCCTGCTGAAACTCTTCCAAAAAATCAAAATAGAAGGAACATTGCCTAACTCATTCTATAATGCCAACATTACCCTAGTACCAAAGACAAACAAAGACACCACAAGAAAGGAAAATGATAGACCAATTTCTCTAATGAACCTAGACGCAAAAATACTTAACAAAATACTTGCTAATCATATTCAACAACACATTAAACGAATTATACACCATGACCAAGTGGGATTCATTCCAGCTATGCAAGGATGGTTCAACATAAGAAAATCAATCAATGTAATACACCATATAAACAGATTGAAGGGAAAAAAATCACATGATTATATCTATAGATGCAGAAAAAGCATTTGACAAAATACATCACCCTTTCTTGACAAAAACACTCCAAAAGATCGGAATACAAGAACATTTTTTGAACATGATAAAGAGTATATATGAAAAACCCACAGCCAACATCGTTTACAATGGAGAAATCCTAAAATCCTTCCCTCTAAATTCAGGAACAAGACAAGGATGCCCACTCTCTCCCCTTCTATTTAACATTGTCTTAGAAGTACTTGCTCAAGCACTGAGGCAAGAACCAGATATAAAAGGCATTCAAATTGGAAGGGAAGAAGTCAAAATTTCATTATTTGCAGATGACATGACCCTATACATAGAAAACCCTGAGAGGTCTATAACAAAGCTTCTAGAACTCATAAATGAGTTTAGTAAAGTCGCATGTTATAAGATCAATGCACAAAAATCAGTAGCATTTCTGTACACCAATAATGAGCAAGCTCAGGAGGAAATCAAGAAACAAATACCATTTACAATAGTAAATAAAAAAATCAAATATTTAGGAATAAATTTAACTAAAGAGGTAAAGAACTTATACACAGAGAACTACACAAGACTGTTCAAGGAAATCAAAGAAGACCTAAATAAATGGAAGAATATTCCCTGTTCATGGATAGGAAGACTAAATATTATTAAGATGTCTATCCTACCAAAACTAAACTACACATTCAATGCAATCCCAATAAAAATCAACACAGCATTCTTTAAGGAAGTAGAAAAACTAACTATGAAATTTATTTGGAAAGGAAAGAGGCCCCGAATAGCCAAAGACATATTGAAAAAGAAAAACGAAATTGGAGGAATCACACTACCTGACTTCAAAACATACTACAAAGCTACAGTAGTGAAAACAGCATGGTATTGGCATAAGGAGAGACACACAGACCAGTGAAATCGAATTGAGAGTTCTGATATAGATCCTCATATATATAGTCACATAATATTTGATAAAGCCACCAAACCCTCTCAACTGGGAGAGAATGGCCTATTCAACAAATGGTGCCTGGAGAACTGGATATCCATAGGTAGAAGAATGAAAGAGGATTACCATCTCACACCTTATACAAAGATCAACTCAAGATGGATCAAAGACCTAAATATAAGAACCAAGACCATAAAGACTTTGGAAAGCAGTGTAGGGAAACATCTATAAGACCTTGTCATAGGAAATGGCTTCACGAACATCACACTAACAGCACAAGCAGCAAAATAACACATAGATAAATGGGACTTCCTCAAAATTAAAGCCTTCTGCACCTCAAAGGAGTTTGTCAAGAAAGTAAAAAGGGAGGCTACACAATGGGAGAAAATATTTGGCAACCATATATCCAATAAGAGACTTATAACTTGCATATATAAAGAACTCCTATATCTTGAAAATAAAAATATAAACAACCCATTTTAAAAATGGGAAAAAGATTTAAACAGACACTTCTCCAAAGAAGAAATACAAATGGCTAAAAAGCACATGAAAAAAATGCTCCAAATCTTTAGCTATCAGGGAAATGCAAATCAAAACTACAATGAGATACCATCTTACTCCCATAAGATTGGCAGCTATGAAAAAAACAGAATACAAATGCTGGAGAGGATGTGAAGAAATGGGAACACTCATCCACTGCTCGTGGGAATGCAGAAGGATCCAACCATTCTGGAGGACAGTTTGGCGGTTTCTCAAAAAACTAACCATAGATTTGCCATATGACCCAGCAATACCACTGCTGGGTATATACCCAGCAGAACTGAAAACAAGGACATAAACTGATATATGCACACCAATGTTCATAGCAGCATTGTTCACTATCGCCAAAAGTTGGAATCAACCCAAATGCCCATCAACAGATGAGTGGATCAATAAAATTTGGTATAGGGAAACGGACTTTGGCCCAGTGGTTAGGGCGTCCGTCTGCCATATGGGAGGTCCGCGGTTCAAGCCCCGGGCCTCCTTGACCCGTGTGGAGCTGGCCATGTGCAGTGCTGATGCACGCAAGGAGTGCAGTGCCACGCAGGGATGTCCCCCGCGTGGGGGAGCCCCACGCGCAAGGAGTGCGCCCGTGAGGAAAGCCGCCCAGCGTGAAGTGAAAGAGCAGCCTGCCCAGGAATGGCGCCGCCCACACTTCCCGTGCCTCTGACGACAACAGAAGCGAACAAGGAAACAAGACACAGCAAATAGACACCAAGAACAGACAACCAGGGGAGGGGGGGAAATTAAATAAATAAATAAATCTTTAAAAAAAAATAAAATAAAATAAAATAAAATGTGGTATATACATACAATGGAATACTACTCGGCTTTAAGAACAAATACACTACAAACACACGTGATAACATGGATAAATCTTGATAACCTTATGTTGAGTGAAGCAACCCAGGCATTGAAGGACATACTACATGACCTCAATGATATGAAATAAGTTAACCAAGCTGCCTCAGAGAGCTAATGACTGGAAGATAGGCTTACAGGAAATCGGGGGGTAGAGGAAGGATATAAGCTGACATCTACATGGGTGAAATCTATGATAAGCTGGAGGTAAGTATGTGTACAAGGAAGGGATAAAATGGGGGCATAGGGTTACCTTTGGGTGGGGCTTTGCGGGCTTGAGTGGGGCTAGGGATGGGCGGATGGGTAATATTGCCCAAGAAATTGGGGGGAGGGTGGGGCAACATACAAACATAGGAGATTGTCAGGTGTTGGTTGAGAGTATAATGCTGAGAAAACCTTTTCAAAATATAATTACGAAAGTTACCTGTTTAAGATACTTAAAGGGGATAATCTGATGTAGGACAGACTCCTAGGGAATATGTGAATGCTCATTTTGCCAGAGTGGGTTATACCATTGGGTTATGACCCATATAATGAGAGTGAAGGTATACCCACATCCTGGGGAGGACTAATGCCATCAAGAGAAATGGTGGCTCCCAGGGCATTAGGGCAGTTGAGCAAGTCAAGCCCTCAACACTGTTGCAAGTATCTCTGAACATGGCTCCTCAAGAAATGAAGATTGACTGTCACAGTGGGCCCCAATGGGAGGGGGAAATAGATATTGAATAGATGGAACTATCGTAACTGTGAGGGCGATAGAAGTGTTTCATAAGAGTACGCAAGGATGGATATAAAATATGTAATATTACACCAAAAACATATACGGGCTGACAGACTAATAATGTAAATCATAATGTAAAACATAGGATAACTAAAAATTTAGAAAATTGTATAGCCTAAAGTATAAACCACAATGTAAACACAGATGTTACCTTGTTTGAAAGCTATTGTCTTAATATCTGTACATCAGTTTCAGTAAATATGATATGAATAAGTTAAAAGATTATTGCTGTGAAAGGGAAAAGGTTTTATATTGGATATGTGTGAGTACTGTATATTGTATATATGAATTACTGTGATCTATAGCTCTTGTGAAGAGAAGCTTAATAATTAGGAAAAAAGAAAAGAGAAAGATAGGATGTAGAATTTTTCCAAATCAATATGTATTCTATACCTAACCTTTAAAATCATCGCTATATTCCATTTTACTATTAAGGGAACCTGGCATTATATTGGGCTTCACTTTTCAGGAAGTTTTGGATTACAGAGGGGTTCAACAATGGCAGCAGAGGAATACTGGTATGGGATGTTATTGACAGGGGACATATTGTTGACAGGGAGTTATACAGGGCATGTGTCTGGGGTGCATGGAAATGTTTGGATATACCCATAGTGGAAACAAAAACAACAGCTGGGGGGGGTACTGGGTTCCTGGCCAGGGGGACACTGTTGTGGTCCCTGGGGGAGCAGCGGCAGTTCCCCACGTGCAATGGCAAGGACCAGGAAGGAATGAGGGTCCAACAGTGAGCACCTGATACTAATGACTATGCTTGTGAGCCTATACCCCTGAAATAAGAACAAGGCCTGGAGCAGCACTGTGCCTAAGAGTTCCCTTCTGACAGCCTCCGTATTACTCAAATGTGGCCAGTCTTGAAGCCAAACTCAGCATGTAAATGCACTGCTATCTCCCCAGTGTGGGACATGACACCCGGGGATGAGCCTCCCTGGCACCGAGGGATCACTACCAAGTACCAGCTGATGATGTAACTAGAAAATGACCTTGAATAAAAGGTTTAACACAGACCAGCAGAATATCCCTGTCTACATATAATAACAGGAGTTAAAAATGCTTTTTGACCTGAACAAAAAAGGGGAAATGGAAAGGACAAATGAGTTTATATGGCTATGAGTCTCTAAAAAAGAGACTGGAGGTTGTCAGAAGGATTGCCCTTATGCACACCTGAGCAGAGTCTCAGAGACAGATAAAGTAGATACAACCCCAGGTATTGCTTCTTCTGAGGGCTAAAGAGACCCACAGGTTTTATGGTCATGGCAGATGGGGTTCACTGCCATGTCAGTTGGCCCTTCTTTGGAGTTGGTGTTTCTGCATGATGGAGCTGGACTCAGATGTGATCTCTTTTCACAAGCCTTTCCTGTTACTTTACTGGAATTGTAGTTGGTGCTGGGGTTTAAGATCTATCTAGGGGATCTGAATCTCTAGACTGACAATATGATAGCCAGGCCCTGAGCCTCAACAGACTTCAGCTCCTACACTCTGGTTTATTGGACTTACCCCACTCAGCTAACATGGAGTTGAAGAATGTCAACCACCACACCATGGAGCCAAGAGTGCCTACAACTGAAAGCAGGAAGACTGCATCCAGTATCCATGTGGAATCTAAGCCCCCTCTTGACAAAGATGTGGAATGGACACCACCAATCCAAGGTCCACAGGAAGGAGGAATACAGTAAGGATTAAAGTGGACTCACTGATATTCTATTCATGAATTATTGTGGTTAGTAATTGAGAAAATGTGGCATTGGTGTGGAAAAAGTGGCCATGGTGGATGCTGGGTGCGGGGAATGAGAGGAAGAGATAAGATGTGGAGGCATTTCGGTACTTGGAGCTGTCCTGGGTGGTGCTGCAGGGACAATTACTGGACATTGTAGATCCTCCCATGGCCCACTGGATGGAACATAGGAGAGTATGGGCTATGATGTGGACCATTGACCATGAGGTGCAGCAATGCCCAGGGATGTACTCACCAAATGCAATGGATGTGTCATGATGATGGGGGAGAGTGCTGCTGTGGGGGGGAGTGGTGGGGTGGGGGCGGTGGGGGTGAATGGGGACCTCATATTTTTTTAATGTAATATTTTTTAAAAATGAATTAAAAAAAAAAAAAAGTCATGGTCATCCCTCCTAACTATCTGGGAAATGCAGGTTGTTACGGCGAGGGGAATGTGTATGCAGAAATAGGAGAGAATTAAGGAAGATTTTGCACTGTGGGCAGAGCACAGACTGAACAATTAAAAACAATTAATTAAAACCTAATCCTCCATGGGGAAGCAGACTTGACCGAATGGATAGGCATCCGCCTACCATATGGAGGTCTGTGGTTCAAACCCCGGACCTCCTTGACCCTTGTGGAGCTGGCCCATGTGCAGCGCTGATGCGCGCAAGGAGTGCCGTGCCACGCAGGGGTGTCCCCCGTGCAGGGGTATCCCCCGCATAGGGATGTCCCCCACATAGGGGAGCCCCACGTGCAAGGAGTGCCTTGCTTCCTGTAAGGAGAGCCGTCCAGTGTGAAAGAAAGTGCAGCCTACCCAAGAATGGCACTGCACACACGGAGAGCTGACGCAGCAAGATGATACAACAAAAAGAAACACAGATTCCCGGGAAAAATAAACAAACAAACAAACAAAACCTAATCCTCCAAGCTGTCCTTGATGAGAGTGTGCTTATGAGGTCAGTACAACTGACTAAGGATAGGCAGACAGCACCAGGTTTTCTGGGGACCTCAGCAGAGTCACAGATGCCAATAGGACACCCTGGTAATGACAATAAAAAAGAGTTCTGGCTTGACTGTCTTGAAAGTATAGGTGTAAAATCAATGCCTAGCAAGTATGTTGACTCTCTGCAGTGATTTTTATTGGCTAAAGACAGAATCATCTAAGTGGAAGAAACAATGAAATGTACCCCCAAATTCTGAGAGTTTGTCAGCAAAATCAATTCAGAAATATGGTAGGGAAAAATGTCCTCGACAAAGGAAAAGGCAATTTGATTCCATCCTTATAGATATTAACCTATCTAAGAGAAGACCACGGTGGCAACAGAATAGCATTGGTCATTCCAAAAAGTATAGAAAAACAGGAATATGAGAGGCAAAATTTGGCGGTGTGTACTCAGTACTACCCAGGGAAGAGAGACTGTAAATGTGGGGGATTCTCCATGGCCTGGATGTGACATCCCTCAAGAGGCAGTACAGCTTATTGGTTAAGAATGTCTCTAGCATCATACTAAACCTGGTTTGAACACTAGGACTGTGGCTTAGGAACATACTCTACTGTCTCGGACAAGATACTTAACTTTTCTGAGCCTTGGTTTCTTCACCTGTAAAATAGAGATGGCAGTTCCTTGTTTCCTCTTCTTCCTGGGCACACAGTGAGGGTTATGACTGCATTTCCATACCTCCCCTGCAGTTTCAGGAGCAGCCATGTGACTGATTTCTAGCCAACAGAATATAAGCAGAAGTGGTGGGCAACCCTTCTAGGCCTGACCCTTGAAAACCTCAGACTGCAACCCTCCGTCCTCTTTCCTTCTCCACTGGCTAGATGTGTCAAAGTCTCCAACATCCTGGGGACCTGAATGGCCGTGTGGAGCAGAGCTCCTTAGACTATATGAGGGAAAATTAAATTCTACTAGGTAAGCCATTATTCAATTTGAGGTCTATTTGCACAGCAGTTAGCATCTCTTAAACTAACACATTAATTGGTTTGTTGTGAGAATTAAATGAGTACATGTAAAACACAATAGTGCCTGGCACCTAAAAAAAAAGTGCTTAAAATTGCTGCAATTATTAATATTATTATTATTTTTTGAGGTACTAGGACTGGGGATTGAACCTGGGACCTCCTAAGCTCAACCACAGAGCCACATCGGCTCCCCTGAGTTGGTTCCCCCTTTCATTTGCTTGTTGCATGTTTTTTTTTTGTTTCTAGGAGGCACTGGGAACCAAACCCGGGACCTCCTATGCAAGAAGCAGGCATTCAACCACCTAGGCCACATCAGCTCCCCTGCAGCAATTATTTTTATTCTGAGCTACACCAGATGAATTGGAGGTTAGTGAAATTGAGAAGTCAGGCTCACCTTATATAGCTTTGACTTTTTTTTTTTTTCTATGTTAGTTAATAAGTACCACGTCGGATACGAATGAGCTCATGGATACGTACCACATGAGTGAGCAGGCCTCCAATACCTTCCTTGTTCCTCAAATGAGGCACCCAAGATGAGGTTGGCCCAGCATCCCACACAGAAGGAGCAGTCTGTCAAGTCAGAGGAATTCAGAACTGCAGGCTCACTGTCTTTATACCTTTTAGCCTGGGGCGGAGAGGTGAATGGGAGAAAGGGGCTTCATCAGATCATGTCTCTAAGATGACATCTGAGATTTCACCTATATTCTCTTGCTGAATCATTTTTATATAACATTCTTCCTTCCATGTTTCATTTCTTAACTGTTCCACTGGGTCAACTAGAGGTTTCAGTGCAGTAGAACATGTCTGAGCCTACCACATCCTACCATCATTCTCCTTGTACTAATTTCTCACATTCCAAACTAACCCGTATTCCAGTTTAGCTTCCCTGCACTCCATAACTGAAAACTAAAGCCCTGAATTAAGGACACAGACATTGGAAAGGAAAATTCATATTAAAAATGAATGTATTAGCATAGTTATTTATCTACCAGCCATGTGTCAGCCACACTATAAACCACACTGCATTGTTTTTTCATGATATTTTCTACTGTCTTAAATTACCTTATTATATTTATACCTTATAAATAATTACCTTATTATATTTATTTGCTTACTTGTTTATTATCTGCCTCTTCCCACTAGAATGTAAACTCTATAAGGACAGAGACTTTGTCTTGTTTGCTGCTAGGTCCCAGCACCCAGCACAGTGTGAGTCACCAAGTAGCACTCAGAAAACATTTCTTCAAATGAAAAATTTGAATAAATGGATGCTTATCATGAGTCAGTTTTCCTGGATCTGTCCAATTGTGGGGGATTGATCAAACAGTGTCTAGACCAGAAAAGTTGATTTCCAGGCCCCAGACCAGACATGGCACAAAAATCAGGTTACCTTGTAGGTAACGAGACAGCTGGAATCTTTAGGCAAGGTGATTCTACACAGCCATGAAAGCATTTAGGAAAGAATGGAAATTTGTACATCACCTTTGTGGAGGTGAATCCAGCTTATCGTCACTTTATTATATTGCAATTCATTATTCCCCTTTCTGGTGTCAGAGAGCCCCTGGGATTACTTAGCCTAGAGGAGAAAATGCTGAGATGAGATATAATCTGCTCACTAAAACAAATCTTGTTAAATTTACTTCATGTCTTTTTTGGTCAGGGTCATTAAATTGATGGATCTGGGGAATGTGCTACAACAAAGGATTTCATGGCAGTCTCAGGTTATCCCCACAGACAAGAAGGGAAAAGGTGGGCACATGATGAAATGACCGTTCCTGGAGGGAGCAGCAGGGGTCCTTGGTGATGGATTTCAGCGTGATGGAATGAATGCAAGAACACATGCTGATCAGATCTGAGGAGCACAGAGCTAGAAATAAGAATTAATACATGGGGTGACAGAATCGGGTTCCATAAGTATCGTATTGCGCTGTAACAATGGACCAAATATAGCAAGACTGAATTTAACAGAGGTAGATATAAAGTCATGCACTTGGGTTCAACAAATCAATCACATATCAATCCAGTTAAATTCCTTTAAACCTACCAAGCCACTTCCAAGCTACACAGCCAATATCCTGGAAAACTCAATCCTTGATAGTTTACACAGCCCAAGTCAAGAGCCCTATTGCCCAAAGTCACCTGCTAACTCATTTCCTGGTCAAGTCTGGTACCTCAACTCTTGACCTCTTGCTCCATTCCCTGACTCCAACTGAATGCTTGCCCTTGGGCTCTGACCATGTGCTTCTGTCTGCAACCATTGTCCCTGCTTTGACCACTTTTGGTACATGCTCCAGCCCCCCTTGAGCCCAGACTCTGGCACACATACCAGCATCTGCTCTTCTGATCACAGATAGCTCAAACACAGAGTGCTTGAAGCATCGACCAATCTTGGCACCCCTGAAGCTTACTAGAAGTACAAAGCAAATGACCTAACGTGAAACAGGCTAACAAAAACCCACTGCGGACTTGGACCATATGGCCATATTCCTAGTGCCTAAGCTAGAGTTTTTGGTCTTTCTCTGTCCACTCTGTGATAGACCACATCTTGAGATAATGACCTTCTGTGTACCACACTTGCTTGTGTATCTCAAGAAATAAGGGTGATGGGACTTGAAAACATATCCTATGAAAGAATGTTTCCCCTTTATTCCCAGGGAAGAAGGAGGAAGTAATCCTTAATTACCAGCATAGCTAAGTCATACTTCATTGTTGCCTTTTTTATACTTTCCAATATGTCAAGATGTTTTTACCATGAAAATAAATATTACTCTACTGCAGATTCATTGAAGAATGAGTAAAAAGTTAAAGGCTTTTTTTAAAAACATAGAGAGGGGATTTTTTTTTTAAGTTTCAAGAAAATACCATGTATTTATGGATGATTTTTTAGGAAAATACAAATTATCAAAATTGGCTCAAGAATATGTCTACTTGGCTGGTCCCCTAGCTTGTGAACCTCTGAATGGTGATTTTTGTCCACCAGGTCATACATCAATGGTGCGACATGTAATTATTTTGGTTTTTGTTTGTTAATTTGTTTTGTCAAGGACAAATAGTTATCTTGGGGAGCATGTGCCTTCATCTCACTATACCTAAATTTTCTTTGATAATGACTTAATTTTTTTAATAATTGAAAGGCATCAGAATCCAGCCCATGCTATTCAAGGACTGCGCTAGTGCTTCCCTCCCACTCCCAAGCTTTGGCCCCTTTCTGACCACTCTCCATCAACTTGGAGTCCAGGGGAGGGGAAGGTGCCCTTGGCCCACCATGCTCCATTCCCTCACCTCTCCATGAACTGTCAGGTGACTCATTGAAAAAGTAACAAAGGAAAAATAAACACCCATTTTCAAACTGCCTCAGGAAGGGTGGTAAGTCCTTGTGATCTCAGGCTGGTGCCCAAACTGTTTATAGATGGGGAGACAGCATTCCAAGTGACTGCCTTGCTCACCACCTACCCAGACTCTCAGCCACTGCTGAGCAGAACATCAGCTCTCAGCTCCTCCTTCTGGAAGGAACAGAAGAAGAGGTAAGATGACATCATGTGGAACCTTCTGCTTTCTCTGTCTGATCTTAGCCACTCTCCCAAAGCTACCCATGTCAGCTACAGCCCACTTAGTATTCCAGAAAACAGTGGCACCTGGGAACTCCTCCTCCAGTTCTGGAAAGAATGTGATTCAGTCCAAAATAACCTTTCAAAGTGTGTGCTCCAGCCAGACTCAAATGCTCCTACTTACCCATTCATAGCTAGCAAGGTCCTACCTCTGTGCCCTGTCTCATGCTGTGCCTTCTGTGTGGAGTATCTTTTCCATCTCTTGATGTCTTCCCTTGCTTCAAATGCCAGCTTAAATGAGACCCAGCACTAGGAAGCGTCAATGATTTCTCCCTTGCAAGGGTCTAAGCTCACACAGCATGTGCTCTCTGATTTCTTATGGCCTTTTCTCTTTCAACCTTGTACTACATTCATATATGCACATGCCTGAACTTGCCCTAGGCTTCTCTATGGGATGGACAATGTCTCATCACCTTTGTTTCTCCCTTAGGCTCTCAGCAAATGAATGAAGGATGCATCCTTATTTTAAAGGCTGCCCAAGTTCCTGGTGCTAGGGAAAAGCTGCTATCTCTATGTTTCTTCTGGGGTACTTAATAAATTATCCGCCTTTCAAATCACATTTAATTCCCACCACCTCTGAGTTTTTAGCTCCCAGGGACTCCTGATAGAACTCTTGTTTCTGAGAGCTACTTGAATCAAGGAACAATGTCTGGGTCCTTTCCCAGAACACACCCATGCTCACCTAGCACCACCTTGTCCCATAGGCAGGAAGAGGTACTAAGCAATAGGCATCAACAACAGCTCTTCCCTGCTCCACCTTCCACCCCCACTCAAAAGTCAGCCCATGACCTCTATCCAAACACTTTTGGAAGAAACTTGAGGCTCCTCTGTGGATTTACCCCCATTTCACATGAGACAGTTTGATACTGTGGAAAGCGCAGTGGCCCAGGGGTTGAAAGTCCAGTATCTAGTCTAAGCTTTCTCGGACTCTGACATTTTGAGAAGTCTTTTCTCTTTCAGATTTCTTCTCTGTGAGAATAAAATCAGTGTCTCACAAACATTTTCCAGCTTCTTATTCCTTCGTTTAAATGAAAGCCTACACAAAAATGAAAACAAATAAAATAAATAAAAACAGAGCTCTTCTGGTTGAAATGAAAGGGGATGTGGCTTAATCTCTCTCAATTTCCCTCTCCTCCATTTCCTCACCTCCAGCAACCTCCTCTGAGAGACCCTTGGATCTGTCAGCAGCCCTACAGAACAAAGTCTGAAAACCACAGAGTAGAGGATCACTGAGGAGTCCTCCTAATCTGAGCTTCAGATCCCAGTACATGGAGATCAGGGGTAGCCCAACATGGTGGGGACTTGAAGGAAGCAAGTGGCAGTTACCTAGGCGAGGAACCTGAGCTTCTTCCAGAGACATGATCACCTGTCTCCACAGAGCAGACAGGATACCTACTGACAATCCCAGGCTTTGCCCAGTGGGAGTGCTGCTTAAGGGCAGGGACCACATTTCATTAACCTGCATGCTCATCACTGAGGACTGCAGCTGGATCAAAGCTGTCATTTGTATATAATATCGGATGACTCTCGTGACTATGAGTTGATTCCCATGCCTCCTCTCAGAAAGGATTAAATTCCACTCTGCTTTGCACCTAAGCCAGCTGTATTCGTGTCTATCTCATTACTCCGCTGTAAGGTACTTGAGGATATGGACAGTTTCTCTTTCATCCCTGTATCTTGCCATCCAACACAAATCTTGGCATGTGGTAGGTACTCAGTAAATGTTTGTGAATTGAATGATTTAGAATGGGTACATTCAGGATGCTACTGTCTTGTCTTGGCTTTTCCAACTATGACCATGGACAGAGAAAGTGATCACTAACTCCTGGTGTCATATTCTAATCTGAAGGAAAGCAAAATAATGTTTGGTATCAGTCATAATGTGACTTGGTGTCATAATGTGAAGCTGATATTAGTTCCACCCTCATTCCCAGCACAATACTAGGCTGCCTCGTCCACCCTCCCTGAGCAGACCACATTCAGTTAATGTCAAATTAGGTGAATACTCAAGCAAAATATAAGTAGGGCAACAAACTTGCTGGGAGAATACCATGCAATGTAGCCCCAGGCTAAATATAAATAATTTGGGGGGCTATCTGCTTTGTATTATCTACGCGTTTCTTTGCTAGCAATACAGAATGAGACCCATGATCAATACTGGGGATGGGAGCAATACCCTGACTCAATTTAGCATGTCCGAAACCACATTCCTGGCTTTCCTTCCTAGATCTGCTCCTCCCAGCAGCTTCCCTGTCTCAGTTAATGGAAATTCCACTCTCTCAGTTGCTGCAGCAACAGATTTTAAGCCATCCTTGGCTCCTTTTTCGCTCACGGCCCATCTGCAATCCATCAGCAAATCCTGTTGGCACTACCTTCAAAATACATCCAAAAGCTGATTACTCCCCACCATCTCCACTTGTTACCACTCTAGACCACTTATATTCTCATATGAAGCTTTACATTCACTAGCTTCTCTTTGTCAATGTGTCTTTGTTTAAACACTAGAGGAGAGGGGCCAATGCCCTTACTTTACACTGTAACCATTTAATGTTTTCTCAGATCTTTGAAAATATCCCTTCATTCATTCATTCATTCATTCACCAAACACTTGCTGAATGTCCACCACATGGTCAGCTAAGTGCTTGGAAGATAAAATGAAGTATATGGCTTGATCTCTGCTTCCAATATAATATGGGCGAAGGTAAAATCACACAAGAAAGGTAAAAACCAGAAACCCCAACTGAAGCAACATGAAGTGAGGGCAGTAGTTAGAAAAGGTTAGAACTCGATGGAGTTTGCAAAGGAGGCAATCTTGATTTGAGCCTGGAAGGAGCAGTGGGCCTCCGGCAGGCAGAGAAAAAGGATAGGCCAGGCACAGAGGATGGAATAAGCCACGTGTGAAAAGTTGCTGGAAGGTTAAGTGGCTAGAAGGCAATAAGGTTTGGAAGGTGGGTTGGGGTTAGAACACAGAGGCTCGGTGTGCCAGTCTCAGGATGTTTATAGGAAGGTTTAAGAATGCAGGAGAGTAGAGTGGTTCCAAGTGTGGGCTCTGGAGTCAGGAAGACTTGAGTTCTGATTATTAGCAATGTTGTTTCTCTGTGCCATGATTTTGTCCTATGTAAACTTGAGTTGATAATATCACCTACCCCATAAATTATTGTGAGGATGAATAATATAATGCACGTGAAGGGTTCAGCACATAATAAGTTCTCAAATTATTATTTCACTACTTTTGTGTGCAATTTGTAAAATGTTTTCCCAAATCAGCAGCAATTTCTCAGAAATATTTTGCAGGTAATTCCCAATGTGGACTGTAAAATTAGCTATAAAGAAGAAACTTTTTTTTTTTTTAAAGATTTATTTATTTATGTATTCCCCGCCCCCCCCCCGCCTCCCCTGGTTGTCTGTCCTCTGTGTCTATTTGCTGTGTCTTGTTTCTTTGTGCGCTTCTGCTGTCGTCAGCGGTACGAGAAGTATGGGCGGCGCCATTCCTGGGCAGGCTGCACTTTCTTTCGCACTGGGTGGCTCTCCTTACGGGGTGCACTCCTTGCGCGTGGGGCTCCCCTATGCGGGGGACACCCCTGCGTGGCAGAGCACTCCTTGCGCGCATCAGCATTGCGCATAGGCCAGCTCCACACGGGTCGAGGAGGTCCGGGGTTTGAACCGCGGACCTCCCATGTGGTAGACAGACGCCCTAACCAGTGGGCCAAGTCCGCCGCCAGGAGAAACTTTTAATAAGCTGCTGAGTAGTTGAGCAAGGTGTGCAAACACAAACATAAAAAGAAACACTAAGAATACACAGGCATGTCTGATTCTGTGTGTGTGTGTCTGTCTGTCTGTCTGCCTATCTCACACATATGCAGAACTCTCAAATAGAATTCCGAAAACAATATGTTATAGTAAGCATTCTTGGTACTGTGCCCTGGGGATGATCCCAGCGTCAATGTGGAGGAAGCTATCCTAATCACTGTTTCCCTTGAGAAGCCTGTGGTTGCTTGGAATGAGAAAAGCCTGTAATAAAATGTTGTGCATGAATTGATAAAGTAACTATTATTACTGTGGACAATGAAGTAAAAGAAACAATGCTCTGGTTAATTTAGACATGCCCTTGAATTTACTCTTCCCTGGTTTTGTTACACACCGAGTCCAGTCTTTGCAAAGTGAAAGTGGATGCATATGTGAAATCAATATGCCCCACTTCATAAACCTGGTTTATAAAATAAGGTCACTTTCAACAATAAAGTCTTTATGGCTCCCAGCTTGCCTTTGCTGTTGAGAGACTGTATTCTTCCCTGCTTCAGGACTACCATTTCTGTGATAATCTCAGTGTCCAAGGTTGCTGTAAGAATTAAACAAATTAGTACAGAAAAGCTTACACTAGTTTCTAACTCTATTCTAATAGAATAGGGAGCAGGTGTAGCTCAGTGGTTTGAGTGCCTGCTTCATATGTATGAAGTCCTGGGTTCAATCTCTGGTACCTTCTAAAAAAAAATCTAATAGAATAGCAAGTACACAATAGTTATTATTTGTTATTATTATTTCTATCATCAATATATCAATATCATTTCTAGTATTCATCTTGACTGTTTGAGTCAGATTTTGGTGAGCCAGCTTGAGGAAGAGGATACCACATTTGTCATGCCTAGTAGTTGTTGAAGCAGTTTATGAATATTCCAGCTCCCTTTCTTCCCTATTTCCTAAATATCTGGGATATTTAGGACCAGGTAGATTTGCACTAACTCTACTACTTGTGGCTGAGTGGAGCCGTGTGAGTAGCCTGGCCAGTGGGTTCTGAGTGGAAGTAATGAGTGTCACCTCTAGGCTGGAGCATTTACCACCTGATGCAGGATGCTCCAATGTTCTACTTTCCCTCTTCCAAGGAAACCAGCAATGTTCCAGATAGTGGCTGCTCCTTCCACCTTTTTCTCATGAGAATAATGATGAGAAGGACCAGAGCCCTGAGCTGATCTGCAATGAATAAGAAATCTTTACTCATTTCAAGTCCCTGGGATTTGGGTTTGTTTGTTACTGTGACATACTGTAGCTTATCCTGACATACTTAACAGAGAACAAGCTACTGCAATGAGAGTGCATTGCCAAAGGAGGCCATGGTTCACTGATAATACAAAAAGATTCTTCACCAATGGATTTTTCTGCCACTGTATTTCCCAAGGTATTTCCCAGGGAAAATGTTGGGGAAGAGAACATAAGGCCCCTCTGTTGAGTATTATGCTTATCTCTTACTAAGCTCCCAATGTTATGGCCACTCCTGGCCAGCATTCCCACAACATGCCCATGGTGATAAGATGGCCCAGCCTTGGCCAAATTTTTATCCTCAGTTTGACAAACAAGTCCTGTCATCAACCACACCCCTTCCCCATCATGGTGACATTTCAGTATCCTTTTCTACTTACTGGTCTAAGTCAGAACCATCTCAGTCATCAGAGATTTTTCAAATAATGTTGAATATCAAAAGAGAAAGAGGGAAACGGACTTTGGCCCAGTGGTTAGGGCGTCCGTCTACCATATGGGAGGTCCGCGGTTCAAACCCCGGGCCTCCTTGACCCATGTGGAGCTGGCCCATGCGCAGTGCTGATGCACGCAAGGAGTGCCCTGCCACGCAAGGGTGTCCCCCGCGTGGGGGAGCCCCACGCGCAAGGAGTGCGCCCGTGAGGAAAGTCGCCCAGCGTGAAAAGAAAGAGCAGCCTGCCGAGGAATGGCGCCGCCCACACTTCCCGTGCCGCTGATGACAACAGAAGCGGACAAAGAAACAAGACGCAGCAAATAGACACCAAGAACAGACAACCAGGGGAGGGGGGGGAATTAAATAAATAAATAAATAAATCTTTTAAAAAAAAAAAAAAAAGAGAAAGAGAAATGTTTTTCCCAACCCTTTTAAAACTTGGCACCTTATGCAAATATGCCATCTTTGAGCTCTCTATACCGTGGATTATGGAATGGGTGACTTTGTCATGCCCAAATTTTGTCTCCCAATTCCCCCACACCAGATACATTGCCCTTGCTCCTGTCCCTTAACAGCATGGGGTGGAAACCCCTGCTGATCACATCTCAGGATCATGGCAATGCTCTGTTTTCAGGCCTGCATCCAAATGGACTATGAGTTGTTTTTTTCCTAAATATTTGGGATTTAAATACTCCTGCTTTCCCTACCCCAACTGCGTAACATACACATAACATATGCTCCCTGGCATAAGGGGGAGTGAATGAGGAGCTCAACTTTGAAGACGAAGCTAAGGTATTATTACATCCAACAAAAAGCCCTTTATTAAAAAAAGGAAAGACCAAAAGAAAAAAGCCCATTCTTAACCTCCTCCTACCTCCCATCTACCATCAACTATCAATTATGGTAGACAGAGCCATTCACTCTTTTCTGTCCCTCCTTGACCCTGGTAAACTTTTACTTTTGCAGTACCTCAGCTTGTTGCCTGAAAGGCACACTTGATGTATTTTTTTCTAAATTATTATTGTCTTCATAGTCCCACTAAGGCTAGTCCCACTATCTAGTCTATCCTTGCTGTGGGCCCTTAAAGGATGCCTGATGAATTCACAGATGAACATACAGCTTATATATCCACTAAATACACATATCTATGTTAAAAATAGCAGGGAGTGGGAAGTGGATTTGGCTCAATGGATAGAGCATCTGCCTACCACATGGGAGGTCCAGGGTTCAAACCCAGGGCCTCCTAACCCATGTGGTGGGCTGGACCATGTGCAGTGCTGATGCGCGCAAGGAGTGCCGTGCCATGCAGGGGTGTTCCCCGCATAGAGGAGCCCCATGTGCAAGGAGTGCGCCCCGTAAGGAGAGCTGCCCTGTGTGAAAAAAAGTGCAGCCTGTCCAGGAGTGGCATCGCACACACAGAGAGCTGATGCAGCAAGATGACACAACAAAAAGAGACACAGATTCCCAGTGCCACTGACAAGAGTACAAGCGGACACAGAAGAACACACAGCAAATGGACACAGAGAGCAGACAACTGGGGGGCAGAGGGGAAGGGGAGAGAAATAAATAAAAAATAAATCTTAAAAAAAAATAGCAGGGAGTGGATGTGGCTAACAGTTGAGTGCCTGCCTCCCATGTGGGAGGTCCTGGTCAGTTCCCGGTGCCTCCTGAAAAAACAAAAACAAACAACAAGCGAAACAGATGGAAAAAAAAAAAAAACTGGCTTCCCACATATGAGGTCCCAGGTTCAATCCCCAGCCCCAGTACCTCAAAAGAAAAAAAAAAAATCGTGGACTCTCTAATATAACTGGATGAGACTTGGAAAGGATGAGTAGGTAGGAACAGGAACCAGTGCAATTTAAATAATTTCTATGAATCTATATCCACAGGCGACTGGGATCTGGAGAACTTGGTTTCTCATATTTTCAACATCAGCACTCATTCCTCTCTAACACAAACTCCTGGGCCAATACGGGTTTCTTTCCCTCCCTCCCTCCCTCCCTCCCTCCTTCCCTCCCTTCCTTTTCTTTCTTTTTTTTTTTTTTAATTTATTTTAAAGAAGCTTTAGATTACACAAATATTATATCCAATACATAGGTAATTCCCATATACCTCACTCCTCCCCCTCCCACACTTTTCCCCATTAACAGCATCTTTTAATAGTGTGGTACATTTGTTACAGTTTGATGAACACATATTGAAGTATTGCTACTAACCATGATCTATATTTACATTATTTACATTATGGTTTACACTTTGCACTGCACAATTTTATAGGTTTTGACAAAATGTATAATGGCTTGTATCTGCCATCGCAATGCCCTGCAGAACAATTCCAATGTCCCAAAAATGCCGCATGTTATACCTATTCTTCTCTTTCCCTCCCCTCAGAATCTCTGGTGACTACTGCCTTTATATGAATGTTACAAGTTCTTCCACTGCTAGAATAATAATAAGTCTACTTTAGTCTATAGTTGCATTCCCCCCTTATGTTTGTTCACTCCTCAGTCTTGAGGATTTGGGGATGGTGATGCCCACTCTGCTTCTAATCAAGATGTGGCTTAGATCCCATGGGGCAGATGGGTGAACTGTCTTGCTTGCAGTTGTAGATACTCTTTTGTTTTGGGGGATGGGCATTGTCCATCATCATCCTTTTGTTAGTTTTGAGAATACCAGATTCATTTCTACCTCTACTCCTTGGCTCATATAATATCCAAATAACTGAAACCCTTCTCTTCTCTACCTATCTAATTTGAGCAATCCTTCAAGGCTGTCTCCTATTTATCTTTTTCAACCTATCTCTGCTTCTGTGTCTCCCTCTGCTCTGAACACCTACCTACTCTCCATTAACATTCAGTTAAGCACTTAATTGTTTTCCAACTATCTAACTTGTCTGCCTAAGGACTATATTCCCTTCAAGTGCAGGGATTAGGTCATTTATGCCTTCCATATTTCTCCAAGGGCCCTTGTGACTACATATACTAGGGGATGAAATTTATTTGATGAGTGGATGAAAAAAACAGCACATAAATGTGTCTGTACACTTCTTTTTATTTAATTCTGCCAAAATGAAATTACTGATCTCTCATCATAACTCCAGTTGTTTTCCTTGTAGTAGAGATAGATTTTCCCTAATGTGTTGATGTTTTTACTCTCACCCTCACTGGGAAGGTGTACCGAGAAGGGGAAAATGCAAATACACTGGCTGCATAATTTGGGGCAAGCATGAGATCTCACCCCAGCCAAGTTGCAACACTTGGAAAGGGAGAAAATAATAGCAATGGAGTAATAGTAGCAAGGATGTAAGGGTCATAGGGATTGCCTCTCTGACATCCATGCCCTGTTTGTTGGTTTGTTTGTTTGTTATTTCTAGCTCTCCCAAAGCATACCAGTTAAAGGATTAACCCAAATCAATAAGTATAATGCCCTCTTGGCCCCTTAGTACAGTTCAGGCCAATGAATGTGGAGAAGACATTTTTACTTGAGCTTTTCCCAAAGGTTTAGTTGAAGTTGACACCATGGAAGGCACGGCAGAGAGACAGAAAGAAAGGAGGTGCTGGTGACATTGGTTAAGCTACTTAATCGATTCATCTCTGAGCCCATATTATGCTGGATTTGAGTTAAATGAAGCATATACACCCGCTTACTATTCAAGCTGCTTTGATTGGATTTTCTATTGCTTGCAACGAAATATAACTGGTATACACATAATAACAGTAATAATGATAATATCTGCACTACAAACTCACAGAGTAATTGGGAGAGGAAAGGATAATTACAAGCAAAATTGCTGTATAGGCTTTATTATGCAAATATTTGTTAAGATGCCTTCCCTCAAGAAACAGAAGGTTTTGAAAGGATCTTAAAGATGTAGATGACTTGTTAGGTTGTTCATCTTAGGAGTTAATTTTTTTCTTTTCTCAAAAGGGTTTATCACAAAGCTTGAGACAAGCTGAAGAGAAAAGGAGAAGTGACAGGTAACGAACATGACAAGCTTTCTAGAAAGAACTCATTTACACAAAACCTAGTGCCCAGCACAGAGTAAATGCTAAGTAACTCTTTGCATTTAAATTTTATTTTTAACAATAGATTGATCATACATGGTATAAAATTTTTAAATTTCAGAAGGGAATATGTGTGCAGTCAGTTTTCCTCCATCCTCTATCCCCCAGCCATCCAATGTACCTTTCTTTACCAGTTTAAATAGAGCAAGTTTATATATTTACAAACATTTATATACACACATATTCTTTTTTCCCACGCAAACGTTAACACCGAATACACACTGTTCTTCACTTCTTAAAAAATCACATGAAGTTATCTTGGAGGTCTCTGCATACCAGTGCCTACAGAACTATCTTTGTAACTACTGCTGAGAATTCCTAGGATGGCTCAATCTAAATATAAGTAACCGGTGTTCGCCGTCGGCCATTTAGATGGTGTAGCGGTTGTTTGCCATGTCAAACTATGATGAAATGACTCTCCTTCTCTAGAGGCATCATTTCACAATAGTGGAAGTCCATCTGTAGGATAAATTCCAAGTCGTGGGACTGGTGATTCAAAGGGCGTATTTACAGCGACTTTGTTTTTTTAATTAATGAATGTTGAATTCGAAGAATTCGTAGGAAGCCCTGAGGGGAACCGAAGCAACTCGCCAAGGCTGCGCTATTCCGGGTGACGATTGCAGCAGCCGCTGACAGAGCCAGCGCCAGGGCTGCGCGGGAGGGCCGCACGCCCAGCTCCCCTCACCACTCGGACCCGCGGGATTCCACCGCGCCTGCCCCCCGCGCCTCTCCCCGCCCCGGTGCGCGGCGCCCCCAGCCCGGAGCTGGAGGACCCAGGCACGTGCGTTTCCACGTGAGCCCCTCGGCCGCCGCGCAAGTGAAGAGTACGCATGCGCCTGCCGCGGGAGAAAGTAGGTCAGACTCCTCCTCTCACGTGACTCGCTCCCCTCAGCTACCCCCGGTGCCTCCCAGCCAGGGCGCAGCCGGGATGCGCTCTGCAACCCACGTGACTGGGTTGGGCGCGGGCGGAGGCGGGCCCGGCCCGCGAGTGCCCGGCGCCCGCGAGGATTTGCCGGTTCTCCTCCCTCTGGAGCGCTTGGCTCTGAGGTCGGGCGGGCAAAAGAGAGCCTTGCGCGGAATAGCCAGGGGCCGGACTGGCAGTGCGTGAGAAGGAAAGCGCCCTCAAATTCCTGACAAATGAGTATAGGAAAAGAATAGGGCTGAGTGACATATTCCACTTTAATCCTCTTGAAGTATTTCTACGTGAAAGATGGGAACGCGCGTCACATTCCATCATGAACCCAATCAAGCTGATGGTTTGCAGACCCATTTACAGGGCAACTCAGACATTCATGGAAAGAAACTTTTTAAAAGAATATTAATGATTCCTGGAATTTTTCAGGAATATTCCGCAGAACCTATTTCCAATGTCTTCCCATCCACTTCCCCCAAAAAAGGTACCCTTTCTCTATAGGCTTTTAAGCAAGTTTCTCCCCTTGCTAGAGACTTCGGCGGTGATGGTGGTGTTGACAGGCGGGGTGCGGGGCGGGGGGCTCGGGGCACTGGGGTAGGGGTGGGGATGGAAAGGGGTTTGAGGCGACTCTGAATCAATTGAAGCCTGTTTCATGTATTAGGAATAGTTTTACTTATTGTCCCTTGTGATTTTTAGCTTGTACAAAATGCCGCCTCTGCCTCCAGGAGTTGCAATCCAGTGAGAGAAGATCACAAGCAAAATCAACGGGTCACGAAGCAAAGGGCTATAAGTACTGCAATAGAGGCGTGCCCAGGTGTTAGAGAAACCCTGGAGGAGGGGCAGCCAAATGCAAGCAAGGGTGGGTGCCGTGAGTCTGGAAGGCTCAGTGGGAGTTAGCTGGCAGAGACATATGGCGGAGGAGGTGGAAAAGTGTTCCAAACAAAGGGAACTACTAATAGATACATATTTCCCTCAAGGAGTTTTTACTATAATTGTTTTAGTTATGCATTTCGTTGGAATGTATATTGCTTCCATTTATGTCTCTCTAAGTCATTCTTTAATGAATATCATTGTGCATAATGCTTTTTTCCCTCCACTCTAAAATAAATCCTTGGAATGGGATTGCTGTGTAAAAGATACAAATATTTTGTGGCTTTTGATAAAATATTGCCAAAGCACTTCCCGAAAAGTTTCTACTAATTTGTACCAAGGTGGCATTTAAATATTTAGCATTCTGGTAGTAAACAGCCTGTTAACTTATTTCAAATTGATGACGTCTGATGAGAGTAACACTTGATTTTCTAGAATGCCACGAATCATAATACATATATTTTTTTATGATCTGTGATAAAAATTCTAATTGAATTCAAGTTTAAAATATAGAAAATATCAAACCAGTGCATTTAATCCTTACAGGGAACCACCTAGGATGTACAAGGTGAGGGCAAGGGGAGGGAGGGAGGTGTGGTGGGAGTGAGACAAACAAATGATGCTGGCAAAACCTGCTCAGATTGCTCCTTTCTTATTGTGAATCAAGAGCAACAGAAAGAAGCTCCATACACGCAAGAACAAGCAAAGAGATTTATTTTCTCATCTCTCAGCAAATGTCAGAAGAAAAGCAGCACAATCCAAAGGACCCAGGTTCTGACCAAGAGGCTGCTCTACCTTGCAGGAGGAAGGCTGGTCACGAATCAGGGAATGACTTTAGGAAGCCTGTCAGCTCAGTCTCTGTTGACATCTGTATGTGCAAGGAGAAAACAATGTTGCTGTCATTCAAAAGGACAGTACAAAAGGTAATTTAGGTAATACGGAAAATGTGTGAAGAGGATAGCTAGCTTTTTTGCCTGTTTAAGCTAGATCATTAAGGAGGAAGCACAGAGCAGAATAATTTTTTTTAGAGACAAAGTTGTTGTGCATATTGTGTTGTTTCTTCAATGTCCATTTTGCACCTTGTGTAGTGACCTTACACTTTGGTGTGGGAGGGGGAATTCTACCCTCTTCCTCAATTCAGGAGTTACTTTAGTGGATTTAACAAATCAGGATCGACTCATTGCTCTTTTTATGAGGATTAAAAGAGTTGATGCATAGAAAATACTTAGAAGAGTACCTGCCGTATATTACTTGTTGCTGTTATTATTAATGTAAAAATGACTGGTTCAATCAGAGGATGGCCTGAATGTGTTTCAATGGTTATGCAATGCTATTCATTCTTTTTGGATGGGAGTAAAGAAGCACGTTTAACTATGATGCCATCTTTCCACCTTGAGGAAAGCCAACCCAACCACATACCTGAGAAACAGGGAGGAGCAGAGGAGGCACACCCTGATCAAACTGCACTTGCAGCCTAAACTACCTCTCCGCGTTTCAGTTAACTGAGCCAAACACATCCCATTTATTACTTCAGTCATTTGAATTCGTTTTTTGTTTTGTTTTGTTTTGTTTTTTGTCAACAGAAGCACCCTAACAAATATTATGCCCAATTCCTCCTTCTAATGGATCAAAATAATGACATTCCATTCAGAGCATAAATTTGTTAAAGAAAGGAGTTTAATCTCATCTCCTTGGCTGATGAATACAATGATGTAACAAAACATTAAAGATAAAAATGAGGATTGTATTGTTTTGGATGAGATCTTCATCCTTATTCTAGTTCTGTTCTACAAGGTTCCTGTTTAGAAACATGTGTGTGTGTAGGAGAGAGAGAAAGAGAGAGAAACAGAATTGGGGTTGGAAGAGCACCCCTCTAGGAATGGATCCAGAAGCCTGAAAAACAGCTCTACATTGACTTTTAAATATCTGTCCTCAAAGAACAATCCATGTTGATGGCAGAAAAGCAAATGCAAAGGTAGCTTTGATTTATTCTGTGCCTTTGGGCAACTTTGCTAAAGAATCTGTTTCAAGCTGATCTTTTTTTCTCCCTTAATACTTCTTGGCAAAACTGTTGAGCTTTATTGAAGAGTAGACTGTCATTTCTGGACATGGTTGAACAGCTGTTTCTGTGTTCTTTCTAATTTCAGTAAGGCAGGGTTCCAGAAGAGAATAGAAAGCTTGGTTTGCATTCCTAGGTTGGCCATTGAATTGAATGGTTTTTACTGTAGGAGAAAGCTATGAGGCATGGAAGTCACTTTACAGTTGAGACTCAATTTCTCCAAATGTAAAATGAAGCATTTGGACTGCATGATTTCCAAGGTTCTGTCCATCTATTCTTTATATGGTTGGATAAAAAGAAAGTACTTTGGCTTCTTTGTTGGGCTTTGGTAGAAAAGACTGTATATAATGCAGTTTTCTAATACCCTTTCCCAGCATGCAACTGGCTAGTAAGCCCCACTTCCACCATGTAGTCACTATAGACAAGGCAGATGCATGTCTTTGAAAATGAGATGATCCAGAGCTCCCATCTTTGAACATCTGCCTATGGTTATTTCCTTATGTAATTTTTTTCCTTGAGTGAGGAAGGCAGCTGGGAGTAAGAATTGTTTGTAGTGGCAGCCTGCATTCTAAGGAAAATATTTTGCCATTGCTAGTCTGTAAGATCCCAGGTAAGGCTTGCTCCAGTCCAGAATTTCTTAACCGGGATGTACATTAAAATCGCTGTGATTTGTAAACTGTGCATGGCAAGGCCTCTACTTCTCAAAATTTTGAATCAGCAAGTCTGGGGAAGGATCTGAATTTGTGGAAAGTTCCACAGTATAATGCTGTGTGCCGCCATTTGGTCCAAACTGTTTTTTCCCTGCCTAATAAGTCATTCCTAGGCCCTTGAAGCCAATGATACTAAAATGCTTTGTAACACACAGTACAGTTCACACTCAGGGAAACATATCTGCAATCAACACAGACAACCCTTTTGTCCAAAGTTATCATTAGAGGTTTTACTTGGTTGTAAGAAAAACATTCTGAATATTTCAGAAACTTACCTAGTTTTACCACTCAAAATGCTTTGAGCATTTCTGAAACTAGGGATAAAGCTATGCTACAGAGCTAATGGCTAAACAACAAAACTTTTATGGTGTTTGCAAGAGATGAACAATATTTGGTACCAGTGTTCTCTGTTAAATCATTGAGGTGCATTCTGGAATTACAGCACTAAAATAACAAGAGGTTTGATGCTATCAACTCTCCCAGAGAGTTTATTTAAGGAAATTTTATTTATTTGCTGAACTATAATCAAATGGGTTCTCACCTTCTATTCCCTGTCTTGCATCTCTGTGGATGCATGTGGACATCTGGACTGTAGTAAAGAGCATCCACAGAGAAAGAAAAAAGGAAAAATTACCCAAAATACAGAAAAACAAAGAATTACCCATTAATTCCACATGTCTAACTCTTAAAATAGTGGAACAAGTAGAGGCTTTGGAGCCAAACAGAACAGGCTCAATCCCCAACTCCTTCTACTCACTACTACTGGTTGTGTGTCGTTCTACCCATCACTTCACCTTCTAAGTTTCAATGCTTTTCTGTACACACGTAGTGGGTTGCTTTGAAGATCAGTGTAAAGATAATGTATGTAAAGTGCTTGGCACATAACGGCACCATCTGTTGGTTGCAGGCATCATCATTATTTTTATTTTCTTAGGAAAAAGTACTCAAAGATGCAAATAAGCAGAGAATTATTTTTTCTTTATAATTCCATCCTAATGAGAGGAATTTAATAGGATTTAGACTAAATTTGGAAAGGTCATATCAGCCTGTTTTTAAATAGGATGCTAGCTCTGACATGGCTGCTTCTCTATAGATGAACCATAAAAGATGCACAGATATTAAGTTATATGAGAAGTTTTGAAGGGACTCAAAAGAAGCCCTTACAATGCCTTTTAGTGCACATTAGCTGTGAATTGATAGCTTAACTTAAATTCTGGTAAAAACTCAAACTCCCTGGATTTGAGTAGTTGCTGCTGTTTGGAGCAATTTTTTTTCAATGGAGGGGGACTGGGGGAAATGAATTCACATATAATAAGTAGTATTTAGAATATCTCAGATTCTTATATAGCCCAAGGTTAGTAAGTACAAAGCAGATAACAACTATTCTTCAATTGTTATATGGGAAGGGGAGAAGAAAATTGAGCCATCCAAAAATAATTATCCTTTTAAGGTCCTGAACTTGCTTGGTGCAAATTCAGTTACTAACCTGAGTGTCCAGGCAATGAAAGTAGAAAGTAAGTATTGTGATATTAATATTAGATATTTGAAATCAAGAGGAAGCATTAAGCACTTTATAATTATGATTAATCCAGCCTAATGAAGATAAGACATAACGATCATAAATCTTTTTGCACCAAGTAACACAGCAAACAATATAAAACATAACTATTATGATTGATATAATGGATATGTACATCAACTATTTACCCTTCAAATAGAGAACACATTTTTTAAAAATTGTTTTGAAGAATATCATTCATACATAAACATACATAAACAGAAGTGTATAGTAAAAGTTGTGAGCTTATGAAACAAACATTCATAACATCATACAGGGGTCCCATACATCACCCCACCACCAAAACCTTACATTGTTGTGAAACATTTGTTATAAATTATGGAAGAATATTGTAAAAACATTAGTACTGGGAAGCAGATGTGGCTCAAGCAACTGAGCTCTTGCCTACCACACAGGAGATCCCAGGTTCAGTTCCCAGTGCCTCCTAGAGAAGATGAGCAGGATAGCACGCTGGCACAATGGGCAGGTGCAGTGAGCTGAAGCAATAAGATGATGCAACAAAGAGACACAGAGAAAAGACAACAAGAGACAAAAAAGCAGAGAGCTGAGGTGGCTCAAGTGATTGAGTCCCTCTCTCCCACATGCAAGATCCCAGTTTCAGTTCCTGGTGCCTCCTAAAGAGAAGACGAACAGACACGAAGAACACTCAGTGAGCACAAAACAATGAGGGGGGAGGGAATAAATAAAAATAAATCTTAAAAAAAACAAAAACTGCTACCACTAACTAGGACAACCAGCAAGATGGCAGCAGAATAAGATGCTGTGAGTAGAGGACTCCACCATGTGGAGGCAGGTGCCCATACTCCACGGGCCTATCATGGAAGCTATTCTGTGGATAGAATTGGAAGCTCCATTTCCCAACAATGGGGGAGGAAGAGATGTTTGGGCACCAACTCCAGCTACTGATTAGTAAATTTGTATGACCACAGTATAATCCTAAGGACAGCTAAAGTCTGGAACTGTTCAGTCAGAAAGAGGCTGGTAGCTGCCATTTTAAATCCATCCCTGGCATGAGGGAAGCAGGGTGGACTGAAGATCACAATGCTGGTAGAGAACAGCTTCTCTCCATTTAGACTGGATTCCAGCTGTAGCCTAAACCCCAGCCCCACCTCTGGTAGGGAAGAAGTTGGGGGTTCTGCTCCAGCCTCTCTGGGAAACTTCAGGTCATGCCAGGGAGGATAGTGATCATCCTACTCTGGTGGAGCAAGCCATCTCAGGAGCTATTCTGTGGCTGGAGTTGGAAGCTCCATTTCCCAAAAACAGGAGGAAGAGACAGTTCGCCACCAACTTCAGCTACTGATTAGTAAATCTGGGTGGCTAAAGTATAACCCTGAAAAAGAGCTAAAGTTGGAATCTGGCCAAGTTGGAAAGAGGCCAGTAACTGCCATTTTGACTCCATCCCTGGCATGAGGGAAAACGGGGCTGATTGAAAAATCACAGTGATGGTAGGGACTGGCTTCTTTCCATCCAGATCAGCCTGAAGCCCTGGCCTGGGTTTCAGCCCCACCTCTGGCAGGGAGGAAGCTGGTGGGACCTGCAACAGCCTCTCCAGGCAGGTAACATTCGGCCGGCACTGACTGAATAGTCAGACACCTTGGGCTCCATGCCCGCACCCAATAAGATAGGACAGGAGTTGTGTTGCCTCAGCCTGTCAGGGCATTTGCAGGCACTTTCAGTCCACACAAACTGGTTTGCTGAGTGCCTTCAATTCCATCTCACCCATCCAACCTCATAGGATAGGAGCGGGCTGGGGTTTCTTCAGGCTCTCTGGGAAAGTGCAGGAGCTTTCAGCCCACACAGCTTGCATACTTGTGCACATATAGCTCCATTCCTGCCCCCTGATAAGATAAGAAGGGATCCTCAGCCTCTCTGGGTAACTGCAGGTGCTCTTGGCCCACAGAAACTGAAGAGTCAGACCTATAGCTCCATCCCTGCCTCCAAGTAAGGTAGAAGGGGAATTGTGTTTCTTCAGCCTTTCCAGGAAATGGCAGATACTTTTGGCATTCAGGGCCTGGACTGGTGGGTACCTCTGGGTCCACCCCCTCCCCCAATAGCATAGGAGGGGGCTGGGATATTCTCAGCCTCTCCAGTTAATGGCAGGTACTTTTGGCCTACAAAGACTGAACTGCTGGGCATTGGTGGTTCCATTCCCACCCCCTAAAGGGCAGAAGGGACAGAACTCCCTCAGCCTCTCAGGGCAACTGCAGGCACATTCAGCCCACACAAGTTAGACTTTTGGGTATCCCAGAGGGTTCATCTCCAACCCTGGCAGGGAGAGGGAGGCCAGTGGTATGTCAGTCTACCTGGGCAACTGCAGTCATCTTGGACCCATGCAGCATAGACTGCTGCCCATGCCTGCAGCTCCATCCTTGCCTCAGGCAGGGGAGGAAGGACTGTGAAGTTTCATCTGTCTCTTTGGGCAACTACAGGTGGTCTTGGCCTGCATGACTTAGATTATTCCACATAGCTGTGGCTCTGTCCTTACCCCTGGCAGAGGAGAAAGTTGGGAGAAGCTTCATCGGTCCCTGGGGCAATGCAAGCAGCTTAAGGCCCCACAGCTTATAGCACCAACTACATTCCCAGCTCCTACTACACAACCAGCAAGGGAGAAAGGGCAAGAAAGCCCTAAGCTAACGAGAGAAACTGCACCCAGAATAAATACATCTAGTAAGCCAGATGCCAAGAAACCAACAAAAAACTACAGTCCATACCAAGATACAGGAAGATATGGTCCAGTTAAAAGAGCAAAATAAGCCTCCAGATGATATAAAGGAGTTGAGACAACTAATCACAGATGTTCAAACAAATCTTAATAAATTCAATGAGGTGGCTAAAGAGATTAAGGATATTAAGAAGGTATTGGGTGAGAACAAAGAAGAATTTAAATCATACATAGAAAAATAGTAGATCTTATGGGAATGAAAGGTGCAAAAAATAAAAAATACACTGGAGGTGTGAAAGGGATGTGGCTCGAGCGTTTGGACTCCCACCTACTACACGGGAGGCCCATGGTTCGGTTCCTGGTACCTCCTAAAGAAAACAGTGAGCTGACTCGATGGGCAGGCACGACAAGCTGACACAACAAGATGACACAAGATGACAACAAAGAGGCACAAAAAGGAAAACATAACGAGACACACAACAAAGGGAGCAGAGGTTCCCAGTGCCTCCTAAAAGAGGATGAGCAGAGTGGCAAGCTGGCACAATGGGCAGGCATGGCAAGATGACACAACAAGATACATACAAGGAAGAACATAATGAGAGACACAACAAAGCAGGGAACAGAGATGGCTTAAGCAATTAGGCATCTCCCTCCCACACTGGGAGTTCAGTTCCCAGTGCCTCCTAAAGAAACAAGTTCAGTTCCCAGTGCCTCCTAAAGAAACAAAGAAGATGAACAGACACAGTAAGTGCAAACAATGAGGGGGTAGGGAGAGATAAATAAATCTTAAAAAATATATATACTGAAGGATATAAGAGCAGATTTGAGGAGGCAGAAGAAAGGATTGGTGAGCTTGAAGACATGGCCTCTAAAAGTGAACAAACAAAAGAAAAGATTAAGAAAATAATGGAAAAAATTGAACAAGTTCTCATAGAACTAAATGACAGCAAGAGACAGGCAAATACATGTTTCATGGGTGTCCCCGAAGGAGAAGAGAAAAGGGGCAGAAGGAATATCTGAAGAAATAACTGAAGAACATAGATACCTATGTCCAGGAAGCACAATGTACTCCCATCCAAATAAATCCAAATAGACCAACTCCGAGACACATACTAATCAGAAAGTCAAATGCCAAAGTCAAAGAAAGAATTCTGAAAGCAGTAAGAGCAAAGCAATGCATAACTTATAAGGGATACCCAATAAGATTAAGTGCTGATTTCTCATCAGAAACCATGGAGGCAAGAAGGCAGTGGTATGATATCTTTAAGATGCTACAAGAGAAAAACTTTCAGCCAAGAACCTTATATCTGGCAAGACTGTTTTTAAAAAATGAGAACACATTTAGAATATTCACAGATAAACAGAAACTGAGAGTGTTTATAACAAAAAGACCAGTTTTGCAGGAAATACTTAAGGATGTGCTACGGTCTGAAAAGAAAAGACAGGAGAGGCTTGGAAGAGAGTCTAGAAATGAAGATTATATATCAATAAAAGTAACCTAAAAATGTCAAAAGATAGTGAAAATAAAATATGACATTATCCGTGTTATATTGGGTGAAATATGATCAAAATGGGTGAAATAAGAACTGCCTTTACAGTAATAACATTGAATGTTAATGGATTAAACTCCCCAGTCAAAAGGCACAGACTAGAAGAATGGATGAGAATATATTGGAAGTGGACTTGGCCCAATGGATAGGGCGTCTGCCTACCACATGGGAGGACCATGATTCAAATCTCGGGCCTCCTTGACCCATGTGGAGCTGGCCCATGTGCAGGGCTGATGCGCGCAAGGAGTGCCCTGCCACGCAAGGAGTGCCTTGCCACGCAGGGGTGCCCCCCGCATAGGGGAGCTCCACATGCAAGGAGTGTGCCCCATAAGGAGAGCCGCCCAGCGTGAAAGAAAGTGCAGCCTGCCCAAGAATGGCACTGCACACACAGAGAGCTGACACAACAAGATGACGCAACAAAAAGAAACACAGATTCCCAGTGCTGCTGATAAGGATAGAAGCGGTCACAGAAGACACACAGCGAATGGACACAGAGAGCAGACAATTGGGGGGCGGGCGGGGATAAATAAATAAATACGTTTTTTAAAAAAGCAAAGCAAAGAAAATATGAGCCATCTAGATACTGTCTGCAAGAGACTCACCTTAGACCCAAGGACACCAATAGATTGAAAGTGAAAGGCTGGAAAAAGGTATTTCACACATGCAGTTAAAAAAAAAAAGCCAGAGTAGCTATACTTATATCAGATGAAATCAACTTTAAAAGACACTAGTATTTTACAGTCTGAGTAGGAAGTTGGGGGAAAAAATCTATTTAGCGACTAAAAGAATCAAATATTAGGAATAAATTTAACCAAGGAAGTACAACACTTGTATTCAGAAAACTACAATGCATTGTTATAAGAAACTTAAAAAGACCTGAATAATTGGAAGAACATTGCATGCTCATGGATTGGAAGATTAAATATCATTAAGATGTCAATTCTACCCAAATTCATATAGATTCAACGCAATACTGATAAAAATTCCACAAGCATTTTTTAACGAATGGAAAACACAATTATCAAATTTATTTGGAAGGGTAAGGGTTCCTGAATAGCCAGGAACATCTTAAAAAGGAAAAGTGAAGTTGGAGGACTTTCATTTCCAGACTTTGTATCATATTGCCTAGATACAGTGGTAAAAACAGCATGGTACTTATGTAGAGATAGATGCATAGACCAAAAGAACCAAATTGATGGTTCAGAAACAGACCCTCATATCTATGATCAAATGATTTTTGACTAGTCTTATCAGCTTGGGCAGAACAGTCCATTCAACAAATGGTGCTGGGAGAATTGGATATCCATAGCCAAAAGAAAGAAAGAGGACCCCTATCGCACACCTTATATAGGAATTAACTAAAAATGAACCAAAGACCTAAATATAAAAGCAAGAACCATAAAGCTTCTAGAAGAAAATTTAGGAAAACATCTTCAAGACCTGGTGGTAGGTAGTGGATTCTTAGGGGAGGTAAGAGGAGGACTGAGAAGGACTACTGATGAGTAATATATGTAGAAGTTTTAATTAACTTTGCTGCAAAAATGTGGAAATGTATAGAGTTGATGGTAACACATTGTAGTAATAGCTGCTTTATAAGTGGGAATCTGGCTGAAAAGGGTAGTCTAGAGATGTAAATGCAGTTGAAAATAAACTAGAGACTAATCTAGGCACTGAATAACACAGTGAACCCAGAGGTCGATGAGAATTGTGGTTGATGGTACAGATCCAAGAGTATCCTTCTGTGAGCTAGAGCGGATGTTCGTCACTATAGCAGGGTGGTGGGAGTGTGGAGAAGCATGGGAAAAATACAACTGGAGTTACCTATGGACTGTGGTTAACAGCAATAATGCAAAATTCATGCATCTATGCCAAACATGTATTCTGTTGATAAAGGGGGAGTATGGAAAGTGTGCCAAATGTACACCATGGACCATGGTTGGTGGTAATAGTCTGATATTATCTCATAATCTGTAACAAATGTTCCACCCTGGTGTGGTGTGTTGATGAAGGGATGTTGTATGGGAATTCTTCTTATGTGCATGATTATTTCATAAGTTCACACCTTCTGTAATAAAAATATATATTTAAATATAATAATAGGGTTGGTTGAGTAAAAAATAAACCCAGTGTAAGATATGGACTATGGTTAGTAGTAAGATTTTGATGATATTCTTTCATAATTTGTAACAAATGTTTCACAACAATGCAAGGTGTTGGTGATGGAGTGATATGTGAGACCCCTGTATGATATTATACATGTTTGTTTAGTAAGTTCACAACTTTTACTATACTCTTATTTTTATGTATGATCATGTATGAATGATATACATCTATCTTGTTTAAACTATTGTTAATTTGTTATCTGTTAAAGCAGCCAAATCAATATTCTCTTAATTTACATTGTATAGCTTTTCTTTCAAGAATTATAATACTAACATTATGCCTTAGAACCATAATTATTAAAATTATTCATACTTCATTTTATGTTTATTTCTTTCAGTGCTCATCGATAGTCCTTATATGTCTCAAAGATGTGTGGCACTTCTGGATCATGCCCTAAAAGAAAAGATCATTTTGCCTTTCCTTCTCTCATCTGTCTTGGAGGCAAACACAAGGGTGGCAAATGGAGCAGACCATGCAGAAATAGGACCATTGTCTTGAGGATGACAGAGCCATCTACAACTACTGGGCTGCTTGCCTCTGAATAATTACAGGAGAAAGGAATAAATTTAAAACCTGTTTGAGCCCCTAAACTTTTTGAGTCTCTTTGTTACAGCATCTTAGACTCTACCTAACCTTTATTGCACACTTAAATAAAATCTGAAGTTCTTGATATGGATATTGTTATGCCTGTCTACTAGGGATGCTGACAGCTTGCATGTTGTCAGGAACAAGTTAAACACTAAAAATATATCAGTTCCCTTCCCCACTCTATCTCACTCAGCATATTTTTTAATGCGTAGAAGCCTTAAGATCTGTGTGACTAAACTTTAATGGGAGACGAAGTTCTTAAACATGCAACAACATGCTTACATGCATGAAAAACATGAAGACATCATTTTTTTTAGGAGGTACTGGGGATTGAACCCAGGACCTCATACATGGGAAGCAGGCACTCAACCACTGAGTTATATCTGCTCCCCAATGAGAGTTGGGATTTTTTTTTTCATTTGTTTGTTTTATTTTTCAGAGATACTGGAGATCGAACCTGGGACCCCATACATGGGAAGGAGGTACTCAACCACTTGAGCTGCATCTACTCCCCTGAAGATATCATTCTGAGTGGACTAAGTCAGATACAACAAGACAGATATTTTATAATTCCACTGATAAGAAATAACTAGAATATGCAAACTCATAGTGAAAGAAAGTTGAGTATAGGTTACCAGGGACAAGGGCAAGGGGAAATGAGGAGTTAATGCCATAATGGGTACAGGGTTTCTGTTCAGGGTTGTCCCCGTCTCCTTCCCGCCCAGTATTGGCAGCCGGCGCTGCCCCTCCTTCTCTCCTTCTCCGTCTTCCGCCTAGCCGTTATCTAGACAGCCCACACTTTCCCCTTCCCCTCCCTTGCTCCTAACCCCTTAGCCAGCTTACTGTCCAGTAACCGCCTACTGTCCAGCAACCGTCTACGCAAGCAACAGCACCCGCTGGCACCAATCAAGTCCCTTTACGTATCCCTAGACCCTATAAAACGATGTCCCCTTCTACAATAAAGCAGACTTGTGCCCAGACCTCGTCTCCGTGGTGTTTTTGCTTGCACCGCGTGTCCCCCGTGCCTGAGTGGAGAGAGCGAGGGCCCAACGGCTTCGTGCCGACCCCCCTCCTCTCCTTTGACCGTGGGGCAGCCCCCGTCCGGAGAGCTCGCCTGGCCATCCGCGTCGACCCTCCCGGAGGCCCGCAGCTGCCCACACAGGGTGATGGGAAAGTTCTGGTAATAGATGGTAATGAGGGTAGAATAACATTTTCAATGTGATTAATCCCACTGAATGGTATATGCTTGGGAGTGATTAAGATGGGGAAATTTATGTTGTTCAAATGTCTCCACAGTTTAAAAAAAAAAAAAAAAAGCAAGAAGGGGAGCGAGAGAGAGAGTAAAGAGATAATAGTGATTAAATGCAAGACATGATCCTGGACATGATCTAATAATGAAGGAGGAAAGGACCAAAAAGACATTATTGGGACAATTGAAAAAAAATGGAATATAGATTATAAGCTTTCGATCAATGTTAAATTTCTTGAACTTGATAATTATATATCTAAGTTAGTTAGATAAGTGAATAGTATTGTTCTTAGGAAATATACATGGAAGTATTAAGTGTTCAAGAAGCAAGATGTAGGCAACCTACTCTCAGATATTTAGAAGATAGATAGATAGATAGATAGATAGATAGATAGATAGATAGATAGATAGAGATGGGGTGATGGTTAGGCTAATGTGTCAACTTGGCCAGGTAATGGTGCCCAGTTGTTTGGTCAATCAAGCGCTTGGCTAATTGTAATACAAGGGCATTTCATAGACTTTAATCATCATTAATTTGATTACGTATATAGCTGATTACATCTACAATCACCTGAGGAGATTGCTGTCAACAATGAGTGGCAGCTTATCTAAACAGTTGAAGGCCTTAAAAGGAGAAGTGAGTTCAGCATTCCGAGAGAGAATTTCTATCTCTACTTCAGACAGACAGCATTTCTTAGGGAACTCATTGAAGGCCTACATCAGAGTCCCTGGCTTGCAGCCTGCCCTATAGAATCTGGACTTGTGCATCCCCATAGTCATGTGAGACAATTTACAAAATTTTATACTACTTACAGATATCTCCTGTTAGTTCTGTTTCCCTAGAGAACCCTGACTAATAAAGATGGATATGGCAAATGAGACAGAATGTTAAATGTTGGTGGGTCTGGGTATCTGGATGGAGTATATGTTGAAATTCTCTGTATGGGTTTTTTTTTTTTTTTTTTTTGTAACTATTTTAAAATTTGGAATAATTTCAAAATAAAAAGTTAAAAAATTTAATGGTACACTAAATCCCTGTAACTAGAAAAGATTGTTCTTAAGATGGCATCACAATCTATATATGTCAGGATATGTCTTGCTATATTTTTTACATTAAAAATATGCTAGATCTTTGGGAAAGTGGAGCATTATTGATTTTGTACCTCATACAACTGTCATATATAGCCCATTGTCCAATCTGTGTGTTAATTTTTTTCACTCTTCTAGAGTGCCTACTGGAATGAATTAATTAGATATTCAATGGCAGAAGTTTGATGTGTTAACACAGCATTGTGGTGCCAGCTTTTTCTCTTAGATAGTTGAAGCTTGTGAATGTCAATCCACTGCCAAAGCAATAATTAAAATGGGCAAAAATCAGAGCCATGATTAGGATATTCATGGAATAGTGAGGAAAGATTGATTTACCTAACCCCCATCACCTGCTGCACTGTGCTTCTAAAGGGAGAAGTTAACCAGCAGTTATTGGAGTTATTATCTACTAAAAACAAAGAATATGATAGCTGCTTATATACACTATCTCCTCCATTCTTCACAAGATCCCTATAAAAATAACCATGATAATCCCCATTTATTAATGAGAAAACTGAAGCTTGAGAGAGTCAGTTTTATGCCCAAGAATGCTGAATGAGGCTGTTTCTGTTTTAATGAGAGCTTCCCTTCCACACCTCTGTGTGTTAAAACCTCCAGTGGACTCTTTGGAAGATGACAAAGTAGGAAGCCCCAGGAATCATCCCCTCCATCAAAACAACTATTGAACTGATAGGAATTGTCTGGATCAACACTTTAGAAACCCTGGCATCTAGTGGAACACTGTGCTGCATCCAGGTAAAAGCTAGAGGTAGAGGCTGGTAAATTGTGGTAAATAACATAGAATTTCACCTTCTGTAAAGCAGCTACTACTCCCCACTCCCCAACTGTGTGGCAGACAGCAGTGGGGAAAGCAGCCCAGACTCCTTACGAAACTTGCTGGTGCCAGGGTGAGCTATCAGGACCTAGTCCTCCAAATCCTGGGGTATGGTCTGACTACTGATAACTGCTTTTGATCAGCTACTTGTGATTGCTGGGGGGCCAGCTCTGAGAGCTGTTCCAACCTCTCTCAGGAAAAAGCAGCAGAGGAATCATAAAGAAGCAGTACTTTTTTCTCTCTCTCTTTTCTCTTGCCATTCTCCATGTGGGAGCAAAAATAGTTTGGAAAAGTCTCAAATTAAAGGCTCCAGCCCTCACCACCACCACTGCCACCACCGCCACCACCAAGAACAACAAGCTATCAATCTCAGAAGTCTGGGAGAACTAGAATTCCAGAGTTATAACAACATAATACTCAGAATTTCCATTTCTCAACAAAAAATTATAAAACACATTAAGAAATAGGAAAGTATGGCCCGTTCACAAAAAAAAAGAATTTGCCAGAAACCATCCTTGAGGGAGTCCATACATTGGAACTATTAGTCAAAGATATTAAATTAACTGTCTTAAACATGTTCAATGAGCTAAAGGAACCCATATGCAAAGAATTAAAGGAAATTAGGAAAACATTGTCTGAAAAAATAAAGAGATGAAAATTATAAAAAGGAACCAAAAAGAAATTTTGGAAATGCAAAGTAGAGAAATTGAAATGAAAACCTTGTTAGATGGATTCAACAGCAGATTTGAACAAGCAAAAGGAAGGATCAGCAAACTTAAAGACAAGAGAAATTTTCTGTAAGGAGCAAAATTAAAAATAATGAAAAGAAGAAGAAAAAAAGAACAGGCCTGGGGACCTGTGGGACACCATGAAGCATACCAACATAAGCATCATTTGAGTCCCAGGACAAGAGAGAAAGAAAATAGCAGAAAAGCATTTGAAGAAATAATGGCTGAAAACTTATGAAATCTGATAAATAACATGAGTATACACATCCAAGAAGCACAATGAATTCCAAGCAGGAGAGCCTCAAAGAGATCTATAGTAAGACACATAATATCAAAACTGTCAAAATCCAAAGACAAAGAGGATTTTGAAAGCAGCAAGAAAGAAGTATTTGTCACATACAAGCGATCCCCAATAAGATCAACAGTGGATTTCTCATCAGAAACCATGCAGGCTAGAAGACAGTGAGATGACGTATTTAAAGTTCTTAAAGGGAAACGGACTTTGGCCCAGCGGTTAGGGCGTCCGTCTACCATATGGGAGGTCCGCGGTTCAAACCCCGGGCCTCCTTGATCCGTGTGGAGCTGGCCATGCGCAGTGCTGATGCGCGCAAGGAGTGCCGAGCCACGCAAGGGTGTCCCCCGTGTGGGGGAGCCCCATGCGCAAGGAGTGCGCCCGTGAGGAAAGCCGCCCAGCGTGAAAAGAAAGAGCAGCCTGCCCAGGAATGGTGCCGCCCACACTTCCCGTGCCGCTGACGACAACGGAAGCGGACAAAGAAACAAAAGCAGACAAAGAAACAAGACGCAGCAAATAGACACCAAGAACAGACAACCAGGGGAGGGGGGGAAATTAAATAAATAAATAAATCTTAAAAAAAAAAAAAAATAAATAAAGTTCTTAAAGAAAAAAAACCCGTCAACCAAAAATTCTATATCTGACAAAATTATCTTTTAAAAAATGAAGGAGAAATTAAGACATTTACAGATAAAGAAAAGCTGAAAGAGTTCTTTACCAGAATACCTACCCTGTAAGACTTGATAACAGGAGTCCTTCAGGCTGAAATAAAAAGACACTAGACCATAACTCAAAGCCATGAGAAGAAATAAAGAGAACTTGTAAAGGTAAATAAGTTGGTAAGTATAAAATCCTATATAATGAATTTTTGGTTTGTGACTGCTTCCCCCTATGACTTAACAGGCAAATATGTAAAATAACATTTCAAATGTTACTGGGCATACAATATACATAGATGTAATCTGAGACAATAACATTTTAGGGGGAGGGACCCAGATATGGAGGAGTAGAGAGTTTGTGTACTACTGAATCTAGTTTGGTACTAGTCTATCTAAGTTGTTGTTAGTTTAAAATATTAATGGTAATTACAGAGGAAACCAATATGAAAATAACTAAAAAAAAAAGAGAAAAGGAAAGTGGGAGGGAATCAAGTGGTACACTAAAGAAAAGCAACTAAACATGAAAAAAGATAATACTGGAGCAATTGAGGAACAAAAAACATAAAAATCTTAAAGAAAACAATGTGCTAAGTGGCAGAAGTAAACATTTCTTTTCAGTTATTACCTTAAACTTCCCTATTAAAAGGCAAATATCAGTAGATTCAATAAAACCATCCATGTGCTGTCTACAAGAGACTCACTTTAGATACAAAGATATAAAGAACTTGAAATAAAGGGGCGGAAAGAGACATTCCATGCAATCAGTAATTGAAAGAGCCAGAGTGGTATATTATTGACATATAAAATAGTTTTTAAGTGACAAAAGATTACAAGAGACCAAGAAGCATATTATATATTGATAAAAGATTCAATCCAGCTGTAGACATAATAATTACAAACATCTATATACCCCAAAATACATGAGTCAAAAATTAATAGAACTGAAGGGAGAAATAGTTCTGCAATAATAGCTGGAGACTTCAATATACCACTTTCAATAATCAAAATAGCATTTAAACAGGAGATCCTAGAGAAATAGAGGACTTGGACAACACTATTAACCAATTAGACTTAATGGACACATATAGAATACTTTACCCAATGAAAACAGAATTCATATTCTTCCCAAGGGCACAAGGAATATTTTCCAGGACAGACCATATGTTAGACCACAAATCCAATCTTAAAAAATTTTAAAATACTGAAATCATAAAAAATATCCTTTTTGGACCACAATGGAATGAAGTTAGAAATCAATAACACATGGAAAACTAGAAAATTTACAAATATGTGGAAATTAAACCACATACTATTAAACAACCAATGAGTCAAAGGAGAACACAAGAGAAATTAGAAAATATCTCAAGATGAGTCACAACGAAAACACCACACACTAAAATTTATGGGATGCAGTGAAGGCCATGCTCAGAGGGAAATTTATAGCTCTAAAATGCTTACAGTTAAAAAAAAAGATCAGACTTAAAGAAACAAGAAACCCAAAGTTAGTAGGAAGAAGGAAATAGTAAAAATTACAGCAAAGATAAATGAAATAAAGGATAGGAAAACAATAGAAAGAATCAATAAAACCAAAAGTTGGTTTTTAAAAAAAAATCAATAAAATTGACAACCTTTAGCTAGACTGATAAAGAAAAAGAGTAAGAGGACACAAATAGTTAAATCAGGAATGAAAGTGGGGGCATTACTACTGACCTCACAGAAATAAAAAGTATTATAAGAGGGAATATGGGCCATTATATATTTTGTCATAACCTACAAAATTGTGCAGGACAGAATACAAACTATAATATAAACTGTAGTCCATGGTTAGTAGCAATGCTTCAATATGTGTTCATCAATTATAACAAATGTACCACACTAATAAAGGATGTCAATGTGGGAAAGTATGGGAGGGGGAAGGAGGGAATTCCTTTTATTTTTTTATGTAACATTTAGGTAATCTAAAGCTTCTTTAAAAATGAAAAGAATTAATTTAAAAAGTATTATAAAAGGGTACTATGAACAATTATATGCCAACAAATTAGAAAACCTAGATCAAATGGACAAATTCCTAGAAACATACAAATTACCTTATCTGATGTAAGAAGAAATAGAACATCTCAATAGATGTTTGACGAATAAAGAGATTGGATTAATAATTTAAAACCTCCCAACAACAAAAAAGTTTGGGACCAGATGGTTTCATTGCTGAATTCTAACAAACATTTAAAGAAGATTTAACACCAATCCTACCCAAACTTTTCCAAAAAATAGAAGAGAAGGGATTACTTCCTAACTCATTGTGATGGTTAAGTCCTTGTGTTGGGTTGGTTAGGTTATAGTCTCCAATTATTTGGTCAAGCAAGCATTGGGTCTTGTGTGGATTTAGATAGTTAGTCAGCTGATTTTACCTATGGCTGATTACATCTACATGCAACAAAGGAGACTGCCTTCGGCAATGAGTAGTCTCATCCAGTCATCTGAAGGCTTTAAAAGAAGCAGTGATTATTTCAGCAGTTAGAAACATGAATTCCTATTTCTCCTTCAGTCAGCCAGTTTCTCCTGGGAAAAATCAGTGAAACCTTCATCAGTTCCCAACTTGTGGCCTTCCCTACAGAATTCAGACTTGCCAAACCCCATGGCTACATGAGCCAATTCCTATAATAAATTTCATAATATGTATATATGTATCCTGTTGGTTCTGTTTCTCGGGAGAATCCTGGCTAATACAGATTTTGGTACCAAGAGTGGGATGCTGCTATTACAAGTACCTAAAAATGTGGGAACAACTTTGGAATTGGGTATGGGTAGAGGCTGAAAGAATTGTTAGGTGCTGGACAGAAAAATCTTAGATTACTTTGAAGAGACTGTTGGTAGAAATGTGGATGTTAAAAGTACTTCTGATGAGGCCTTAGAAGAAAATGATGAATGTGTTATTGGAAACTGGAGGAAAAGCATTCCTTGTTATAAAGTGGCAGAGAACTTGGCAAAACTTGTTTGAATGTTGGAATGAAACTGGAACTTGTAGGCGATGAACTTGGATATTTAGCTGGAGAGATTTCCAGGCTAAGTGTGGAATGTACAGCCTGGCCTCTCCTTGCAGCTTATAGTAAAATGAAAGAGGAAAGAGATAAACTGAGAATTAAACTCAAGCACAAAGGAATAGCAACTGATGATTTTGAAAATTCTCAGCCTATCCAGATAGTATGCTCTGAGACTAGGGCTAAAAGCAGCTCTATGAGGAACCTCCTGAGCATTTGGGAAGTGACTTCCCAGAAATCTGCATTGCATGTGAGGATTCAACTAAACAACCCTGTGGCAGTTTGATATTATTTATGAATTCCAAAATGATTATGTTTGTAAACTTGTCTGTTCCTCTGGGTGTGATAACCCTTTGATTGTATTAGATTCAGCTGAGACATATGATTAGATTATGTTAAGATTAGGGCTTTGATTCAACCACTTCATTAGAGTGTGACTCTATGCTGAGTCCCAGCTCCCTTGGTGGGGGATAAAACAGACTCTCACAGGGAAGTAAACACACAGATAAGAACACAGAGGAAGAGAGACATCTCATTAGACAGGGCAGAGGCCCTGGGAAGAAAAATGAACCGAACAGTCTACAGCTGACCTAGTGAAGAGAATGGAACAGCTGAGCCTGGAAAGAAAGAGCCCCTGGAAGAGAGATGAGCCTTATGCCAGTCTACAGCTGAGATCAGAAGAAGCTGGAACCACAGAGCCTTAAGAGGAAGAAGGAAGGCTGAACCCTCACCTACATCACCTGCCATCTTGCTTCAACACATGGTAAATGACTTTGGGTAAGGAAGAACCTCTTATGGTACCTTTAGTTGTACTCTTTAGGGCCTTGTGATTGTAAGCTTCTACCCCAAATAAATACCTTTTATAAAAGCCAACAGATTTCTGGTACTTTGTATCAGCACCCCTTTGGATGACTAATATAAACCCTTTGCTAAAGAGGTTGTGGCTGACCATGGATCCAGTTAGCCATTTCAGTGGCAATCAGGATTGGAAACGCAATTAGCTGTGCAGGATCTGTGGAAAGTTCTATTGTCTGATGGTTTAGACCCTCTTGAACAGCACACAAAGCTGACAAGGGTTTTCAAAAATTGTATGAGCATAACCATTGCCAGCCTGGACTGAAAAAGACAGAAAAGGGACAAACTGAAGGAAGAATGACTTGAAGGGCAGAACCATGGATGCAAAGGTCTGGACCAAAAATATCTCTTCAGACCAAGAGGAGGGCCCACATACATGTGTAGAAAGGGCAGGTCCACATATGCTTTTGGAGAGACAGGTCATCTGCCCCAGTATTTGGAAGGGGTGGACCTTGTGTGCATTGTTCAAGGAGAAGGCTGCTACTGAATGCTCAGAGAGGGTGGAGCCTGTGTCCCAGCATTCCCAGAGAGCCTGGCCACCATTCCAATGCTCAGAGAGGGTGGAGCCTTCTATCTGTGCTTGGGGATAGCATCATCACTGCACAAGTGCATGGAAGGGGTGGAGCTGCCCCTCCATCAGGCCCAGAAAACAAAGAATCGTGCCACAGATGTTTTTCAGACCTTGAGATCTAATGGGTTTAGTACTTGTTTGGGACCTGAGACCTCTGTTTTCCTACCAATTTCTCTGTTCTGGAATGGCATCATTTATCCCTCCATTGTGTATTGGAAGCAGGGACTTCTTTTCTAGGTTTCACAAGTCCATCAGACTGAGGAATTCTGTCCTAGGACGATCACACCTAGAAGTGATTTTGATGAGATTTTGTACTTAAAATGAGTCCTAAAATGACTTAAGGCTTTTGGGATCTTGTGATGGAATGAGTGTATTTTGCATGTGGGAAGAACATGTCATCTGGGGGACCAGAGGGCAGACTGTTAGGCTTGAATTTATAAACTCCAGAAAAACATGTTCTTAATCTTAATTCAATTCTGTGGATGGGAACCCATTGTAAATAGGACACTTTGATCAGGTTACTTCAGTTAAGTTGTGGCCCAACTGAATTAGGATGGATCTTAATACTATTACTGGAGGTCTTATAGAGAAGCTACAAAGATAGATGCTACAAAGATAGGAGACACAAAGAAGCTGTAACTAAACAGAACCTAGAAGAGAAAGGAGAAGACACTGCAATACTGCAATGTGCACTGCCATGTGACAGAAAAGCCAAGGATCAAGGGTCACCAGCAGCCAGCCCCAGAATACCACAGTCTTTGGGGAGAAAGCATCATCTTGCTGATGTCTTGATTTTGGACTTCTCTATCCTCAAAACTGTGAGTTAATAACTTCCTGTTTTTTAGGCTAACCCACTGTAGGATATTTATTTGTTTTAGTACTTGGGAAATTAAAACATTACCCTCATACCAAAGCAAGATAAAGATAGCACAAGAAAAAAAAATATATAGATAGATGAATATCCCTTATGACTATAGATGCAAAAATCTCAAAATACTGGCAAACCAAATATAACAGTATATTAAGGGAAGTGGATGTGGCTCAAGTGGTAGAATTTCTGCCTACCATATGGGAGGAACCAGGTTCAATCCCTGGGGCCTTCTGGTGAAAAAAAGAAGAAAAAGCATGTCTGCATGGCAAGCCAGTGTTTGTGCGAGTGCCCACGCAAGTGCCCACGTGATGAGCCAGTGCCCCACACAAGTGAGTCACACAGCAAGATGATGACACATCAAAAAAAGAGAAACAAGGAGAGAGTCAAGGTGAAGTGCAGCAGAAACCAGGAACTGAGGTGGCTCAATTGACAGGGAACCTCTCTCCCCATCAGAGGTCTCCAGGATCGAATCCTGGTGAATCCTAGAGGAGGAAAAATGAGATGTAAAGACAACAAAGACAGCAAAAATAGGAGGGCAGGAGGAGGGCAAGAGGGAGGGAATAAATAAATCTTTTTTAAAAACCCAGTATATTAAAAGGTATCTACATAATCACCAAGTGAGATTTCTTTGAGGAATGTAAGGATGTTTCATTATAAGAAAATCAATTAGTGTTTTATATATCTATTATATATATATAATAGAGGGGGGGAAATCCACTTGATCATCTCAATTTACGTAGAAAAGGCATTTGACAAATTCCAACATCGCTTCATGATAAAAACACACAGAAAACTAGGAATAGAAGGGAACTTTCTCACATGATAAAGAGCATTTATGAAAAAACCCATAGCCAATTCCATACTCCATGGTGAAAGACTGAAAGCTTTTTCCATAAGATCAGGCACAAGACAAGGATCCTTCTGTCACCACTATTATGCAATATTATACTGGAAGTTCTAGCCAGAGCAATCCGGTACAGAAAGAAATAAAAGGCATCCAAATTGGAAAGGAAGAGTAAACTTATCCCTATTTGCAGATAACATGATCCTATATATAGAAAAGCCTAAAGAATCCACAAGAAACCTACTAGAACTAATAAATGAATTCAGTGAAGTTGCAGGATACTAGATAAACACACAAAAATCGGTTTTTTATATATATATATGTGTATATATATGTATATATGTATATATTTACACACACACACACATATATATATACCAGTAATGAACAATCTGAAAAGGAAATCAAGATGCTATTTATAATAGCATTTAAAAGAATAAAATACCTGGGAATAAATTTAACCAAGGAGATGAAAGCCATGTACACTGAAAGCTATAAAAGACAAGTCTCTCCTGTTACTTTTACTGGAACTGTAGTTGGTGCTGGGGTTTAGCGTATACCCAGGGGACCTGAATCTCTGGACTGACCATGTGATAGCCAGGCCCTGAGCCTCAAGAGACCTGCAACTCCTACACTCTGGTTTATTGGACTTACCCCGCTCAGCTAACATGGAGGTGAAGAAGGTCAACCACCACACCAGGGAGCCAAGAGTGCCTACAACTGAAAGCAGGAGAATTGCATCCAGCATCCATGTGGAATCTAAACCCCCTCTTGACATAGATGTGGAGTGGACACAACCATTCTAAGGTCCACAGGATGGATGAATAGAGTATGGATTAGAGTGGACTTACTGATATTCTATTCATGAACTATTGTGATTAGTAATCGAAGAAAATGTGGCATTGGTGATGCGGAGGCATTTTCGGGACTTGGAGTTGTCCTGGGTGGTGCTGCAGGGACAGTTACTGGACATTGTATGTCCTCCCATGGCCCACTGGGTGGACTGTGGGAGAGTGTGGGCTATAATGTGGACCATTGGCCATGAGGTGCAGCGGTGCTCAGAGATGTATTCACCAAATGCAATGAATGTCTCATGATGGAGGAGGTTGTTGTTATGGCGGGAGGAGTGGGGTGAGGGGGGTGGGGGGTATATGGGGACCTCATATTTTTTTAATGTAACATTTGAGAGGCCCTGAGCATGGTGTGCTTTGAGAGCTCAGAGAAGAGAGAACATTTATGTGGACATATCTGACTGGTGAATTCTGTAAAGGATGTACAATGCCTTTGAGTAGTAGATGCTTAATAAACGCCTATTCTATGTGTAAAAAAAAAAAAAAGACTGTTGAAATAAATTAAAGATCTAAATAAAACCAAAGACACCCCATGTCCATGGATTGTAAAACTTATTGTTAAAATGTCAGTACAGCCTAAAATGAACTACAAATTCATGTAATCCCTACCACAATTACAGCAGCCATTTAAAAAAAATTTTTTTTCAGAAATAGAAAAGCTGATCCTCAAATTAATAGAGAATTGCAAGGGTCCTTGAATAGCCAAACCCATTTTGAAAAAGACCGAAGTTGGAGGACTCACACTTCCTGATTTCAAAACTTAACTACAAAGCTGCAATAATTAAATCAGTGCAGTACTGGCATAAGGAGAGACATGTAGTCCAATGGAATAGAACTGAGAATTCAGAAATAAACCCACACATCTATGGCAACGTGATTTTCAAAAAGGATGTGGAGACAATTCAATGGAGAGAGAACAGTCTCTTCAAAAAGTGGTACTGGGACAATTAGAAATCCACATGCAAAAGACTGAATGTAGACCCATACCTCTCACAATATATACAAAAATTAATTAAAACTGGATCAAAATCCTAAATATAGGACATAATAATATAAAACTCTTATAAGAAAACATAGGGAAACATCTTTAGGGTCTCGTACTATGCAAAGTATTTTTTACATTATATACAAAAAGCAAATGTAACAGAAGAAAAAATATATATAAGGACTTCATAAAAACTTTTGTGCATCAAAGGCCATTACCAAAAAAAGTTCTCCTTCAAAAAAAAGGACATTACCACCAAGAATGTGAAAAAGACAATCTACAGAATGGGAGAAAATATTTGGAAGCCATATATTTGATAAGGGTTTAATGTCTAGAATACATACAGAACACCTTTTACTCAACAACAAAAAGACAATTCAATTAAAAAATGGACCAAGGATTTGAATAGGCATTTCTCCAAGAAGATATTCAAATGGACAATAAGTATACTAAAAGATACTCAACATCATTAGCCATCAGGGAAATGCAAAGTAAAACTACAATGAGATACCATTCACACCCACAGGGAAGCTGTTTTAAAATGGAAAGTCAGCTGTGAGCTGTTGGCATCACCTGGGAAGAGGAGCTGCTCTTTATATCAAACCAGGAGCCTTCATTTTTTTTTTTGTCACTGGGGCATGGAAAGAACCTATTTTATCTATTCATGCCTGACAGAGCATTCTTGACAACTGTGAACTCCAGTTTTATTGAGAATTGTTTTCTTACATTATTGAAGCTAATAATGAGACACAACTCATGTTTGTCTATGTCAGACTCCATGTACTAATTTCCTTTAAGCCATTAGTTGGACTTTAATATGGGTCTTAATTCTCTGACTAGAACTTAAAGTCTCTGTATTAATACAGTGTAATCTCAATTGCTTCCTCCCTGATTTCCCCTTTTTTGTTCTACTTTAATCAGAAAATAAAGTTAGTTAAGAATTGGAAAAAAAAAGGAAAATAATTGTGAGAATGCAGAGAAATATGAATCCTCCTACATTGCTGGTGGGAATGTAAAATAGTACAGCAATTGCACAGTTTGGCAGTTCCCCAGAAAATTAAACATAAAATTACCATATTACCTGGCTATTCCACTCCTAGGTATATACCCCCAAAGAACTGAAAGTAGGGACTCAGACAGGTGTACAACTAGTGTTTATTGCATCATTATTCACAATCACCAAAAGGTGGAAGAAACCCAATTGTTCATAAAAAGATTAGTGGAAAAACAAAATGTGGTACATGGAAACAATAGAATATTATTCAACCATAAAAAGAAATGAGAAAAACCACCAAGATTGTGGCAGAGTAAGGAGCTCCTGGAATCAGCTCCTGCTACAGAGCACTTAGTAAACACCCAGAGCTATCTGGAGATAGCTGAAGCACCTGTTAGGGGGCTCCAGGAGACCAGAAGAGCATCCTGCAACATCCTTGAAAGAATGGAAGGAGACTGCTCATCTGGAGAGAAGGTTCGAAGTAGAGCGCTCCATGCCATGCAGGCCTGTGCCCATCCTCCACTTGTGGCACAAGCCACCTCAGGAGCTGTTCTGTGGCTGGAATTGAAAGTTCCACTTCCCAAAAACGGGGGAGGAAGAGACAGTTGGGCACCAACTTCATCTATTGATGAGTAAATTCAGTGGGCTAAAGTATAATACTGAGAACAGCTCAAGTTTGAGCCTGTCCAAGTCAGAAAGAGGCCGGTAGCCACCATCTTAACTCTGCACCTGGAATGAGGGGAAGTGGGGCAGACTGAAAATCACTGTGCTGGCAGGGACCAGCTTCTTTCCATCCAGATCAGATTGCGGCTCTAGCTTAGGCCCCAGCCACAACTCCATCAGGAAAGAAGCTGGGGGGACCTGCAGCAGCCTCTCCAGGAAATTACCAGCCAAGCCATGGAGTCCAGTGATTATCCTAGTTTGGCAGTGTAAGCCACCCAAGGAGCTGTTCTGTGGCTGGAATGGGAAGCTCTATTTCCCAAAAACGGGGGAGGAGAGAACAATTGGTCACCAATTTCAGTCTGATTAGTAGACTCAGCTGGCTATTATATAACGCTAAGAACACCTAGGGTGTGAATCTGTCCAAGTCAGAAAGAGGCCAGTGGCTGCCATTTTGACTCTGCCCTTAGCCTGAGGGGAAGCCAGCCTGACTGAACATCACAGTGATGGTAGGAACCAGTTTCTTTCACCCAGATCAGCCTGCAGCACTAGCCTAGGCTTCAGACCCACCTCTGACAGAGAGGAGGCTGGTGGGCCCTGCACCAGCCTATCTAGGTAACCGCAGGTATCTTTGGCTGGCACAGACTGAACAAATCAGAAGTCTAACAGGGCAACTGTGGTCATCTTGGACCTGCACTGCATAGATTCCTGCCCACATGCGCAGCTCTTTCCTGCCCCAGGCAGAGGAGAAAGGGACGTGAAACTTCACGAGTCTCTCTGGGCAGCTACAGTCTAGGCCTGCATGACTGGGATTATTCCACACAGCTGTGACTCTGTCCCTACCCCTGGCAAAGGAGAAAATTGGGAGAATATTCATCAGTCCCTGGCACAATGAGGGCAGTTTGAGCCTCCACAGTTTATGCACCAACTACATCCTTGGTAAACTCATCTATTCCTCTGGGTGTGATACCCTTTGATTGTACTAAATTCAGCTGAGGTGTATTTGATTAGATTACCTGTTAAGATCAGAGCTTTTGATTTGACTACATTAGTGGGAGTGACTCAGGGGAGAGATGGACCATTTTGCCTGATAGCTTACAGCTGACTTGAGAAGAAAGTCAAGCCTGATATAGGAAACCCTGTGAGACAAGCCCTATGCCAGCGTGCAGCTGAAATCAAGAAGAAGTGGAGCAGCTTAGCCTGATAGAGGAAGCCCAGAGGGGAAGGCTGAAACCTCACAAAGATCACCCGCCAATTTGCTTCAACATGTGGCAGCTGACTTTGTTGAGAAAGTACTTCTTATGGAAGTTTGAGTTGGATTTTGCATGACCTTGGGGCTGTAAGGTTTTACCCAAAATAATTACTTTTTATAAAAGCCAACAGATTTCTGGCACTTTGCATTGGCAGTCCTTTGGCAGACTAATATACCACCCCCTTATTAACACCTTGCATTGATGCACTACATTTGTTACAACTGTTGAAAGCACATTTTAGTAATTGTACTACTAACTATAATCCATGGTTTACCTTAAGGTTCACAGTTTGTGTTGTGCTTTTCCATGGATTTTTTTAAAAATTTTTTTTCTAGTAACATATATACAACCTAAAATTTCCCCTTTGAACCAAATTCTAATATACAATTCAATGTTGTTAATTACATTCACAATGTTGTGCTGCCATCACCACTGTCCATTTACAAAACTTTTCCATAGTCCCAAATAGAAACTCTGTACATTTTAAAACTTAACTCCCTATTCCCTACCCCCACCCTGTCCCCTGATAACCCATCTTCTAGATTCTACTGTATGAGTTTGCTTATTATACTGACTTCATATCAGCAAGATCATAAAATTTTTGTCCTTTTGTGTCTGGCTTATTTTACTCAATATGATGTCTTCAGGGTTGATCCATGTTGTCACATTTATCATAACTTCATTCCTTTTTATGGCTGAACAATATTCTATTGTGTGATGTACTACATTTTGTTTACTGATTCATCAGTTAATGGGCACCTGGGTTGCTTCCATCTTTTGGCAGCTGGGAATAATGATGCTATGAACACTGGGATGCAAATAACTGTTCAAGACAGTGCTTTCAATTTTTTTGGGTATATACACAGAAGTGGGATTGGCAGATTACATGGTAAATCTATGCTTAAATTTCTGAATAACTGCCAAACTGTCTTCAACAATGGCTGCAACATTTTACATTCCCACCAACAATGAATGAGTGTTCCTATTTCTCCACATTCTTTCCAACACTTGTAATTTTCTGTTTGTTTTTTATTGTAGTGATTCTAGTAGGCATAAAATGGTATCTCATTGCAGTTTTGATTTGCAGTTCCCTAGTGGCTAATGATATTGAACATCTTTTCAGGTGATTTTTGACCATTTGTATATCTTCTTCAGAAAAATGCCAATTCAAGTATTTTGCCCATTTTTAAATTGTTTTTTTTGTTGTTGTTGTTGTTGTTGAAGGATTTTTTTATATATTCTGGATATTAAGCCCTTCTTAGATATGTGGTTTCCCAATATTTTCTCCCATTGTCTAGGCTGTCATTTTAATTTCATAATGAAGTTCTTTGAGCCACAGAAGTTTTTCATTTTGATGAGGTCCCATTTATGTATTTTTCCTTTTGTTGCTTGTACTTTGGGTGTAAAGTCTAAGAAGCCATTGCCTAACACAAGGCCCTGAAGATGCACCCTCGTGTTTTCTTCCAGGAGTTTTATAGTTCTGACTCTTATATTTAAGTCTTCCATCCATTTTTTTAAAATTTTTCTTTATTTTTAATTTTTGTTTTCTTCCATCCATTTTTAACTGGCTTTTAATTATGGTGTGAAGTAGGGGTCCACCTTCATTCTTTTACTGATGGAGATTCAGTTTTCCCAGCACCATATGTTGAAGTGACTGTTCTTTCCCAACTGAGTAGTCTTTGCTCCCTTGTCAAAATTCACTTGGCCATAAATTTGAGGGTTGATTTCTGAGCTCTTAATTCAATTATTTAGTCTTTATTTCTGTCCTTGTGCCAGTATCATGTGGTGGTTTTTTTGTTGTTGTTGTTGTTTTTTATTGCTGTGACTTTGTAATAAGTTCTAAGATGGGGAAGTGTGCATCCTCCAACTTCATTCTTCTTTTTCAAGATGACTTTGGCTATTTGGTGCCCCTTACCCTTCCACATATTATATATATATGTAATTTTATTTCTAAAGAAGCTTTAGATTACATATAAATTTGATGATTGGCTTTTCCATTTCTGCCAAGAAGGTTGTTGGAATTTTGATGCCAATTGTGTTGAATCTGTAAATTTCTTTGGGCAGAATTGACATCTTAAAAATATTTAATCTGCCAATCCATGAACAGAGAATGTCCTTCCATTTATTTATGTCTCCTTTGATTTCCTTTAGCAATGTTTTCTAATTTCTGTGTACAAGTCCTTTACATACTTGGTTAGATTTATTCCTATATATTTGATTCTTTTAGTTGCTATTGTAAATAGAAGTCTTTTCTTGATTTTTTTTCTTCAGATTTTTCATTGCTAGTGAATAAAAGCACTGCTGTTTTTAAAAAAATTATTGAAGTATATCACTCATACATGAACATAAACAATAAGTGTATAATAATAGTTGTGAACTTAAAAGGAAACATGTAACATCATACAGGATTCTCATAACTCACCTTACCACCAATAACTTGCATTGTAGTTAAACATTTTAAACTAATGATTAAAGAGCATTGTCAAAATATTACTACTAAACAAAGTATTTTTCCCCCAACCATCCCTATTATTATCTTCGTATCATTTATATATGAACATACATAAACAATTAAGTGTACAGTAAAGGATGTGACGTTACAAAGCAAACATGCATAACATCATACAGGAGTCTCATACATCAACCCTCCACCAACACCTTGCATTGTCATGATATGTTTGTTACAAATTATGAAAGAATATTGTCAAAATCTTACTACTAATCATAGTCCTTATCTTATATTTGGTGTGATTTTTCCTCCAACCCACCCTATTATTTTTTAAATGTATTTTTTATGGCAGAAGTTGTAAACTTATAAAACAACCATGCACATGTGCAGAATTCCCAAACAACACTCCTCCATCAACACACTACACTGTGGTGGAATATTTGCTACAGATAATATAATATCATCTGATTGTTACCATGTCCATAGTGTACATTTGGCTCACATTTTCCATACTGCCTTAGTATCAACACAGTACATCTTTTACATAGATGCAAAAATATTATATTATTACTAATAACCACAGTCCATAGGTCACTCCAGTTGTATTTTTCCCATGCTTCTCCACATTCCAAACACCCTGCAGTAATGATGTACATTTGCTCTAGCTCACAAAGGACACTCTTGCATCTGTACCATCAACCACAATTCTCACCCACGTCTTGGTTTACTGTGCTATCCAGTTCCTAGATTATTCCCTAGCATTCTGTCAATTGGCATTTACATACCTAGACTACCATTTTCAGCCACATCCCCATTTATATAAACTAGCTGTTACTAACTGTATGTAACCATTCACTCTATACATTTCCACATTTTTACAGTAAAGCTAATTAAAATTTCTACATACATTAAACATCAGTAGGCCATCTCAGTCCTCCTCTTATCTCCTTTAAGAATCCACCACCTACCACCACATCTTGAAGATATTTTCCTACAATTTCTTCTAGAAGTTTTATGGTTCTTGCTTTTATTTTTAGGTTTTTGATCCATTTTGAGTTAATTTTTTCAATAAGGTGTGAGATAGGGATCCTCTTTTCTTCTTTTGGCTATGGATATCCAATTCTTTCAGCACCATTTGTTGAATGGACTGTTTTGCCCAAGCTGTGTGGGTTTGACAGGCTAGTCAAAAATCACTTGACCATACCTGTGAGGCTCTGTTTCTAAACCATAAATTTTGTTCCATTGGTCTATTGTGTCTGGCTTTAGGCCAGTACCATGCTGTTTTTACCATTATAGGTAGGTACTATGATTTAAAGTTTGGAGATGAGGGTTCACTTTTCCTTTTTATGATGTTTCTGGCTATTCAGGACCCCTTACCCTTCCAAATAAATTTAATGACCGTGTTTTCAATTTTTTTTTTTAATGCTGGCAGAATTTTTGTCAGGATTGCATTGACTCTGTATATCAATTTGAGTAGAATTGACATCTTAATGATATTTAGTCTTCCAATCCATGAGCATGGGATGTTCTTCCAGTTATTTAGGCCTTTTTTGATTTGTTTTAACATTGAGTTGCAGTTTTCTGAATACAAGTGCTTTACATCATTGATTACATTTATTCCTATTTGAGTTTTATCTGTCATATTTTATTTTCACCACTCTTTTGACATTTTTAGTTACTTTTATGGATATAATCTTCATTTCTAGACTCTCTTCCAGGCCCCTCTCTCCTGTCTTTTCTTTTCAGGTTCTTGCACACACTTTAGAATTTCCTGAAAATCTGGTATCTTGCTTGGAAATTCTCTCAGTTTCTGCTTATCTGTGAATATTCTAATCTCGCCCTCATTTTTGAAAGACAGTCTTGCTGGAGATAAGATTCTTGGCTGGAAGTTTTTCTCTTGTAGTATTTTAAACATATCAGACTACTGTCTTCTTGCCTCCATTCTGGTGAGAAATCAGCACTGAATCTTATTGTGTATCCCTTATGTGTTATGCATTGCTTTTCTCTTGCTGTTCTCAGAATTCTCTCTTTATCTTTGGCATTTGACATTTTGATGAGTATGTGTCTCGGAGTTGGTCTACTCGGATTTATTTGGATGGGAGTACTTTGTGCTTCTTGGACATGGATACCTATGTCCTTCAATAGAGTTGGGAAATTTTCTACCATTATTTCTTCAAATATCCCTTCTGCCCCTTTTCCCTCCTCTTCTCTGTCAGGGACATGACATGTATGTTTGCAGGCCTTCTGCTGTCATTTAGTTCCCTGGACCTTTTTTATCCTGTTTTTTTTTTTTCATTTTTTCATTTTCAATTTTTTCCCATTCTTTTCTTCATCTCTTTTATATGTTCACTTTCAGAGGCCATTCCTTCAAGCCCACCAATCCTTTCTTCTGCCTCTTCAAATATGCTATTATATGATTCCAATGTTCTTTTCATTTCATTTATTGCACCTTTCATTCCCATAAGATCTGCTATTTTTCTATGTATGCTTTCAAACTCTTCTTTGTGCTTATCCTATGTCTTCCTAATATCCTTAATATCTTTAGCCATCTCATTGAGTTCATTAAAGAGATTTGTTTGAACGTCTGTGATTAGTTGTCTCAACTCCTTAATGTCATCTCAAGGCTTATCTTCTTCCTTTAACTGGGCCATAGCTTCCTGTTTCTTGGTGTGGATTGTAATTTTTTTGTTGGTGTCTTGGCATCTGGATTACTAGAGTATTTATTCTGGGTGTAGTCTTTCTCTTTAGTTTAGGGCTTCCTGCCCTTTCTCCCTGCTGGTTGTGCAGTAGGAGCCAAGGTTGTAATTGGTGCTATAAGCTGTGGAGGCTCAAGCTGCCCTCATTGCACCAGGGACCAATGAAGCTTCTCCAATTTTTCTCCTTTGTCAGGAGTAGGGACAGAGACACAGGTGTGTGGAATTATCCAAGTTGTGCAGGCCTAGACTGCAGTTGACCAGAAAGACTCATGAAGCTTCATGCTCCTATCTCCCCTGCCAGGGTAGGGATGGAGCTGTAGCATGGGCAGCAATCTATGCAGTGTGGGTCCAAGATGACTGCAGTTGCCCTGGTAGACTTCCAATTTTCAGTCTGTGCCAGCCAAAGATACCTGCAATTACCTGGATAGGCTGGTGCAGGGCCCAGCAGCCTCCTCCCTGGCAGAGGTGGGGCTGAAGCCTAGGCTAGGGCTGCAGGCCAATCTTGGTGAAAAAAACTGGTTCCTACCACCACTGTGATTTTCGGTCAGCCAGGCTTCCCCTCAGGCTGGGGGCAGAGTCAAAATGGTGGCCCCCGGCCTCTTTCTGACTTGGGCACATTCACACCCCAGTTATTCCCAGGGTTGTATCTTAGCCAGCCGAGTCTACCAATCAGTAGCTGAAATCGGCAGCCAACCGTCTCTTCCTCCCGTTTTTGGGAAATGGAGCTTCCAATTCCAGCCACAGAATAGCTCTTGGGGCGACTTGTGCAGCCAGAACAGGATAATCACTGGCCTCCATTGCTTGGCTGGTAATTTCCTGAAGAGGCTGGTGCAGGTCCACCCAGCTTCTTTCCTGCTGGAATTGGGGCTGGGGCCTAAGCTAGAGCCGCAATCTGATCTGGATGGAAAGAAGCTGGTCCCTGCCAGCACAGTGATTCAGTCTGCCCCGCTTCCCCTCATTCCAGGTGCAGAGTTAAGATGGTGGCTACCGGCCTCTTTCTGACTTGGACAGGCTCAAACTTGAGCTGTTCTCAGGATTATACTTTAGCTCGCTGAATTTACTCATTAATAGATGAAGATGGTGCCCAACTGTCTCTTCCTCCCCCATTTTTGGTAAGTGGGGCTTTCAATTCCAGTTGAAAAAAACCCCATGAGGTGGCTTGTGCCCCCAGTGGAGAATGGGCACTGGCCTCTGTGGCATGGAGTGCTCTACTTCATAAGTCTTCTCTGCAGATGGGCAGTCTCCTCCTTCCATTTCTTCAAGTATGTTGCAGGATGCTCTTCTGGCCTCCTGGAGCCCACAAACAGGTGCTTCAGCTATCTTCAGATAGCTCTGGGTGTTTACTAACTGCCCTGTAGCAGGAGCTGACTCTAGGAGCTCCTTACTCCACTTCCATCTTGCTGGTTGTCAGCACTGCTGATTTTTGTGTGTTGATCTTAAATCCCACCACTTTGGTGAATTTGTTTATTAGTCCAAAATAGTTTTGTTTTGGATATTTGAGGATTTTCTGTTTATAGGACCATGTAATTTGTTTTAGTTTGCCAAAGGGCTGCTGATGCAAAGTACCAGAAATGGGTTGGCTTTATTTATAAAGGGATTAGGGGAAAAAGCTTACAGTTCCAAGGCCATGAAAAGTCCAAACCAAGGCACCATCAAAGATGCTTTCTCATCAAAGTGAGCTACAATGTGGTGAAGATGGCCACTGATCTCTGCTGAGGTGTCTTCCTTTCCCTCCAGGATCTATTGTCTCTCAGAGCCCAGATCCCAGAGCCTAGCTATCAGCTATCTGGCATAGGGTGTGTCTCTCCTTGAGCCTCATATATCAGTTTAAGCTCTTCTGCTTTCTTCCCAAAGTCAGCTGCATGCATGCTATCAGGCATATAGCAGGGCTCTTCTCCTGTTGAGCTGCTCGTAAGGGCTTCCTGCTTAAGTGATCCTCTAATCCTCTCTCACATGACTTGATCAAATATGGCAGAACTTCCTTCTCCTGTGTCTGTGTCTCTCTGTGTTTATAGCAGACTCTTTTGGGGATTCATAAAAATTCCAAACAATTTGGATTCCTCCCTCTCTCCCTCCCTCCCTCCTCTTTAAATGAGAGCAAAGTTTTTTATTTGTTCATTTCTTGCATTTGAAATATTCTTTGATGACATCCTTGTCCTGAAATTCTTTGCCATAGTCCTTAAGAACCACATAACTGCAACCAACCACTTTACAGGGTTCCCCTCTCTGTTGATTTTACAGAGGCCTACCCATTTGACTAGTTTCTTGTTGTCATCAAGCTTAATCAGGTTGATTTGGTGCTCAGCATGAAGGACCTCCACCAGCTTGACATACATGGATGCATTACAATTGGATGCAAGCACACAAAGATGGGCTTGGCACTTGTCTAAGGCTTTGGCAGCTTCATGGATTCCACGTGCTAGCTCATCGTGGATGAGGGTGGTTTTTAGCACCTCTTGTAATACAGTGCAAAGATTCATTACACCTTTAGCAACAATGCCTTACTCGACCATGGCGGTGGGTTATGGGTGGAGGTGAATCTTGAAATCACCTAAGCCTCAGCCTCTATGTGTCTCCATAGCAGCAGGGAAAGAGGTGGATGCCTTTTGTTTCTTTTTCTTGCCTAATTGCTGTGGCTAGAACTTTCAGTGCAATGTTCACTAAAAGTGGTGACATGGGAAGCGGATTTGGCCCAATGGATAGGGCGTCCGTCTACTACATGGGAGGTCCGCGGTTCAAACCCCAGGCCTCCTTGACTCATGTGGAGCTGGCCCATGTGCAGTGCTGATGCGTGCAAGGAGTGCTGCACCACACAGGGGTCTCCCCTGCGTAGGGGAGCCCCACGTACAAGGAGTGCACCCCATAAGAAGAGCCACCCAGCGCGAAAGAAAGTGCAGTCTGCCAAGAATGGTGCCACACACACGGAGAGCTGATGCAGCAAGATGACATAACAAAAAGAGACACAGATTCCCGTGCCGCTGACACCAACAGAAGCGGACAAAGAACATGCAGCAAATGGACACAGAGAACAGACAATCAGGGCAGGCGGGGGCGGGGGGGGGCGGGGAGAGAAAGAAAGAAAGAAAGAAATCTTTAAAAAAAATAAAGTGGTGACAACAGGCACCCTTGTCTTGTCCCTGATCTTAGGAGGAAAGTTCAGTCTTTCACTACTGAGTATGATGTTAGAGGTGGGTTTTTCTTATGTGCCTTTTTGCATGTTGAAAAAGCTTCTTTCTATTCCTAGTTAGCTGAGTGTTTTTATAAAAAAGGGGGATTTTATCAAATATCTTTTCTGCCTTGGGATGATCATGTGCTTTTCTTCCCTTTGTTCTGTTAATGTAGTGTATTATATTATTTCCTATGTTGAATTTCCCTTGCATATGTGGGATATGTCCCACCTAACCATGGAATATAATTCTTTTAATGTGCTCTTGGATTCATTTTACTAGTATTTTGTTCATAAAGGACATTTTTTCTTTATGTTTCTTGTCATCATTTATTCTAATTGAGACTCTCTTTTATGTAACACATTGGTTTTCTCTTGCAGCTTTCAGAACCCTCTCCTTGTCCTTTGCATTTGACAGTTAACCAGTAATAATTTGGGTGTATTTCTCTTCAAATTTATCCTGTTTGATAATTCTCTGGACTTTTTTTTTTTAAGATTTTAAAATTTATTTCTCTCCCCTTCCTCCCCCCCGCCCCCCGCAAGTTGTCTGCTCTCTGTGTCCATTCACTGTGTGTTCTTCTGTGACCCCTGCTATCCTTATCAGAGGCACCAGGAATCTGTGTTTCTTTTTGTTGCATCACCCTGTTGTGTCAGCTCTCCGTGTGTGCGGCACCATTCCTGGGCAGGCTGCACTTTGTTTCATGCTGGGCGTCTCTCCTTACGGGGCGCACTCCTTGCACGTGGGGCTCCCCCACACGGGGGACACCCCTGCATGGCAGGGCACTCCTTGTGCTCCACATGGTTCAAGGAGGCCGGGGGTTTGAACCGCGGGCCACCCATATGGTAGACGGACACCCTAACCACTGGGCCAAGTCCGCTTCCCTGGACTTCTTGGATGTGCATATTCATGTCTTTTGTTTATGTCTTTTGCTAAGTTTGGGAGGTTTTCTGTCATTATTTATTTGCGTATTCCTTCCACCCCTTTCCCTCTTTCTTCTCCTTCTGGGAGAATACGTATTAAATATGTATAATTCAATACATACATTGGTGCACTTGATGATAGCCTAATGAATGAAAACATCTATTGTTTTCTTAATATTCCTTAATTTTTCTGTATTTTTATTCATCTTTCTGAGCATACTGAGGATTATTTGTTTAAAGTCTTTGTTTGGTATGTCCATAAATCTGATCCTCTTTGTTAGTGTTTTTAGATTTTTATCTTCTTCCTTTGGATGGATCATTTCCTGTTTTTGTTTTTTGTTTGTTTGTTTGTCTTGTAATCTTTTGTTACACACTGTATTTTGCTATTTTAAAATGTTTACTCTCGGATTCATCCTCTGAGATTTCTCTTTCTTGAGTTTGTAACCAGGTGATGATTAACAGAGATTTTCTTGAGCGTCAGTCCTACCAGGAAGGTCTAACTGAGGTGAATGCCAAGTGTGGGGACATCCTTCTCTTTTCAATGCCTGTGTCTTGTCCTAGGTTTGTGCTTGCCAGTGGCCTTAGGAGTTCTTCTGTTTACAGGTGTTTGCCTCCACTTCCCAGGAAATGGATCTTATCACTCTCCTGGGTATTCCACTGCAGGACTTCAAGCAAGTAAGCTTTTGCCCTTGGTTTTCCACCTAAATTGTTTCTTATACTTCTTTTTTTATCTCAAGTTCCTTTTGCCTGGAGGGTAAATTCTGGGAGGAGGCTGCACACTAGGGAGGAGATTCCCAAATCAGCTTTTCCCAGCTGGAACAAGGCCAGGGATCCACAAGGGTATGCCAGCCAGTTCTAAAACTGCCCTGGGGAACGGATGACAGAGGGGCCAGGAAGAGTGCCAGGAGATTCTTCCATGGCTCTCCAAAGCTGCACTTTGTTGATTTGGTCCCTGCTTAGGCAATGCAGTCCTTCAACTGTCCTCTGCAGCTCTGAGTAAGTGTATACTATCTTTAAGTCTCCTCCAGAGCCTTTGTTTGGGCTGGGTTGGAACAAAGGCCACCCTCAGAGACAGGTCCCCAATAACCTGAAGTAACTAATCAAAAGCCGTGATCAGCGATTGGCTCAAGCCCACGCCTGATCTAGGGATTTTTATGTCCCCTTTATGACACCAGCATGCAAGGCCAGGAGCGGGAACCCACAGCTGCCTGCTACAGGAGGGGGGCTAGGTGATGGTAACCACTGCACAGAGGGAGCGATTTACTGCTATTTATTGTACTTTACCAGTCTCTTCCTCTTGCTTCTCCCTGGATGCTGTGCAGTGGTCTCTAGACTCGAGTTTCTACATAGTCGACACAGACAGTTCCCACCTATTTAATAGCTATTCTGGTGGAGGGGTTGATTCCTGAACCTTCCTACTCTGCCATCTTCCCCAAATCCTCCTTATCATGAGCTTAGATTTTAACTGAAATGTAGCAGACATCCAGAGAAGCATCATAAATAGGGGCTAAAGGGATCTAATACACTTGATCCTGGCACAATTTTGGGGTACATTTTATTGAAGTATAACATACATTCAGGAACTCCACATATTTAAAATGTTCACCTAAGTAATTTTTAAAAAGATTTATTTTTTTATTTTTATTTATCTCCCCCCTCCCCCCAGATGGTTCTCTCGTCTGTCTGCTCATCTTCTCTAGGAGGCACCGGAACCCAAACCCGGGACCTCCCATGTGGTAGGTAGGCACCCAACTGGTTGAGCCACATCCATTTCCCTCAGTAATTTTTAACAAAGTGAAAACCCCTATTTATTTAGCTCACAGATAAAAAAGCAAGCTTAACTTCAAAATCCTAACATCAGAATCTTCCTTCATATCTACTTCCATTCATTTACCCACCATCAATGGCATGCTGAAGCCAGCTTCTAGTGGTTTATTAGTCCTATTATCAAATTTTCAGGGACCTAAAAGCTAGTTTTAAAATACAGCCAGTATTAAAATATGTGAGCTTAAAATTAAACATTTTTAAAAAAATTCTGGAAAATGCAAGCCAATCTGTAGTGATAGAAAGTAAGTTATGTGATCTGGGAATAAAGGGGAACAGGGAAAAGCAGGAGGGAGGGATTACAAAGAGGCAAGAGAAGACATTTGGGGGTAATGGATATGTTCATTATCTTGACTATGGAAACGGTTTCATGGATATATCCATATGTCCAAACTTACCAAACTGTGCACTTAATCATGTTCAGTTTATTGGATATTAACTATACCTCAATAAAACTGTCAAAAAGGAAAAAGTGCTTGAGACATAGCTTAGTAAATATTTGTTGAGAAACTAAATAAATATAGACTAGACTGGAATGTTCGAGGACAGTAGAAATCAAGAGCATAGTTGGATATTTGCAGTCATTTAATCCTGTATTCTCAGGTGACGTTACCTGTTGGAGCTTTCCAACTGGAGAGTGAAGTGCTAGAAAGATCCTTTGGCACACAGAAAAAGGTAGTAAGTATTAAAAACTCACAACTTTCTAATTATTCTATTACATTTTACTATTATATTTATGTTCCTGAGGATATTTATGCTTATTGTATCTGTCTAGTGGGAATATGATGTAAAGGTGAGTTACTACACATTTCTTCCCAACTTGGTATTCATGACACCACATTAGTAGCTTGACATTAGCCACAGTAGGAGTATTTACACCAAGGAAATCAGCAAACACTGAAAATCATGACTTTGTTTTTTGGAGAGCAAATTGTTAAACACTTACCAGCCGACTCCTCAAGGGTAATCACTTTGCTGCCTTCTAAATCATGGAAGCCTTATATACAGTACATACTCTTTTGGATTTGGTGTCTTTGGCTCTACACTATACTTGTGAGATTCATTGTGTTATTGTGTGGAGTGGATTCACTTAGTGGAAGATAAATAGGGGTACAAGGACAGGAGAGGAGACATCAGTAAAGAGGTACTTTTGGCCAGATTTTACCACCAGGAAAATATCTGAGAATGGAGGGAGAAAGAGGGAGAAAGATCCCACAATGATGCCCCTGATCCCTGATGTCAAAGAGGGGTCATGGCCTCTGGAAAGGGTTCTAGGGCCCAGATGTGCTGCTGAGAAGGGACTGTGAACTAAGCAAAAGGTAAGCTGCATCTGGTCTAAGGAGGGGGCACCAGCTAAAAGATTTGTAACTGATAGTTGGAGGTTTAGGTGTACAGGAAATGAACATATGATAGAAGAGATGAGGCTCTTGTAGACAAGGCAGATTGCAGACCTGAAATTAAGGCACCTCTATTTTTGCAGAAAGAGCAGGTATTATTGTGGATCCTTGGTTTCAAAGACTTCTTTGGCTTGGAACAGGAAGGGGAAGGTGACTAACAGGAAGAGAAAGAAGAGGAATCTTATCTCATTGGCAAAATCATGCTGATAAGAATCAGGGTAGGGAAAGATGCAAGGAGGATTATAACCCGGAAGAGGTTCATTTTTTTCCCCCAAGGTTCAATGTACAAAGTCCTGAAGGAATTAAAAGAAGGAAATACTTCCATTCTTTCGTGTTTGTTCATCCATTCATATTTAATGTTCATGTTTCAAGTAGTAGGCTCAGTGAGTTTGACTAAAAGGTGATGTCTTTTGGGACCCTTGAACTTTGCTCTCGGAGCCAAAGTCTTATTTTTGATGACTGGGGAGGAAAAAAACAGGCATTCGGGAGCCAAAAGAGAAATACAGCATCATAGAGCAGAGAAAAGCAGCCGGCTCCTCTGCTTCTTGCTTCTCTCCCTACTGCCATACCAACCACTAGCAGGGAGATGAGCTTAGCCAGGGGAAACTTCTTTTTTTTTTATAGTTAGTTTTTCAACTCACTAGTTCCTAGTGTAGAAGTGTCTGGATTTTATGAAAACCAGAGTTGGTACGAGATTCAAAACTCATTTAAGGCAGGTTTTTCCCAAGTAGGATCCTAGGACCCCGTAAATCAGAATAACCTTGTTAAAAATGCAAATACTTAGACCCTACCCCAGACTACTGAATGTGACTCTTTGGCAGCAGGCCCAGGAATAGGCAGTCTAATGAGCTCCTCTCAGCTTTGGCACTCTTCAGTTTGACAGCTCCTGTTAAAGAGTAATTGAATGTGGCTTCTTGGGGACTGAAATGGCCCAAACTTTTAAGACTTTTTTTGTTAATAAAAAAGGAAATTCCATAGGCTGCCTGCCATTTTCTTTGCAAAAAGCCCAGGATTATTAGCCCATGGTACAAGATACCCAGATTACTAGTTTTTGGAGACTTGTAATAACTTAAATATTGACTGGGTAGCAACTGGAACCACAAGCTAGAAATATGGCGGCGGACCTCAAGTAGATGGGAAAGCTTTCTGATTCAGTATGTGCAGAACATAGAAAGGAAGGAGAGCTTAATGGTCAGGGTTAAGTCACGGCAGGTGAACAGAAACCCAAGCTGGGGAGGTAATAGAGAATCTGGGAAGCATTGATAACAAACACCACTTACATTTATATTTGGATAAAAGCTGACAGGCAAAGGAGGAAGGACCAAGCTACTGAATTCTGTAAATGATATTGTTCACTCCTTCAAAGGCAGGCAGGTAAGAAAAGTTGAAATGTGAGAATTAGAGAAAACAATGCTTAGGCAAATGATCAGCACCTTGAGATTACTCATGCTGATGCCTCTAAATTTGGGGGTTGCTCTGAATGAAATCTATATATTTACGCAGTCGAACGATTATTGAATATCTTCTAGGGGGTGGGTGCCCTGTTAGGTGTAGTAAAGACCATACCCTTGACAGCAGAGGGGGAGATGGACATGAAAACAAGAGTTTGGGAGCACAAAGAAGAGCTTTTTCTGGGGGAGTCAGGTAGGCCTCACCAAGGAGTAGCACCTGAGCTGAGTCTTGACGGCTAAGACAGGCAGTCATCAGATGAAGAAGGCAAGCAGGTTAAGACATGGAGTGTGAGAGCATGGCAGCTAGTATTTATGGAGCCCATACTTCATGTGAGACACTAGCCTAATCTCTTTTTGTATATTAAAGCATTTAGTCCTCACCTGAGATGGATACAATTATTAGTCTCATTTTACAGTTGGGGAAACTGAGGCACAAACAAGCTAGGTGACTTACCCAAAGCCAGCTACCTAAGTCATGACAGAGCCAGGATTTGATCGCTAGGGGTCTTGTTTCAAAGTCTGCCCACTTAAACACAGCATACTGCCTCCTGTTGGTGGGGCATGGTACAGATATGAGGGCAGGGGATTGGGCAGGGGCCAGAAATGAGTCTGGAGATTGGGGTTTTACTGGGATGGGTTGTCTACTGCATGATAAGAAAGTCAGGCTTGATTCTACACATAGCACGGAAACACTGAGGCTGATTAACAAGAAAAAAACAAAATCAAATTAATACCTTTGAAAGATAACTTTGGTAGAAGATTATTTTGGAGTGGGAATGAGGAGAGAAGGTGCAAGGAGGGCAGAATGAGGCTGGTGGAACTGTTTAAAGGAGAACTTACAAAGGCAGAAAGAACTAAGGCAATGGTACTGGGGATAAAAGAGAATATTCTAAGAAATAGTTAGGATCTGACTTTGATTTTAAATATTGCATTTAGATCTCAAAAAATCAAATTGGGGATGAAGGAAAAAGAAGGGTAGATTCTGAAGCTTTTAACTTGCTGTAGCAGTTTGATATAATTGATGAATTCCAAAAAGAAATATTGGATTATGCTTGTAATCTGATCTGTACCTGGGCATGATTGAGTTATGATCAGGGCATTGAGTCCCCTTGGTGGGTGGGGACTCACAGATAAAAGGCATGGCGAAGAACAGAGTTGAGGGCTCTAAATGTTGGAGTTTTGATGCTGAAGCCTGAAGCTGGAGCCCTGGAAAGTAAGCTTGCAGAGGAAAAAAAGCAAGTACCAGGAAGAGAGAAACCTTGAGCCCAGGAAAAAGAAGCCTGAGGAAGGGAGACACCCAGGAAGCCTGAACCCTCACAGACATCGGCAGCCATCTTGCTCCAAAACGCGACAATAGACTTTGGTGAGGGAAGTAACTTATGCTTTATGGCCTGGTATCTGTAAAGCTCCTACCCCAAATAAATACCCTTTATAAAAGCCAACCAATTTCTGGTATTTTGCATCAGCACCCCTTTGGCTGACTAATACACTTGATCTTTGGGTAAACTGGTGCCATTAAGAGAGAGCAAAGAAATATAAGAGGAGGAAACGTTAGTTTACTGAGGGGCAGGGAAAGGGAAGAAGGCATTATAATTAGAATTACATTACAAAAAGAATTAGATTCTCAGCTATTTGGGATTTACTATAGGTCTCTGCCTGTAAGAAAGCTTACTTCGTTAAGTTAGAAAACTAAACTAACCAGGCAAATTCACCAAATTCTGCCTCCCAAAGAACATTTCCATGGCCACAGATTGTGCCATTATCCATAGCCAAAAACAACTCAGGCGACAGATGAAAGAACATGGTCCCCTCATTGTAAATCCATCCCTCTTCATGGATGGAGATTATAGACTTCAGACATATAAAAAAATCCACTATAGACTATCAGCTTTAGTTTTAATAAAATACTCAAACTCAAAAGTATTTGAAATTTGATTTGTACATTTTTTGGGACCCCCCAAAACACCATTCAAGGCCCTTCAAGAGGCGGAGGCAATGCAGGGTGGTGGTGACTTACATTCAGAGACCAGGGCTTTCAACCTCAGCACTACGACAGTTTGGGCTGGAAAATTCTCTTATGCGGGAATGTCCTGTACATTGCAGGATTTTAGCAACAGCCCCCACTAGATGCCGGTAGCACTCCCCTTAGTTATGATAAGCAAAAATGTCTCCAGACACTGCCAAATATTCCCAGGGAGGGGTGTTTGGGTGAAGTGTGTGTGTGTGTGCGTGTGCACGCGTGCATGTGTGTGTATGCACAATCCTCCCTGGTTGAGAACCACCGAAGTAACTTTAGATTGGATTCCAGGCTCTGCTACTCATTAACTAGGTGGCCTCAACATGTTTTCAACCTCTTAAAACTTCAATGTCTTCATCTATAAAGTGAAGAATGCAGTGGACATATGGGATTTCTGTTTTTTTGTCTGCCCAGTAGTCCCTTTTCTTGGGAAATGCTCTTCCTCCTGCTCCACTCACGTGGTCCCAAGAGGAGTGGTCACGTTCTTACCATTCCTGGCCATGTGGACTAACCCAAAACTAGGCAGCTGGCCTAAGCTGGACCCATCCGAGTCCTCCAGGATTTTTTGAACGGAAACAGAAAAGGAGAATTCATCCCTCTCTGGTAGAGGAAAGCCAAAGATGTGAAACTCCTGAGCTACTAAAAGTCATCTGCCCCAGTATGTGGAGAAAGCCAGTTTGCAGAGAGAGAATGAAGACAACACAGAGAGAAAGAGGCAAGAGATAGTGACTAGGCAATGAAAAGGCTTCCAAACTCAAACCTCCCCAAAGACATTTGCCTAAGCCATTCTGACATTAGTTTATGACAGCCTAAAGAGTCCACCACCCTGCATTGCCTTCTCTTGAAGGGCCTCATAGCGAAGACAGGCTGTGACATGCATGTGAGTATTTAGAACAGTGGACTGTGATGTGCATGCGTGTACCTAGCACAGTACCGGGCACAACAGGCATCTACGATAGTAGCTGTTATTGTGGCAATCATCAGTATCATTCTTCCTCTAGTAAACTTTGCATTCCAGAAAACTGAATTGCTTGTAATTCAAACTGTGCTGTTCCATGCCTGTGTAACCTCTACCTGTTCTACCTGACCTGTTCCCTGACTCTTCATCTACTGCTATTCTGTCTACAAAACCTTCTCTGAGGGCCCTTCTAGGAAGACTGCCCTGAGCCCTCCGGGCAGAGTTAAGCACTTCCCTTTTATACATTGCTTTGCTTATTAATTATACACATCACACTGAGATCAGTACCTGGTTACATGGCAGCCTCCCCCAACGGGGCACAAGCCACATACTACTTGTTGGGGATTGAATCATGTGTCCCACAAAAAGCATGTTCAGGTCCCAACCCCTGGTCCTGTGGGTGTGAAACCATCTGTAAACAGGACCTTTAAAGATGTTATTGGCTAAGTTGTGCCCAAACTGAATGAGGGTGGGCTTTAATCCAGCACGGCTAAAGGAAATTGGACATGGGAGAGAAGCCACAGGGAGCAGATAGAAGCCAGAAGTCAAGAGAACCTCAAAGAGAAAGGAGGAGATGCCACCATGTACATTGCCATGTGACAGAAGAGCCAAGGACCAAGGATCCCTGGCAGCCAGCCCCAGAACACTAGTCTTTGGATAGAAAGTATTGACTTGCTGATGTCTCGATTTTACACTTCTCTTAACCTCAAGAATGTGAGCTAATAAATTCCTGTCATTTAAGCCAACCCATCGCATTGCATTTGTTTCAGCAGCTGGAAACTAAAATACCACTCCCCTTTAATCCTCAGCGCCCAGCAGAGTGGCTGGCTCCAGAGAGCCCTCCATCAGTGTTGTCTACGTTGAACAGAAGAGGGCCAAGTGTCCTCTCAAGAAGGCAGACCTGCTAAAAGCCATCAATCTTAATGTTCCCTGCCTCACACACACAAAAAGCATTAACGGATAGGGAATGGTGTGCTTGGTCCAAGGAGTCAGGAATACTGCCTCCAGCGCTGTGCAAAGACCAGCAGACAAGGTGCCTATGAGGCACACTGGGAGGAATAAAGTAACATAGAACGTGTCTGTCAGAGTGTGAGTAAGAAGAGCCAAGACCAGCACTTACCCCGTGGTGAAGAAGTAGGAAGCAAGGTTCTGGGCCCCAGGCTGGCACTACAGGATGACATTAGGTCCAACTCATTTACTTCACTCTCCTTCCACGCTCAGTGAGAGAATCCTCCCAGAGTATTCCTACAGGGCAGGAACACTGTCTAGCTGTTACGAATTTTTGTGTGTGGCTTGAAGTTCTAAATACCTGGCAAGCCTAGAGCCTTTCAGGAAAGCCATGCCAGACTGAACTGGTTGCACATGGTTTGCCCCATGTACCTGAGTTACATCAGCTGTCTTGGCCTCTAGTAATTGAACTAATTACCAATGTCGCAACAAAGGCTCCTACTTATAGGCATATGGTTGGCTCATCACTTAGGAGGTGGTTCATGTGAAATTCTGCCCAATTCAGGAACTTCATATATGACAGTAACTTTCTAGTGGGGTGAACAGTGAAAGCAGGAGAGTTGGTCCCTGAATCTGGCATGATGACAGGCCATTGTTCCTGGTCTCCCCAAGTCTGCAGGATGCATTCTCATGAAAGCACTTGATCCATGAAAGCATATGCACCTTTTTTTTTTCTCTTTTTAGAGATTTATTTATTTATTTTATTTCTCTCCCCTTCACCCCCCACCCCAGTTGTCTGTTCTCTGTGTCTATTGGCTGCGTGTTCTTCTTTGTCTGCTTCTGTTGTTGTCAACGGCACGGGAATCTGTGTTTCTTTTTGCTGCGTCATCTTGTTGTGTCAGCTCTCTGTGCATGCAGCGCCATTCCTGGGCAGCTCTCCTTACGGGGCGCACTCCTTGTGCGTGGGGCTCCCCTATGCGGGGACACTTCAGTGTGGCAGGGTACTCCTTGCACACATCAGCACTGCACATGGGCCAGCTCCACACGGGTCAAGGAGGCCCGGGGTTTGAACCACGGACCTCCCGTGTGGTAGACGGACACCCTAACCACTGGGCCACGTCCACTTCCCAGCATATGCACCTTTAGCCCAGTTTTGTGGGCTTCCTCTCCTCCCTATTCAGCTTAATAGTACACTCTCATCACCTGAGAGCATCTTGTCATCAATTTTCCTTGAACCTAAATAAGTCTAACACACAACTTGAAAAGTATACTTCAGAGCATGGTTAATGTATGTCAGTTTTATTAAACCTGATCCACCCTGGATCCTGAGAAAACTGAAGACTAGATTCTAAGTCATGGCCATCTCCTGCCTTTGCAGTACAACCATCTCTAACATCAGCTGTAATTAGTAGAACTGAAATAATTTTAAAGTGTTAATTAGCCCACAAACCTCTATTCCTCACCCCTTAATAAGATACATGAAATGGGCATCCTTTCCCTACTCCAGCTGAGAGGCTATTTGAAGTCTGCCATACCGATAAACGTCAAATTTGTAATTTCTTTTGGAGAATGGAAACAATAGAAGGTGGCTGCCTCTGTTGAAAGGGAGAAAAAGGTGAGAAGGAAAAAGGACAAATATGTTTGGATAGAAAGTGGCCTCTAATAACATGGAGTAAATAAACATGCCAGTTCAAGTGGGAGTGTCGCTTCGAAGAAGCAGAGAAATGAGAACATGCAAGTACACCTCAAATACCAAGCCCTCTTATTTGTTAAGCATTTTACAATTTACCAAGCACCTCCATATGTGTTATCTCATTTAATCCTCCTAGAAACTGTGTGAGCTGGGAAAGGCAGGTCTTAGTTTATATTTCACACAAAGTAAAATGAGATCAGAGAGGTTATCTGAGGTCACAGGGCTGAGGCAGAATTGGAACCAGAGTTAGAAATCCAATGAGTTTATGGAATGGATGCCTGACATTCACTGATTCTTTCACTGTATGGAAGTTAAGAGCACAACCTTTGGAGTCAAGAGGAGCTGCTATTCAACTCCTGGCTTATCTGTTTATTAGTTGGAGGACGCTGGCCAGTCACGTTAATTTCTCTGAGTCTCATCTTCATTTGCAAAATGGGGAAAATAATGCTACACACTTTATGCAGCTGTTGCGAGTAATAAATGAAATGATATAGAAAAAGAGCTTATCGCTGTGCTGGAACACAATTAAGCACCTAATAAATGTGCCACCTTCTCCTTCTTCATGTTGTTATTATTTTTAGCTATGTGAACCCAGCTCCAAACCCTGTGCTCATTCCACTGCTCTAGACTACACTGACTTTTCTTCTCTCCTTTTCACATACATTCCTTGTTTCTTTCTTTCTCTTCTCTGCAATTTTCCTTCCTCTTCCTTTCTATCATATATACACTTTTAAACACACACACACAGCTGGCTTAGTACTTCTTATATCTGTATATTTGTTATAGACTTCCCCATTCAGGTCAACCAGAGCAAACCAGGGCTTAGGGAAGGGGTAAGGGGGCCTAGCCATGGTCCTTTACATGAGTCATCCTTTTCACAAGTCATCTTGGGAGAACTTAGCATTCCCCTGAAAAATATTTCATAATTTCCTTGCTTGCCTGTTCTTGCACCAAGTGAATAGATTTGAGGGTCTAAAGTAGTAATGCTAAATAAATATAACTTTCCTTTTCCATGTTTCAGCTGAGTTAGAGGTTTCAGGAAGGAGAGAAGGGACAAGCTGGGGTTAAGCATATTCAGCCAAACTCTCATGGATAGTTTTCACTTCTGAATTAATTCCCTGGATGAATTGCCCTTTCTGGCAACAAGAAAAACAGGTTCATCTAGAGGTTTGGCTCCCTGGAGTATAAAGCCCTTATAACTGTAGTGTTGCCCTGCCCCAGGTTGCCAGCTCCTGGTAGGGTACAGCAGGAGGCACTGTGTGCTCCACAAGGTTTCACACCCACTGGGAGTCAGAAACACAGACACTGCCAATGCTCTCGAGTCTTCCTGCGAACCCGCGGGGCTGATGCCAAGGTGGCTGCCTCACATCTGCCCCCACTGGGCTGTGAAAAAAGATTTCCCTACCAGCCTCCCTATTACAACAGCTAGAATGGCAGGACAGGTGGAAACCACTGGCTGGGCAGAAGGCGATTCCAGAGCATCAGGGCAGAGTGGGGCTATGTTAGCATCTTTCAAGGAGGCGACTCTGAGAAACTATTCTTCCACAATCATTCCTATTTTCAGGATAGTGTCATGTCTCAGAAACCTCTGCTATCCTTGGCTTCCTTCCTTGAAGAGTCAAGCTGAAGGGTTTTCCAGTGATTTGTCAAATGTTCTACCTTATGGTATTTGTTTGGATTTCTCCAACAAAGAGTTTTAGTTTTAACTATTTTTAAATACCTGTAGGCTAGACCAGGAGCACTGATATGTCACTAAAGCATCCAATGGGTTTGAGTATTTGCTCATAAACAAAAAATTGGAATTGCCATTTCCTCGACCTCTGGGCTCTTATCTAAGTTAATGGGGACAATTCATAGAAAGTTTTGCCAACAAACCAAATGAACCCACTGAAACCGAGCCATTCATTTTAAACAGGGGCTTTGATGAACTTATTCCGTTGCTTTATATGAATCAGAGACCAGGAAAATTAGAGCATTATTGTCCTTTAACATAAAGCACACATTTTTTCTTAGGGTTCAAAAGTTTTGGTTATCCAAAAATAAATAGGCAAATGATTTTCAGCAAAGGCACCAAAGCAATTTGAGGGGGAAATGAAAGTATTTTCAGCAATTGGTACTGGAAAAATTGGATATCCTCATTAAAAAAAAAAGGGGGGGGGGCGTAGATGTGGCTCAAGCAACTGAGCTCTCTCCGACCATGGCAGATGCTGGGTTTGGTTCCCAGTGTCTCCTAGAGAAGACAAGCAAGATAGTGAGCTGACGTGACAGGCAGGTACAATGACTGATGCAAAAAGGAGACACAAAGAGGAAAGATGATGAGAGACACAACAAAGCAGGGAGGTGAGGTGGCTCAAGCGACTGAGTGCTCTCTCCCACATGGGAGGTCCAAGGTTTGGTTCCCAGTGCCTTTTAAAGAGAAGATGAGCAGACATAGAGTGCACACAGCGAGTACAAAACAACAAGCAGGTGGGGTTGGGAAATAAATAAAAATAAGTCTTTAAAAAAATATACCTCCTACCTCACACTATATAAAAATTAATTTCAAATCAGTTATAGACCTAAATGGGAAGCTAAAACTATAAAAGTTTTCGAGGAAAATCTCTATGATTGGATAGTCAGATAGGGAAGTCACAGAAAGCAAAAACCATGAAAAATTTGGTAAAATGAACTTCATCAAAATTTAAAACTTCTGCTCATGGAAAGGCACTGTTAGGAAAGCTAATAGGTAAACCCCAGATTGGGAAAAAATATTCACAGCACATGTATCTGACAAAGAAGTTGTATGAAAAATATATAAAGAACTTCTAGAATTCAATAAGAAAAAGACAAACAACCCAATTTAAAACTGAGCAAAGGACTCAGACATTTATAACAAAGATAAAAATGACTGAGAACATGAAAAAATGCTTGAAACATCATTAGTCAATAGGAAAGTTAAAATTAAAATCACTATGAGATTTCATTCTCCACCCACTAGAATGGCTAAAATTAAAACAAAACAAAAACTGACATCACCAAATTGTTGGTAAGGATCCAGAGCAACCAGAACTCTTTTACACTACTGTTGGAAATGTAGAATTCACCACTTTAGAAAATTCCTTGACAATGTAAGAAGGCCATGTGAAAAAGAAGAGGCCCTGAGACTCCATGGAGAGAGAAGGCCTGCTATCCCAGCACCCCTGCCATGCCTAGTGTAGGTTGCCGAACCAGAAAGAAATACTAAAATGCTTGTTTTTAAGCCCTTAGGACTTGGGAGAGGTTTGTTACAGAGCAATAGAAAACTGGAATGATTGCCTTCCTCTCTGAGTTGTTAGGACTAAGTGAGAGGCCATGTATGGAGGCACTTTGTCAATGGAAAAGAGCATGTGTGAGGGGCTGTTATTTCTGGCTTTGCGCAAGATCGGGTTTTGTGCTCCTTTGCAGAAATACCTCCAATTGAGAATTAGCCTGTGGAATTTAGAGGTTCTTTCCATTTAGCAGGCATAACCTTTGGTTCTTTCTGTAGTCTTCCTTCTCACCTGGACAACCATTCACTATTGGTGTGTGTGTGGGGGGGAAGGGGTTTCTAGTAGTAAGGAAGATGTGCCAATTTCATTTATCTTCTTAAGGGTTGGGCACTAAAGTTTGAGGGCTAGACAGTGCTTATAATAATTCCAAGCATCTAAAAACACATTTGAAGTTAGAGAAGTCTGAGCTGTAGAGAAGAGAGGACCCACAGTCTAAGGGGCTGGTCCTCAACTGGTAAGTGTCCAGAGTTGATCAAGTTCAGGGGAATTGAATTATATGAACCAAATTTCCAGGAGACTAGTTGATAAAACAGGGTGCCTGTTTATCCATTTAAAATGAGAAATATAATTTCCAAGCCTTGGGTGTTAGGCTTTCTCAAGTGGTGAGGAAAAGATTACTCTGGGAAACCAGATGACTTGAACTGATAAGAGATTCATATCTGGAAACCTGGGGAGGGGGTGGGGAGGAGGTGCAGACAATGGTGAACCAACAAATTACCGGTGTGCTGAGTAAGGCTATGGATCCTTATGCATAACAAAGCCTAGGTTATGCATTTTTTTGTGCACCTGGAATCTATTTGTAATCAGGTTGAGAGACTGCTCTCAGCTACTCTACCTTATGGGTTTGGATGTATTTAGGGTTTCAAGTCAGGGAGACTGTCTCAAGTCCAAACAGAATAAACAAAAGGATGGCGGAGAGGGAGGCCCTTCTTTTGTGAAAAACAATAAAAGAGAATTGGAGGATTTGTAAAGTTAAAGCTAAAGGCCATTTGCTCCAAGCCATACCTCAAACACCTTCGGGAATCCCTTCTGGAATTTGACTGAAATCTGAAATACTGCTACATCATCTCAGAATGCTACTTTACCCGTATCATGTCAAAGTGATGGAGGCGCTGCAGCCGCTGCTCTGGCACTGACCGCCGAGACCCCTTTAGGGAATGGTTTAGAATTATTTTAACTACACTGTAGACCGACAGAGGCAGTCACACAACTCTCCTAGAGCAAATATTCCTACAATCCCACTTAGGATGCCCCTCTCCCCTTTCTCCTTTCTTCTTCTCTCCTGCTCACATTCAATTTCAGGCAAACGTCTTCTTCCTGTAACACCTAGCGACACCTTGGGAAAAAAGTCGCAGCAGCTCAGCCCGCCGCTCCCCTCTCCGTATCCCACTCGAACTTCAAGCAAGTCGTTATTTTTGATGGTGTGGGAGCGGGGCAACAGAGAAGTGCTAGGCTTGGCTGGGGCCAGAAGAAATACGCAGAAGAGTATTTTTACCTCCAATTCAGTCTAAACCAACCACTCTCGAATTTGGCTGCTCTTTGCAGCCACCTAGGGAGCTTTTTAAAAACTATTGATGTCTGAGTCCCATCCCCCAGAGATTGATCTGAGGTGCGGCCTGCGCTTCCGGATTTTTTTACACCTCCCCCCCCCACCCAGGTCATTCCCAGGTATAGAACCACTGATATAAACTCATTCTTCTCCCCATCCTGAAACAACAACAACGACGACAACAAAACACAGATCAACCTAAGTCTGTGGCCCGGGGATTCTGGCACCTACTTCGCTCGCCAGCTCTGCAAGGTCCGGGGAAATCGGCGCGCGCGACTACGCTAAACACGCGACCGCGGGGCGGACCGGGGGGCGGGCTGGGGGCGGGCCCACACGGGGCCCCGCCCCCCACGCCTATCCGCGCGCGGTGCGGGCCCTGACGTCACTCTTGTCAGGGCCGCGGCACATGGGCGGCCTGATGCGCTGAGCCGGCGCTGCGGGGCCGCCGAGCGCCGGGGAGCAGCGGCCGCGGGCACGGGGAGGGGGGTGGGCTGGGTCGGCGCGTGGCTTCGGGTGTTCGCGCGAGGGGGCCGAGGCCGCCGAGGCCGCCGCGGTACCTTCTGCCGTTCTGCAGCCGTCAACATTTTTTTTTCTTTCTTTTTTGCAATTTTGAACATTTTTCAAGACGAAAGGTTCGAGGCAGGTGAGGGCATCCTGCACGTCGCCCAGAAGCCCGCGGGCACTCGCTGCGCTCCCCCGGGACCGTCTCCTCTGGGAGCCCGAAAGTTGTTTTTTTTTTCTTCCAACATTTTTTTTATGCAGGTGTATTTATAAATACATAAGTAATTTTTCCTCTCCTTGTCTTCACCGCCTTGAAAGCGAATACTTTTGGCAAAGGACGCAGGAAAAAGCTCAGCAATATTTTGGGGGGGCGGTTGTTTGGTTTTTTTTTTCTCTCAAGAAAAAATCGAGTACGTCGCGATGGAGAAAATGTCCCGACCGCTCCCCTTGAACCCCACCTTTATCCCGCCTCCCTACGGCGTGCTCAGGTCCCTGCTGGAGAACCCGCTGAAGCTCCCCCTTCACCACGAAGACGGTGAGCGCTGCGCGGCCTCCCGCCGCCCCTACCCCCGGGCTGCCCGGCTCCGGGAAGGGACGACGCTCCTGGGGTCCCCGCCCTCGCCTGGCATCCCTGCTGCAGCATCATAACCACCCCCCGCCCCTGTGCCCCGGGGCCCGGGCCCGCTTTGGTGAAATTGAGGGGCTCCCCCATTACCCCTTCTTCTCACCAAAATAAGGGGGTGAGGGGTAAACCCTTCACCAGGCAACATTTCAAACAGTGCGGGAACCTGTCTGGGCCCCGCTTCTACCGCGCAGGTGGGAAGTGTAACTTGACAGGTCGGGATGTTCTCTGAACCGAGGCGGACCCGCACGCAGCAGAGCTTCGCGGCCGGGAGGGGAGAGCGGAGGGCCGGGTTCCGTCCCGGGCGTGGAGCGGGCAGGGGGACGGTTGGGGGGAGGGATGGTCCTGGCTGCGTAGCCGGGGTATTGAGATCGTGCTATTGTCTCTGTTATTTAGTTAGCATTTGGAGCTCTGCAGGTGTGAGCAGAGATGCATTTTCTCCCGAAGAAGGGTGTTGCAGAAAGGGGGGTGGGGGCCCGGGCTGGTGGGGGGAGTGGTTTCGCGGTGGGAAGCCGTGCACGCATCCAGCGCTGACACTTTTCCCGGTTCACTTTTCCTGGTGGGAGGGGAGAGCGGAGCAGGCTCACGTGTAATCGCACAGAAGCCTCCTCTGGCTTGAGCCGTTTTTTTGGTAAGTCCCAAACCTTCCCCAGGCAACCTTGGCCGTAGCGAGAGAGGAGGGGTCCGTGCCAGGCGGCGCCGAACCCAGCTGGTTCCGCCACGGATTTGTCATTTGGGCTGATGCGGTTTCATGCCTTTGGTATTACAGCACCAAATGTGAACTTTGCGGCACCTAGAAATAGCTTCGGAGTACTTGCATCGCCTTCCCGAGGAGGGACAACCTGTTGCTTTGCAGGAGTTGAGGTGTTTGACTCACCATTTGCAGAGCAGAGCTCCCCTCCCTTAACTCTCTTTTAACGAATAGCCCTGTGGAAGAAAGGGGCTGCCTACAGGCTTTTGCATCTGTGGGTGTTTTTAAATCAGTCTCAAGATCAAACTGAAGGGTTGAAATGGCTGGCAGTGGAGGCTGTTCCTCTGAGGAGAAACTGAGAATTCCTTAATACCAGACTGCACCAGCACCGCAGTATTAGAATTGGTGAAAATTCAGACCGACCTTAAATACCTACTGGGGTGAGCAGTATTTCCAGGTAGGAAGTAGATGCTTACCTCCATCAGAGGGAAGTAGAGTATCTCACCTTTTCCGATAGCTGTGCTTTTGACAGGACGCACAGACATTGTTTTTGTAAATAGGACCATGCTTATGTGTTTGGGGAAGAGGAAGAAAACACTTTGTAATTTCAAAACTCCTTTTGTAAAAACCGGTGAGCCCTGGTGGCTTTAGGAACAAACACATGAGGGCCCACCAAGCTCTGATGTTTCCTCTCTGCTAGTGTGAGGACATTGGTCAAGCTCCTTCAAGTCTCAGAGCTTCCATTTTTTTACCTGTGATTGGTGGTAATTGCTATTTTCCAAGTTAATTGTCAGATTTTTTGAGACAAAATGTGGAGAGAAGCAGGCATACATTAGGTGTTCAATACATGGTATTAAAGAAAAGTGGAGAGTTCCTGCTTTACCAGTATTAAGATTACCAGTTGACTGGCTTTCTAAGTCTCAGTGACTCAATATAGTTACAGTAATGAGTTTCCTGGAAGAAAAATCTTGCCTGTTTTTTGGCCATTTTCTTAAAAAATCACAGCAGTTGTTTGTAATTGCTGGTGTTATTTCCCTACATTAGATTTAAATTATTTATTTCTTTAAATAATGCACAGGAGACTGTGTTTTGGCAAACTCTATTCTGTAATTTTTATCTGAAATCAGCCTGTAGCTCCATCCCAAGGACTAGTGCTTTCTTCCCAAAGTAAATAGGAAGATGTTAAAAAGCAAAACAAAACCCAGGCAGAGATCCATGTCCTGCCTGAACTTTTAGCTCTAGATCCACAAAAGACAACAGCCAGAGAAGGCCCCTGGCATTTGAGAAGGGAGAGCACTGTAAAGTGGTTCTGTAGCAGGGGCCAGGAGGGGTGGTAAAAGAGCAACACTTCTTTCTTTCTTTCTTTTTTTAAGAACAGCTTTCCCCTTCTTTTGCAGCATTTAGTAAAGATAAAGACAAGGAAAAGAAGCTGGATGATGAGAGTAACAGCCCGACGGTCCCCCAGTCGGCATTTTTGGGGCCCACCTTGTGGGACAAAACCCTTCCCTATGATGGAGATACTTTCCAGCTGGAGTACATGGACTTGGAGGAGTTTTTGTCAGAAAACGGCATCCCCCCCAGCCCATCTGAGCACAACCACAGCCCCCACCCTCCAGGGCTGCAGCCGACCTCCTCAGCTGCCCCTGCCGTCATGGACCTCAGCAGTCGGGCCTCTGCACCCATCCACCCTGGCCTCCCGTCCCCGAACTGCATGCAGAGCCCCATCAGACCAGGTAAACGGGGTAGGTTCTCCCTTCAGATGGGGAGAGGGCAAAAGGGAGGGGCAGGGTGGAGGTGGCACAAAGAGCTTAGCACTCTGGGTGGCTTTAGCAGGAGCTGGAAGGGAAGAGTTGGATTTCAGCCTCTGTGGTGGTTCTAACACCTCAGTGAGCGTCCCTGTCACCTGGGGAGCCAGTTAAAATGCAGCTTTTATGGACCCCTTTCCTCTCACAGGAATTCTCATTTTTCAGGTCTAGGGTGAGGGCCTAGGGATATACATTTTTAACTGACTCTCCAAGAGATTTTATCGCAGCTGATCCAAGGACTGCAGTTTAAGAAGTAACCAACAGTTAATGAGACCGATAATTTAGACATCCGTCTCACCTCCTGTCTCTTTTCTTCGTTCCCAAATGTATGGGTAATAGGATCTTGCTGAATGATTTAGGTAGACTCTCTATAAGGCTACAGTTTACCTATATTCATTCTTCTCTGGACCAAAAGAAAAAAAAAAGTGAGTTGGGGTGAGGGACCCGTATCTTTTACATCTTATTTTGTCGTCGAATTCATTAAGAAATTGAATTTAAAAGCAGACTCTTAAATTAATTGTGGCGTAGCCTCCTCAGCACTGAAGCCTACCTTTATCTTGCTGCTATTCCTAGAAACCAGACTGTTCTTATATTCTCTTTTTCATTTTCATCTGTACATCACTCTTAATCCTCCTTTCTCAAAGCCTGCAGGGCAGCAAGGTCAGCTGTAAATGGTGCTGAAATATTACACAAAAACATCACCTGAAATGACCAGTACTTCAAAACCCACTGCTAAGTGCTCAGATATAAACACAGGTTGAGACAGCTCTGGCTTTATGCCTTTAGCACCCTGTGGTACAAAATGAACAGGAAGAAGGACGATTTCATATGCACAGGTAAGCAGGAACAAAGATTCAGCCAGATAAATTGTCAGGAAGGTCCCGGAGCTGAGGGCTGTAGCTGCAGGGGAAGGCAGAAAGCAGGACAATTGGAGACTTGTGCTAGTGAACGTCATTGAACTCTGTGTCCTCAACTCATGTAGAAATTTCGGTGATACACAGCAAGATTAAAATGGAAGGAAACGATGCAGAGGAGGAAGGGAACACCCCTGTCTCAAAATATTAGTACTGAATTAAAGAATCCTCTCTATCACATCTCTCTGTGCTGGTCCCTTCTCCAAAATCCACTTTGAATTAAAACTTAGAGCCACTGGCTGGAAGGGAATTAAGCCTTAACTTCTGGCCACCGTAGCAGGCTGCAGGAGCTTAAGAAAACTCTCCTTATATGAACTTGAGGCCCTGTACTTTGAATATACAGTGCCATTGTCTTCATTTTCTTCACAGGAACAGCCAGCCAGTGAAATAAATAACCATTCAAAGTGGGGAGACAAGCGGAGGAGAAGAGAGTGGAGCCCCAGGGAGAAGGCACCATTGTGCCTCAGTGGTTCTGTCTGCAGATTGAGACTTCCCACTCCATAGCTGTGTGACCTTAGAAAGTGGCATAACCTGTTGGAGCCCATTTCCCTTTAGGTGCAAGGGTATAATTACCTAGTTGATTAGGTTATTGTGAAAATTAGAGATAATAGTTATAAAGGGCCACATGACTACCAGCGGTAGGTGTTCTATTAGAACCATTGTGCTCATTGTTATATCTATGTCAACTTTTTTATTTTAAGTCTTGTGAAATACTTTTTTAAAGTAATGTACAGCATATAATCCCTCCTTCTGGAGAGAAATATCAGGAGATTTTGCCTATTTATTATTAATTGACAATTATTACATTTATTATTAATTGACTATTATTTCTCAGTCCCCTGCTATGTATAGGATGTGTCCATGTCAGAAATATTATATATATATATATATATATTTTTTTTTTTTTCCCAAGTGGCATGCTATTATTAAGACCCCATACCTTGGTTTCTACTGAGAAGCAAGAATCGGGTTTGGGAAATTGAGGCTTCTTGGATAGTGAGAGCTCGTTTACAACATGCATTGAGTAGGCCTTCTTCATAGATTCTAGGTAACTCAGGACGCCCATGCGGAGGTGCAATCCGTGGTACAGGACTCCAGAGTTTCAGTGGCTACCATTTTGCCAGGTTATAGGGGAGAGACACGGATCTAGAAATAAGCTGTTCATTTAAATGTCTTTCTCAATAATGGAAACACACTTCAAAATTTCTTCTCTGAATCGAAAACTCAATGATAGGCCTAATAAGAAAAAAAAAAGTTAAAGCTTTTCTTCATATACCAAACTCAGATAAAACAACACTGTGCTATTCATACAATGTGGATCATTATAAAGATTATAATGCAAAATAAAAGTCTAAGGAATGTGGGCTTATTGAATGGCATACCACAAGCAAACCTGGAAAAAGAGAACGGTTTTGACTATTCTGTACAGCTCACAGGAGCTACCAGAATAGAAGTACCAAGTTAATCTGGAGGAAAATAAGTCCTTGGAAGGGAACAGCACAGATGTAGCCTTAAGCATTCTGGGAATTGTATAATTTCTATCTAAACCAAGGTTTCTCAGCTTTGGCACTATTGATGTTTGTAGCTGGGTAAATCTTTGCTGTGGGGGACTGTCCTATGCGTTGTAAGATGTTTAGCAGCGTCCCTAGCTCTGCCTCCTAAATGCTAGTAGTGCTGTAAACCCAATGTGACAAGTGAAAATGTCTCCAGACATTATCAGACACCCCCAGGGTGGGGCGGGGGGTGGTGGTGAGTAGTGCAAGATTGCCCTCCTTCAGAATCGCTGGTCTAGACCACAGTCACTGGACTTGGTTCACACAGGTGGATGCTTTTTACCTCCTGAGATGCTTTATGGGAAAACCTGTGGGGAGATCAGGAGATATTTGGTTGCCAAGAAGAAATGTAATTTTAATAAGAGCGTAGTGCCACATTTTAGTTGATTAAACTAAGTCATCAGGCTAATCAGGCGATAATTGCAGAGCAGTTTGTTTTTCTGCTGTTTGCTTAGCAGGCTCCTTTTGAGTTATGCTCAGTAACATTATGTCATTATACCTGCCTGACTGAAAGGAAATGAAGCCATAGCTGACATATATTATGCGTTTCTAGGTCTACCCTAAGGGTGTCTTGGAATGACAAGGTGAGCATTCCTTGAATTCTCTTAACATTTTACCATGACTGCCTGCAGTTCCATTTCCTGGTTTGTGCACCGCCAACCTTATTCCTCTGTCTAGCTCTCAACTCAAAGGATGGATGAATCAAACAGGTGAAGAAATACAACTGTCCTCGGAGAAATAATCCAGGAATCCATTGGAGCTTGCTATAGTTCTATTGAGATAGCGAAACTTTGTGGTGGACATCTTAATGACAGGAAGTGCAGTGATTTTTGGATGCTGTAGCCATCTGCAGGGGCTTCGCTGTCACCCCAGGTGCAGCATCCTGGATGTCCCCAGGCCAGCAGAGATGGTAGGAGTTATCTTGACTAGCATTTCTGATGCTATCAGAGGTGAAACGGTGGGGATGCTCCACTGGAGGTATGTGCTGGGTGCTGGAAAAATAAGAATCTGTTTGCCCTGAGAATTGAATGATTGCTGTAAGGACAGCAGTCCCTTTAGGGAAAGTCATCTATAGCAGTCAAAGGCAGAGTTATTTTTAAAGCAGATGCTTGCAAAGCCAGATTTGAAATCATTTCCTCTGGTGGCTTTTCTTTGAATAGCTCGGAGGTATCCTACCACTGGTAAGCCTGTATTCAGCTGAGAATTAAGAAGGTACTCTTTTCCATTCTGAGCCCAGAGACCAGGTTATGATAAAGGCTGGTTACAGAGTGAAGTATACCTGTGAAAACCCTTCCAAGTCACTGCACAACACAAACAGGAAACCCTAGTGTAAACTATGGACTATAGTTAATAGCACAGTTATAATAATATTCTTGCATCAGCTGTAACCAAAGTACCACATTAATGCAAGTTAATAATGGAGAGGGGTATAAGGAACTCTATTTTCTGCATGCTTTTTCTGTAAACCTACAATTTCTCTAATAAAAATATATTTTAAGAAAAAAACAACTTCCAAATGGCCATGTGGGGGGGGGCGGGTAGGACAGAAATGGGGACACAGAGTAGGGAGGAGCTGTAGTATTTTCACATGGTGGGCATTTATGTTCTGTTGCTTTCTGACTTGGTTTTGGCCTTGAAGGAAACTGCTGGCTTGGAGTCTGAGTAATCATGGGATGGGATTCTGTGCTGGTAGCTCTGGGATCCTGGGCGGTCCTGCTCAGGTCACAGGATTCTCTTGCTTTTCCAGGTACCACAAAATGAAGCTTGGGTTTGTCACTGCCCTCAAGAATATGCAGTTCATAGATTTTTCCCAGAATACTGATACTTCTGCAGGTTGAGAGCACCATGATTGATAGTTGCTTGCACTGTGCCTCAAGTATCTTGGGAGTGTTTCTCAATCATTAGAAGCAAGGGGATTGTGAAGAAGAGGGAAATCAGCTTTGCTCTGGTAGCAGGTGGACTTATTTAATTTCTTCTAGGAGTCTGTTATCTCTACCAAGCTCTGTAGAGAACATGTTTGCCCTGAACGTGTTTTCCCTGCTCTCTTGGCCTGGTTGTGTTGCTGAAATTCCCATGACTATGGTCCCAAGCCTTTTGGTAAGAGGTATTTTCAGGTATGGAAAGCAAGGCAACTTTGCAATTAGGAGTGTAGGCTCTGGACTCAGCAGTCTGTGTTCACTTCCTGGACCCAGCATTTACTTGCTATGTAACTTTGTGCCAATATCGAAATGTCTTTAAGCCTCAAAATCCTCATCAATAGGATGGAGATTATGAATAGCATTTCCTTTATGGGGTTTTACCAGGTTAAATAAGAGAATGCATGACAAAGTTTTGGTGCGATATATGGTATGGGAATGCTTGGTGCATATAGCTGTGATTATGATGTCAGTGGTGTGGTGACTGGGGAAAGATTGGCCAGATTCCCAATTTACCATTTATGAATTTGTTTCATCTAGTCTCCTCCCTTTGCAAAAATAGGACATGCATTTCTTTTTTCTCCCTAGCATGCCCAACACTTACTCTGTGTACCCTGCCTGACTTTTCTCTTCAGCGAGTCACTTCCCTGATGTTAACCCAGCATTACCACTTCTGGGTTAGCAACTCCTGTTCTGCCAGGGTGGAACCAGCCACTCGCTTGCTGCCCCAGCACCCCAGCGCTCGTGCGAGCCTGGCAACAGCAGCTGCCTTCCTGCGTGACCGCGTGCTCCAGGCACGTGGCCCTGCCCTGTGGAGCTTGCCCAACTCTGTGCTGTGCCCGCTTGCTTTTTTTCTTCCTCTCTCACTTCTTTTCCCAGGAGAATTACAGCAAGTGCCAGCAAGAAATTGTAATCCTGACCCTGGCACGAGAAAGCTGAGCTCCATAGGGCAGTTCATATGCCAGGAAACCTGTTCTGTCCAGCCTTCTAGCCAGACCCCAAACCTGGCCCTCTCTCCGGCCTGTCTGCCCAGAGGCCCTGTCACTGAGGTGGGCTTGATCCCTGAAGGCCAGCTTCTGCCAAGGGTCTTGGCAGGCTTTCCAGTCCAGCACTGTGTCTGCCAGACGAGGAAAATCGCAGTATAAGGACAGAACTAGGTGGGGGGGAAGAAGGGGGCATGGGAGCCTCCATAGCATCCTGGTATAGGATGAGAAGACAGCAGTGATTCATTAGAGTTCCCAGCAACCTCTCTTCCAACCAGCACTAATCACTTTTACCCAGAAATCATTTATTATGTCCTGGCAGTGCAAATGGAAGGAAGAAGGAAGGTAGAGGGGAAGTAATAAGATGAGACAAGTATTGGAAAATAATATATTAGAGACAGAAGGGATGATGCAGGGTCTGTTGTTCTGTGCTAGGAGTGGCTCAGCATTTTGATGCCATCTAATATTTCTCCTTTATTATAATGTTTGCCTCCCCACACATACACACACAGATTTCTTGACCTGAAGCCGCTAAATCATTATTTTGCCATAAACTTAAATTTCCTTAAGACCAAGAGGCCTGTTGATTCACCATTCACAATTCCATCAGAATGGCCTGCGTTCAGACAGACCCATATGGGAAATACTGCAGTGTGTCAGAGCATAGAGTCTGATAAACAAGCAAACCTGGGTGTCGCTCCTGACCCCACCTCTCACTAGTTTGCTCCTGATCTTAGGCAAGCCATCGAAATGATCCGAGCTTCTCATCTCCTGTCTGGAACTTAAGGATAATCATTGGAACTGCCTCATAGGGTTGTTGAAGGTCCCATGAGCTGATGCATGTAAGGCACTTGGCCCAGCACCTGGCACACACCAAGTGCTGCTGCAAGTGGCAACTTCACCACCAGCTAATTGCATTTTCTCATAGGGGGACCTGGTAGTGGACCGATAGGGAGCCTCGGTGCTTTTCCCTTCCTAGCCAGTTGGACTCTTGTGAAGGAAGGTGGATTTCTCCTCTGCTGCTCTGCCCGGTCTTCCTTACCCTTGTCTTAGCCGCTGAGTTTTAGGTAATGTTGGGGAGTTGACTAAAACCCTTCCTCGTTACTATTTGCTCCCAGGCTCAGTGCTTAATCTTTCTGAATTTCACCTGCTCATTTGCAAAGTAACACCCTTGTTGGGTTGATGTGAGCTTCCTAAAGCACTTGTGCACAAGGGGCCCAGCATGGTGCATGGCAGGGGCAGCCCAGCCGTCACCACAGGCCAGTTCCACTGCTTTTCTCTAGGAAACGATCCCGCGATAGGAGAGCAATGGAGGAGGTGGCGGGCAGCAAGGAGCCATGTGGATGGCCCCAGAAATAACCTTTGTTTTTACTTTGTGCTGCACCCTGGAAAGATAGGCGAGGGTTTGAGGTGACTGCTGGCCTCAAGGAGATGGCAGCAGAGTAGGGAAGATAGAACTTTTAGGCTTTTAGGTAAAGGGATGAGTGGCAGGCCAAACCAGCAAGTTCTAGGTGTCAAGTAACAGGTATATCAAGATTTCCGATGTCTATTGGAATGAGGAGGTGAAAGATAAATTAAGAAAGTTATTTAAAATATTAAAAACGAGCAAGGCAGATAATAGGGCTGTCAGACCCCACTGGAAACAGCCATTGCCCAGAGCAAGAGTGCCTGTGGCGAAAAGGTAGACCTCAAGGTGGGCCTCTGAGCGAGGTAGGAGAGTCAGATTGGAAAGTGGGCTATGGTGCTGGCAGAGTTGCGGAGGAGGGTATGTCCACAGGGTGTTTAGGAACAAGGTATCTCCCAATCTGGCCCGTCCAGAGTATTCCTATGGAGAAGTTGGGCTGACGAGTCAGGAGAGGTAGGAGCCAGCCAGGCTGGCAGCTTCATGAATGCCAGGCTGCAGAGAGCTTGAACTTTATCCAGTAGGCAGCGGGGAGCCATTGAAGATTTTTGAGCAGGGAAGTAGCATGTGGACATTTCCACTTGGGCCCAAGGTTGAATCTGAAACATTTTAAAATACTTTGACAATAGTTTCCTCTGGCAAACTGGGACTTCCTTATTATTTTGAAAATAAATACTCTCCCTTGAACATCAAACAGCTTTTCAAAACACAATGTTCTCATGATTTAAAGAAAGTGATTCAAAAACACAGGGTTTAGGTTTCACATATAAAGCCCATAATTCTAGTGATTGGGGGAAACATGCTTTGGTAAGGAAATAGTTTGAAGATTTGAGTGGTTTAAAACTTAAATGTCCAAAAGCAGACCTGGTTGATTTGTCTGATAGGAGTAGAAAAATAGATTTTAATAATTCCAACCCATTAATGTTCATCGCTTTTAAATGCCTCTGTTTTACAAAGCTTACTAGTTTTAAGCAGGTATATAAAATCTTTTTTTTTTTTTTTTGAGTGTGTATGTGTCTTTGTATGTATGAAAGTATGGTGGGGGGGCAGGGAGAGAGTAAAGGAGAGAGGAGAGAAAGCGTTAACTTCTCAGTGATATAAATGGTGCTTGATTATAAGGATTACTTGCAGCAGTAATATGAAGTTAAAAATACTTAGCCAGGTTTCTGGCCAGCTTATTAATTTTACTCTTGAGAGACAACAGAGTCATTATTACAATTTTGCATTCTTGCATCTTGCCCTTGTATTTGTGGCTCCCTTCTTCCCTAAGACCTGGAATGAATTGTACATCATGCTTAGATATGGTAAGTGTGTGTGTGTGTTTTGTATTGGGAGTGGGAATTGACTTTGTAGGAGGAGATGCAGGGTGTTTGGGAAGAAAAGGAGACTGCTGAATGGCACGTGCATGGTATGACTTGCTCCAGTACCCCCTGAAGTATGCTATTATATCAAGCCAAGATTACAGAAAGCTGGAGGAGTTGCCATAACCAAAATATAACAGCCAATGAGTACAATTTCACCTCCAGCTATGTACAGTAGATAGTTACAGGAGTATTGGCAGAATCTAGAATATGTTAGGAAGAAACTGTACAGTACTTGCTTCTGTTAAATTATCTTCAGGTAGATAAAAACTCCATGACTAATGTGAAAATTCCTAAAAGCTTTGCTTTCCTTCTTTTCTGACTCCAACAGCGTTATTGCCTTACCTTGTTACCCATCCAGCTCATAATGGGAATCCATTCCCATTTTCTTTCCTGAAATATTATACAATTCTGCTATCACTTAGGGTTGCTAAAGTTTTGTTTTTAGAAATTTAATCTGGCATTTTTTTCCCATTAATGATCTTCAGAAGAATACTTTTGGAATTTGAAGTCTTATAATGAAACATGCTTGTGGCTAATTAAAACCCCCTTCCTTCTCAGATCTTGCCTGGGAGACCCTCAATTCCTAAAAACAATGAGTGCATGCTACAGGGAAATGCCCAAGGGAGCTACAACACTAAATCATCTGTGACAAAATGTTCTCTTAAAAAGTGGGATTGCACAAATGGATCGGCAGAAATAAATTCCTGAACAGAAACTCCTTGAGTGAGGAAGAGCAATGCTTTCTTTTCTAATTAGCTCTGAGTAACACAATCTGCTGTAGTATAAATGCTCAGGTATGGACAGTAGAGCAGAGAAGTAAAGTCTCATTGCTGCTCTGTAAGTGCTTCTACATTTAATGGAAAGAGTTAAGCATGGCTGTCCATTCATGCACAATAAATGCCTCTTGAGTTGAATGGAGAAAGCCAAGATTTGTTTGGGGGAAGGATACCACCACGCCCTGACCAATGGGAATCAAAGCTATAAACCAGATGAACAAGATTCTCTAGATACACAGTAATCAGATTACCAGGAACAGAGATTTCAGTATGAAGTGTTCTTCTAAGGAGAGTGACAAACAGGTAAACTCCATCTGAACTAAGGACTGAACAGAAGACTTAATTCACTTTGGGAAAGATTCATTATGATAGGGGCTTAGTTAGTTAGAATCACTGGTAGAGATTATGGAAGCCTTAACTATAGAGAACTATAAAAATAGGACCAAGATCTCAGATTCAAGCAGAATAGTATTGCTCTTGGCCAAAAGCCATTGAAAGATTTATAGAGCAAAGAGTAAATAATTAAAAATGTAAAGATAGAAACAAAGCCCTGATAGAGTTTCTGGGAATAAAAAAAGATAAGTTTGTAGAACTGACTTAGTAAAACTTTGATTAGAATGGATTTCCTTACATTAATACCCTTTGTTGGGGGAAGGAAATGTCTATTTTTTCTCATAGATTCTAAGTGTGTTTATTTCACATGATTAAAAAATATATCCATGTAAAAAAGTCATTTTTAGCATAATAAGTGATATTTATCCAAATATAGCTGGCCAGTTAGTGGTAGTTAGTTGGAATCCTTAGACGTTTTAGGATAAATGACAGGAAGATTCAGTTTTACAAAAACTAGGTGCAAAAAAGCAATTTCATTGTATTTCTATTTCCTTTTTCACTGTCAAGCTTGCCTATCAGTAACATTGTATTCAGATTTTGTGATTGATTTGATCTTGAATTAATTAAACTGAAATTTAACTTTGTCTTCTTTATTAAAAAAAGATATTACTAAGCAAATTAATTATGAAACCATAATTTTAGGAGCCACATTTACTTATCTGAGTACAAATAGTCTTTAAAAGCCTTAACTGTGTATATATAAATGGGTGTTTTTAACCACAAGCATATATTAGTAAATAGCTAGAGAATTTTTATCATTCAGATGTTTTAGTTATTTGGATCAGCATTCACAGTAGTAGTTCGGATTAGTGTTGCAGTTTATTTCCATACACCCCTCTCCCCCATTTCACTCTGTGTCCCACTAGATTTTCATATTCTTAAACTTAAATTTTCATATAAATATATGGAACCAAAAGCACGTTTTAGCTCATTTACCTGCCACCAGAGAGGATGTCATAGATTGTATCCCCAAAGATGGTGGTTTTCTCTCAAATTTTACTATTGAAATAATCATGTATTAAAGTGACTGACTCGTTTTCCCCTTCTCATGGAAGGGCTGCATAATGTGGTATTAAACTTAACAGCCTCTGGAGTTGGACTGTCTTGACTTAGCTTTGCATTTATCAACTTTATAACTCTGCCTTTGTTTCCTCCTTTGTAAGTGGGGATGATAAAACCTGCTTAAGAGGATCCCTGGAGGATTAAATGAGATGATATATATAAGACACTTAGAATAGTGTTCAATATATAAATAGTAGCTTTCACTACTTTGATCTTTATTCTATTACCATTCCTTTTCATCTTTCACCTCCGTTGTCATCTTAGGAGCAAGCACGTAGGAGCACAACTTGTGTTATGGGGACGATAGCAGGGAAATTGCCCTTCACCTTTTGAGTCACTGTAGGAGAGAAAGGATAATGAAGAGGTAGAACAGGTGAGCATCCCTATGTATTTACATTTTTTAAAAGATGTACACCACCTCGAAAGCCCTCAAGTCTCCAGGCCCACCAAGCCGCCCCCATTTGTGGTCCTGTAGCCTTTAAAACATCACCGTGTCTTAACTGCATGCCTTCTGGGATGCCCCCTCTAGTCCACGTGTGCCCCAGGGCTTTGTCTTTCATCTCAGTATCCTTATTGTCCTCTGACTCTGTCTGCTAGACTTTGAGTGGATAAAAGATGAACTGGAAATTATTTACATCTCCTTTAGTGCTCATGTGCAAATGTGCTATAAGATTTGTGACTTGGATTTTTTCTTCTTTCTTTTTGGTGACAACTTGGGGTCAAGAAGTGGAAAGCTGGCAGTTTCCCTAATTGCTGGTGATGGGCTGCTGATTGGGAGGCAGGATGGTGGGTCTCCCACAGTAGCTGAACTTCCCGGCCTTCTGTTGCCCCTAGTGTAAGTCTCTTAAGTACTTTCTTCTTAACTTTCCTTACAGGATGGGAAAGTGGTGGGGAAGTCTCCAAACAGGAAAAATGGACCCTTCTGTTGAAGTAAAATGGAAACATAATTGAGAAAACAAAAGTAGATTTGGAAGAAAAGTGGGAAAAAAAGTTTTTGTACAAAGGGCCAACTAGAAATGGATTGATTGAAGAATTGGGATTAACCTGATACGGCTTTGCTTTTCAGCCAGATTAAAGATGTTCAGTTTCTTGGCAATGGGACTTGATACCGTACATTGTGTACTGTACATGTGGGTGTGGCAGGATAAAGCTTTTAAAGGTACAGCAGTTTGAAGGAATAACAAAGTACATCAGCATCAAGCTAGGCAAGTTTTCTCCTCTCGAGAGGGATCTTTAATTCCAGCTAAAGCTGCCTCAGCTTTTTTGCATTCAATCAATTATATCAAAGCCCTCCTTTTAAACAAGAATGGGCACAGTGCTCCTAAGTTTAAATCAGCTAAATGCAGTGTGAAATATAGCAATACCCATTATGATGTGTTAAAGCTGGGATGGTACTAAGCATTTGATGTAAGAGGCTGTAGGAAATCAACTCATTAGAAACTTTATTGGTTCCTGGAATGTAGTCACTTCCCAAGAGGATTGAATGTTGTAGAAACACTGCCAATGTGTTTTTTCTTATCAGACCTTCCATTCTGACTACAAGCAGCTTAAAAATAAATTTGGACGTATCTCAGTGGCCAAAAAGTGTGGAGATCAGGATGAAGTCATTTTCAAAGCAGAAATAATAAGCTTTGATAAAGATATTCAGAGAAAACAGAGCCCAATAACATCAGCACATCATTGTTAGGCCTCTAATCACAAACTAAATTGGAATTGAAGTTGAAATTGGGATGTCTTCTGAGAAGCAGTGAGACCTTGGGTAGTTCTCAGAGCCTCTGTTTCCTTGTCCAGAACATGGCAGCCTATTAAACAGGAGGGTCATGAGGGTTAAATTACATTAAATGGGCTAATCAGTAAAAGGACCTGGGACAGTGCCAGCTCAGAGTTGGCACTCAGTAAATATTGATTGAGAGTCAGACTCTGTAATTTAAAGATCACTTTCTAAAATGTACTTCTAGTTCATTTCTTTGGAGTCTCTTTTCCAGGTTTCTGAGTCGCCAGACTAGATTTTTTTTTGCAGGTCCCCCTGCGTCATTGGATACACCCAGAGATTCTAACTTGGAGTCTCAGCTGTGCCATTTATTAGAAGTGTGGCCGTAAGCAAGTCATCAACTTCTCTGGGATTTACTCCTTCATCAGTAAGACAGGAATAACCCATGTCCTTGCTAACTTAACAAGTATGTCAGAAATATAAAATAAGAGAGCCAATTAGAATATTGGCCCAAAAATGTGAAATCAAATTACAAATTGTGTTAGCCTTGTTATTTCCATTAGGATTTAGGCAATGAGAAGGGGAACATGTATTAGCAATTTCATAGGTAGGCCAGTCAATAAAGACTCCAGAAATTGGAGTCAGCTAATCTAGGTTCTAGAGCCAGTTTACCAGGATTAGTTTGTCTTCTGAGCAGGTCACTGGATCTCTCCGGGTCTCAATTTTCTTGTCTGAAAAATGGGGGTGCTGTTTTTAGCTTGGTGACTATATTCTAAGACTACTGTGAACTGATGGACTAACATTCAAATTTTTGTGCCAAAAATATAAAGCCTCTTGGGGTAATAGTACTACTCTCAAGCAAGTAGGTGGATTAAGATTCTGACATTTCTGCCACTCAGAAAGCTCATTCATTTGATGGCAACTTTCCTGGAAAACAGTGGCTAGCTGTGCTCTTGACCTTTTCTGGGTGGCTGGATTCAGATTTCTAGGACCTTCCCCTGGAGTAGGTTTCATTTCAAATGCTAGCTTAGATGCTAGAATGTAGTAGGTGCCTGGAAGTTCATCTTGAAAGATTCTGAGGCTTGGTCTGCATTCCGTGGAAAGCATTCTGGATGAATTAGTGATGTCTGCCACGGGTTTAGGTGAGGCAGTACTCATGATGGAGCAGGAAGGGAAGATCCTTTAGAAATTGTCCCTTAACTGGGCAGAAGATCAAGGACTTGGGCCAGTGCTGTTTCCGGTGTCCTGGAAAAATATTTTTCCAAGCCCCGGGCACGTACTGTTTTGCTCTCTGAGGGAGGCTTATTCTGGTTAGTTTAATGGAGAGAAAGGAAGAAAGGAAGTCTATGGATTCTGCTCCATGGTCACAGGACAGGAATTGAAAGGTGGAGAGAGGCTGTAATTCAAACAGTCCCCATCAGATTTGTACAGATGCACAGTGAAGCACACAGCCTTGGGTGCCCACTGCTCTGGGAGAGGGGGCCGTTGACAACCCCAAATCTGGTAGGCTGCAGATTCCCAGAGACTGGCCTCACCAGTAATTCACACGCTGTGATTCCTGACTTTTAAAACAGAAGCATGGCCACCCTCTTTAAGGAGACATTGGGGAATTTTCCAGTCTGTTTAGGAATTAAGAGTGACTCTCAGTTATCCATGCTAATGGAACAGATCATCTGAAGTTCATTTCTCTTCAGCTTTGGAATGTGTTTTATATTTTTGTGCTGTTTATTTGCTTTCTTAATTATGTTTGAACTCAGATTTTTCTTTCCATAAAGAAAGCTTGAGGGGGAGTTTAATGCTTGCCACAGCTCCTCCAATATGTTCCTTACAGCAGTCAAAAGTCCCTGAGGGACCCTTCCCACTCCCCCGCAGTCTCCAACTTTCAATCTATAGACCACACCAGAGGAATCATAATTGTTGCAATTTATTGAGCACTTACTGTGTGTTCCCTGGGATCACGGTAACTGCGTGACAGGGGTTAGGTCCACCAGTGTGTTGGGTGTTGGGTTGAATTGAGCTTAAGGTTAAATATTGCCCGTGGAGAATCTACAAAAGAGTTCACCGGAAAGTGGACCTGACTTCCTGTGCTGCTGCTGTTTCCTATTGTTTCCAATGACTAAACTTCAGCTTTGCATACAATTGACTTTCAATTATTCTGGGGCTGATTAACCGGTTTGCAGATTAACCAAGGTGAAGGTTCACCGGGGCCTGGGAGGTGCTCCCCAACTCAGCTGCTGCTCCATAATTAGCTGGTTCTGGCTGATTGCCTACCCCCGGGCAGGAGTCTGGGGCTGGGCTATTGCGGAGTTGGGGAGACTGAAGAGCAGCATCTTCCTGAACCTTCCACTCCCTTCAACTCTGAAAGAGTGGGCTAGAGGAGCCCACTAGCCCAGGAAAGTTCTGCCTTCTCCAGCCCCCAGCAGGTTCACAGGTTCAGAAGCTCCCTGGGGTCCTGACATTCTGCTCCTGTCTTAGGCTCCTCCCAGCCCCCTCTCCAAATTAGGAAGTTCAGGTTGGCCCAGAGCCTACTGAATTTGTAAGCCCCAACTCCAGTGCTTCAGAAACTAGTTTGTGGAAGATTAAGTAATCTAATATTTGGAGAGGAGGCTCAGTGAATAGGGACTGTTGATCTCCTCTTTTCACCTGGGCCCATGAACCTCATGCAGCCAAAGATGTAGACTGACAGGCCTAAGGCACTGAGTGGGAACCTCTCCTGATCCGAGGAGGCCATTGGTTCCAGCAGCGAGGAGACAGGAGTTTCCAGCAAAGCAAGCTCCTCATGAGCCAGCTTCCCTACAGTGATAACTGAGTGGCTGTGAGCCCTCCCTTGGTGACCCTGGTTCATGAAAAGCTGACTGCATTTGCCCAGGTCCCCGTGGAGTGAGACGAAGAGATATGTGTGTTTGCTACACCTTACACCAGACCAGAATATATACAGTTCAAACTTGGGAGTAAAACTGCCATATATGGGTGATCTTAGCCTTAGCAGGAGACATGTGAGATCCCAGGTATATTCCCAGTCTTGAGGAGGTATCAGATTTTGATCTGTGGTCCACCAAGAAAGAGTGAAAATTTACACAAGATCATGTTTGGTGGGATTCCAGGGATTATTTTTATTTCTTTAGTAGCATTCACCCCAGCACCTGACATATCTTCTCATCTCTGCCTCTGTTCTCATTTCTCACTTGCCAAGCCTGGAAGGCCCTGCCTTGGTACAACAGAGTTTGCCAGCAGCCGTGATCCGTTTTCAGCCAGGGCCATGGGTTTCCTTTGGTCCTTCTCTCTGGCTCACATTTTTCCAGGGCTGCTGGTGTGTACAGTCTAGGGATCACATTTTATTAACACAAAGAAATCTGCTTGGGCTGCCTGGCTCTTGCAGTCACGTGGAGAGAAATGTGTTCCTTTGGTAAGTCAGCCTGCAGCTCTCTGTGCAAAATACAGCAGAGAGCTGGGCACTAGGCCAAGCTTACATTTCACTTTGGAACACACTTTCGCATCACTCTTTGGCAGAACATCCACAGCGGTGTCTATTTGGGGAGTAAGTTAGAGAAGTGTTGTTTCCCTCTTTTGAGTATTGGGAGATAGGGCCTTTAAAAAATGTTTTCCATTTTCCCCACCTTCATCTTCTTCGTCATGGCACCCAGGTTATAAGGTGATCCAACTAAATGTGGCAGCAGGGCCTGAGAGAAGCCTTCTCCCTCCCAGGCTCACCCTTTCCCCTTGCAAAATCAGTAAACATACTCAGGACCGCCTGGGACAGAGAAACTTAGGCCAAGGTAATAACATCAAAACCAAAGTTCTGGAACTCTTGAGTAAACTAGTTACCCTCCCAGATAAAACAACTTTGTTGTCCAAATCTTTCCAAAGATCTAAGACTTTTCTAATATTGGTCCAAGGCCAGCCATTGAAGGAAGGAACTTCAGCAAGCCTCCTGGAATGGCAAATACTATAAAAATAAACAAATGGACCTCTTCCATTTGGTTTTCCCTTACTTGTCTTATTTTTGTTTCTTCCCCCTTCACACCCCCCCCCCCCCCCCCCCGTGTTTTACCACTTTGCTGTACCTCCCCTCCCCACCCCTACCCCAATCTCATTTTTCTCAGGGACCAAGCTGATTGTTTTGCTTTCAGTAGAGAGGAGATCTAATTTGAAAAAGAAGAATTTGGGGAAAGAGATGATGCTATGATTTACTTCTTTTGCCTCCTCCCCTCCCCTCATGCTCTGTTCTTATAGGTGGTTGCCTGAAGCCTGACTTGGGTTTAAAAATCAAACTATTTTGGAATTTTCAATCCTTGTCAGGAAAATTCTGAATGGTTAGAAAACAAAGATTTATTGGAATAATACTGACTCCTTTTTTCTCAATGAAATAATTAAACCCTCCTGTCTACTGGAAAATAAAAACCCTTCCTTCCCTGTCATAGCAACCCAAACATTCCATAGGAATTTTCCAAGTGTGGAGCTTTATTCTGATTCCAGTCTCTGTGTTTACTGCTCTGGAATGTCGCTTTTTGCTTTTAGAGTCATCCAGCCAAATAGCAACTAGTCTAGTTTTAAAGAAACGTTTCAGGCAAGATGCATCTGCCAGGCTGGCTTCTTCAGGCACCCCTCGGGGGAAGCCTCTCTCATTGTAGAGGCTGCCCCAAAACCTGAGGGACCAGGACCCAATCTCCTGCTGGTCACCTGGTGAAGCCCTTGCTTACTCTGCAGAAGGGAGGTGACAGAAACCCATCCCACCTATCTCAAAAACCTGCTGGTAATTAGCTTAAAAAATAATGCCAAGTTCTCACATGGCTGCTAGATGCATCAGCTCAGTGGGGGGTGGAAAGAGTGCTACTTCACAGAGCAATACTGTTTCAATCCTATTAGTCATCCCAGGTGAGGTGAGATAAGGTTACTGGAGAGATGAGAGTTGCCCTGCTGTTTCAAAGAGTTTTCCTTAAAGTGGAGAGAAATAGTTGAAGGTCAGAAGTTTATTTTAAGCTTTTTTAAATCCTTTCCCTTCTAAAAGAGACTGGTATGTTTAGAGTCACGTTTTCTTTTTTGATGCCAAAGCTCTGGCAGATAAGATTGAGGGTCCTCTCTTATCAGTGTCAAGTGTCAATTCTCCATTGCTCATGTGTGAATTCTCTGCTCAATGTATTAGCTACGGAAAATGTATGAGCCCGGGCTAGGAAAATGTATGAGCCCTGGCTAGTCGCTCTTTGCCACCCAGCAAGACAGCACCTCAAAGCTCCCACTCCTGCCCTCATTGGAGAAGTGGTCAGGTAATGTAATTTCATTTTATAAACAGCTGAAGCAATTCACAGTGCATTTCCTTAGGCCACTAAGATGGTAAGACAGTTATTCAGAATTGACTGTGTTGGGCTACTTAGGAAATCAGTAGTTGACATTGTTGAACTTGAATTTGGCCTATCTTCATGCCACTGTGAGTACTTTAATCCTGCAGTGCTTATATCATGGCAGTGTGAGTCTCCTCTTGTTTAAAACAGGTGATGTTTAAAAAAAAAAAAAACAGGTGATGTTTGTGGAATCCCATCTTCAGGTCTTACAGAGCACTGTGTTCCTGATGGTGGATACCTGCTTATATCCTGTGGTCGACTTGCAAATTTCTCAGAGGTAGGGACAAGGAATCTCCAGCACCCAAGTGCATGTCTTGTACAAGAGTCAGTATTCAGTAGAACAAATGGAATAACAATGGCATCACTTCCATTATAAATGATTTTAAAGGAGTACTCGTGGAAGCAGATGTGGCTCAACTGATAGAGCATCCGCTTACCATACAGGAGGTCCAGGGTTCAAACCCAGGGCCTCCTGGCCCACATGGTGAGCTGGCCCACACACAGTGCTGCCCCGTGCAAGAAGTGACATGCCACACAGGGGTACCCCTGCCTAAGGGTGCCCCACACACAAGGAGTGTGCCCTGCAAGGAAAGCTGCCCACGTGAAAAGCGCAGCCTGCCCAGGAGTGGCGCCACACACACACAGAGCTGACACAACAAGATGACACAACAAAAAAGAGACACAGATTCCCGGTGCTGCCGAGAATGCTAAGCGGACACAGAAGAAAACACAGCGAATGGACACAAGAGAGCAAAAACAACAGCATTGGTGGTGGGGGAGAGAAATAAATAAAAATAAATCCTTAAAAAAATAAAGGAGTACTCGTGGCCCCTTTGATATCTTCAGTGGTGATGGCAGATTCTTATCAGCATGGCAAGTCTTAGTGCAGGGGTGTGGAGAGGGCTGCTGATGGTGTGCTGAGCTCCTTTGGGGCAGAGCTGAATCAGGGTGGTCTCAGAGGAGGTGGTGTCCACACATACCCCTGCTGACGTAGTTCCAGGGCTCCTGATAACGCTTCAGGGAGTTGCTTTTGCACACAAACATTTGACTGTTTTCTAAGGATGAGCAGTGTTCTCTGGCAAAGGGATTTAGGTATTTATAAATAAAGGTGGATACTGATACCCCACCCCGATTTTCTGTCATTTTCCTCAATGATAGAGACATGACTGGAAGTCAGCACCTCCACCCTGCATATTCCCAGCTCACCTATAAGAGTTCTTAAAACTCATCTGACAGGGTCTTCATTGGACTTTAACTGGGTAAGTAAAGAAGTTCCATGTTGGGTGGAGGGGTGGGAAGAATGCAGAGGGATGTAGATTTTTTAAAAAGAGCTTATATTCCTTTGGTTAATAGATGCAGGAAGATGCCCTCCATGTGGTGTGTGAGGGTGTAGCTTCTTTGAGCACAGGGTTTGACTGGTTTACGGAATGGTGCATCTTTCCATACTGGCCGGGTGGCTGTGGTCACTAAGATGGACATGGCCTTGCTGAAGAGGAGAGGGGTTCCAAGGACCTAGCCACAAGCAACTGCAGCCCGTTGCTGAGGTGTGTGCTGTTGGCAAGAAGCTGCTGTTCCAGCTGGCAGGCCAAGAATTGTAACAAGTTGGTCCCCAAGTTTTCAGTGCCCTCTGGACCCATATATGCTTACTTCCCTGCACAGAATTCATTCTAAGGCCCCCACACTCCCTGTGCTTACACCAGGGAATAGGTATAAACCTTCTGGCAGTACCCTCAACTGCTGCTGCTGCATTTCAGTAGGGCGTTGGGGAAATTAACATTGCCCTTACCAGGGTGAGATGGCAAAGTTCTCTGGATGGAATACTACATAAAATTATTCAAACAATTGAGAGGTTTTAAAAATCATCCTGAAAATATTTAAAAATATGAAAAATAAAAAGAATAATGTAGCAAGCACCCTTATTCCTATCACTCAGAATCAACAATTTGACATATTTGCCACATATATTCATATCTCTATTTATAAATTCATCTATAAAGTTAAACATAATGGATCACGTGGTGGTCTTAGGGAACTTTTTTTATTATTAGAGAAGTTGCAGCTTTACGGAAAAATCATGCCTAAAATAGAGTTCTCATATACGACCCTATTATTAACACCATGTATTAATGTGGTATATTTGTTACAATTCACGAAAGAATACTTTTATAACTGTACTATTACCTATAGTCCATTGTTACAATAGGGTCCACTGTGTTGTACAGTCCTGTGTTTGTTTTTAAATTTTATTCTAGTAACTTTTTATAACAAACCTAAAGTTTCCTCTTTAAACCACATTCAAATATATAATTCAGGGCTGTTAATTACATTTACAATGCTATGCGGCCATCACCACCAGCCATTAATGAAACTTTTCCATCGTCCCAAATAGAAACTCTGTACATTTTAAGACTTAACTTCCTATTTCCTACCCCTACCCCTTTGCCTGATAACCTGTATTCTAGATTGAGTTTTTTTCCCCTTTTTTTGGTCTATTAAAAAGATACATAGATCACACAAAATGTTACATTAAAATCTGAGTCTTTTATACTAATGATTTCATCTGTGCATCTTACAATATTTGTCCTTTATGTCCTTTTGTGATGATGCCTTCAATGTTCATTCATGTTGTCACATGTATCAGAACTTCGTTCCTCTTTACTGCTGAATAATATTCTATCATATGTATATGCCACATTTTATTTACCCCTTCATCAGTTGATGGACATTTGGGTTGATCCACCTATTGGCAAATGTGAATAACGCCACTATGAACATCGGTGTGCAAATACCTGTTTGAGTCCCTGTTTTTCAGTTCTTTGGGGGATATACCTAGAACTGAATTTGCTGGACCGTATGGTAATTCTGTACTTAACTTTCTGAGGAACCGCCAACTGTCTTCCACAGTGCCCGTACCATTTTACATTCCCACCAGCAATAAATGAGTGTTCCTGTTTCTCTATATCCTCTCCAGCACTTGTTATTTTCAAAACAAAAACTTGGGTTTTTGTTTTGCTTTTTTAAAAATAGCCATTCTAGTGGGTGTGAAGTGGTGTATCATTGTGGATTTGATTTGCGTTTTGGGGGATGGATTTAAAAGAGAAATGTGTTAACTCATAAGGCTGAACTGAAATAATTCCAGGTCTTAGGTCTCATTCCTCCTAGCACTTTGTATCCATTGTATTAATAAATAAGGACACACACACAGACCTTTATTTTTTTTAACTTAGCTAGGGAAAAAAAAGCCTGCCTAGTTCACTCGAACTCTGCCCTTCCCTTGGATATGCTTTGTTGGAGGCTCTGTGGCACAGGGCTCCTGCATGTATCCCTTTTCTGGTGTGAAGCCTGGAAAGAAACCTCACCAGAGCCATCTTGCCTTGGTGTTGAAGAAAACAATTACAGACTAACAAGTGATCACAACCAGCATTCAAAGAAGGGCTTGGTGCAGCCTCTGGACTTAAGCAGCGTGTTGCGTGGTACTGCTCACCCCAGGGAATGCTGCGTTCGCCTGAGGTGTAAGGGGGATGCCAGCAGAATGACTGTTATGCGTGGCAGCTGGATCATCAGTGGCCAATAGCCACTGAGCTCAACGGAGAGAGAGCAGAGCTTTCCTCTTTGGCTCCTGACTGGTGAAATCCTGAGAACTGGGCCATCGACAGGGTATAGCAAATTTTCTCTGAATACAGAACCTCTGTCAAACAGGACGCATCAAAAAGAAACAGCACAGTCGTAGCCAGCCCTTCTTTGTGCGTACTCTAGTGTGGGCACTAGGCTAAGTGGTTTATATGTGTTATCTCATTAGAACTCAAAACAACCTTTGGGTACTAGTATTACTGTCCTCAGAAAACTGCGGCCCAGAGAAGGTGAGTAAACTGTTCAAGAGAACACAGGTAGTAGCTAGCAGGGCTGGACTCTGAGCTTGTGCAGGCTGGCCCTGGAGTCCAGGTGCTCAACCACTGTACTCCCTGGCTCCATAGAAGGCACTGCCTGGGTTGTGGAAGCAGTCAGTCTTGGTAGGGAGTGAGCAGCCCTGAGAGCATGAGAGCACCTTGTAATTGTCAGTAAAAAGCTGTTTATGTACTGGGTATCTGGGTGTGTAGGAAAAGAGGAGGAAGGGGCGATGTGGAACCCCCTGATCTGAATGCACACCTGCAGGGGTCCTAAGATCTCCTCAGCCAGTTCCTGGGGAATGTAATTTTGAAAGACAGAGAAATGCTAGTTTTCAAAACATAGGCTTTACTTTTAATGAATTATCCCTGTTTAAGTGAATTTTGTCCTTTTGTATGACTCTAAAATCTACAGTTCCTTCTGCTGTGATCTTAAAATGAAAGCACCATAAAACAGTAAACACAGTGATCCAGGAAGATTTAGGGACAGCCTAGAAGGGGATTAGGAGCATTTAGTGCAGCTCTGTCCCTGATGCAGCCTGTGGCACAGTCCATATAAGTCAAAGAGGACAGGATTCAGCCTCTCGTCCTCCTTGGGTCCCACCATGCTGCTGTCCCAGTGCAGTGTGGCGATGCACACTGTCTTGCATGCATGGAGTTTCCCCTTCAGGCATGCTGCTTGATAAGGACTCCTCAGCACACCTGGTAAGTGGAGACTCTGGGCAGGAGCTCTGCATTTTGCCAGCAGGGAGGTGAGTGGAGGGAGCTGTGGGTGCCTACCCAGTGCTCACCTCCAAGGCCTTTTCAGGTTCCTGCTTTGTGCGAGGTCTTCACAGACACAACATGGGGGACACAGCCTTGGGAGATACACGTATGAAAAGTGGCACTGCACCTCGGGTGGCCCTTGGTAAATCCGAGTTCCCCGTCCCCTTCTTTTGTGCAAGGCAAGTTGTACAAGCAAAGCACCAGCAGTCCGGAATGCAAAAATAGATCTCCCTGGGAGGATGTGGCCTCTTTCCCCGAGTGTGGACCAGATGTCAGGCTGCCTTGTGAGGACTCAAGGAATGCACCCGCTTCCTTCTCTGGGGCTTCATTGCTTCCCTCCATATGGATGAAGCCTCCCTTTTGATGCCGTTCTTGGCTTTGAAAATAAAAAATGAAAAGAGGATGGTATAAAAGTCACAGGGAATGGACCTTCTGTATTCTCCCTTTTAAAATAGCATTTGTCTATATGTTATTTAGATGTTATTCTCAAGACAGATGCATAGTCATCACATCGTCTCTGTTATCTAATAGCATAATACAAATGGACAGAGAGCCACAAACAAATGGACCTGTGTTTAGAAAGCCTGTAACCGTTTACTTACTAGAGATTTGCTGAGGACCAACTTTTTACCAGGCACCAAGCTGGGTGCTGGGGATCCAGGCATAAGGGAGATGTTATTCCCTTGAACTGACGAGTCTTACAAATCACAAAGAGATAGATAAGTAATTGTGATGGGTGTGTGATCACTGGCATAAGGGTATGTAGAGGGTAGAACTGGGCAGGCAAGACGGACAGCTTTCCATAGGGTGTGGAAGGAGCATCAGAATTGTTTCTTAAAGAAAAAGTAAAAATTGTTATCAGTAGAAAAGGAGAACACAAGTGATCCGCTGAGGTTTTTCTTGACTGGCATTAAGAGTAGGTTTCTGTTCAGTATACATCACTAGTTCACAGGGGATGAGGATTCAGATCAGAGTGTTAGGAGACATGGATCTGGAATATAAGAAATAGAAAAAGGAGAATAAAAAATATCATGGTGGTTAATCCACAAAGGGCTAACTCCCTCCTACACAGAAGAGCGGAAGCTCTGCTGATGGGACTCACTTCCATGCAGCCCTGTACTGCCAGAGCAGCGAAGCCATGTGCCTCAAACGTGGTGTGTTTAAAGAAGATGTTGAGAGGTTAGAGGCGGCATAATTGATGTGATTTGGCAGTTGCTGTGGCAACACACCCACTTCCAGAAAATCGATGTTAGTGGGAGGGCAGGAACACTCGTGGCACTTGCCCTCTGCTGCCCTCCACCCCACACCGCCTGTTCTGGGCCAAAGGTGTGGACAAATTTAAAAGGACAAGTGCCCCACATGTCTGATTGCCAGCTGCCTTGGTGAAATTGAATTGACCTTGGGATGAGATAAGGAGATGAGTAAACCAGAGCAAAGATAACAGGGAAACAAGAGGTGGGGAGAGAGGTCTGCAACAGCATTGCCAACACCTTTCAGGAAAACCTCTCTCTAGAGCTGTATTAATTGTGAAAAAAAAGTATATGGCATAAATGTATGTAAACTGCCCTTTATGGAAGCAGCAGCTTAGCATACTTTGGTATATAGGAAAAATAGTCTCTGGAGTAGCAAAAACACTTGGGTTAACGAAAACTTAACTGTGACAAATTTTGGCTAAAGAACTGAATTACTGCCTCTGGGTCGCCATCTTCTGGTGACTCAGAGGCACGACAGTGAATATGCCAGCTGTTTGGTTGGTCAGTGTTATCTTGAGTTCGCAAGCTATGCACAACCACAGGGCTATTTCCTCTAGACCAGGGGTTCTCAACCCTAGCTTCATGTAAGAATCACCGGAGGAGCTTTTTGAAAAAATCCATTTAAAATATTTAATTATAAAAATAGTGTATGACCATTGTAAAACAAACTGTTCTGAAGTTATACATCTTGAGTTCCCATATCCCATTCCCAGATTTAATTGTTCACAATTTTTTGGATAATTTTCTGGGCATTTTCTTTGAGTATGTAAGTATATGTACGTGTGTGTATATGGAGATAAGGAAATATATGTGTATACGTACATACACAAACACACACTACATAATTCATGCAACTTGTCTTTTTTACTTATTATTTTTTAGAGATCTTTCCATATTAGTACATAGAGATCTGCCAGCTGCACGGAATGTCACTGTCTGGATAAGCCATGACTTATTTAACAAGTATTCTTTAGGCATTTAGATTGCTTTGGACAGTAATCCTTGTACACTTGTGTGGTATACCTAAAGTTCAAATTCTTAGATGTGGAAATGCTCAATCAAAGTGTGGGAGCTCCAAAAGAATTGTACTAGTTCATGCTCCCATCAAAAGTATGTGAGAAGCCTATTTCTCTTTCATAAAAAAAAAATACAGAGGTCAGGCCCTATGTTCAGGTCTTCTGATTGAGGGGGGAGGGATGTTGAGTGTCTTAGCTTTAAAAGGTCCACAGGTAAACCTGATCTATAGACAGGGTTGAGAACTAAAGTCTTAGAGATAATATGTAAAATTAGAGACACTGCTTCCAGATGGATGATGGGCACCTTGGTAATGTCCTTTCAGATCCAAACAGCAAGACTTCTTTCTCTTACTGTGGATGATTAGGAGAAGAGGAAAGATCCATTTCCTCTGATGTTCCCATTAAGCTGGAGAGCTTTATTTAGATATAACCATTAAAGAAATCAGTATTTATTAAAATAATATATGGTTAAAGCAGCAAGAGCCAATAGGTAGTACCTGGATACAGTTTGATACTTTTCTCACTATTCTGTAATTATTTCATCATTATCCTTCTCTTCATTCTGTAAGTTTTTTTGGAAAGAATTCTTGCACGGCCTCAGATTCCATTAGAAATAGGCAGAGTGTAAAGATATTAAAAGTAAATGCTGCTTACTCTTATTTTAGCGTGAAAAGTCCCCAGGCTGGTACACAGCTTGCCAGCTTTCAGAATTAAAACCATTTCCTTTCCTTTGCTTGGTTAGCCCAAATAGATTGAGAGAGAGAAAATGGACATCTCATCTCCAGAAAACCTGTTCAAAGAATTATTCATCTTAAGGAATTATTCTTGTTTTTGCCCTTCTTTATAGCCTGTTCACTGGCTTTCAGGTCTTTGATCCTTTTCTTTGAGGCAGGCCTAGCCTTCTCCTTCTATGTGTCTCCATCCACTAGGCTGCTAGAGGGGACAGTGTTTATATTTAGTTCTTGCTCAATGGCATCAGGAAGCCTTGTGACACCCTCCCCCTCCCACATCCCCTGTCAACCTGAAGACCATTTGTCTTCACTTAACAGCCTTCCTTTTTTTTTCTTTTTGAGGAAACCGACTCCTGCCCCCTCCCAACTAGCATTTGCCTGTCTTATCTTTATTGTTGGTCTCATTATCAGCCAGTTGCCTCCCCTGATTAAGAACTGCCTTCCCTTAAAGGGTCTTGCATTAGGAAATAGGAAATACAAGCTGACTGGGGGGGGGGGGGGGGCGGGGAGCGGGCTGTTGTAAACACAGTGCCATAGAAGGATTGCAGAGGTGTGGGATGTTCTTAGTCCACCAAGGTTGCAGACTACGGTGGGATTTCCTGTGTACATGGCCCTGGGTGGGCACTGGGGTTGAGAAGCTGAAGAAGAAAGTGGGCAGCAAATGTAAAGGCCTGCATGCATGTTTAATAGTTACTTAGTGTCTAGTTTCTGTCTACCTGAGAGGCACACAGATCTCACCTTGTGCCCGTGAAATATAAAGGCAGATTTTTGTCCCATGTGGATTTCCTCCTAGACTACATTAAGCAGGAGCCCAGATGGGTTTAGCTTGGCTAATCTTTGAGCAAGCTGGTAAATTTCAATCTTTCTGAAACAACACATTTCTAAGAAATTTTCTGGTCTAGACTATTCTAGTGTACATTAGGGCACTCTATGACTATACAGCTATGCTGACTTACTGCAGGCTTATGAACTTGTGTCAACATTTACCTGCTTCCCCCTTTTTATCCCACTGAGGTGGTGGTGGTAAGAACTAGAAGTAATAAACCCATCCCTTTTTATTACTTGTTTTAATCATGGCTGTTTGGTCATTTTTCTCCTATATGGGACTTGAATTTATTTGAGAAAACCTAAGTGTATATCTTTTCCCAGAAAACTCAAGTGTATATCTTTTCCCAAGTCTTGGCTAACATCTGAACATAAAAATCAGATGCATGCTCAATGAATGTTAATTCAGATTATAGATAGCTATAAACTATATATGCTGCTCCACAGCATTCTTTTTCTCTCTGTTTAAATAACTAGAGACCAAACTGCCACTTCTTTGTAGTAGAGTTTCTCTCGGGATACGTCATCACAAAGGTATATACCAGTTGGGCAATAATAAGACTTGTGCAATGAATATGTAGATGAAACAGGCTCTAAAGTACCCAGGGGCAACTACAAAGGCTGGCAGTATTAGCTTGCTCACCTTAACCCATATGAGATGCTGGGGGACAAAATCCATTTGGTTTAGGTACAAGGGCTGACTTCATGGGATTAAGTCGATTGTCTCCTCAAGAATTCATATACCCTGATTTAGCATATACCCCCCGGCAGTCCTATTACCTAGGAATACTTCAGTAACCTTTCAGAATGACTATTAACTAATGGGGGAGAGAAAGAGAGAGTACCTATTCTGTATTATTCACACAGCCTATGGCACAGACATCTCTGATTGTCTGCTGTAGAAGGTTTCTCTCCAGGCATTTTCACCTACCATCCTCCCTTCCTTTTAGCCTAGGGCCCCCAAACATACAATCTCCAGACCACAAAATAAAACGACACTACAGGAACTTCAACTAGATAATAGGTGCAAAGGGAAATACCTCTATTAGGCAGCATTTGCTCAAGAGATACAGATGCTCTTGTGAGCACCCCCTCACACATAACTCTCATGGAGATTGACAAGTAGACACATAACATCCCAAGAAGCATTTATGAACTCCAGGATTCTAGGATAGCTGCCTCCTTTGGGGGCCAGGTGAGTGTTGCTTGAAGGAAACTACTTGACACTGGCTTTTGCACTAATAGTGATATTGTTGCTATGGGACAAGTGTGGGTGGGGTGAAAGTGTAGGAAGAAAGGGCTTCGAGTTACACAGCCCTAATTTGAATGTGGACTTTCCAACTCACCAGTTATTTGACCTTGAGCAAGTAACTTAATCAGTCTAGTCTTATTGTTTCTCATTTGTTTAATGGAGGTAATAATGTAGCTTCTTGATTAGGAGGCACAGTGACTGCCCATGAGGGATTAACAGTATAATTAGGAGAACCATCTCTTTGGTCAGTCCCATTTCACTAGCTCGTCCAGGAACTGGTTTTCCTCCTGCCTTCCTCGCCTTTCCAATTATTCTCCATGGAGTCCTCTTCCTCTATCTGTCCCTAAAATATCAGTGTTGTCCAGGGCTTTTTTGTTTTTTTCTTGCTCTGTATTTTCTCTACAGGAGATCTCAAGATTACTGAATCCAAATCTCCAATGGACACTGCTCTTCTGAAGTCTAGCCTCGTAGACAAAGCTGAGATGTGAGTCCTCCAGGCTTCTTCATTTACCATCATCTTTTCCTCTGAATCTGCTCCCTGCACTGGGTTCTGTAGTTCTATGTTAACTTGTATGTTACTACCTCCTGTCTGGCTGTCCAGGTCAGAAACCTAAAAGCTAATCTTGCCCATTCTCTCTTTCCCCCATGTCAGTTGGTCACTGACTCCTATTGATCCTACTTCATTAAGAACTCTTAAATCAATCTGATCCTCTGCCCCTGATGTGGCACCATTTCCAGTCTCTCCTCTGATCCCTCCTCTGCCTGGTTGCTATGGCTTACTTTTAAGAAATCAGTCGTCTGATTCCTCTCTTCCTCTAATACATCAGTTGTCCTCCATTCCCTTGAAGACAAAACCTGAATATCTAAGACCTTTCTTTGTCCAGCCTTACCTCTCCCTATTCCTCCTCTTGCCCTCTGAGCTCCAGCTATACTACCTACTTTCAATTCCCTGACTGGCTCATGAATTCTTTCACTTCTTTGTACCTTTACATATTCTGTTACCTCTCCTTGGTAACCCATTACTCCTTTATTTGCCTGGCCCATTTCAAGACTCAGCCAAGATGCCAGCTCCCTCTGAGAAGCATTTTCTGATGCCCCTGCCCTCCCTCCAAGGATCTGGATTAATGATCAACCTTCGATCTCCAGTGGCCCCTGTGCAAAGCTTTTGCCTAGCACTTAGCACCCTGTACTCTAATCATCTGCTTTCTTACTTATCTGTACTCCAAATTGTATGCTCCAAGGGTTTAATCTTTATTTAAATGTTCTCAGAGCCTGACCTGTAGTAGGTGCTCAATAACTGTGTGTTAAGCAAATGAATGTTTTAATCAATAAGCCTTTTAAATAATCTGCTGAGTAAGGCATTGATACGGTCCTTGCTCTGGAAAGGTTTTTAATCTACTTAGAGAAGAGATACTTGCTTAAAAGTTAAAAAGTCTCTCAACCTGACAAAAATTTTAGACCAGCATATGCTAAGTGCCAAATGCTATAGACATTAAGTGTCAGGGAAGTTAGAGGGAGCTGTCACCAACACAGGGTCAATTACGAGGAGCAGAGCTTTAATTAGACCTTGATGGATGGCAAGATAAGGAGAGGTGCAGAGAAGGCATTCCAGGCATGAAAGAAGTGGACCAAGAATGTCCAGGAAACAAGGCAGCAGTACAGCTCTAACTTGACAGTTGAGAATATTTTGGGTCTAAGATGCGAGCAGTAGTCCAGACAAAGAGTGTGGACTGGGAGGCAGTGGGAAGCCATTGGCTACCTTTGATTATGGTAGAGATGTTCTAGGAAGAGTATTCTGGCTAAAGTTGGCAGATGGGATTGAGGTGGCAGAGTGACTGGTTAGGACGATACTGCAGTTAACCAAGTCCCTAGTGATATGGCCCGGACCTGGTCTGTGACATTGGGATTAAAACATAAAGGAATACTCATCTGAACTCAAAAGATGGTTTCATCCCAGAGTGGGGAGGAACCTTTGGCATCGTCCCACCATATCACCCAATTTATTTAATGGATGAGCAAACTAAGGCCCAGAGCATCTCCCCCGGGTTCCCTGTATTGATGAGGTCTTTGGAGTCCTGGCCGAGGTAGAGGGTGGTTGAAGTTTAAAGCCTGAGGGAATGGAGAAAGTCAGTTCACGGGCATGAGGAGACCTAGAGGAGAGGCTGATGGTCGATGGGAAATTGGAAGATGGGTTTGGCTTAAACACTTTGGCTTTGAGATGACAGCGAAGCTGGCGGCAATGACAAGCAGTTCACAGATCAATTTAGGACTCTTCTGTGAACTTGGGTATAGAAGAATTTCAGAAGCCAAGGCAAGGAAGCTTTGGAAAAAGGATGTTTACCTTTAGGTGCTGAACTTGGAGACTCATATGGGAAAGAATCTTTGTGGATCTCCCTGAGCAGCCTCAGAACCACAGACATACCTGGATCCTTTTCATGCTCATCAGAAACTCAGACTTTGAAACAATCCTATTTTCCTCCCTGTGTTTTGTTTGATTTGGCTTGTGGGGGTGGGGGAGAAAGGGTATAGCTCAGGGAGCGCGTGGGCTGTTTGTTTGCAATTGGCGTCTGGGTTCACAGTGAACATCAGTGAGCACTGTCACTTATCTAGTCTCCTGCTTCACTCTCCTCTAAATCGTAACAAAAAAACTAATTCAACCCAAAGGAGGATAGTCAGTTTAATAACTAGCTACTGCAGCACTTTGAAAACTGCAGGTTTCAAATGACAAGGCCTGCACATTTTCACCAACATAGCCTATTAAAAATGCTCCAGGGACCTAGGTGGTGCTGATGCAAGTGGTGCATCTTGTCATTAAAAATTGAAAGAGCCTCTGAAAATAGACTTTGGATTTGGGAGAGCTTGATGTCTCTACTTGATAAGAAGGTAGCCCTGTCCTAGGGGTACTGAAGTAAAATTGATTATTGGCTCAATTTCTCCAGAGTAAAATGTGCCCATTTTGTCCCTACTTCACAGGGTCAGGAGGGCAAAACAAGGTTGTAGATTGGAACACGTGGTGGAACTTGGTCCAGTTGCAAGTGTTGATGCCAGCAGCAGCCTGTTCCCATCACAGCTCCTCTTTGGAGTGCTGCACAGGAGCGCAGACCTCAAGGAGGGGCTGGGGAGGTGAACACTGGACTTTAGTCCCCATTTTAACTTCTCCAAATGCTTCTTGCTGCTTGTCCTCCTGTGTGTAGAGCTGCGTGGTCATTTTTTTTTTTATTACATCACCATCACCATGGCAACCTGGGGAGGAGAGGGCCTCTACTCTTTCAGAAGGGGTAACTGAGGCACAAAACCATTTGAAGACTTCAGGCTAGCCAGCAGTTGGCTAGGACTTAACATCCCATTCCTCCTGGTTTGTTTGTTTTCCTTGTTGTTTGTTTTTGAGTTTTCTTTTCATTCCTCATGTTTTAATGCCACCATCTTTTCCCTGCAAGAAGTGGGAAGGCTTATTCTCTACCTTCCCTATTTCCATAGTACTGGGGTGGAGTGAGGGACAGGGGTGGTGTGAACGTGTGTATGGGGGAAGAACAGTGCCTCTCTTTTCCCACTTTTGACCCTCTGTCCTTACCTCGGGGAAGCCAGTGTTGGAAAGTCTGAAATCTCCAGGCCTTGGTCTCTGGCCCTGTGAGTTCCTTCTTTGCCTCCTGAGGTGCTGTGCTTTGGGGTGGTGGCGAGGCCAAGCTAGAAGACCACCTCCTGAGCCCTCACATCTGGGGAGAGGCTCTTGGCCCTGAAAAGAGGAGGCCAAGGGTGCCCTGCCATACTCTCAGAGGACAGTGGGAAGGTCAGGGGACTATTCTGAAAACAAATATGCCCACACATGTCCTGACTGCCAGCTGGAATTTCTGTTCTACCCCTGTTTCATTGACTTTTCACAGAGTGTGGTTATGAGCACTTCTGGTCTCACCTCAGTCAGTTCAAGGAGGCAGGTTTCTTGCTGACATGTTGGCAAGAAGCGTGATGATAACCACCCTTGGAATGAGAGGCTTTGTTAGTCTAAGCTCCTGCCAAGTTAGAAGCTGCCAGGTCAAGTCAGGGCCACTTTGAGTACTGATGCACAATCCTGGGGCAAACTCTTGTCCTGGGCACTAGGTTACACAGCGGGTCCTGAAACCAGCTTTGCTCAGCCTGCAGCTGTAGGAAAATGGGAGCTGGCAGTGTGATGGAAGCTAGGTGCAACTCAGTTCCCACTGTGAGTCTTCTCACGGACCATCCGTTTCATCCAGCCCCATTTTATAGGTGAGGGAACAAGGCTCTGAGTGGTAGACTGACAGGCCCTGGGCCACCCAACTCTTCAGGGCAGCTCTATGATTTCTGAAAAGCCATGAGGCCTCCTGCTGGACAAGTCAAGATGGAGGGGCTAAGGCCAGAGCAGGAGCCTGGAACAGTGTTTGTTGTTTTTCTTTGCCCAAATCCAAACCAAGCATCAGTTGGCAAACTAATAATTTAAGAGCATAGGCATGAAACACACCAACCTCATGGCTAAAAGCAGCATATGGTAGGCCCCCTCTCTGTTGGGAATCCTCGCCCATCTCCCACTGAGGCATGGTATCACGCCCGCGAGTGAGCTGCAGCATTGACAGGAGCCCTGGCTCTGTAGGTCAGCAGTTGCTTTGTCAAATGCAGTGGGCCCTTGGCATAAGCTTGTGGTTCAGAAGGATGGAGGTAAGGTAGTAGAATAAGGGGAAGGAAGTAAAAGAAAGGAAGAGAGGGAGGAAAAAGAAATGGGCTGGCTGGCTTCCTTTCTGTCCATTTGCCCTGCAGTCCCAGGGGCTCTTGTCCACGACAGGGGGCTTTCCTTGCCACTTTGGGGGACTGTCTTTTGTCCAGAGACACATCAGGTTTGAGAGGAGCGGGACCTGTGTGATTCTGAGGGGTCTCCATGCTCCCCTCTTTTCCTTTCTTTTCCTTTCAAGGTAGAAATAAGGTGGAATAGAAGGGGTATGGGCTCCGGGTCAAGCAGACTTGACTTGAAATGGAGCCCCACTGGGCCTTCTCTCAAGTTTTCTAGCTGCATGACTATTTGGCTGGTTTTACTCCTCTGTCTTCCATTGGCACTTCCAAAATGTGGGACACCATGCCTCCCTTGTGGGGAGGTGCGATGGTTCAGTGAAATGTTGTACATAGGCCCTTAGCCCTGGTCCTGATGTAGGGTTTTCACTCAGGCAGCATTAAGTCCCTTGCTTTCCCTTGAGGGCATTCTGGGGCATTTGCTTGATCTGGTCCTTTTTTAGGGCCAGAAAGGTGGGAGGTGAGTCTCTGTTTTGATACCTACTAGTTAGGTAGTATCAGGCAAATTACTGAACATTTCTGAGCTTGTCTTAAATGTTCTGTTTCCATTCTTTCATTTCCATATCAGAAAAATGGGTAGAATAATAATTCTACCTTCGTACGGTTACTGTGAGGATTAAATGAGGTGATATATCTGCAAGACCATGTGTGCACTAACAACTTCACCTTGTTACCCATCAATATATTAATATTGTTGTTAATCCTGGACTGCAGAAGCCTTCCTGCTAACATGTAGAAGTTGATTTCATTAGCCTTCTCAGGAAAAGAGTAGCAGACAGACCAGCTTTCTAATGTTTACACGTAGTGAATTGAACAGCCATTTCCTTGTCATGCTCTATCCATATTTCTGTTGATATGTAGTATATGTTTTTATACATATCATTTATCGAATCCTTTTCAGGTGCTAAGCACTGTTTTAAGCATTTATTTATACATATTTCATATATATATGTATGTTTCTCACACAACCCTGTGAGATAGGTATAGTAACCTCCGTTTGTGGACGAGAAAACTGAAACTCAGAGATAAAGGGAAAAAAGGGAGGGAAATCGCCAGTAGTTCCTGCTCCCCAAACAGACCTTCTTAGGATTTGGGAAGTATTTCTTTCTGGTCTTTTATTCATGAATGCCCATGTTTATAACATAGAGGAGGCCAAGTCAGAATTCAAACCCAAGCCTAACTCATTTCACAGCTGAACCACTCTCCTGTACAATTTTAAATCCTGCTGTAATGCTAATGTTATTGCATAAGCATCCCCCCTCCAAGTAGCTCAGCTTGTGTAACAGTTATCACTTACTATGATAATGCTTACCAAACAACCACGAACAATCAATAGCATAGAAAAACAAGAGGTTATTGTTCACTCACCTGAAATTGCTATGGGTAGGTCACATGGCTCTGCTGATCATAAATGGATTCACACATTTAGGAGGAAGGTGATTTAGGCTGATCTAGGCTGACCTGCGCCTTGTTCCTTTCATCCTCCAGCAAGCAAGCCAAGGCATGTTTATGATGATGGCAGAAGTAGAAGCGAGAAGAAGGGGAAACAGGCAAAGCCTCTTTAGGTCCATGTTCAGAACTGGCACGTTGTCACTTCTGCCACATCCTGTTGGCCAGGCCAGATTTAAGGGGCAGGGAAATAGTCTCTGCCTGGAACTGCAAAGTCATATGGAACAGGACATGGGTAGAAGGAGAGGCAAGCCCTTTGGCCAATAGGACACAGCTGCCTTTGCAGAGTGCTTGTTGAACTGCCATTGGAAGAAAGACCTGCTAATCTGGCCTCAGAATCCAAAGAATCTATGACCTTAGGATATCCTTGTGAGGTGTTTTTTAAAAAAAATCTCTGTACAAATTATGAGCATGCTTTAGTGACTCTGTTGTTGCTACAATTCCTAAATGAATTGGCTCCCTGTTATGTACGAGATTTTCAGAGCAGGGGTGTTTTGTGGAGAAGTAGGTAGACTGTGAGCCCTGATGGTGGTTTTCTTCTGAAATCAGGGGTGCCGAGAGGGCAACAGTTGCTGTGCTAAACACAAAGTCTGGGTATCCGAGATCCAGGAGGTCATAACAAGCAAACAGACCACAAACTGGTGATAGGGAAGAAGGGAGAGGTGAATAGGAAAGATTTAGAACCAAATTTTGAATCACAAGGAATTTGATCCATCAGTTCTAATAGGGAACCCTTTAGCCAAAATCAAAATAATTTTCCATTTTCTCAACCTTGCTTTACGGAGGATAATGTAATGTTCATCAGCTGGCTGATGCTCATTGGTGATAAACACTGGAATATGGTATCTGTTCAGATGTTACTGCTGCTAATCTAATGCTTTATTTACTTAGCTGCTGAATGGGGAGCACATCCAAAAGGTTAGAGGTGTTGCAATTAGCCTTGAGGATTAAGTAATGAATACAACTATAATTTATTACTTTGATGCAGCCATAACTCAAAGAAATAAATCATTGACTCAAGAAGAGATAAGAACACAGATTGCTGCTCTTCCCATTCATTGATGACTCTCTGATTTAATCAGAAATTGAACATGAACAGCTAAATTCTTTTTAAACCATGTAAGAATAAGAGACATCCTATTCTCAGTAATACTATTTAGTCATAAATAATCTGTGAGAATGGAGGCCAACTCTGGGTGTCAAGGTAACTTCTAATCTCTTTCCAGATTCGTTCAAGCCCTTTGTTCCACCCTTTCCTGCAGAAATCCTCCTCGGCCCTCTGGAAGTGACTTTCATCAAGATGCTTTCAGAAAGAAGAAAACAATGTTCCTGTATGATGTGGAGTCCACATCCTGGGGTTGATTGTGTGATTTTGTCCACCCGAGGTCTTTCAAATAAAGCTCTAGAGAAACACCAAGCTCAGATTTCACAAATACAGGAGAAAACTGCACAATTACCTCAACAGATACTTAAAAGCATTTTAGAAAATTTAACACATATTTCTGATTTAAAAAAAAAAACTCTCAGTAAGGTAAAAATGGTGGGAAGGTTGGAACTGCCTTAACTTGTTAAATGGTATCTACAGATTTTAGAACAATCCTTTGTACTGACAGATGAAACATTAAAAGCACCTTTGATTAAAGTATGGGGCAAGCAGGCATTTTCAGTAACCCCCCAATTAGTCGTCATTGTTCTATAGAGCCCAGCTAATGCAATGTGATTAAAAACAAACAAACAAAAAACCCAGCAAGAACAAACAAGAAATAAGTATAAACATTGAAAAGTAATGACAACTATCTCCAGAGGCAGGAAATAGGATTATTATCTAGCCAACCAAGAGATGCAACTGAAAAACAATGAACTAATAAGAGAGTAAAGTGGCTAGGTATAAGCCCAGCATTTTAAAATCAGAAGCTTCCTATATACCAGCAATAATCAATTAGGAAATATAATAGGGGGAGTTTACACCAGTAACAACAATTATAAAATATTTAGGGACAAATTCACAAGGAATGTGAAAGGTTAGAATAAAGAAAATTATAAAACTTAATGATACTGAAAAACAAAGTGACCAAAAAAATAAAATGGAGAGTATTCTATGTATAGACTCAATTATACTATATTTTAAAAATATCAGTTGTTCCCCAAAATAACGTATGGCTTTCATGCAATCTTAATTTATTAAGACTCCAATGGAAATTTTAAATACAACTTAATAACTGTATTCTGCAATTCATCTAGAAGAGTATAAGAATACCCAAGAAAAATTTCCGTAAAGAACAATGAGGGACATAGAACTTGCCCTACCAAATATCAAACCTTAGAAAAATCATTATATTTTAAGACATTTGAAAAACATTAAGTAAATCCCCTTGCTTATACTGTATACAGAAATAAATTTCAGGTCAGTAAAAAAGTTTTTAAATATGTCAATTATATTAAATTATAATTTTATATATATATGTATTTATCTTTGGGCAGTACATATAAAAATATAAAAAGTACATGACCTTGGTTTGAGCAAACCCACACTTAGGAATCTCTTCTACAGAAATACTTATGTGGCCATAAAGAGATATATGTATAAGTGAAAATCATGGAAGCAGCTGTGGCTCAAGGTTGCTTCCCACATGGGAGGTCCTGGGCCTCCTAAAAACAAAAAAAACAAGAAGCAAACGAACAAAAAAAAACAACTCGGGGAGCTGATGTGGCTCAGTGGTTGAGTGCAGGCTTCCCAAATACAAGGTACCAGGTTCAACCCCTGCCCCCAATTCCTCAAAAACAAAAACAAACAAAACCCATCAGTTAAGGAGTGATTAGATAAGTTGTTACAGATCCAAACTATAGAATATTATTCACCTTTTTAAAAAAGAATATTTCTGTGTACTAAAATGGGAAATTGCAGATGGTATACAGATATATTGAAAAAGCAATTCAATATATATTGTTGGTATGATCCTATTTGTTAGTGTGTTTCTATTTGAGGTAAGTCATTTATGTGTAAAAGCCAAGGTGTGAGGAGTTCACGTCAAGGAGGTAAGGGCGGTCTCTAGGAAGGACAGTGAGAGGGACAGAGGATGGGGATTGGGAGAGGGGAGAGGAGCAAGAAATAGGGCTTTCACCTTTTTTGTTGTATTTCTGCATTCATTGAAGTTTTGCGATTACATATTTTGTAATTTAAAAAATTGGATTCTTAAATTTAAAAATCTTACACTAAACATTTGAAAACACACACAGGGTAGAAGTTAATCAAGATTTCCTTCTGCATTACTCGGTGATGCTGTTGATATTTTGGAATAAAGGAAAGAAAAATAATTCCAGCAGAATTAATTAGGTAGAAAATATAGATAAATTAGATGGCATGAGGGTAACTAGGGAGAGCAAGTGGGCCTGGTTTTGTTTCTCAGATCCTTTGCTTTTGGCTGCTTGGCACTGGAAAGCCTGTGGACCAGTTAGATTTTCTCCATCTGGCCTTCTTCCATCTGAGGAAAGGGCTAGAAAGAGAGGGGGAGAGAGAACACCGAGGAGGGTTCTGCTTAAATGTGAAGTGTTATTGTTGGGATGTCCCTGAGTGCATCTCAGAGCCCGGCACCTCCGAGGGCCACCATTAAATGAGGAACACTCGTTATAGAAGCTGAGCTCTGAGGTAGGCACCATGGTAAGGAGTGGAGTGGGGATAAAACAGATAAAACATGAGACCACAATACCCGGTAGAGGCGTGTGTGTGTGTGTGTAAGCTTAAGAACATTTATGCAGTAACAAAGTAGAACATTTTAATACAGCATAATAAACATATTACTGGAATACTAAGGGGGAACTTGAAGTAACGTGGAGGAATTAGATTAGAGAAGTATTAATTAAGAAGTGCTTCCAGAGGATAGAAGACGGGTGCCTATGCCTGTGTGAGCGTGTGTGGAGCGGGGTGTGTTTTAGGAATGTGGATATTGGGTAGCTTTGTTATTAAGTTCAAAGAGAAGTTCCTAAAGGGAAAATAAAATCCCTGTCTGGCTCAGATATGGTTCATTTTCTGAGGCAATGTCAAGAGACACAAGATCAAATCTGGCATGACACCATCCAAGACAGAACACAGCAGTCTGCAGAAGCTGGAGCTGAGCTGCTGCTTGGCTAATGAGAAACCCGCATCCTCTGCCAATGCCTCAGGGCCTATCTCTTCCTCTTTGGCAATCAGGATACAAAGAGGAGCAAAGCAGAGTAGGGACCTAAGAGGTCACCTAGAGCATTCATTTTGCAAGCATCCCACCAGGCTTTTCCCGAAAAGAGAAGAGCTCGGGTTCACAGTTTAGCTAGAATCTGTGCCAGTGGCCTTCATGTTCAACCTGGTTTTAATGAAACCTAAATGATACTTCACACATTGTCCTACCATTGGCAGTAAGGAAGAGGAGGAGACGGGCCAAACCCAGCTGAGCTATAGCCTCTCCTTTATTCCTGGGCGTGAAAAGAATGACTAAAATTGAGATGAAACTGAAAGTTAACATTCAGAGCTCCCAGCACCAACATTTTGGTCTGTTGTTAAGTTCACTTTTACCAGTAAGACATTCAGAAATGCAGTAAAACTGTTCTTCTGTGGACATTTGTGCTTGTCAGTGGTTTAGCTTGTAAGCCTTCAAGTGGAATTCAGGTCGTCTCCCATTATGTCCCTTCTAGTTTTCATTATAAAATAGTTCTGGAGCCTACCCTCTTCTCACCGTCTGCACCACTGCTATTAACATGTGTGTGGCTTATCATAACAGCCTGTATCTGATCGCCTCGCTCCAGTCTTGTCCCTTCAGTCCGTTTATTACACTGCTTGATACTTCTTTCCACACTTCAGCTCTGTCACTTCAGTGACACCCAAGCCTTTTAAAACATCCTCGCTGTTGGCCTTCCTGGCCACGTGGTTCGTACCTCCACCTCTCCCCATGCCATCTTGCCCTCTGTCTTGTCTCTGCCTGGAATAATATCTTTTTTTGCTAGTTACTCTTTGTCTGAAGACACAAGCACACCAAGTGTCATCTGTAGATGTTTTCCCTCCATGCTAATGTTTATTTCCACCCAAGCGCCTATAGTATAACCTAATTTGCAGGCTTTTAGTCTGTCTCCCCAGTTAGTTGAGGAAATACCTTAAAGGGGAAAATCATTATCTCTATCCATCATGCCTGGCACATAGTTGGTGCTCTGTGAATGTATTATAGGAAAAAATGAATGCATGCTTTTTTAAAATTTAGTCCCCCCACCCCTGTCTGTTACATGCATAAAGTCTCCCACGTTCTCAGGAATGAGGATGAGTAAACTAAATGATGTTAGGGCTAATGGAAGACACTTGCCACTCATCTTGGAGTATCATTAAGTAGCTGCCTGCTGGATGTCCCTAGAATGTTCATGAATTAAAACTCCTGTGTTGTTCCAGGTCAGCTGTTGCCGACAAACCGCAATACACCAAGTCCCATTGATCCCGACACCATCCAAGTCCCAGTGGGTTATGAGCCAGACCCAGCAGATCTTGCCCTCTCCAGCATCCCTGGGCAGGAAATGTTTGACCCTCGCAAACGCAAGTTCTCTGAGGAGGAACTGAAACCACAGCCCATGATTAAGAAAGCTCGCAAAGTCTTTATCCCTGAGGATCTGAAGGTAAATTGGAACTGGTAATCAGACTGTGGTTAAATGGAGAGTGAGATCAAGAGGCAAATTAAATGGGTGACCCTAGGCAGATCATATACGCTAATGAATGAAGGACTTGTGATTTCTGATCTTATTTCTTACCATGTGACTCTAGGCAAGTTGCTTCCTCTCTGATGTCTTCTGAACGATGCCTTTCATGTCTTGATAATGCACAGACATAAGGAGAATCAGTTTAATGTTGGAGTGACTTGAATCTCATGAAGGAAGCAAACATGCTACTGTCTGCAGGGAAATCACAAAAGCCTAATACAGTCCAACCAAAATCTTTCAAGGTTAGAAATAGAAGGAACATTATTTGGGAAAGACTTTTGGTCCTCAGAGTCCTGCAAGTGTTACTTTCCCTTTGGGAATTTCTTAATCATTAACTGCTGCCATTTCCCTGTAGGTCTTAGGTATAACAACCAGAGATCTAACATCTTACCACATTGCCAATCTTGGATGACGAGGGTGGGAATTTGTTAAGGAAGCTGGTGAGATCCCTGACCCTATTTATGTGTAATATTCTCAACAAAAGATTAGTTCCAGGTTGGTTTTCTCCACTATGTTGAAGGGACACATTATTTTTTTTAAAAGGAATAAATTTACCTTAGAATGTCCAATACAGCTTAAAACAAAATTAATCCAACATGTTTAGTGATACCTTTGGAAGACAGTTCTGCCTTCTAAAATTATACAATGTCTGCTGATACCAAAATAGAACTGTTTTTGATTAACCATCAGTTCGACTTTCTCTGTGTGTTTATGCTTCTTTCCAATGATATGGGCAATAGAGATATGATTATATACATTCAAGGTATTGGAACCAGGTATAATCAACCTCTTTATAACTTCTGACCCCCATTTCTCAAACCTAAATGTGGTACACGTGTAGAATCACTCCTATGTTGGGATAATGGAATTTGTGACCTGTCCTGGAAATGGTTTAGACCAGTTGGGTGAGAAGTACCTGGCAGATTTAAATCACTGCTGTCATCCACACACCTGAGATTACCTTAAATGATGAAGAATCGTAGAATGTTAGGGAATGAGAGGTACCTTAGAGATTCATTAGTCCAAAGTTACCCATTATGCACTTGATGAGATGGCAAAAAGAAAAGTAAAGGAAGGTGTGAATAACACTGCTAGTCTGAGTAAGGCCTTGCCTGGCCCCAGGTCTTCTAGCTCCCTGAAAGTTCACTGCAGCATGTTGGCCCTGACAGAGGCCTCCACAGAAGCCCTTTGTGATAAATCAGTAGCTGTCACCTTGAGAATTAAAAAAAGAAAGTGCATGGAGAAAACACCAGAAAATCTAAGCCAGGCAAGGAACTAATGGTTAGACTAAGATGGAATAAGAAATGGGCACCGCATGATTAATAGTGGGTGATTAGATATCAGTCTATCAATTGGAGTCTTTCCTGTTCTTGGCAATCTGATTTTGTCAGTATTTTAGAGCTTCATCTTTTTTTTTTTTTTTTAATTAATTTTTTTATTTTTTATTGACTTTGTAATAATATTACATTAAAAATATATATGTGAGGTCCCATTCAGCCCCACCCCCCCTCTCCCCCCCCCCCCCCCCCCAACAACACTCGTTCCCATCATCATGACACATCCATTGGATTTGGTAAGTACATCTTTGGGCACCTCTGCACCTCATATACATTGGTTCACATCATGGCCCATACTCTCCTCTATTCCATCATGTAGGCCCTGTGAGGATTTACAGTGTCCGGTGATTACCTCTGAAGCACCATCCAGGGCAGCTCCATGTCCCGAAGACGCCTCCACCTCTCATCTCTTCCTGCCTTTCCCCATACCCTTTGTCCATTATGTCCACTTTTCCCAATCCAATGCCACCTCTTCTATGTGGACACTGGATTGGTTGTGTCCATTGCACCTTTATGTCAAGAGGAGGCTCAGATTCCACCTGGATGCTGGATGCAATCCTCCCATTTTCAGTTGTAATCACTCTAGGCTCCATGGTGTGGTGGTTGTCCTTCTTCACCTCCATCTTAGCTGAGTGTGGTAAGTCCAATAAATCAGATTGTAGGTGCTGGAGTCTGTTGAGGCTCAGGATCTGGCTATCACATTGTCAGTCCAGAGATTCAAATCCCCTAAATATATCTTAAACCCCAACATTAACTGCACCTCCAGCACATTAGCATGAAAGTCTTATGAAGGGAGATCCCATCTGAGTCCAGATTCATCACACATAAACACCATTTCCAAAGAGGGGCCATCTGCCCTGGTAGTTAACCCCATCGGCCATGACCATAACTCCCATGGGTCTCTTTAGCCCTCAAAGGAACCAATATCTGGGGGTTGTATCTGCTTTATCTGTCTTAGAGCTTCATCTTTTAAACTAACTAAGACACCCATCCAGAATGAATTTCCCCTGGAATGGAGGGTAGTTTGAAAGGATGTTGTGTGAGTGGTAGATAGATACATCCAACCCTACTTTCACAGAGTCTACAGATTTACCTGTTTAAAGCAAAGGACAAGATTACTTAATAACCCAGGTAACCTTAACCACACAGAGGCCATGTGAAAACCATTGGTGCTAGAATTATATATAACCACTGCCGTGGCCAGGCTTGACCTTCTCACATGGCCAATGGTGAATGGGCAGGAACATTCATCTGCTGTGTGTCCTGGGATTTTTTTTTTCAGTTGTGGGTGAAGGCTCAGGCCACATATGATCAGCTGGTGAGAAGCAAGAAGCAGAGCCTTCCTTCCTTCAGCAGAGAGGATTAACCTAGGGGTGGGTGCGAGAAAAGGTGTTCGTGGCCCCCAGCACTGGACAAGCAAATTGCAAGAGTGGAATGGCCTTAGCAAAAAGTGTTCTTATCCTAAGGCTGCCTGAGCTTCCTCTCTTGAGCAAATCATTTGGATTAGTATGCATCTCCATGGGAGAATTAAGGCATAGGATACAGGGATCCCTGACTGAGAATCGGTTTAATCACCTTGACTTCTTAATGCATTCAAATGTTCATTTGTTCATTTGACAGTTATCTTCCAAGGGCTAGGAATAGCAAGGTGAGTGAATCCCTGCCTTCTTGGAGCTTCTAGTCTGGTGAGAAAAGGGGAGATTTGACCTGTCAGGGAGGGATAGCTAGGGGAGATAGCATAAACATGAAACATTCAGGAAAATGATTGGACAGGGCTGGAGAGGGTCCTTGCTCGGTTAGGATACCTGGGCAGCCAGATGGCATCAGCACCTGGGAGACAGAGAAGAACGCATGGTATGAGTGCCAGATTTATTAGGCCTACTCAGTATCTTGCTCTCCCCTCCCCCCAAATCATTCTGTGATAGCAATGAGAGGCAAGCTGGCTTTTCTAGTCGAGGACACTCCTTCCATCATTCCCTTCCAGCCTTTCTCTGTTCTCTACCTCTGCTCCCATCTGCAGAAGTTTCTTGTTCCACACCTTTGCTAGCTCATCTGCATGTGTGGATAGGTGAGATGAGGGAAATGAAAGTACTCTGGAAATGGAAGGAGCTCTAAAAGATAGAAGTTATCCTCAGGTCAGCTGGAGACTCCCCAGCCTTAAGACCTGGTTAGGATTGTCACAAACCAACAAATCCATGGCCTATAGCTGTGAACCCTCCCCTTCTTCCAGCTCTCCCACTCCCTTTCAGAAGCACAAACAGCCAATTCCTCCCTTTGTCTTTTGCAGACAAAGAGTTTCTACCCAACAACCATTGCACATATACCCTAGGCTTACTTACCCAGGTATTTTTCAAAGGACAGCCTCCTCCCTAAGAAGAATTCTGCCACCAGCTACTACGAAAATATTTTTTTACCTTAAGTATCATTATCTTTCTATATAGAAAGATGGGGGTGCTTTATAAATAAATCCCAGGACCAGCTTACGAATGGCAGCTGGTGCCTGCATACACTTTCTGTCTTTATGCAGTACAAATGTCTGCTGAGGGTAATGGCAGGTATGTGGGCGAACCACTGACCGTGGCTCTTCCTTACAGTCTTGTCCCCAACCCATGTGACTGCCTCCAATGCCAGGTGCCCCTTGGAATCCTGGGGGAGGGTAAGAACTGGCCTTACCCACTTACTCTGGGCATAACTGCAGGTATTAACCTAGCTAAGTTTGAGGGATTTTCTCTTGCAAGTTGTTGAAATAAAAAGGGTGGCAAGTCAGGTGGCACCATAAATGAAGTGCAGAGATCTAAAGGAAAATCTACACCTTTCAGTCTTCCTAGGAAGCTTTTCCTTTCTTTTGGCAAGGGGGAAAAAGGAGGAAATATTTTCACATTGACCACAGTTAAATATTACTCAGGTTAATTAAGGTCTAGAGAATAGTTAAACAGGAATTTAGAGTAAATTATTTAAATGCTAGCTATCCATATAAGTATATTGATTAGTAGCTGGTCGAAGGTTTTTAAAAATTTTCTGTTTTTAATTTATCAAAGTGTACCTGCCCATTTTATATTTTAATAGTTCAGAAGGATATAAAGTAAAAAGTAAAAGATCCTACCTCTCTCCTTGGTTTCCCTCTCCCAGGCCCTGTTCTAGAGGTCCCACTTTTAATAGCTTGGTATAAATCCTTCTGGGCCTTTCTCTATGAATACATAATGTATATATTTTTAATCAAAGTGGGATAAGGCAATACATCTTTATCTGCAAATTGCCATTGTTTTCACCCCCTTTAATGGTATATCAAGAACATCTTTCTGGTTCAGCTGGATCCTTATTTTTAACAGCTATGGAATATTCCTTTGTGTGATTTTATCATCTCCTACTGAATACTTAGTTTTTCCCCCATTTTTAACAATTACAAACAATGCTTCAGTAGAGAGTTTTATGCCTATGTCTATATATGCATTAGAAATATTTCTGTAGGATGCAACCCCAGAGGTGGACTTGCTAGATCAATGGGAATGTGCATTTAAATTGTTAGTAGATATTTCCAAATTGCTTTCCAAAAATACTATACTAATTTATATTTCTTCCAAAAAGCATATGAGTGTCCATGGAAGAAAGGGGTTCTTAAAGTTTTCAGTAAAGAAGTTTGGAATGTAATTTAGGATGTGAGGAGAGCCACTGGTGCTCAGTCAGTCTCTGAGCTCTGCCTCGTTGGGCACATAACTCTGCTCTTGTAGTAGGCTCGTACAGAGGGAGTAGGAGCTGGTTGTGACAAGTTGGTCCTTGCTCCAGGAAGGAAGTCCTGGCTCATGGACCATTCTCTCAGGCATGTAGATACTCTAAAGGGAGGAGACACAAGTTAAGAAACCTGGGCTGGTGCTCAGTACAACCTTGCCGGCCCCGTAGCTTACATTCTGCTTTGCTGAAATCTAATATCTTGTTTCTTTTTCCTTCTGTAACTAATGAGCAGGATGACAAGTACTGGGCAAGGCGTAGGAAGAACAACATGGCGGCCAAGCGCTCCCGCGATGCCCGGCGGCTGAAGGAGAATCAGATTGCCATCCGGGCTTCTTTCCTTGAGAAGGAGAACTCGGCCCTCCGCCAGGAGGTGGCTGACTTGCGGAAGGAGCTGGGCAAATGCAAGAATATACTTGCCAAGTATGAAGCCAGGCACGGGCCCCTGTAGGATGGCATTTTTGTGGGCTGGCTTTTGAAAAGATGGACAGTTTGTTTCCTGTCTGATAGCTCCACACCCAAACCACCCTCTCTGTCATCAGCACTTTACCAGAGGCATAAACACAACTGACTCACATTTTGGTGTGTATCTATGTGTGTGTGTGCGCTCGCACACGTGTGCGCGCATGTAAGTGCTTGTGCTTGTGTGGTCAGCATTGTGTGCGCGGGTGCGTGCATGTGTTCCTTTGCACTTGCCATTTTAATAAGTCCTCTCTTTGTCTTTTAGTTCCAAAAAAAAAAGGGTGCCATGTTTTTAAAGACTACGGAGACCTTTCCAGTCCCTTCTTTTCCACTTCTCTTTCAGCGTTGCTCGTCCAGGACCCTTTCCTTGAATTCACTAAGAAGGACCCTAGTAAAATAGTAGTTCTCAGTTTGCAAAAGTAAAAGCTCTTGTTTATGTTTAGTCTGTAAGTTACCATGCTAATAAGGTACACAAAATAACTTAGCACTACACTGCAGCTCTGTTAATTTATAGGTTGCTTTCTTCATATTTTCAGTTTGGGTGATAATTGTCTTCAAATTTAAAGTGCTGTTTAGATTTATTAGGTCCCATATTTACTTACTGCTATCTACTAAGTTTCCTTTTAATTTTGTCAGCCCCAGATGAGTAAGAGTACTATTATTAGAACGGAGAGAGTGTTTTTGCACTGTCTGTACCTAAAGCAATAATCCTATTGTACGCTAGAGCATGCTGCCTGAGTACTACTAGTGGACATAGGATGTTTTCCCTACCTAAGATTTTCATGTTTTTTGAAAAACAAAAATTAGTGCATTTGAGCATGTCCAGAACATTCCCAGGACAGAAAAGCAGAGGGAGATGTGAGGTTTGAGAACAAGGGGTTAATTTATCAGTTCAAGAGCCAAAAAAGCCTCTCGAAACAGCTTTTTACTTTGACATGTTTGATTTTGTTTCCTCCTCCCACATACCCCCCCATTTCTACATGAATTTTTCCATATTTCTCTAGATATTCAGAACAATTCAATTAAGATTGAGTTTTCTCCAATTTTCTGATATATTTTTGTGAATTATATTTTGCTGTTTTTTAACATCAGTTCATTAAGTTAAAAAGTTGATGTTTTGTAAGACCCTTTTTCCAAGTGGTGTCATTTTTGAATACTTCATATATTAATGATTCTGGAACTTATGTTGTTTATTCTATGTTTGCTTTTGAACGTATGTGCTCTTATACAGTGGACGTCTGAAAAATGAATGTAAAAGACACTGGTGTATCTCAGAAGGGGATGGTGTTGTCACAAACTGTGGTTAATCCAATCAGTTTAAATGTTTACTATAGACCAAAAGGAGAGATTATTAAATTGTTTAATGTTTATACAGAGTAATTATAGGAAGTTCTTTTTTGTACAGTATTTTCAGATACAAATACTGACAATGTATTTTGAAAGACATATATTATATATAGCAAAGAGAAACAGAAAACTATTCCATGTTTTAAAATTATATAATGAAGATATATATTCACCAATGTTGTACAGAAAAAAAGTGCTTTGGGCTTTCTGAAGTCTTTAATATTTTAAGCCTATCACTGACACATTAGCATGTTTTAAATTAAAATTTTATGACACTATCGAGGCTTGCTGTGGCAAACCCTGCTCCTAAATACACGAGGAATTTTATTATTTCCTATTAGGTCTCAGAGAAAAGTCAGTTATCGTCACCCAAAAGCACAAAATGGATTTTAGTCAAGTATTTATTGGCTGATAAAGTGTTTTTTTAGGAAAAGCATCTGCCACAAAATGTTCACTTCTAAATTATGAGTTTCTGGAATGAAGCGCTGCTGCAAGTGTCCTAACCAATTCTTTCCTCCTCTGCAGGAGCATGCATCTTATGCAGTATAAGGGTGATATCGGTGCTATGTGTTATGGCTTATAATTTGATAGATGTTTTGACTTTGAAGATGCTTGTTCTTTTGTTCCATTAAATTGTATGTCAAGAGATTCTGCTATTACTGCAAAAGAATATTTTGTGTTAGATTAAAATGTCCTTTCATTGAAGGGATTCTCTAGTTTCCTGCATTCAGAGTATCTAATTCTGTAATGATATGATGAGTTCCTTGTCAATCTATCTGCAATGCTTCTCTCCTAGTGTGATAGTGTCATGGTGGGAAACCAGACTCATAGGATATTCCTACTAGGTATCTACTTTGTCCCAAGATACAGATTATGGTGGGAGATGGGGGAGTATTGGAATACATTGATCAGAAAAACAATAAAATAAAAACTTTGGAACCCGGGCAGAACTGAATAAGAGATATTCACTAAGAGATAAAATTGGAAATGGGTCAGGCTTTTTGTAGGAGAAGAGGCTGATGGCAACAGAATCGTTAAATGGCAATAGTCATTAAGGCAGAGCCAAATTCTATCTTGAAGTGAAGAAGTGTTGAAGGATTGTACTTAGGACCATCCAGGTTTATCAAACTATAAAGTGGTAGCTGTGGAAACTATATTTGAGCACTGGTCTTTCTTGGAATCAAGTTGTTTGTACCCACTGAACCTCACAAATCTTTTCTACAGAAGAAATAAAAAGATAAAATTTATTCTTTTGTGTGCTGGGAGAGGTTTCAGATACCTACCTCGTCTTAAGCATTTAAAACACTCTGCAGTCTGTACAGGTGCCTTATATGTAGGTCATTTCCACCACACATACACACATACACACATGTGAACACCCACTCCTGCAATGCCAAAGCCAGGTAACTAGTAGATAAGGCCTTTCTCCTAAGTGTCATGGGAAGCCATGGCCGGGCTTGGAATGACTTGGATTAGGCAGGGTCAAATGAATGCCTGCAGACTGCAGCTCTTAGTAAGCCCTGTTGTCATTTTCACTTTTTCATCATAAGCACTGTTCAGAGATTAATTACTTGGCCAATAAAATGAATAAAAACCATAGCACACCAATATTATTTAGACACAATTTGAAATGAGCAGTTCAGGACTCCTTGACAAGGTTGCATTGCCATTTCTTTTTACTAAACTTGCAAAGAAAATGCAAAAATTGATCAGCCTATCTTTCTGCTCATGCTACCTTGAGGGGGTAAATAGGGGATGGAAGGGTGGCAAATGATCAACTCTCAAAGAAGTGGCTACTTTTGACCATACCAAAACCATGAAGTGAGACTGTGATAGGCCTTTAATTTTCAAACAAGGCAAGCCTCTGAGAAACCATCGCTGGAAGAGGAATGACCCTGTGTTAGAAGAAACTGTCCTGGAAAACCAGAGGTTTTATGTGGGAACTGACGATAATTCTAAACGTAAGTTTAAAACAGTAATTCCAAAAGTAAGTATAGAAGATTGGGAGTCTGTACAGAATGGTCAAGAAAATCCTCAGAGTACAATAGGCATTTTGTAAAATGCAGAGTTATACCTTAGTTTTGTTTTTATTTTTTTAAACCATAGTTCATTTAATTTCCTCCTAACACAAACTTTGTTATAATTAGAGAGATCCCAAGGCAGATTGGCTTGGCAGACACTTTGTGCTCTCAGGTTTGTCTCTTCCCTGCTGGTTCCTAGGCAAAGGTCTCCTCCAGGTTTTCTCTATAATTAATAATGTCATTTTTTTAAAAATGAGCAAAACATTATCCTTGATCTTAATGGATTGGAGTTGGCCACTAAAGTCAGTACATATGGCAGGGGGCCAAGTGTGTGTATGAAAGTGTGTGAGTATTTAAGTCAAGACATAAAATCTTTAATTCTAGAATACCTTACCAAACATAACAATTCACCTATCCTTTTGGGGACACCACAAAGGTTGCATCTGATAAAAAGGTATAAGTCAACACGAGGTCAGTTTTAATTGAACACATTGATATCAGTAGTATTTATGCTGTTAAGTACAAACTTTTATCTGTTATTCTTAATGTTTAATAAACTTTGAGGTTTTTTTCCTTTTCTGTCATGTATTTTTATTACAGTTTGCTAGTAATCAGATTGATTCTATTCCCACTTCAATAATCAAGATACCATTTGCAGGGATTGTTAATTCCATAGTTGACAGGATAACACTATATAATAACAAATGAACATTTATTCAGTACCTGCCATATGCCAGACACTGTATTTAGCACTTACGTGGAATATTTTATTGAATCTTACATCAACCCTATGGGATAGGGTTATTACTATTTACAGAAGAGAAAATAGAAGGTGAGAGGGGTAAGTAACCTACCTAGCATTGTACATAGAAGTGGCAGAGATGAATTCTGATTGATTAACTGGGCATCATTTAGAGTGATTGTATTAGTCAGCCAAAGGGGTGCTGATGCAAAATATCAGAAATCTGTTGGGTTTTACAAAGGGTATTTATTGGGAGTAGAAACTTGCAGTTATCAGACCATAAAGTGTAAGAAGTTACTTCCTTCACCAAAGTCTGTTGCACAGTGTTGGAGCAAGATGGCTGCCAACATCTGCAAGGGTTCAGGCTTCCTCTTCTTAAGGTTCCATGATCCCAACTTCTTCCAATATCAGCTGTAGGCTGGGATAAGTCTTGTCTCTCTCCCAGGGCTTTTTTCTGGGCTCAGTTACTCTGGTCCACAAGGTCAGCTGTAGACTATCAGGCTCTCTCCTCCTCCTCCCAGCGCCTCTGCCGTGTCTATGGAGGTATCTTTATTCCTCTGTGTTCTTCTCTTGTGTGTTTACTTCCTGGGGCTCCAGCAGCAAAACTCAACTCTCTCCTCTGCCATGTCATTTTCTCTGAATCTCCACCCCTTTGGTGGGAGGGGACTCAACATCCTACTGACGTTGCCCAATCAAAACCCTAATCATAATTTAATCAAGTAAAAATGAAACCTCTGAATTTAATACAATCTAATATGCCCAGAGGAACATATAATCCAATATCTATTTTACAAATAATCCAATATCTATTTTTGGAATTCATAATACCAAACTGCTACAGTAGTAGGTCCCAAAAACTAGTCCGTAGCCTGTTTTATGATTGCATGTGTAAGAATCTTTTGAGAACATATAATAGGAATACAGATTTAGGCATTCTGAGTCAGTAGACCTGGGATGGGTCACAGAAATCTGCACTTTTTAAAAGCTCCCAGCTAAGTGTCCTGTGTGGCCAAGTAGTTGGAGCCAAGGATTTATAGACTTGGTTTTTAATTTGAGTCCATGACCCTTGGGGACATATTTGGAAGCTTCAAAACTTCCATAGTTACCTGAAATTGTATGCAATTCTTTGTGTATATATGCATATATTGATTTTTTAAAACTTTTTATCATACTAACATGTATAACTCAAAATCTCTCAATTAAGCCACTTTTAAGTGTACAATTAAGTTGTATTAATTACATTCACAATATTCTGCTATCACCCACATCCATTTCCCCAACTTTTTCATCATGTCAAACAGAAACTGTGCACCCATGAAATAATAACTATCCGTACATACATTTTTGAGTAGAGAAGGCCCACAGCCTTTTTTTTCCTACAAAAGAATCTGTGATGCATGATGGACTAAAAGCCCCCAGTGATAGGAAGGCTAATGTAGTGCAGCGGTTCCCAACTCTGGCAGAACATTTGGGTCACCTGGGGACCTCAGAGCACTAGCAATGCATGGGCTGCAGCCTGGCTCAAGACCTCAGCATCTCTGGCCTGGTGAGAAGAAGGCTCTGTGGTGAAGAACTTGATGATTCTGAATTCAAGTCTGTCATATAGCTGGTGTGTGACCTTGAGCAGCTACTAAACATTTTTGAACCTAAATCTCATCTTTGAAATGAGTGTATAATCCCTCATTTACTTCATTGTGGAGAGAACTAATGACATGACAAATGCAAAGTCTCTGGCCCATCACAGGCCTTCATAAATGATAACTGCTGTGGGAGGCAGGGGAGTAGAATACGTGCCTGGGCACCTTTTCCAGCTCGAGCTTTCAGATTTTTCAAACAGGATAGAAAACAATTCCCCCACTCAGGGAAGGAGCAGGGTGGCTGGTGGTGAGGGGATGGATAGACATTGCGTCATAGTCTGTCATCACTAACAGATCCAAGACAGCATCCCCAACTTCATACACAGGTCCCTGGGCATCTACTTGGTGGCACTTACTAATTTAGGTAGATCAAGTACTAGTTAGGATTGCTCAGTTTTCATCATTAAACTTCTTTCTTTGTTCTCAGAGGAATATGTAGTGACCTTAGCTTCAGACTCTCTTTGGGCAACCAATTTTATATTTGGTATCTTCGGGCCTGTTTGGAGAGATACCTCTTCTCCACGCCTGGAAAGCATTTGGCCTTCAAGATAGCAGGAACCAACATGAAGCCACGTTGGGTTTCTTTGTAGACTCTAGTCTCACACAAGCCCTTAGTCCCCATGGCCCATGACATGATGCCTTTGTGAGAAGGCTCTTCTATCCACATTTTAAAAATGACAAACCACCCAACCATCAAATTCTGTTTAGAAAAAGTTCCCCTCTCTTCAAAGCATGTGAAATCAATTGCCTCTCTGAAAATTCCTTTGGGCATCTTTAACCAGGAACTGTGAGAATCATAGAAATTTTACCTTGGTGGTAAGAAAATGGTTGCTTGATAATAAACCAAAAGGGCTTTTGGAGGAGAAAAGGTCAACTGAGGAAGGTAGTGAGTATCCTCTGGCTCTCTCAGCTTTGAGTTGGTGAGACTTGGGTCTAAAGCCCCCCGGCCTCATCTTTTCAGCCTGTGGGACCTGGCACAGTGCCAGAAAATGCAGTTACTGAGTTCTAAACCCCATACCTGCCATGTTTCATGTAATCCTTACAATACAAAATAGGTACTATTCTTTTCCCTGTTTTGTAGATGAAGAAATGGACATATGGAAATTCAGTAACCTGGATTTAAACCTAGGCAAACTGCCTCCAGAGTTTGGGTTCTATACCTCTCCACTCCAAGGCTTCCTGTGTAAACTAGGTGCTCATCATAGGCAAAAGGCAGTCCTGTGGTTAGCAGGGTGAGCTTGGCAGCAAGGAAAACTGGACTTGACTCTCAGCTTTATTACTTAGAAAACTCATCAAATCACTCTAAATTCTGTCTGTAAAATGGGTATAATAATACTCTCCTTGTAGGGTTATTGTTAGTATTAAGTGAGAAGGTGCATATAAAGCACCTGGAGTGTAATGGGAATTCAACAAACATTTGCTGTTAGCAATAATAATACTTTAAAATAAATGTTGCTTGATTCTTTTTCTCTAGTGATGTGTTAAAATAGAGTCAGGTTGTGTACTGTGTATTTTATTGGCTACGTTTTTATTCTGCAGAATACTTGATTCAGGATCCACGGCTGTGTTTTGGCTGCATCTCTGTGTCGTGGATGAGTAAACAGGGTAGAGAGCAGGACTGCTCCAAGAGCCAAGTTGTTAGTTTATGAATTTAATTTTATATAAATAAAATTCATGAGGCATCACTGATTTTAAGCCAACTCCATTGCCTCTGATATTGTTGGCACTGTGAAGACCTTTAACAAACTTACTGAATGGTACTGAAAGGCTAACGCTTGCTGTGTGATAGAAGCCTCCTGCCCACCCAGAGATGAGCAGAAGGCTTTCACATTTGAAAAAGTTGTGATTCCCCAGGTCTTCCTATGAGTTTCTGCCTTCAGGCCTATCTCCATTTATCCAGTGATATATCTGCTAATCAACAGTAGGCCCAAGCCATCCATGACAAGGTATGGAAATACATTAGCAACTTACCAAACCCATTCCTTTTCCTTTTGAGTACTCACCTAGACCACATTTTCCAGGCTTCCTTGCATTTAGCATGGCCGTACAACTGAGTTGGCCAATGGAATATGCAAAAGTGATCACAAATGTCACTTCCATGACTGCTCATAGCATTCATGTGATCCCTTCTCTTTCTTCCTCTGCCTGGGAAAGGAGGAGATGAAGAAGGAAGGGCCTAGGTCCCTGAGACATGGAACTGTTGTCTGCAGAAGAAAAAAGAACACTTCTTTTGTATTAAGCCATTGAGATTCTGGGGTTGATTGCTGCAGTGGTCAGCCTACCCTGTGAATATGAGAGCCTTCGTCTGAAGCCCAGTGTCCTTGTTCAAGGTCTTGATATCTCTGTCAACTTCCTTCTCAGGCTGAAGGTGGAGGATCGTTCCTGGCCCCAGAGCTGATATTTGCTAGCTGGAATCCTCTTGCATATATGACTTTGAGGTTTGCCTGCCTTCTGAACAAACCTTCCACCCTCCTCCTTTCCTAGTCTGTTGGGTTGGACCTTCAAAATATCACTGTGTACATTTTGCCACAGTTTGTCCTGCATTTGAACACAGTCCAGAGTTGTCCAATTGCTCTTAGGCCCAACCTCTACATCAGATCAGCTTTCCTATTCCTCATCCCTTCCCCCAGTCCAGACTCTCTCCCTGTAGTGGATTAAATAGTTTCCCCCCCAAATTTGTGTCCACCTGACAACCTCAGAATATGACCAATTTGGAAATAATTTTGCAGACGTAATTATTTATGTTAAGATTTATGGTGGTCCCTAAATCCAACAACTGCTGTTCTTATAAGAGGAAATGACACAGAGACACACAAGGGAAAATGGCCATAGGATGACAGGCAGGGATTAAAATGATGCAGCTACAAACCAAGGAACACCTAGGGTGCTGGGCACCATCAAAAGCTAGGAAGAGGCAAGTAAGGCTTCTTCCCAGAGCCTTCAAAAGGAATATGGCCCTGCTGACCCCGTAATTCGGAAAGATAGCCTCCAGTCTGTGAGAGATAAATTTCTGTCTTAAGCCTTCTAGTTGGTGTTGTTTTGCTGTGGCAGCCCTAGCAAACCAATACAACCCCCCACCCCACTTCAGATCTTCAGATGCTCACCAGGAAACGAGGCCTAACATTCCTTGGCGCAATGACCTTCCAATTTTTTACCTTCATACTCCTTAGCTTTTTTTTTAAACCACAGAATCACATTGTGTTGTAAGCTGACATCTAAAATTTCTCATCATAAGTTTAAATAGCTGCAAAGAATATAATAGCTGCACTGCTATGAGTATTGGTATTTTAAAATAAACCACTACATCATTCTTTTTAATGTCCCCAATGAACTGCAAAAACCCTACTGATCTGACACCTATCACTATCCACTTGATAAATACAGGTGGAATTTGAACATTTTTTTCCTTCTTGAAATCATTATTTCCATCCTAGTTTCCTTCACTAAAATTTTTTTCTAATGTAATATATTTTTATGCTTAAAAGCTTTATATGCAAAGATAATTAAAATTTTTTAAAAAGTTTTATATGATGCCTCCATCTTCTCAGCTAAAAAACCATATTAATTGATTGAGATTGTTTATTTCCTCTGACCATAAAGGTAAAAAAATACCAACAACCTTTCATTAGGCATGATTTATGGTTACATTGTTAGTATACAACTGATCAAAGCAATATGCACATACAAAAATTTCTGATAAATAATTAAGCTTAAAAAGCAAAAGTTTAATAGAATTGCAAATTTAGAGAGATGGATCAGGAGGACGGTTGTGGTGCCTTGATTGTAAAGGGCTTTGCCAACATCAAACTTGCTAACTATCCCTTTGTTTGGTATCCCAGACATTTTTACAACTGCACAGTGAACCTCAGTAAGATTTAGGCACACCTATCTTTTGTAAAGTGGAAAAGAAACTATTGTAAAATAGGTGGAAAGGAAAGAAGAATAGGCTTGAGGCCTCAACAATGAGCACTTTCTTAGGCAGAATAGTTTCAAGGAAAAGTACATATAGAAGTTGAGGATCTAGAAATTTCCTTAAAGTTGGCCTGTGCACACATTTCCCTTGGAAACACTTGGTGGGTGTACCACTAGAAGCACAGTCCTCCAGTTTGAAGACTGCTGGCTTAAGCAGGGCATTTGTGGGGGGAGCAGAAGGACTATTTGGTCACATTTCTGAAGGGACTCAGATTTTGATGTTTGATTTGTCTCGAAGTTAATGAATATAAACACCCCTGGAAATAACTTTTTTTGTAGCCTTTGGGCATTTCTTCTTTTGAAATATGCCATGAAACTGCTAAAATAGGACTGACTCCAACAAGCCTTGCTCAACCTCTGATGGGTAACAGGGTAACACATGGGAGGCCTCTACAAGGAAGGGGATGGCTGAGCTGAGTCAGGATAAGCAAGAGGTTGTCTTGAAAAGATAGGGAAGAGCATCCTAGGCACAAAGATGAGAGAGAAACAGGGCACTCCGAAGGGTGTGGTCAGCATCGGTGGACCACAAGGACTTAGGGAAGAGTGGTCCGAGAGTACCTGGCCAGATCATGAACGCATTTGCATGCCACTCGAAGTTCTTTGAACTTTATCCTGATCAGGGAAATGATATGAGCAGATTCCTAGATCAGAAAAATACTAGCAGCAATGTGCAAAATGCATTGCAGGGAATTAGAAAAAGTTAGAGGGTATGGAAAGATTTCCAGTATCTCTAAATAAGGTGCTAGGGATGAGATGGATGGATTCAAGAGCTCTTTTGGCAGTTGGAATCCAGAATTTGGTAGGAGTCAAGGACAGCTCTAAAATGTCATTAACAATATTCCAGTTGCTTGATGACTCACAACCAGGGATGCCTACAAAGATCATCTGCAGAGCTTGTAAAAACACACACGCCTGGCGCCACTCTGAGGCGTGCTGAACTTGCAGCCTCTGGTGTGGAATACCAGCCTGTTTTCCTTAGAGAGCTCTCCCAGGTGATTTTACTGTGCAGTAAACCTGGGTTCAAAGCCTGTCTCTGATATCCATTTATTCAGTCAATAAATACTTACTGAGCATTCATTATGGAAAATAATTTTTTAGCTAGTACTGTACTTAGTCTTTCTGAGCCTCAGAGTCTTTTACAGTTGTGTTAATATTATTTGCATTAAGCAAGATAATACATATAAAGCATCTATTAGCCCAGAGTATTAGATACCTAACAAATATTAGTATCTTCTCTCACATTGCCCAATTTCTGCTCCCACTCCATCCCCACCCCCAACCTTGTAGGGAATAAGAAGGCCCAGGAAGGAAGTGGCCCAGAATTACGGTCCTCTCACTAGCCCTTGAAATTCAAAGGAATTTGAAAAGTAACATGACAAAACATGAAGAGACAATCTACACTTTTGTCCCTGATGCTGGATTTGCTTATAAGGTTTCTACCTTAACATAATAGCAGAGAGGGAATAGATTAAGCAAGGAATTTTAGAGCGGTTCCCATCTACTATCCTTATTTTAAGATAAGGAATCACACATTTGCTGGTGGGCACTGGACTCCATCCTAGGTTTCCAGACTCCCAGCCTAATGCTCATGGCATAACATCAGTCTTGCCCCATAATATCTACCACCACTTCTTTACTCTTCCATCCCCAAATAAATTGTGAGTGGAAGCATCATGGACTTTTGTACTCCATAATCACCACTAATCCCCTAAAGCCACCCGAAATTAGCATATACTCAAGTAAAACCAGTGTGCTAGCTTTGTACCATAGCTTCAAGTTCTTCTAGCTGCTCACCCACCCTCCAAACGGATCGTGACCCTAAACCACTTCAAGTGGAAATTCTAGGCTCAACCCTGAAAAATGAGTTCCAGGATGTAAAAAAATTTAGTGTGAAACCACAATCCCCAGAAAAGTGGAAATTTTGTGATTTTCCTGAGAAGTAGATATGATTGGTTTCCAGCATGAGTCACAAAGTCCAGCTGCAACCCGAGTTTCTCTCCTAATAATCAGTCTGTCCTGTCCCTTTGCAGCATCCTGTGACATGGGTAGGGCTGAGAGGAAGGAAAGAAATAAGAGGATCTCCGAATGAACTTCCCACACAGGAGGACACACTCGGGAAGGAAAAGGATTCCCTCCCCCATGCTAAAGACCCCGGCATGCCTGAGGCTCTGCACAGCGGACCGGGCATTCCCTCAGCTGTTTTTCATTTTAGCCCCTTCAACAGCCACTGTGATGTACTCAGTGTAGAATGCCCAAGGAAACTGAGATTTGGTGATTGTAAGATGTGACAAGGTCAGGGGGAGACCTGTGCTCAGAGTGTGTTTTGACATCCTCATATCCCCTAAGGGTTGTTCGCTGACCCCAACCCAATTCAGTTTAGATTGAGAGGGGCTCACATTTCAGCTTCCTTTGTGATCAAAGATTATGATCTGTGAGGATGAAGCCAGTGCTAAGATGATTTCATCTGGGGGAGGACTGTCTTTTCCAAAATGAACCTTCTGTACCCATTGCCTCTTCCTAACTTTTCTGTTTATAACTTTGAAGGCCAGAAATAAATATCCTTTCAAGAGGCTTCTTGGACCGCCCATAGATGCCCCTCCCTGTCTCCAACCCATCCCACCTCTCACCTGGACAGCACTGCAGAAACCCCTTCATCCTGCTTTCAGGTGCCTCCGTGTCCCGTGCTGCCTCCCCAGAACTACAAAGGGAAGGGGAAATACAAAAAGGCCTCATGAAAAAGGACCCTTAAAAGACTTAAGTGCCTTTCTTTCATTTGAATGAAGATGAATCTCAGAAATAGAGGAAAAGTCATTTAAAAGAGGAGGAGGCTGGGGTGAGTGAGCAGAAAGGAGACGAGACTTCCCCTAGTCTCACAGTTCTCAGCAGGAAACATGGATCTGAGCTATTTGTGTTCTGGCTTGGTCATTCTCTCTCTCTCCCACTCCCCCTCTTGTGTATGGTGGCCAGGGGTTGGGCTGGGGCAGATGAGCTGGTAGATGTGGATGTGGGAATGGTTATAGGGGAAGTGGGGACAGAGACTCGAGTCCCAGGGCAAGTGGATGGGGATAGGAAAAGCATGGATGGAGCTCAGACTTGCTGGCTCTCTGACTGTGACCTTGAAACACACCACAGTTAACTCTCTTAAGAGATACCCACCCATTCATCAGTGTCTGGGTGAGCATGAAGCCCATTTCCCACTGTCAGGAACCTACCCCGAGGCTCTTTTAGGATCTCCAAATCACATAAAATGTGTGAGTCAGAGGATGCCTTAGGATATTTCATCTAGTAAATCCCTTCATTTTCCAGATGAGAATCTCATGAACATCATATACAGATAAATACAACCACTACCATCCCTGCCGCCCAGCACCGTGCCTTGTAATTCAGTGCCCCGCCTCTGTTTTGCTTTTTTCTATATTGTATTCAAGTGATCTGTTTCTTGTTTTGCAGATGAAAAGTAGATGCAGGGAAGCAGATGTGGCTCAAGCAGCTGGGCTCCTGCCTACCACATGAGACGTCCTGGTTAGGTTCCCAGTGCCTCCTAAAGAAGAAAAGCAAGACAACAAGTTGATGCCGTCAACCAACTGGCGCAGTGAGTTGACTCAACAAGGTGATGCAGTGAGATGGTGCAACCAAGAGATGCAACAAGAAAACACAATGAGAGACACAACAAATGGGAGCAAAGGTGGCTCAAGCGATTAGGTACCTCCCTCCCTCACGGGAGTCCCTGGGTTTGGTTCCCGGTGCCTCCTAAAAAGAAGACGAGCAGTGAGTCCAAACAATGGGGGCGGGGTAGAAATAAATAAGTAAAAATAAATAAATCTTAAAAAAAATAGGGGAAGTGGACTTGGCCCAATGGATAGGGCATCTGCCTTCCACATGGGAGGTCCACGGTTCAAACCCCAGTCCTCCTTGACCCTTGTGGAGCTGGCCCACGCGCAGTGCTGACGCGCGCAAGGAGTGCCCTGCCACGCAGGGGTGTCCCCTGAGTAGGGGAGCCCCATGCTCAAGGAGTGTGCCCTGTAAGGAGAGCCGCCCAGCGTGAAAGAAAGTTCAGCCTGCCCAAGAATGGCGCTGCATACACAGAGAACTGACACAACAAGATGACGCAACAAAAAGAAACACAGATTCCCGGTTCCGCTGATAAGGACAGAAGCAGTCACTGAAGAACACACAGTGAATGGATACAGAGCAGACAACCGGGTCGGGGTGGGGAGAGAAGGAAGAGAAATAAATACAAAATAAATCTTAAAAAAAAGAAAAAATAGGTGCACAGGGAAGCGGCTGTGGCTCAATCAATTGGGCTCCTGCCTACCATATGGGAGGCCCTGGGAGAGCTGATGGCCTGCTCCTACGGAGAGCTGACATCCTGTGCCTGCGGAGAGCTGGTGCAGCAAGATGACGCAACAAAAGGAGACATGCAGACACAGAAGAATGCACAGCGAATGGTCACAAAGAGCAGACAGCAAACAAGCTGTAAGGGGCGGGGGGGAAATAAATAAATAAATAATAAATCTTTTTTTAAAAATTGGTGCACAAAAACTTCATTTTCTTAGTCCTCTGTCTTCTAGGCCTAATCATAGTTTTTAAAGTATCCAGTTCCTACCCAGTTTCCAAGACATATTGACCTGGCACTTTTTTCCATGAAATCTTCTCTCGTCTCCCAGTTGGAAGTGATCACTCCTTCCTCTGAACCTTGCTGCATGTCCAGTCCACACTCAACATCTGTACCTCTCTGAAGGCAGGAACTACATCTAGCGGGTCGCAGCCAAAGCGAATCCTAACTAATTCTTTAATTCATTTCTTCTTTAATATGTTTCTGTATTTCCAGATTTTATTTTTACAAAGATAAAAAAAGAAAAGGAACTTGAAAACAAATGATCCAATCTTGAAACATTGATTCAACAAGGCTCCTGCCTTACCACATAGATCTTTCCTTTAAAGCATGCAACTTGCTTCCTCTGACTTGCAGCCATGGGCAGAGCATCCCAGGGCTGGGCAGGGGCTGGTCAGTCCTGGGTAGAGGCAAGAAGGGATATTTGTTCAAAGAGATTTTAAGAACAGTAATGTCAATGTTCTCTGTTATTCACCATTTTCTCTGTTTCTGCAGAAGAAGAAAAGGTTTGGAGTTTTAGCCAAATATAACAGAAATTGTGATGAATTTTCTGGTGAAGGTATTTTAGTGAAATTTTTTTCAACTGTGGAGAATTTTGAAAGCTGCTAGACTAGATCCTAATGTGAAACAAAGACATGGGCAGTATTGCAATTTCTGGAATTTATTGGGAAATGGGATTTTTATCTCTGCCAAACTTGCACTCATGTAACTTTTAACATGTCTATTTGTAAATGTGTTGCTTTGTATGAAAGAAACTGTTCAAAATTAAAATTAATGAAAAGTTCTTCAACCAACCATGAGTGAGGATAGTTTGACAAATCTGGTTAAAAACTCTACTGACCATGAATTTGCAAAGACCAATTTTGACGATGTTATCGACAAATTGACATAAGTTAAGTCTTGAAAACAGAATCTATTATATTATTATTATTATTCACTATTGTAACTCACTAATATGCAGGTATAAGTTTTTTCCCTTTAAAGGAAAACATGTTAATGTAATTTAAAAAATATGAATCTATTACTTTCTTGCTATCTTTCCTTATTTTATTTTTTACTGACATGATTATATATATGTGAAGTTCATTGAAAGAAAATTTTCACCTTTTTTGACCACTATTATTCTGTTTTATGATTATTATTGAAAATTATTGTGTTTGTATAGGATAGAATGTTAAAAACGACCCGCTTCAAGTGTTAAATATGCTGAGTATCCCCCAGCCCATGGAATGGACACAATTCTCTCCAATCTTCTGATAAGATCTCTGACTTGCTCATTCTTGCAGAGCATTTTGAAAATGAAACTCTTAAGGATAAGTCTCTGGCAAGTAAAGGTTTGTTGGGTGACTCTTCCTTAATAGATTATAATCACCCTGGCTCTGGGCCTTTGTCCATTTTTACAAGTGTGAAAGGAGAGAGAAACGTCCCTCCCTCGCAGTCCCCTATAATGTGTTAGAGAGTTTCTCAGCCTCAGCACTAATGACATCCTGGGCCAGATAATTCTTGGTTGTGGGGACTGCTCTGCGCATTGTCAGATGTTTAGTAGCAGTGTTGGCTACTGGCATCCACTAGTTGCCAGTAGCACTCCTCCCCCAGCACTGACAATCAAAACTGTCTCCAGATATTGCCAAATGTCTCCCAGGGGGCAAAATCACCGGGTTTGAGAACCACTCCTTTAGATTGAGATGCAGCTGCTTGTAATTGAAATGGTCTTGTCAGGGGACCTCTTCTAAAGTTGTTGACCTTGGACAAGGCCCCTACCATTGCTGAGCCTCCATTTTCTGCAACTGTAAAGTTGGAATAATAACACCTATTTTGATTTGATATGAAGTTTTAAAAAAAGTATGTGAAAATGACTTGTGTACTCTAAATCTATTTGCAAATGCATTCATTATTATAGAAAGGTCAACATTTTTATACTTCAACTCAGATGTGGGAAAAAAATACAGCTTTTAGGGTTATCTGTAATTGATTTCATCTTGATTTGAGTCCCTAACAATCTTAATTGGCCAACTAAAGTTTATTCTTTTCCAATTTAAAACAGGCTTTTTCACTCAACTTCATCTTTCAATCAATTCAAAATATAAATAGGGAGCGGATGTGACTCAAGTGTTTAAGTGCCTGCTTCCCACATGGAAGTTCCCGGGTTCAGTCCCTGGTGCTTCCTAAAAACAACAGTAACAAAAAACAAACAACAAGCAAACAAACGAAAAACCAATTCAGGGGAGCCAATGTGACTCAGTGGTTGAGCGCCAGGTTCCCACATATGAGGGCCAGGGTTCAATCCCTGGCCTAGGACCTAAAAACAGCAAAAACAACAACAAAACAAATAAGTGTCCAGGGTAGTTTTGTCCAAGATATCTCTCCACCTTCTCCTCTTTGCCAAGATCATGACTGAGTACAGGGGATCTTAGAATTCCTTGCCGTGTGGGGAGAGGACTCTAGGTTCTGACCCCAGTCTGTGCTGCACGGTGGCTCTTCTGTTCTGGTTCCTGGGGATCTCCTGAGAAGGTAATCCCACGCAGTGCTTTGGAGCTTTGAGTATGGGCCCTGACTTGGCCTCCAGAGTTGAGGTCCCTGCACCCTGCAGTCACCCAGATCTATTTTGGTTCTACATTTCTTTCAGCCTTCTGATTTCCCCTAGGGGCTCAGTGTTGTTCTCTACACCAAGAAGGAGTCTGCAAGTCTCTGCAGGTTGGCCCTCCAGTGCATTCCCCTGGACACCATCCTCAGCCTTGGTGACCCACTGTCTTGGCACCATGCTGACACTGTGTTGGGCTGACCATGGAGAGTCTGTAAGAGGTTTGCATTTTGCCAGAGGCAAGCTACCCTATTTTCCTAACTGGGTGTTTCTGAACTCCTGCTAGCATCTTCCTCCCACCTCTCCCCGCATAACCCTAGGTTTGCTTTGCGTTAGTTATCAGGAACACCCAAATCGCATAGGTTTGCCCTGTCTGCCTTCTCTTCTGAGGCCCCTTCCCAAACCTGTGAGCACCTTTCTTGTTGGATTGGGAGCTCCCTTAATATATCTTCCTTCTTCCTCCTCTATGGCATTCCTTTTCTTTTTTCCAGTGTCAAAATGGGAGAAGGGTTTCAGGGAAAGAACCTGATTTATCAACAAGAAGAAACACCTCTAGCTATATTTAAAAAATATTAGCAGAGTTACAACCAGGGTTTAAGGCTAGGTGATGGGAAAGAAAAACCCTCTGAAAATGAAAAGCATGCCACAAACTGTGTTCATGCTTCAGCCAACTGCCGTCCCACGCAGAGACAAACTCCTGCTCTCTAAAAGTAAAACCTATCCTCAGACAGAATTTCTTTTAAACCTTTCTAACCTTCATGCTCTTCTTAGTTTTCCTCCCCTCTCTTCCTTTTCTTCTTTCTTTTTCTACTGTCATCTCCTTTCTATCTGCATTTGGTTTCCTATGGGGTTTGCTCTGGGGAGTCGTCTTTTGGAAAGAGGCCCTTGGGTTAGCAGAGGGCTCCCAGCTTGCTTTCCCCTCTTTGCTGAGGGAGCCAGGCTGACACAGCTGCTCTGGCGACCAGTGTTTCCAAGGATTGCCGCCAAGCATGTGGAGCCTCTGTGGAGAGAGCTGGGACATCATCATTTCCTCATGGCAAAGCCATTCCAGGGTGTTTCTTAGGTGCCTCAAGGAAGCAATTCCCAATGAATCCATCAACAGCTACCTTGGGAAATCCAGATTCTCCAACCTGCTCAGGGCCAACTATGCATTCTTGGCAGCCCCTGTACGACACTACATGTATGCATGCTCTTACACACGTACCCCTCCCCTTTGACTTGGTTTAGAAGCCTGGATTTATAATGGAACTGCCTCTGCCACATTACTAAAATAACTCTGGCATCTCCTTCTGGGTGGATTTTAATAGGAAAGACACAGCATTTAAAGTATGCTTATTACTTTCAGTTGCTTGTACAAGCTGTGGATTTAGGAAGAGGCAATGAGAGTCTTATGAGCTGGATTTTTAGGGACGGCCCTGGACAGAAAACAATGCCAAGGGCATTGTAAGTCTTACCCCACTTCCAGGCAGCCTGGCTAAAGAAAGAGGTTCAGGTTCTAACATCATCATCATCTTCACTAACATTCCTTGAGTGTCTACTTCACGCCAGATACCCGCTAGCAAGCACTTACATGCATTATTTTATTTAGTCAAAAGAATTAGAGTTTGACCAACAGACACTGTTGGAGATCATTTCTAGGGGAGCCAAGGGATGCATCCTTTGGATAATCAGGGATTTCTCCCTGGAGCTACCATATTCCAATCATTATGCCATTATATATGTGATGAATCAATGAATGAATGAGTGAATGCAATGGATATGCTCAGAATGAGCGAGTTGTTGAAGAATTGTACATAGGAATAGAGTTTATCACCCCATTGGTATCACCCTTGCTTTTGGGTGAACCAGATGGGTGGCAGATGGTTCCATTCTCTACTGGAGGGCTAACATTTTGGAGAATGGAGACAACTTTTCTCCACTGTCCCTCTCCACCAAATCTTTATTGGCATCTTAAAGGGGATAAACTTTCAAGCCACAGCTATGCTTTTTGGCAAATTATTTAACCCATCTGACTTTCCCTTTCCTCAGAAGTAAAGTGACTGTAATAGTAAGATCTACCTCAGAGAATTTTCTAAGGAAAAAAGAAGATCAGATATGTAGCAAGATAGATATTTATTATCCCCTTTTTACCACTAAGGGATTTGGGGCTCAAATATATTAAAAGACTTTACCATAGTTACTGAATCGGCCAATAAATATTTATCATCTATTATGGGCCATTCCCTATTCTGGATGCTGGGAACACAATAGTGAATGAGACAGACAAGATTCATTAGTTGTGGTGGAGAGGCAGACAATAGACAAATAAGATAATTTTAAGATCACAAAAAATGTCATGAAGACAATAAAAGAAAACAGGATGAAAAGGCTGTGATGGGGGTAGAGTGGAGGAAATTCTAGATGAAATGGTCAGGAAAAACCTCTCACAGGAAAGTGTCTTTTAAGCTGAGACCTGAATCACAAGAGGAAGAAGCCATGCCTAGATCTGAGGGAAGAGAAGTTCAGTCAACAAAACAGCAAGTGCAAAGGTCCTGAGGCAGAACTGACATTACTGTGATGCAGGGACATACAGAAGGTCAGAGAACTTAGTGAACAAGGAGGAGAGGGATGGAGACAGGGCTGGAAGGGCAGGCAGGTACTAGATCAAGGAAAGTTATCACAGGACTTAGAAAGGAGTCTGCATTTTATTCCAAGTACAGTAAAACGTATTTGGAGAGTTTTAACAGGGGAATGGCATACTCTGATTTACATTTCAAAAAGACCCCTTTGGTTGCCATGTGGAGAACGAATTAGAGTGTGCATATAAGGAAGCTGAGAGGAAGAGTTGAGGGCAGAGGTGAGGGTAGCCCAGGCTGGGGGTAGCAGTGCAATAGAAAAGGGTTGGACCCAGCTAGTAAGTAAGGAATTGGGACTAGAATCCAGACTTACTGGAGTATATGCCTCTCTGGCCCACCATGTGCCAATATAAATATTCCTTCTTTTCTTTTGTTAAATGTATTTTCCATTTAAAAATGCTTCTTGCAGAGCCACAGGGTCACTGGGAACTGCTAAGGTCTACACTCAAACAAGAATAACATGCCGGTGTGATAATGTAGTCACCAGTGTCTCTAAGGTTCCCACTCCTGGAGTGCTAGGATGGAAGGGGACCAAAGAGAGCCCAAAAAGGGCCAGAAAAGGAGAGCCGTTGGGATCCTGGAGCTCCAGAGGGTGCGGAGCTTCTAGTGCCTGGAGGAGAAAGTCTGATTAAAAGACAGTGGGGGGTTAAATCCAGGAGGAGGAGACCAATTCCAGTAAGATCAACGAGCTGGATGGCAGCTGAGAGACCACATGTGGAGGGTGTTGCAGGGAGAGGCTCCCAGTGGAGGCAGACATGACTCCACTTTGTAAACCTGAAGGGAGGCCCTCAAAAGCCCCCTCGCTCTTTTCAGCAGTTCACGTCCCTTCTAGAGGTGAAAAGGAAAAGGTACAAACACTCCCAGGTGTACTGTGTTCCTCAAATCCCTGTGTATCTCTCCATTGTTGTATATTGACATGTTATTATAACTCTTTGTTTGTGGGTCCATCTCCCCCATGGGAGAGTGGCCTCTTTGGAAGGTGTTTTATTTACCTCCTGCATCTTCAAAGCTTATTTTACGGCCTGGTGCTTAGCTGAAAAGTTAGATGGATAACATTCCTAGAAACACAGAACCAAAGTATGTTCTAAAATCGATAAGGAGAATTTATGAGGCAACCAGTCCCAGAGATTCTCAGCCTTTGTTAGTACAGATCCATTTGAATAAATAATGATTGCCATGGAAGCTTTTCCCAGAAAATTCCATGTATAAGAAAAGAATTTTTAAATACATGTAACGTGTTTCGTTTTGTTTTTTAATCAATGGGAAAATCGAAGCCCAGAAAACAGAAGTGACTTATCCAAAGCCTCCATGCTTGCCTGTGACAGAGTCACACCTGGAACCCAGATGTCCTGACTCTCCAAACCTGTAGCCCTTCAACCATTCCAGGGCAGGGATGACTAAAATGAGAAAATGTGGACTCTGCCACAGATGTCCCACGGAGGGTGCAAGGGTAACAACCAGATCCATACAGAGAACTGGCCCTGGGGAGATTGCTCAGAAAACAATTGATCTTTGAGATAATAACCTACCAACCTCAGTTGCCTTTCCTGGGCAAGCAAGAAAGAGTCCAAAAGACTATTTCAGTCCTGAAAATTAGTGACTACCTCACTGTCTCCGATAACAAGGTAAAAAACGAGGTTTGTGTTTAGAAATTTAAAACTAATCATAATCAGTAATTGGCTTATTTTCAGCCTCCTGAAATATCTTGAAGCACAAATACCGTGAAGCAGCAAAGCTCTGTCTTTGTACACAGGCTTTTTTCATTTTTTAAGATTTATTTTATATATTTCTCTCTCCCCAACCCTTCATTGTTTGCACTTGCTGTGTCTGTTAGTCTTCTTTTGTTTCTTTAGGAGACACCAGGAATCGAACCAGGACCTCTGATATGGGAGGGAGGGTGACTAATTGCTTGAGCCACCTCTGTTCCCTGCTTTGCTGTGTCTCTCGTTATGTTTTTCGTCTTGTGTCTCTTCTTGTGTCATCTTGTCATGTCAGCTTGCCGAGCCTGTTCATTACGCCAGCTCACCATCCTGCTGGTCCTCTTTAGGAGGCTTTAGAAACCTCTGCTCCCTGATTTGTTGTGTCTCTAATTATGTTTTTCTTGTTGTGTCACCTCGCTGCACCTGCCCATTGTGCCAGCTTACTGTCTTCTTTAAGAGGCACTGAGAACCATACTACAGACCTTCCATGGGGTAGGCAGGAGCCCAATCACTTAAGCCACATCCGCTTCCCAGGATACTGGGTTATTTAAGGCAAAATCCCAAGGGAAGGTAGGGACATGGATGCTCCTTAGAGTCTGCCCCCTTCTGTGTGTTGAAAGCAAAGGAAACAGAGATTTCTGCCAGGCTTTCTCCCCTCCTCCCACATCCTTTCTGAGCGAGAGATGGCAGCAGGGGTGTTATCAACTTCCTTAAGTGCCGGGGTTGTTATTTAGGCCCTGGATGAGGTAGAGTCCTGGTAAGGATGTCTACTCTGCTTCTGGTCTCTCTTCTACTTTCCTAATTCACAACTCTTGGTTGACTCAGGAGCTGATTTGGGAAGGGGCCTTCTTGAGAATCTAATAAAGTTGTAGATCCCCCTGCCTTTATGAGCTGTAGACAGGGACCTTTCTTGTATAGTTGATGGTTAGGGAAAGAAATCCCCTTGAATGCAAAAACACTCCATAACTTCCGTGGTTAAATCCAGGTCCCTGCTTCTCAGACCTCGCTCTCTGCTACAGTAGAGTGAATATAGCGGTTACAAATTGTTTGGCGTTTTGCCTATGTGCCCATCCCTTGAGTCTGGACAGGGTTGTGACTACTTCAATTAACAGCACATGGCAGAAGGCCACTTCTTTACCAATTTTACTAAGAGGCACGGCAGGGTGGGGGTGGGAGCATGCCGGCTAAGGGGAGACTGAACTCTTTCCTCTAGACACCCTACTCTCTGGGGATATCGAACCACTTGCAGTTTCCTAAAAATGCCATGCTCTCTCCTGCCGCAGTGCCCTTGCTCAAGTCATTCCCTCTTCCTCCCCTGCCTACTCCTATCTGGTGCCTACTCCTTTCTTGGGTTAAGCCTTTTCTCCTCAGACCTTCCCTGACCACTCCCTCTCGCCAGGCTGGCTAAATGTTCTCTCTTCTGTTTCTCAAAGCCAATATAATGTCATATATGACACTTATTGTCTACTAGACACTTATCTAATAAACATGACACTTCTGTCTTCTAGACTGTGGAGCTCAGTAGGACATGAAATCTGTATTTTAACCCAAGTGCCTGGTACGGTGCCTGGCCCTCGTGATAGTCGATGTGTGATTGAATGGACACTTGTTTGTTGAGCAAAGGACCATTACTCGGTACCGGGTGGATGGAGGGCAAGGCAGGATGCTAGCAGGCCAGTGGTGAGAGGCCCGTGGGGTCAGTACTGTCGGGTTCCAGCCAAGGCAGCATAAGGAGGCAAAGAATAGGCACTGCACTGGGGAAAGGCCCTGCGTGTATTCCTAAGACTCTTTTGCGTGTGCTGTACTGCCCTAAAAACTGAGACCCAAACCTCTACAGACCTCCTCTCTAGCACATAACAGCGTCTCTTCTTCCCAAAGCCCTGCAAGCTGGGAGTCCAGCAGTCAAGGCCCTGGACCTGGCTGGCATCTGAGCCCTGTATGATGTAAACCACCTAAACACATCCATTTGAACTCTCTGGCCTTAGGGTCTTCACCTGCAAACCAAGGGGCTGGAAAGCTCAAGGTCTAGCTCTGAGAGCCTCAGGAGAGAATATGTGTGTCCTGTTACAGCGATATTCCTGTTTTTGTTTTCTTTACTATGTAAGTAGTACCAGAATCCTTCCTTCTTTGTTTGTACCTCCATGCCCGATTCCTCTCACCCCATGAATATTCCTCCACTGGTTGTGAAGGCGAGAAGGCCTGGGAGAAAGAAGGTAAGATGCCTGGTGAATATTCTGGACATTTATTTCCTTCCAGAGCCTTAACTCTAGGCCCTGAGGAAAACAAAACACATACCACAAAGAGAAGAAATTCCCTCTGAAAATTATTAAACACCAGATGTCCAATAGGGGGTGACTAAAACAAAGCAGCTGCTTGGACCATGCTCTCAGGTCCTCCTCCTCCCCCAAGCCCTCAGGCTACAAGTCCATGTGCCTCTGTCCTGAAGGGAGCTTCATTTCCACCCCTGTGAGAAACAGCGTGAGTCCCAGCTTTAACGCTGCTGTGCCACTGATGTGGGAAGCACCCAGGCAGCTCACGTTCTTCTCTTATGGACAGACTCCTCCCTCCGCCATTCCTCTACGCAGCTGGCAAATTCTTATTCAGTCTTAGTTCAAAATGTAACTTTACCATAGTTCTTTTATTCTTAGATTCACTCTTTCCTCTGTGCTTCCATTGCACTCTGTCAATAATGAAGATGAGGATAGCTAACATTCATACATCTATAAGTGCATCTGCCAGGCACTACAGCATTTTAAGTCTCAAAATTAGGGAGAGCTGGGTTTCTTCTTCAGAACTCCTCTGTATTTATCTTGACACTCTGAATCATGTAACTTTCCATATTTCTTTTCTTTATTGCTTTGGATGCTAACAAGCTCAAAGCCAAATTTGTGACTCATTCTTATCAAGTACACTGACTCCTATAATATAATAGAAGATCCTAGCATTTTCTCTGGGTTTTCTTTATTTTTCCTACCCTTGTTTTCCCCTCACCTTGATTTTATTACTGGCTTTAAAAAAAAAAGTCATGGGACTACTTTTCGTTTTAGGTAGATAAACTCAAACCCTGTCTGAAAGAGGTCATGATACAACTAAAAGAGATAAATTATGTTGTATACACATTTTGTAATTTTCATAATAATCTTGCAACTTTCAAGGAAAGTGGAACTCAGAGAGGTGACATAACTTATTCAAGAGCATGCAACATTTAAGTTGAGGAAGCTAGGAGACAAATCTATATCTGTCTGACTTCAAAGCTCATGCTCTTGAAAATGAGAATGGTTTACATTTAGCGAGTACTTACTGCATATCAGGTGTCGTACTGAGTGTCCTATGTGCAATATCTCATTTAGCTTCACAACAATCCTAAGAAGCAGCTACTATCATTTGAACATTTTAGAGATGAGGAAAGTGAGGTTCAGAGGAATCAAATAATTTGTCCAACATTGCCCAGCTAATGCTGGTATTGAGATTCAAATGTGCATGGCCTAAACTTTGAATCTCTAAACTCTTTCCCGCATCTCTAATTTATAATAGGGGTGAGTGGAAAATAAGACAGATTTCTAATTAAGTGCTGTTGTGACTTCTTTTGAATGCTGAACTGCATGGATTATATCATAAATGGTTATCATCTGACAAATCCTATGGAGAAATGGGTGTCTGGGTAGAAATAGGTATTTCTGGGTTTCACAGTTCTTCGTGGAGCAGATGGATTAAAAAAAACACAAAGTCTATGTGCAACTCTGGATTTTAAATGCCAGCCTGAGCACTGACAGAGAGGAAGATAACTACAGAAGCCTTTGGAAAGGGCAGACCTGCTCATAGGCTCCATCTGGCGGTAAAGGTGGGAAATTGCTCTGAGAAATAAATGGACATAGAAATATGAAATTCCCTAAAGTAAATTTATTGGGCCTCTTGTGTATTGAGGGCTTAATGTATACCATCTTTTCCCTTTATATCGGCTTTCTCCTATCCAATGATGCCAATGATACCATTGATAAGAGAGATATCATTGCCTTTATTTTACAGACAAGAAACCTGAAACTCAAAGATATTAAGTAACTTGCCAAGGATTTTGACCACAGGTTTGTCTAGCCTCCCTGGGCCTTTGTTCCTCCATTGTACCAAGCAGACTCTCAAAAGTAATATTCCTCAGTAGCTCCTGCCTTCCCTAGATCCTCACAGTTGGAATCATGGATGCTCCACTCTTGACCTCAGCCATTTGTGAGATGGGCTGGAAGTATGTCAGCCATGGGCATTAACAGGCCTGGTGCCCGCGGTGCCCACACCACTGGCCCAGTCTACTGTGCAAGGCTCCTACCTTAGAAGTCAAATTTGAGGCTCCAGCCCTGAATTTCAGCCAGTTCATTGGGGTCTTGTTAGTCTATCTTATATCCATCCCTGTTCCTGGGGATAAGGAGTGGGTGGATCCTCTTCCCTCAGTCCACTCATTACTGATGAAATGCCATCGTGCTTATACAGGAGCTAGCCCTGAACCACACCATCACTGCTTGCCCTCTGAATAGGATTTGGAACACAGGTATCAATGATTTCCCACACCTCACCCAGAGCTATCTGTTAACTTCCCAGGTTGCCCACAGTGGAACAAGCCACTGTAGCTAAGCCAGCTTTCCCCAGCCCATGCTCTTCATGGCCTTAGATTTTTTCCCTTTCTTCCTCAGGGACAAGATTGCTAAGGTTTCAGATGAATTTTCGTGCAATTGATATTGAACTTTGAGAAATGTGTGGATAGATGAAAGAGGGGCTAGAAAATTGAGGACAGACAGTATTGTTCCAATTTTCAAAAAGGGGTACAATGAATTGTGATAGTTCAGACTCATAAGTATAACATTCTTAGGAGCAAAGACATGTGAACAGTAAGGAAGAGTGAATAATAGTTGGGGAAATACATTATGAATAAATCATGTAAAATTAACTAACTTTCCTTTTCAGAAAAAAGTTTTCTTACTGGTAGATTTTGAAATGCTTGGGACACAGTTTGGAAATGGATAAAAATTCCAAAACTAGTCAATGGAGTAAAAGGCTCACTGGAGGTGGTTCCACTGAAAGTGGAGCACTGAAAGCCTGTTTTGCTCTGACATAGCCAGTAATGTTATCTATAATTTATAAGAAACTAAAAAACAAACAAACAAACATATTTATCAAAGTCAGGATTGACAATTATTTGACAGCTTGGAACAACAATGAAGATAAAGCAATGAAATTTAATAAGCATAAATGAAATGCCTTTAACCTATCTAAAAATAATCAAATACAGGAAGAAGTAGCCAGTAGTTCATGCAAAACAAAACAAAGAGCTCCAGGGGGTTTGGTGAACCCAGCCAAGTATGAGTATGCACTGTGATGCAATTGTTGGAAAGAACTGTAACGGACATTCCAACGTCTGGAATGGCAGAAAATCTGAATCTGCTCTTTCATAAAAGTAATAAGAACACTGGCAAAAATAATTCTGAATTAATGTTATTAGAATTCTGGAAATTAACCAAAGCCTTGCAACAATCTGAGGAGTGTTTATTCAGGAAAAGCAGCTGAATCTTGGTAAGAACAGTGCGCTTGTGATGTTTTAACTTGCCCTATTCCCATTTTCTTCTCTTCAATGTCACAGTAGCCTTAAAACCCAAAAACCATGATATTGTGAAAAACAGAAGTCTAGCAGCCACTCAGGAGGTAGAACGGATTTGGAGCACCTCAAAAGCCCCATCCCCAGAGAATTATCACTATTTGCCTTGTCTGGAAGTTCCCTGGAAATCCCCACTCCCAGGGCTTGTCTTTATTTGACCTGACTCAGGGCTTGCTCAATGTGAACAGCCTTTTCCCCAGGGCATTTGTTAGAAAGAAAAAAAAAATCACTGGCAACTGTTTAACATGCAGCTGCCTGCTGCCTAAGACAGATACAACATTTGGGGTGAACAACAAGAGGCTGACCAAAAACGGAAAAGCTCAGGAATGAGATATCTACAGAAGGCTTTGAAAAGCTCTGATTCCTAGGAATCTAGAAGGCCATATGCCAGTGCAGGGCTGTGCACATGCACAGGAAAGACCTGAGAAGGGTTTAATATCTCACCTTTGACTATATGTAAGGCTCTGTGAAAGCACGAAATGAAGTACAAGGCAGCGCTGTAAACTGTCTGCTAAATCATTGGAAGCATGCCCAAACACACACGCAGGGCCCCTTGCAAAACATGGGAAACTTCTTAGTGTAAGGGATCTAAAGAAATCTCCATTCAATCATTAGCTGACCACTAACCAGAGTAAAGACTTCAGTGGTCAAACAATAAAGACTTCACAGAATTATTTCAGAAAAGTCACTAAACACAAACAGCAATAATAGCAACAACAGTAAATAGCAACAACAACAAACCTTGGGGAGGAGAGGAATCTGATTTCCAGAGTTATCAAATTAAATTATTTTAAATGTCCAGTTTACAACAAAAAACCATGAGACATGAAATGAAGCAGGAAAGTATGGCCATAAACAGGGAGTAAAAGCAGAAACTGGTCTGAGGAAGTCCAGATATCAGAATTCCTAGACAAAGATTTTAAGTCAGCTATTAAAAATACCTTCAAAGAAATAAAGGAAAGTAAATCTATCTAGAGAACTAAGGAAAGTATGAGAATGATGTCTCATCAAATAGAGAAATCAGTAAAGAGATAAAAATGATTAAATAGAACCAAATAGAAATTCTGGGGATGAAAATCACAATAGTCAAAATGAAAAATTAACTAGAGGGGTTCAACAGCAAATTTGAGCTAGCAGAAAAAGAATCAGTGAACTTTATGAGAGGTCAGTTAGATCCTGTTAGAGGAACAGAAAGAAAAAAAAAGTGAAGAAAAAAGATCAGAGCCTCAGACAACAGTGGGACACTATGGAAGTATACCAGCATATGCATAACAGGAGTCCCAGAAGGAGAGAAGAGAGAGAAAGGGGCAGAAGAACTATTTGAAGAAATAAAGGTCAAAAACTTCCCATATTTGATGAAAAATATTAATTTACACATCCGAGAAGCTCAACAAAATTCATTTAGGATAAATTCAAAGAGATCCACATCTAGGCAAACTGTCTAAACAAACTATCAAAAGCCAAACCCAAAGAACGAATCAAGAAAGCAACAACAAAGAAGAGACTCGTCACATACAAGAGAGCTCTAATAATAATAGATGGACACAGCAAGACATAAGGCTATAGAAAACACCAAATGGTAGAAGTAATCCTACCTTATCAGTAGTTATAGTAAATGTAAGTAGATTAAACATTCCTATTGAAAGATAGAGATTAGTAGAAAGCATAAAAAATAATCCAACTATATGTTATCTACAAGATAAACATTTTAGATTCAAAGATGGAAAAAGCTTGAAAGTAAAAGGATAAAGATATACCATGTGTTGGGGACTGAATCATGTCCTCCACAAAAAAATATATTCGTGTCTTAATCCTTGTCCCTGTGGGTGTAAACCCACTTGTAAACAGGACCCTTGAAGATGCTATTATCAGTTAAGTATTGTAGACTTATTGTGAAGATCTTTGGAGATCTTATTTAGTTGTGGCCAAACTGAATCAGAGTGGGACTTAATTCACATGACTGGCAATCTTATAAAGAGTGGAAATTTGTCTGCAGTCAGTCAGAAGTCAGAAGCCAAAAGTCAGTGGAAAATAGAATAGACACAAGAAACAGAGACAGCCATGTGATGGACTACTGCTGGATTACTTGCTTTGGAGAAAGCAAGGCCTGCTGATACCTTGAAGTTCACTTGTAGCCTCTAAAACCATGAGATGATAAATTCCTGTTGTTAAGAAAACCAGTGTGTGGTATTTGTCATAGAAGCCCTTGCAAAGTAAGACACCATGCAAACAGTAATCAAAAGAGAGGTGAGGTTCACACTCACAAGGATGCCTGTTATTTAAGAAACATAAAATAACAAGTGTCGGCAAGGATGTAGATAAATTGGAATTCTCATGTATTGCTAGTGGGAATGTACTTCAGAGAATAGTTTGGCAGTTCCACAAAAAGTTAAACATAGATTACCATAAGATCCAGCAATCCCAATTCTAGGTATTTACACCAAATAACTGAAAGAAGGGACTCAAACAGAAATTTATACATTGGTGCTCATAGCAGCATTATTCACAATGGCTAATAGGTAGAAATAACCTAAGTGTCCATCAACAGATGAATAGTTCAAACGAAACAAAAAAATATATACATACAACGGAATATTGTTCAGTCAATAAAAAGAATAAAGTTTTAATACATGCTAAAATATGGATGAACCTTGAAAACATTATGCTAAGTGAAATAAGCCAGATACAAAAGGACAAATGTATGATTCCAACTATATGAAGTATCTGGAATAAGCAAATTTAGGGAAGAAAGTAAATTAGAGGTTAATAGGGACAGGGAGGAGGGATTATAGGGAGTTATTGCTTTATGGGTACAGAGTTTCTGTTGGGGTGATGGTAGTAAAACATTGTGAATGTAATTAATACCACTGAGTTGTACACTTAAAAATGCTTGAAATGGCAAATTTCATGTTATATATATGTTGCCACAATCTAAATAAATAAATAAAAATAAATAAATTGGGAGTGGCTATACAAATATCAGAAAAAAACATGTTAAGTAATAAACTCCAGGCTGCATTCATGGGAAGAGAGGAGACAGTTCTCTGTCAGCCAGGCTATCTTTGGACTTGTGCCTTGAAAGAAACACTATATTTTGAAATGCACATTGACAAACTTGGAGGTTCCAGAGGAAAATAACAAAGGTGATGAAAAGGATTGAAAATAATATGTCTAACACTTGAAAGAGCTGGGAGATGTATAATCTAGAAAAGAGAACACTTTAAAGTGACCTGGCAGGATTCAAAAAAATCTAAAGGGCTTCCGTAGAATGAGGTTAAATTTTTATTTAGCTTTAGGTGATGGAATAGATAGAAACCAGAGGTACAAGTGACAGAGAACGCATTTTAAGCCCAATATAAGATTGTCTATGAGTGAAAGAAGTAAATTCTCTGTTCCTGGAATTGTTCAAAAGACCCTCTATCAGGGATACTGCAAAGAGGAATTGGGTGAGCAGGTTGAATGGAGGGTACTCTCTTGCCTGCGTCACACAGCAGAAATGGTATTTAGCGACATGGCTGGCATTACTCTTACTGCAGCTCTTTTACTTTAGAATGGCAGAGGAAGCAATCTCTATAACAGTTCTTTATTTTTTAAGGTTTATTTTTTATTTATTTCTCTCCCCTTCCCCACTCCCCCCCCCCCCCCCCCCCCCGTTGTCTGCTCTCTCTGTCCATTCGTTGTGTGTTCTTCCATGACCACTTCTATCCTTATCAGCAGCACCAGGAATCGGTGTTTCTTTTTGTTGCATCATCTTATTGCGTCAGGTCTCCATGTGTGCGGTGCCATTCCTGGGCAGGCTGCACTTTCTTTTGCGCTGGGCGGCTCTCCTTTTGGGGTGCACTCCTTGCACGTGGGGCTCCCCTGCGTGGGGGACACCTCTGCATGGCAGGGCACTCCTTGCACGCATCAGCACTGCACATGGGCCAGCTCCACACAGGTCGAGGAGGCCCGGGGTTTGAACCGCGGACCTCCCATGTGTTAAGCAGATGCCCTATCCATTGGGCCAAGTCCACTTCCCTATAATAGTTATCTTTTCTCTAGCTTTCTTTCTTTTTTATAGGTAATTATATTGCATAGGGTCCAGTTGCAGACCTTAGAAACCACTCTAGACGGTTTTAAAAACACAGGATTTATTATAAGCTATTAGGTGATGTATTAGTCAGCCAAAGGGGTGCTGATGAAAATACCAGAAATCTGTTGGGCTTTATAAAGGGTATTTATGTAGGGTAGAAGCTTACAGTTACTAGGCCATAAAGTGTAATTTAGTGTAATCTACTTCCCTCACCAAACTCTGTTGCTATGTGTTGGGGCAAGATGGTTGCGGACATCTGTGAGGGTTCACGCTTCCTCTTCTTCTTAAGGCTCCATGGTCCCAGCTTCTTCCATTATCAGCTATAGGCTGGGATAAGTCTCATCCCTCCCCCAGGGCTTGTTCCTCTTCCAGCTCAGCTGCTCTGCTCTCTCTACAAGGTCAGCCATAGACTATCAGGCTAATGGCTTGTCTCTCTTCCCAGGGCCTCTGCTGTGTCTAATGGAATCTGCTCTCCTTCCTCATGTATCTGCTTTTCTGTGTGTTTACTTCCCAAGGCTCCAATATCAAAACTCCAACTTTCTCTTCTGCTGTATCATTTTCTCTGTGAGTCCCTGTGCACCAAGGGGGCAGGGATTCAACATCCTACTGACATGGCCCAATCAAAGCCTTAACTCATTATTTAATCAAGTAAAAGTGAAACATCTGAACCTGATCCAATCTAAAATGTCCAGGGGAACAGACCAGTTTGCAAACATAATCCAATATTTATTTTTGGAATTCATAAACAATATCAAACTGTTACAGGTGGATTACTCAATGGTTGAAGAATCTGATTTGTACAAACAATTCTCAGACCCCAGAAGGATTTTGCCTCTGCCAGGACCAGTGTGGTGGTTTGGAACTGTATGTGCCCCAGAAAAGCATGTTCTTAAACTTAATCCATTCCTGTGGGTGTAAACAGGACCTTTTGATGAAGTTGTGCCAGTTAAGGTGTGGCCCACCTCAATCAGGATGGGTCTAACCCTATTACTGGAGTCCATTACAAGCAGAATGAAATTCGGACAGAGAGAAAGAAAGGAAGCAAGAGTTGAAGATCAACAGAACCTAGAAGTGAATAGAGAGTCTAGGAGAGGCCACCATGTGCACTGCCATAAGACAGAGAAGCCAAGGACCAAGACTCACCAGCAGCCATCTCCAGAGTGCCAAGTTTTGGGAAAAAAGCATCACCTTAATGGTGCCTTGATTTGGACTTGTACCCAGCCTTAAAACCATAAGCTAATACATTCCCATTATTTACACCAGCCTCTTGCGTGATATTTGCTTGAGCAGCCAAAGGAAACTAAAACAACTGGGAAACTGCCACTGCTACTGCCGGTAACCAAATCAGGAAGCTGCTGACCGTAGAACCACATTACTGCCTCTGCTCCTTTCAAGATGACTTTGGGCAGGAGATGCGCTTAGTTGGACCTTGATGATTTGTAAGATTTGTGTGACTTTCAGCAAATGATCAAATTACCTGAACCTTCATCTCCCTGTCTGTAATATGGGGATAATCAAATCTGTTAAGACAACTTCAGGAAGATTCTACACAGATCCATTGAGATAAAGAATGAAAGTGCTTTGAAAATGGTTAATTTCCATACACATATTTATGTTGTATTGTCCAGTACATGATAGGTATCACCCTACTATTTTGTTCAATTTAATCAAATAAAATGGCTGCTCTTGCAGTTAGATATTGCAGTGAGAATACACAGTAGTGACGCTGTGCAAAAGTCTTCCTACCTGTGTGCTTGTTGGCAGATGACTTTTCACTGGTAACTGGAAATACAGTTGGATTTTTGGAGGGGTTTCAAATATGGATAGTTTGGAAAACAGGCAAAGACACTTAGAATCCATAAAATAAAAAGAGTAAGAGCTTTGGAATCAGATACATTTGGGTTTGAGTTGAGGCCCTGCCATTTCTTAGCTCTGTGATCCTGGGCAAGTAATTTGATTTTTCTAGATCTCAGTTTCCTCATCTATTAAATATGATGATTAAAAATGCCCACCTTATAGAGTTTTGGTGAAGAATAAATGTATACATATTGTATATGTATGTGTGTATGTATATGTATATGTAGTATATATATGCCTGGCACATAAGATACATTTAACAAATAATAGCCTCTCAAAAACCCTTCCTCCTCCTTTCTGCTCCTTATTTATTTCTGCCTCCATTTACAATCAGTTGCTAAATCTTCTTAGTTCTTCTTTCCTAACTTTTGTAAGAATTAGAAAATCCTGGCAAAAATCATGACTTCCTAGGTCCATCCTAGGGCTTCCAGGTTTAGGACCGGGTCAGGCTAGGTTTTTCTGGGAAATGAGTGGCAAATGTGATTTAAATTTAAGGACAAAAATCCAGGATTAATGCCAAAGACAGGACTCAGACCTTGAGCCTGTACTAGTGTGAGGCCATGGACAGACTGCCAAGGAGGGCAGTAGAACCCGTGCAAGTAGAAAGGAGGCGTGTGCACGGGCTGCAGTTGTGTCTGAGCAAGAGCGCCCGGGGCAGCTGGTGTGAAGGCACTTGGGTCACCTTTGTGCCCCCATTTTCTCCATCCTCATAGCCATCCTTTATCCTGAGCCTTCATCTATTCCCTTTACTGTTTGGTCCTCTGCAAAAGTGTTTAAACTGTGTTACACCAAGATGTTTCCAAGGTTCTTCCACCATTTGATTCAGTTTTTCAAAACTATAGCCAACTCACCATTTTCTGAGCTGTTAGAAAGTGAAAAGGAGGCCTAGTAGATGGAGACCCAGGTTACCAGCTCCAGTTTCAAACAGAACAGCTTCATTTTTATTTTTCTTAAATATTGGCTTTCTCTTAAAATCTGGTTTTATTAAGAGTTCTGCTACATTAACAAAGTTCGACTTTGCACTGGGCTCTTGCAACACTGCCTGGGGCGATCCTAAATTTTACCACTCTAAATTCATCATGCTAAATGCCTTCGTCATTAAGTTACTCACTCTGTGTTCCACAAGATCTGTTGACTTTTTGTCATTCTCTGGTCAAAGTGTTAAATTCTTAGCTAGACTCTGGTGTCCTCTTCAATCATAACTAAAGGAATGGGACGATGCCTCACGCTGTTTAGAATCCCTAGGGCATGGCAGGCACTTAGTAAGTAAATGCTGACTTACTAGAAGTCAGTACCGATTGCTCCTAAAGGGAACGTTTGCAGCCTTTCCAACTGCTAGAACAGCACCTTGCACACAGGAAGGGTTCAGTGAATGCTGCCACAAATAGAGAATAGGCATTCTCCTCAAAAGCACACTTTTTTCACAGCTAAGCTTACAATTTAGGGCAATGACCTGGCAATGCTTAAGCAGGGTCCTGAATTTCTATTTTCTGTGAGAAATGGTATGGTGATGTTTAGGAAGCATTTTCAATTTCCATGTTCCGATGTCTGGATAGCCTACAAATGTTACTGCTCAGATGACCTAAAGTCCCCTGAGTGCAAAGTGCTTCACCAGTACACTGGCTCTTGGTGCCCCCTTGTGGCAATTTGTCACTATGCAGAGACTACCAAAATGAATACTAGAGCTACCATTTACTGGGTTAACTGAGCCAAATACCATACTAAGCATTTTCTATGGATTAGCTCATTTATCCTCATCACAATCCCCATGAAGTAGTTATTATTGGTTTAATAACTTGTTCTAAGTAACATAGCTGACAAGTGGCAGAATAGGGACTTGAATCCAGACAGGCTAGCCTAGAGTTCATGCTTTTAAACCCCATGCTGTTTGCAAAGAGACATTATGGAGGGTAAATAAAGATGGATCATTAGGTGGGACTTCTGGAATGACAAAGTAAGAAGCTTGGCAGATCTCCCCACCAAAATAGAAATTTAACTGCTGAAAAAAATTTTTATAGACAATTATTGAAATGGAAACTGTCCTAAGGGCATACAACAAAAGCAAAACATTCATTTAAAAATATCTATAAAATCTTGTTAAGAAAGCAAACTTCTGTGGCATGTGGGCCTTGCCCCACTGCATTACCTTCCCCATCAGCTTTGTGTTACAGAAACCCTACCTAGGACATGTGTAGCCAAGAACACTGAGACTCCCACTTACCCCAAATCCCAGTCTGGGGCTAGTGTCACCCTAGAAGGGGCAGGATGCTGGTGTTTCCCATTCACTCCTCCCCCAGCAAGTTGTAGAGGTTCTATTCCTGATAGGCACAGAGGACCAAAGTCTCCCTTCCCTTCCAGGCTCCACCTGTAGTGTGGAAGCTCTATTCCAGGCAATGCAAGCTGAATACAGAGCCCTGATTGCCCTCACCCCAGATCACTTGTGGGGCAGAGATTTTTATATAGGAAATATTTACAAAGTTATGGCAAGGTTTAGGGAAACAGAAGGGGAGCATGCAGTAACCACAGGGCTAGAAACAATGGTAAGCTTTACCCTCCCTGGACCTGAATGGGCCAGGGGAGGAGTGGTTCTAGAAACCCTGAGAGAAGACCTGAATGGAGAAGACTCCTAATATGAGCTGCAGAATTTTGGTAGAGAGACATAGTCAACCCACTGCAACTCTTTAGGGCTAAAGCTGGGGCCTACGCGCCCGATCCCTCACTTTCTTGACATCCTCTCATTTCCTGCAGGAGCAGCCCATTGGCTGAACCCAACAGGAAACCAGAGGGCAAGTGAACCAGGTGATGACTGAGTCAGCCTTCCAGGGCATAGAGTAGCGGAGGAGAAGGCCAGAGAGCAGATCTGGAGGAGTGAAGGAGGATGTCCAACACAGGCTCTGAGAAGTAGATTCCAAACAGGCAGGGGTAAAACCTGGAGAGAGAGAAATTATGGAAACTAAAGAAAGTTTAGTGTATTAAGAAGAAGAAAATTATCAGCTGTGCAAAAATGTTGCTGAAAGCCTGAGTAAGAACAGAAAAGTGATCATTAGAGACAGAAAGGGCAAGGAGAGAAGTCATTGGAGACTTGGAGTGGTGAGGGCAGAGGCCAGACTGAAATGCATTCTATTGTGGAGAGAGAAAGTGTAAACATGAAGAGAGGAAGTGGAGATTTGGGTGGATAATGTATCACTGAATTGAGCATAAGGAGTAAAGAGAATAGAATGGTAGTTATAGAAAGATGTGTGGTCATCAGAGCAATTTTGTTAGTTTGTTCAGTTTTAAAAATAGGAGCTCTTGGACCATGTCTCTGTGTGGATGAGAATGATCTAATTAAGAATGGTCAATTAAGGATGTATGATAAAGAAGGGTCATTGCCTTCAGGACAGAATAAACCCAGTGTATATTTAGAGATTAGCCTTTCAGAGAAGGAGGATGATACTTTCTCCGTAGGACTACTGGGAAAAGAAGAGAAGATTTATGCAGACATGACTCAAGGAATTTGGTCAAGGAAAGACAGTAGTACTCTCATGTAATGAGTTTTAATTTAACCATCAACTCTTACTTGAAACAGGAGATAAGGGAGAGTAGGAAATTGAGGAGTGAAGAAAAAGTATGAATATATTAATATCTCTAGAGAGAACAGGAGATCAAGCTAACCAAAGAGATATAGTAGGGATGCCAGGCATTATGATGTACCCATTTGGAGTGAGTTTTCATTAGATTTAAGTGACAATAATTTGCTCCATTTTTGTGCTTTTCAACAGCCATTCCTGGAGGTCCCAGTGTTTGAATAGAAACTGCTGAAGATTATGAAGTGAATGTGATGAAAGGAAAGAAGGAAAAGTTAAAGGTAGTGGCAAGGGGGTGATGATAAATCAAAAAGTGAAAGTGGTGAGAAAGCCACAGCAGCAAGAAGCTGAAATCAACAAAACCCAGAAGAGAAGGGAAAAACTGGCAGATGCCAACACATGCCTTGCCATGTGGCAGAGGAGCCAAGGATTGCCTGCAGCCAGTCTCCATGAAGAAAGCATCACTTTGATTTGGGCATTTTCTAACCATGCCAATGACCACAAGACCCCGGTGGCTGTTCAGAACCCCTTTCCTGTGTGGCCTGCTCTGGTCCTTTTGTGTTCCAGGTGCCAGGGCTGAGGAGCCCAGGGCCAGCTTCTCATATCCCAGCAGTAGTGGGATTAATAGGTTAGAGGCCACTCTGAGGCTGAGAATTCCTTACAAGATGGGAAGATGTGTTCTAAAAATTGGATCTCTAAAATCATGATTTTGGAAAGGGTGCAGGCTTTTAGAGATGATAGCCTGGTAAGTGGGCATGGGCATATGGGCTGAGGTAGAGTTGAAGTCAAGGAGCTGATGGACAAGGGTGCTGGATTAGTAAAAGTTATTAAGACTGATGGCATGGATTACAATAGACCAAAGACCATGAACCAGTTCCTAAAGTTGTCAGTGAAGGAGGGAAAGTGACAACTGAGGAAGGGGAACTGGAGGTGTATTAGCTGATGGGGTGCTGATGCAAAATACCAGAAATCTGTTGGCATTGTAAATGGTATTTATTTGGGGTAGAAGCTTACAGTTACAAGGTCATGAAGCATAAGTTGCTTCCCTCACCAAAGTCTGTTGCCACGTGTTGGAGCAAGATGGCTGCCAGTCTCTGTGAGGGTTCAGCCTTACTCTTCCTCCTCAGGCTCCATAGTCCTAGCTTCTTCTTTTCTCAGCCATAAATTAGCAGAAGGCTTGTGTCTCTCCCCAAGGCTCATTTCTTTCTGAGCTCTGTTGCTCTGCTCTCTTCACAAGGTCAGCTGTAGATTATCAGGCTGATTCTCTTCCCAGGGCCTCTGCCATGCCTAATAGAGACTTCTCTCTTTCCTTATGTATCTGCTTCTCTGTGTACTTACTTCCCAGGGCTCCAGCATCAAAAGCCCCACTCTCTCCTCTGCCGTGTAGTGGCCCAATCAAAGCCTTAATCATATCTTAATCAAGAAAAGTGAAACCTCTGAATCTAATACAATCTGATATGCCCAGAGGAACAGACCAGTTTACAAACATAAATCAATATCTATTTTTGGAATTCATAAACAATACCAAACTGCTATAGGAGGTAATGTAAGACAGCTGGGTTTCTTATTGTAATTGTGTTTTTGTTTTAGTGTTGTTTTAATAGGAGAGTAGAGGAATAATTGTTGGGAAGTAGCAATGGGAAGCAAGGTGTACCCCATCCTACCATCTGACCCTTGACTTGAGGGAGAATAAGAGGGCACACAGTAACCTCAGATTTCAACAGATTTCAAGACGAGGTGTAGTCAATACTCAAGAGAAGTGTTTGAAAATATAGGTGGAACTTGCTGTTCACTTAATGGAAGTTCTCAGTGGCAGAGTGGTAGGAGTTGGGAGGAAGAAAAAGAGTAAGGGCTCAGGGGCTGCTTAGATGAGGGGATATGTAAATATGCTTTATTATTATTATTTACATTGCTAATACTGCTGCTTGCTTGGTAAATAACTTACTATATATACTATATATACTATATATATATGTCAACTCCTCCTACCCACCCCCCGCCCCCAACAAAATAACTACAGGGAATCCCCTAGTCTCTGATTTTTAATTTAATTTCATTTTTTAGCATTTTAAATGACTTCTACTGCTCTTTGCATGTCTTGAGTTCTCTTTGGTAGTCTGTGGCTTTGATTCTGCTCAGCCCAGCTGGTAAACAAACCACAAGGAAATGTATTCGGGCTTCATTCTGTGCTAAACAAAAACAAAAAAAGAGAATCCGTTTCATTAGCACACCGGGACCTGAGGAGAGGTGAGAATTCTCTGGAAACAAAAGTACAGGAGGCCTAAGAGAGATGTCAGCCAAGACCCACAAATTAAATTTTACTTCTTTCCAGACCTCATCTAAATCGAAGTTCCTGTACTATACAAGGCTCTCTGGTTACAAGGCTGAAATTGATATTTGGATTAAAGGTAATGTGAGGATGACTTTTTTTTTCCTCAGGTGGAGAATGGTTTTGTTTGGGGAAAAATAGCAGGCAACTCAAAGGAGGTGCTAAGGTTCCCAAAGAAAATGAGAACAGGAGGGTGTGGAAGAGAAAATAAAATAAATGAACACAAGCAAGACTGTGCTTGTCTACATAGGCCCAGCCTGCCCGTAAGTGGAGACGGAACTGTTGCCAGCCATCTGGCGTTCGATTGCCTGAGCCTAGAAACTAGCTGGGATCATAGGGTCCTAGCTTGTCTCTCTTCACCTCCTCTTGCTAAGAAACCCTTACAACCATTCCCCAGAGCCTTATTTAAAGACAAATTAAGTGAAATAATATATTCAATGTACCTAGCACTTAAGGAAGGTTATTTTTCTTCCATATCAATTACTACAGAAACACAATGAAACAATGGACAACACAAATCATTCTGATTTTTTCCCCCTGAATTCTAAAATTACAATCACCACATTACTAAAATTGTTATTGCTATTGTTGACTCTTTAAATTACTCTCTTTGCCGTGGGGTAGAATTCAGTGTGAAATGAATCTCTCCTTTGCCCCAATACAATAAAGTCTAGTTAGAGAAGCAGAAGGTGGTCTCACAGCAGTAATAAGAATAAACTACCCTTTATGGAGAGGCTACTGTATGCCAGGTGAGGTGCTTGACATAAAACATCCCCATTTTTCCAGCAACTCTGTGAGAGAGGCGTCAATCTCCCAATTTTCCAGATGAAAAACGGAAGCATAGAAAGGTTCTATTACTTGGCCAAGCCCATGTCATTAGTTATCAAATTCATAAATAAAGGTTTTGTTGAACTTCTGTTGTATTATTGGCAAAGAATGTAAACCTTTGATATAATCCTAAGAAGGATTTTAAAGCTCTATGAAATTAGTACCTAGCCTGGGTCATTGTCATCAAATACAAGAGGCATAGGGTTCAAAGTGATAAGTGGATATTCATGTATATTTATTTTTCTTGAATGCTTATGATTTTGATCAAAAGATAATTTCAGTGACAGGAATCTGCCTGTCTGGTTTGAACCTTTTGTGTACCCCAAAAAATCCTGTTCTTAAAGCAAACCCATTTCTGTGCTTATAAATCTATTTTATGTGGGACTTTTCAGCTATAGATTCAATTACGGAACCTTTTGATTAGATCATTTTTATTAGTTTAGGGCCTTTGCTAGATTGTGGAGCCCAGGGTGGGTCCTAATCCTCACACTGGAGCCCTTTATAAACAGAGGAGAGATGAGCAGAGCTGCCTTTTTTTTTTTTTCACCCTGTAATGTCGGGGAGGACTCCAGGATTGCCCCCAGGCACAGAAAGAAAGAGAAAACCCAAGAGGCCAAGAAAGAGGTTTGAGCCTGGAATCTGTAGAGCAGCCACAAGCTGAAGAGACCAGCCATATGCCTGAATGCCTACAGCTGAGCTCAGGGAGAAAGTGAGCCTGGAGTAGAATGTTGAGATCAGCTGCCATTTTGCCTTACCACATACACATGGCAGGAGTCCAGAATTGCCAGCAGCTGACTTTGGTGAGACAGCATCTTTGATAATGCCTTGATTTTGACATTTTCACAGCCTTAGAACGTAAGATTTTACCCTAATAAATTCCCATTATAAAAGCCAACCCATTTTGGTATATTTTGTATCAGCAGCCTGTCCTTCGCCCTCATCTCCTCATTCCCTTCTTTCTCTCTGAGCATCTCATTCATGCTTAGGGCTCTAACTACCAATTATATTCTGATGATTTCCAAATCTTTAACTATCATTCAGTCTACTTCCTGAGTGCCAGACCCATATATGCCTAACTACTCATTAGACATCTCCTACTGAGGGTTCCAGAGGGACCTCAAACTCAACATACCCCTAACTGAACTCATCCTACTTCATCCCAAACAAGCTTCACCTTGTATAGTCCCTGTCTATCTGGAGAGCCACAGTAGGAACCTGGAAATTGTCAAAGATATCTTCCTCTCCCTCTCTTGATATCTCTGATTGGCTGCCAAGCCCTGTAGAGAAGAGGTTCTTAGAGTGAGTCCCTGCACCAGGAGCAGCAGCAGAAACATCTGGGAACCAGTCAGAAGTAAAAATGCTTGGGCCTGACTCTAGTCCTGCTGAATCAGGATCTCTGAGGGTGCAGTCCAGCAATCTGTGTTTGACAAGCCCTCCAGGTGATTCTGATGCATGCTAACGTTTGTGAACTACTGCTGTCATTGTCTCTCCTTAATATCTCCCTCATACTCCATTCCTGAAGCCCCTGTCTTAAGGCAAGCCCTCATCATCTCACACTGGACCTATTCTTTCTCAACGAGTGATCCCTGCATAAAATTCTTCAGTGTACCCCAATGCTTAAGAAGCACTGTCCAACACAAATATAATTTGAACCACATACGTAGTTTTTAAAATGTGGCTACTAGAAAATTTAAAAAGTAAACAGAAATAGGTCACATTAATTTTTATATTATTTAATCCAATATAACAAAACAATATCATTTCAACATGTAATCCATATAAAAATTATTAATGAGATGTTTTCATTCTTTTTGTCATGCCAAATCTTTGAAATCTGGTATATATTTTACACTGACAGCACATGTCAATTCTGATGCTAAACTTTCACTGGAAATACTTGATTGTATTTAGATTTCATTCAGATGAAGATGTACTTATCTAAGTTGTTCTAAACATAACTAAAAGTTTTTGAATAACTGAACTGAGTACAAGTTTTTTTTAATTTAAATTAATTGAAACAATAACTCCTCAGTTGGAGTCACAGTAGCCACATTTCAAATGCTCTATGGTCACATGTGACTAGAGGCCACTGTTTTGGGTAAGCATGGGTTTATAAGGTCCTCCATGATCTAGCTTCTCTCCAAGTTCTTGAGTCTCATCTCTATCCTTAACCCTTGCTGCACATCAGAATTCAATTACACAGAAGTGCATTTCCCAAGACATTCCATGTCCTTCCATGCTTCAGGACCTTGTCCCATGCCACTTCCCCTCCCTCAATTGCCCTTAAGGTCATTTCCCCACCCATCTGGCAAATGTCTACAAATTTTTTAGACTCAGTCCAAGAGGCACTTCCTCTATTAAGCCTCCTACTTCTGCTTCCCAAGACCAATATCTCTTTTGACCCACCATCAAACTCGGTATCAGTGCCTAAGAGACCTCCCAGATGGCTGTATTTCACTCACTTGTTCTCATGTCTCCCCTTGCTACAGAGGGGGTTCCTAAGACCTTTTGGTTCTTATGATAAACATCATAGTCAAGCTGTCTTAGTTTCCCATTTGCTAAAACAAATACCACACAGTGGGGTAGCTTAAACAAAGGGAATTTATATCTGGGTCACAGTTTTGAGGACAGGAGAAGTCCAAAATTGAGCAGTCAGCAAAGTGATGCTTTCTCCTTGAAGACTGTGCCACTCTGGGGCTGGCTGCTGGCGACCTGCTGGCTGCTGGTCCTTGGCTTTTCTGTCACATGGCAGTGCACATGGCGGTGTCTTCCTCTGGGTTCCATTGACTTCTGGCTTCCTTCTATGGATTCCTCTTCTGTGACCAATTTCCTTTGACTATAAAGACTTCAGTCATATTGGATGAAGGCCCACCCTCATTCAGTTTGGGCACACCTTAACTAATAACATCTTCAAAGGTCCTATTTGCAAATGGGTTCACACCAATAGCACCAGGGTTTGGGACCTGAACATACTTTTTTGTGGTGGACATAATTCAATCCCTGACAGTCTAATCACTTTAAAGCCTTGTGTTACTCATCTCTTTTTTGTATCCCCAACACCTAGAACAGCATCTAACACTAATAGACATTAATAAAATGTTTGTTGAATGAACAAATAATTAATGCCCAGCCTTGTTCCTTTTTATCATGGCATACTCCCCTCCATGGACCTGAAGGACAGCAGTTTAGAAAAGCTGAAGAATTGCAGTCTCTTATTGTAATTCTCACATAATGACAATTTCCCCAAATGTCTAGAAGTGAGGGGCTTTTTGCCTTGTTTTTTCTTCCTTACCCAAAGGTAATAAGATCCAGTGAAAAGAATTTAGAGATAGAAGATGTTTAAATTCTGGAGATTCTTGTCATTCTCTGGTTTGCCTGGGTCAAATCCCTTTCTCTCTCTAAACTTTGTTTTCCTCATCTGTAAAATAGGGGATCATAATACCTTATTCATGGGTAAAGGCTGGGTAATGCATGGTCAGTGTAAGAGTGAGGCAAACCTATCTATGGTCTTATTATTTTTTCTCAGAAGATAACCAGTACAGCCTGGAAGAGAGAGATCACCTCCTTTGACACATGAAAAATGAACTAAACACATGGATGAGATCTCTGATGAAGACAATCAACTTCCCCTCTGTCTGTCCTGCTCTCCTCTTTATACAAAGTTAAAAAAGGGGAAAAGATGCTCCTTTTTACTTTCTTTGGTTCTGATGTGTCACCAGATCACTACATTTGTTTTTATTCCCCCAATGCCTCTTGCAGATAGATCACTAGATTAAAGGTCTCTGGAGTCCAAGTTGGGACTAAAAGGAGAGAGCAACACTGTCAAATTATTGGTTCTTTTTTTCTTTTTTAAAAAAATAGAAACAATGTTTTATTTGTAATCTTTTTTTTTAAGATTTTTTATTTATTTCTCCCCCCCCCCCCCACCGCCCCCTGTTGTCTGTTCTCTGTGTCCATTCACTCTGTGTGTTCTTCTGTGTCCGCTTGGATTCTTGTCAGCAGCACCAGGAATCTGTGTCTCTTTTTTGTGTGTGTGTGTCATCTTGCTGCATCAGCTCTGTGTGTGCAGTGCCACTCCTAGGCAGGCTGTGTGGTTTTTGCAGGGGATGGCTCTCCTTACGGGGCACACTCCTTGCACATGGGGCTCCTCTATATGCAGGACACCCCTGCGTGGCATGGCATTCCTTGTGTACATCAGCACCTGCATGTGGGCCAGCTCACCACACATGCCACGAGGCCCTGGGTTTAAATCCTGAACTTTCCATGTGGTAGGCAGATGCACTATCAGTTGAGTCAAATCCACTTTCCAAATTATTGGTTCTTAAGCCGAACATCCTAGTCCTGGTGTAAGTTGTAATGATTTAATGGAATACTTGTTGAGCCAAGCTGCCTTCTCCCCACTTCCATCTCCCAAGAGGAAAAGAGGAAATGCAAATAAGAAAGCTGATGGTGAGTGTACTGATAAGGGGGCCTGCTTTTCCATCTCCTCAGAGTCAGCTTCACAGGCAGTAGGGATGATAGTACCTGCAGATAAACGTGGGAATCCAAGAGTAGAGGAACCCTGTCCTGATTCTTAGCTGAGACCTGTGGAATGTGTAGGTGTTCCTCATACCCCTGAGACTGGGAAGAGAAGGCAGAGACTGCTGTGAGAGAGTCTGAGCGTAAAGAGGACCTAAAGCAGTCACCCTGTGTTTTCTGTGGCACCAACACAGTGTGGGAGAATTCCCCAACATCCTGTGTTTCCAAGAATGAAAATGAGAGCCATTTGGTAGAGCCTAATGGTGTCTGCTTTGTGATGAAGTAGATGGACAGAGAACCACACCTGAGAATCAGTGCAATGGTAACGGGACATCTGTGTATCAGATGCCTTCCCCACCAAACCCCAACTCAATGCTGTGACACGTAGAACTCAGATGCAGTCCTGGTGGCTGAGTTGGGGGGATTGGGGGGTTGGAGGAAGAATTACCTGAACTGAAGAAGAAAACAGAATTGACTGAGACAGCCTGGAATTGGCTTGACTAAGGGAGGTGGGAGAGGGAAGGCTCAGTTCTTCTGATTCTTTGTTCCAGACTCTTAGGTAAAAAGACTTCAGAACATATGTTTGGGTTAAAAGTGCTATCAGTCAACAGAAAGAGCTCCCAATGGCCAAAGTTAGAACAATTTTAACAACAAAATAAATAAAGTTGGCTTGGATTATAATCCAATATATAAAATAATCAGTCCTCACACACATACACACATACATACATACATAAAATGGGGGATAATAGCCAAATCTTCCATACAGAAGAACTGTAAATAATTTACAAGATACTCCATTCTCAAGGAGGTGGAGCATAACACCTCACTCCTTAAGTATGGGCTGTGTGGAGTATCCTCTTTCCAAAGAATACAGAATGGAAAGAGGGAAAACGAGTAACTTTGTAGTAAAGAAACCTAACAAACACCCCCTCAAGCCAGGTGGTGGTTAACATGCACAGTGATAAGTCATATTGATAGTATGTACCCTTAATATGATGAAATGGGAATGGAACTTTACCTTTGTGGTCTTCCTCCCCCAAACCTGTAATCTAAGCTAATCAGAGAAAAAACATTAGATATATCCCAATTGAGGGAATATATTGAGGGTCCCCAAGACCACAGGCAGGCTCAGTGATCCACTAAAGGTACTCATGGGACACAGCACACAGTCACACTCATGACCAAGACTGATTACAGGGAAAGGATACAGTACAAGATCAGAAAGGGGAAAAGACACATGGGCATGGTTAGAGGAAATCAGGCACAAGCTTCCAGACTCCTCTCCCAGTGGAGTCATAAAGGACGCACTTAATTTTTTACATTAAGTAAAAAAAGTAAGGGAATATGAATAAAATATGAAGTTTAGTTAATAATACTACATCAATATTGGTACATTTATTATGATAAATGTACCATTTTAGTGTAAGATGTTAATAAGGAAAACTGAGTGTGGGATATATGGAGTCTTTGTACTATCTTCACAAATTTGCTGTAAATCTAACACTATACTAAAACTAGAGGGTTATTAAAAATAAAGGAAATTAAGATAATAAAGATGAATTGCACAAAGAAAAAAGTGCGTGTGGAGAAAGTGGCCATGGTGGCTGCTGGGTGTGGGGAATGGGAGGAAGAGATGAGATGTGGAGGTATTTTCGGGACTTGGAGTTGTACTGGATGTTGCTGCAGGGACAATTACCGGACATTGTGTGTCCTCCCATGGCCCACTGGATGGAATGTGGGAGAGTGTGGGCTATGATGTGGACCACAGACCATGAGGTACAGCGGTGCTCAGAGATGTATTCACCAAATGCAATGAATGTCTCATGATGATGGAGGAGATTTTAGCTATGGGGGGAGGAGTGGGGTGAGGGGGTGGGGAGTATATGGGGACCTCATATTTTCTGAATGTAATAAAATATAAATAAATAAATTTAAAAAAAGAAAAAAGTGCAATAAATTTATTGATACCATAATAAGGGTGAGAGTGGGAGGAAAGTGCTGTACAAGGCTTTATCCAGTTTTTCCAAGAGTCTGTAGGGTTTACAGCCAGTCTGGTTGCAGACCAGAAAAGGATTTTTATTCCTGACTCAACTATGCCACCTCCCTGGTGCCTGGCTGATCTTGGATGAACATGTGTTCCACACCATTTTCTCTAGACTCTGCTCCCCTAGATCAATAAACCTATGTATATCACTTTGGTTGTTCAGCTGGTTTGTTTGAAATGTGACTGAATTTTCCAGTTTATTTTCAGAGCCATAAAAGAGTGAGAAATTTGAGTCAGAATACCTTTGAGTATGTCTCTATTTCCTCATTTGTGAAATAGATGATGGTCCCTGGTATAGTATAAGATGGTATAAGGTATGTGAAAGCTCTCCACGACATAGAAAGAGCTGTGAGGTTTTGGAATACCCTTATCTTTTGGGAGACTACAGCTTTCTGCATCTTCCCCCCCTCCATTCCTTCCCCCCAGCAATTTAAGCAGCCCTTTGGATTTTTCACTCAGCTCAGTTCAACAGACATTTGTCAAATATCATTAATATATCAGGCCTATTAAGAAGCGTCTCAGCTAGGAAATGGCATCTCTGGAAATGCAAGAAGATGGAGAAATTGAAGTTTGTCAGGATCCAGACAGAAAGAGTTGGGTGTAGCTAGGATAAGCTGCCTGGGGTGGGGATGATAACCCCAGGAGCGATCCTGCCTTTGTTTGTAGGGCATTGAAAACCCAAATCAAAACAGCCTGAACAAGTTGTTGGCTCACCTAACTGCAAAGTCCAGAGTTAGGTGGGCTTCAGGGTTCAGTGATACTGTGGCTAAAAAACAGAATCAAGGACTCCTTTTTTTCTTTTTCTGTTATTATCTAGAATGATGGCATTATCCTAAACCTAGCTCCCATCAGGGTACTGGGATAGCTGCCAACATCAAGTGGAGCTGTGAGCTTTCATGTTCATAAGGGGCATGGGGTGGGGAGGGAAGTTAAAAAACTAAAGGGGAAGCAGATTTGGCTCAACTGGTAAGAGCGTCCACCTACCATATGCGAGGTTCAGGGTTCAAACCCAGGGTCTTCTGACCTGTGTGGTGAGCTGGCCCATGCACAGTGCAGATGTGCACAAGGAGTGCTGTGTCCTGCAGGGTTTCCCCAAGTAGGGGAGCCCCACGTGCAAGGAGTGTGCCCCTCAAGGAGAGTCACCCCACACAAAAAAAGCACAGCCTGCCCAGGAGTGGCTCTACACACACGGAGAGCTGATGTAGCAAGATGATGCAACCAAAAAGAGACACAGGTTGCCGGTGCTGCTGACAAGAATGCAAGTGGACAAAAAACACACAGCCAATGGACACAGAGAGCAGAAAATGGGGGTGGGGGTGGGGTGAGGGGGTGGGGGTGGGGGTGGAATAACTAAATAATAAATCTAAAAAAAGGACAACAAAAGCCACAACCCAGGACCTTGACCATCCTATCTTAAATTAGCCACTCGCTATCCTATCCCCAGTCTCTTGCTAATTACTAACCTTGTATTATTTCCTTCACAATCTGAAACATTATTTATTATTTTATTTTACTTATTATTTATTTGTATATTTACATGTTCACAGTATAGCTTCCCCTCTGGAATATAAGCTCTACATTCACCACTGGTTCTTAAACTGCCTTCAAAGGAGGGTAGAACTCTTCTTAGACCCATAGGAGAGAGGCTGAGCCAGCGACGAGGGGTTTTTCTTCTCTATTCTCCTCTCTATGGCCATGTTGCTTGCTGTCAGCATCTTGAGTAAGAGGACCCCAGGTGGCATTTGGACGGTCTTTAAAATAAAGGCTGCAATGAATGTACCACACTAATGAAAGAAGTTGTGGATGTGGGAAAAGTGGGGGGTGTGATATATGGGTATTTCCTATATTTTTTTAATGTAACATTTTGTGTGATCTATGTATCTCTTAAATATATATATATATTAAAAAATTAAATTAAATTAAAAATTAACAAGAAAATAAAAAGGTAGTCAGGGTCAGGGTAGTCTGAGTAGAAAAACTGGACTGTTGACCAGAGGAGCTTGGGTAAAGCTGAGAATACAAAATTGATGGACTAATTGTCTTCGAAGTGAGGAGGAAAAGTGGGTAGCAGGTGTAGAAAGAAAAACTTTTCATGCAATTCAGGATCTTGCAGCTTTACTGAGCAATTCATGATTAGGGCAGCATCCCACTCAGAAAGCTGAAGGGATTTCCATCGAGGGAGTATGGAGGGGAGGCTGATATAGGACAAATGCTGAGGCAAGTGAGAAACATTCTAATTAGCTGATATTATATTTCCATTTTACATAGGGGGGCCGTAAAAAGTGGGGAGCAGGTATATATTGATTAGCAATATATAGCAGGTATATGTTGGTGAGCAGGTATATACTGATTAGTACATATTGATTAGTATGCTTGTCCAATATGATAAGCCTCCCTCCTGGACTGAAACTGGCTTATCAGCAGGTGATGCTTATCTGCAACCCCATAGAATGTGTTCCATTTTCTCAGAAAGCTCCTCTAGGTCAATTGTTTTTGTCTTCTAGAAAAGCCCTTTCCAGAAAGTGGTCATTCCCGGCAACACCCAATGCAAGTGGCTATTTATTTTACTTAACACAGGGTTGGCAGTCAAGTGGGTGGAAAGCAAGATGACGGGAGGTGAATGGCTTAGGCTAGAGTCTGAATACAGTATAGGCATGGCAGAGCTCCTGCCATGCACACCATCTATAGCAGTTTCATATTGGTTGTGAATTCCAAAAAGAAATATTGCATTATTTGGGCATGATTATGATTATGATTATTATTAGGGCTTTGATTAGGCCACATCAGTGGCCACCATGGGGGCGGGCACTCACTGAGAAAACGACAAGGCACAGGTGTTAGTTGGAGTTTTGAGCTGGAGCCCGGGGAAGTAAGCACATAGAGGAATGGAGCAGCTGAGCCCAGAGAGAATTGAGCCCCAGGGAGACAGACAGAGCTGGTCACCTGATAGTTTATAGCTGGCCTCAGCAAGGCACCTGAGCCCAGAAAGAACCAAACCCCAGGAAGAGAGGAATCCAGGAAGCCTGAACTCTTGGCAGACGTCAGCAGCCATCTTGCTCCCACATGCGACAATAGACTTTGGTGAGAGAAATAACTTATGCTTTATGGACTGGTAAATGTAAGCTTCTACCCCAAATAAATACCCTTTATAAAACCCAACAGATTTCTGGTATTTTGCATCCACACTCCCTTTGGCTGACTAATACACCATCCATCTATATTCCTGAGCACATTAACTACACTTTTGCATGGCAATGCTCCAAGGGTCCCATGAAATATTAATAGAGTTTTACATTTCAAGAGCATTTTACAATTTACAGAACATGTTCCCAGACATTATCTCACTTCATTGTCACAACCACTTTGTGGGGCTGTTTTGATTATTCTCATTTTGTAAGTGAAGGAAACCAAGACTCAGAGAAACTTTCCAAAAGCCATGCAGTTAGGAAGAGGGAAAACTAGATGCAAATATTCTCCTTCAAGACTTGAGTTCATGCTACCTCATTACAATTGAAGCATAGGCTGACAACTTCTCAGAGGGAAATACATTTAAAACCCCTTAGATGTAGATTTTTTGTTTGTATATTTGTTTTGCTGTCTATAGTTGAGTTGCTTCCTCAGTTCCTGGCAGAGAAAACCAAGGGAGGTTAGGCCCCAAGGTAGTCAGGTACTGAAGGTTCAGTGCTTTAAAATTTGACTTAAAAAAGAAGAACATTTGGGAATAAGGAAGAAGAAAAATCATGTGCATGCTCAAACAGCTAAAAAAATAAAAAGGCACAAAGAAATGAGATGTTCCCTATGCATTTTACATTCTCTTGCCAGATCCTTTAATTGTTTCTATTTTATTCTCCCAAATTTAATATCCCCTCATACTTAAATAAAGAGCAGATGATGTTTCATAGAAGGCTTGGTAAAGTAGCCCTTCAGAAGTTATATTTGCCAGATGCTGGTCCTGGCTTGATCTCCCATTCACCATGTGATCTTGGGTTATTATTTACCTCCAGGGGGTTTCAGTGTCTCCAACTGTAACAGAAAAATAAGAATATTTGCCATCAAATGGCCTCCCAAGAAAACTGAAAAAGGAGGCAGGGTGATAGCTATGAAGGCACTTGGAAAACTTCCAGAGAGATGTGTTAAGCTGGGAGATATTATTAGAGCATTTCTCAGAATCACTGGGTTTGTAGATTTCTACAGTGTAGGTCCCTCTTCTGCCCTAGCATTAAGACTGGCAGGACTTAGTGATCTACCTGGCTGGGATGGCACCTCAGGTCTTCTAAATCCAGTGCTCTAACTGCTCCTCCAGGATGCAGATAGAAAGGGCAGAGATGGGAAGACGGGAGGGTGGGAAAAGGGCAGAGATGAATGGGAACATAATGCCCATGGAGTTGACTGGTTTTAGGGAGAGCCTTAGATAGAAGTGGGGACCCCTTTCATTAATATGGGATGAAAGACAAACATAGGAAAGCAATTTGCCTGTACCCCTTTCCCTCATGCCTAACCAAGGGCTATTTCACATTCATCAGAGCACTACTGATGAAAATGACTTGGGAACTGAATTTAGTATGTACTGATTGTCAGATACTGTGCTAGATACATTATGCAATTTATCTCGCCACAAACATTTGAGGTTGATAGCATAATCCTTCTTTTTAGAGAGGAGGAAATCAAGGTTCTCCAAGGCCAAGTCAGTTGCTTGCCTATGGCTTCTACACTGGTTGCCAGGTCACAACCCCCAAATAGATCTGTGACAAGTCATGAACAGGCAGTCTTGTATCTCTCACTAATAAGCAAAAATAAACATACTCTTGGGCCAGATGCAGGGTGCTATTTCTACCACCCAGGCATTCATACGCAAGGTACACAGTTCAATCCGTGGGTAGAATGGGATATGATATTGCACAAAGAAGCTTTCTTTCAAAGGAGCAGAGGACAGTGGTGGAATTGGGGGAGGGGCGGGCAGGGAGAAGAAGGGATTTCAGCCAAGATGATTCCTGCTGCCCTCCAGTTACAGAGCTGTAAATCCGCCCCTCCCCCCAGCAAATCAGACAAGCAAGACTGCTTGGGAATACGTTGGCTCACTTTTTACCTTCAAGATGGATTATTCGTAAACTAACATTTTTACAGTGTTTCACTACCTTGTGAGAGTGATGATTCCATTACTATGATTTGCATTTAAAGATAAACTGAGGTCCAGGACTCTTACCAGTACCCACGCATGTACCAGGAATAACCACCCCAGCACATGGCCCCTGGATAGCACAGTGACTTACAAGGCTCCATATATCCAGCTCCTCCGGACCCTCTGACCTCATCTCCAACAACTCTTCTCCCCTTGCTCAAAACACTCAAGTCACAGGCCTCTTCCTGCGCCAGGCATGCTCCCTTCTCAGTCCTTTGCTCTGGCCAGGGCCTCCCTAGACTGCCTTTCCTGGCAGGTTGCGGCATGGCCAGGGCTCTTGGCGTCTTCTGCACTTGACTCAGATATGACCTCCTCAATGAGGCCTTCCCTCGCAACCCTACTTGAAGTGACCCTCCACCCCCAGAGTCAGCACTCACCACTCCCCCTCCGATTGTTCCCTGCAGCACTTATCACTACCCACCACACTATAAATATTCTACTTCTATTTTTTGTTTATTGTCTGACTCTTTGTAACTACAACGTCAACCCCATGAGACAGGAAATCGTGCCTGTTTTGTTCACTGCAGTATCACCAAATCTGGAATAGCATCTGGCACATGGGAGGGGCTCGCTGTTGAATGACTGGAATGTCTAGATGTATGTCTCTTTAAACACTCTCAGATCTTGATTATCTAGGTCAACAACAAAGGCTGGTATAATCCCAAATGATGGATAATCTCTAACCAATTCACAACATACTTTAATGTATTTCCTTTCTAATTTTAATACATTAATATGGAATTAGTTTAGAATAGCAAAGAAAGTATTTACCTTCCATAACAATTCCATGGTGGTCTGTGATTGTTGAAGGAAGAAAGAGGGGAAAATGAGGCTCAGAAATATTGAGGTGAAGAAATGCACAGTTCACTGCAGAACTGCATTTACAAGATCATCTTCCTTACTTCCTGTTATGGACTGAATCATATCCTTCCACAAAGAATATTCAAATTCTATCCCCCAGGCTTGTGAATGGGATCTCATTTGTAAATAGGTTCTTTGAAGATGTTATTGAGATGTTATTAGTTGAGACCACACAGAACCAGGGTAGGCCTTTAATCCAGTATGTCTGGAGTCCTTATACGCAGAGGAAATTTGGACATAGTAGGAGACAGATGGGGACAGAGATGGTCATTGAATACAGACAGGAATTGTGTTATGGATTGCCAACAATCCACCAGTATGCTACAGACTTCAGAGAAAGCACGGCCTTTCCAACACCTTGATTTTGGAGTTTGGCCTCTAAAACTATGAGACAATAAATTCCTGCTGTTGAAGCCAACTAGTTTGTGGTATTTGTTACAGTAGCTGTGACAAACTAAGATACTCCCCCACATAACAAATGAGTCTCTACATGTAAAACATGCAGACTGGGCCTGGCCTTCAGTGGGCACTCAGCGGGCACTTGCCTTTGTTATTATCTCCTACAGCGGATTCACACCCACCTTCCAGACATGCCATGCAGCATTCTCCTAAGTGCACCCCATGCTGCTTCTGAAGCCTGCCGAGCTTTCCCCTGCCCCCGCCTTGCTGTTTCCCATGCTTGGAAGGTTGTCTTTCACCTCCCCTGTGTCTACCCCTGGTGCCTTCACTTCCTATCTCCCTGACAATTTTCCATTTAGTCTTCAAGTCTCAGCTGAAATATTACCTGGGCAGGGAGGACTCGTGACTCTCCTGAGCAAGGTTAATCACTCCCTCCTCCTAAATAGCATCCGTGACAGCTTGAAGTTTTTCTGGACCCCAGAAAATTTATCTTCTTAAGCTAATCCATTCCTGTGCATGTAAACCTCTTGTAGGTGGGAACTTTTGATTAAATTACTTCAGTTAAGGGCATTTGATTAGACTGTATCTTAATCCTTTGACTGGAGTCCTTTATAAATGGAGGAGTAAAAAGCTGCAGATATAGAAAAAAGTTGCAGAGACAGAAAAACTCCTAGAAGCTGAGAGGAGTCACTGAAGCCAGAAGCTGAAAGTAAAGGGCCTGGAGGAAAGGGGAGAGATGAGCGGCCACGGCCACTGTGCCCTGCCACGTGCCTGACTGCCACAGCTGTATCTCAGGGAGACCACATCTCTGATGCTGCCTTGGTTAGGACACCCTCACAGCCTCAGGAGTATAAGCTTTTCACCTAATGAATCCTATTGTAAAAGCCAACTCATTTCTGGTATATTGCCCCCAGCAGCTTTTTAGCACCCAAAACAGCATCCAATACCAACGCTGTATCCTGTTTTTTTTTTTTTGTTTTGTTTTGTTTTGTTCCCGCATCCTTCTCACAGGAGACTGCAGGAGCCTGGAAGGCAGAGACTGGCCTGCACTCCTACTTTATCCCCAGCCGTAAACACAGGCGTCGGCACGACTGAGGTACAGGATAGAGGGGCTATAGGAATCACTGAAACTGTAAGCAAGGAAAGAAAACATCTTGGCCCAGACAGGTGTTTCTCATTGATCAACCCTTACCTAAGATAATAGGTAAACCCTACTATAAATGAACCAGGCAAATTGAAACAATGAGTGCTAGAGTAGAGGGTGGTGTATGTAAGCGTGAGAACTGTTCATTTCAGGGCAGAGTTCCTTTAAATAATGAGCATCTTTGATGCTCTCAAAAATAAGAGCTAATTTTCAGACAGGTAAGTCGAACTCAGCCTAGCAGACACGAATCTATTCCACTAAGAAAGGAACTCCTGGGAAACGGACTTTGGCCCAGTGGTTAGGGCGTCCGTCTACCACATGGGAGGTCCGCGGTTCAAACCCCGGGCCTCCTTGACCCGTGTGGAGCTGGCCATGCGCAGTGCTGATGCGCGCAAGGAGTGCCCTGCTACACAGGGGTGTCCCCCGCGTGCGGGAGCCCCACGCGCAAGGAGTGCGCCCGTGAGGAAAGCCGCCCAGCGTGCAAAAGAAAGTGCAGCCTGCCCAGGAATGGCGCCGCCCACACTTCCCGTGCCGCTGACGACAACAGAAGCGGACAAAGAAACAAGACGCAGCAAATAGACACCAAGAACAGACAACTGGGGGAGGGGGGGGGAATTAAATAAATAAATAAATAAATAAATCTTTAAAAAAAAAAAAAAAAAAAGAAAGAAAGGAACTCCTGCTGAAAAGCTAGTTAAATCAGAATCACTTTCTACTTGTCTATAATAAATAGCATTGTGTTCGTTGGCTGAAGGTATCTGTATAGTGCCAACAAACAGATCAATAGAAACTTGTCAAGGCCTCAAATCCAGATTAAAAGAGGGAGCAGGAAATCATCTAGAATAGCAATAGGCAAGGATTTTGTCTTTTTTCTTCCTTTCTCTCATTATAGTATCCCCAGTGCTTAGAATAATCGCTGCAAATAAATGGTATCCAATAAATATTTGTTAAATGAATGTGTGGATAAGGGGCTCTAAAACACTATTGGGAAAGACTAGAGTTGGAAGGAATTCTTTATTCCTTTAATAAGCCACTAAGGCCCTGGTGGTGGGGTGAGTGTGAGCCCTCCAAGAGGCCTAAATTGCTAAATTGGTGACTAAATTTCTGTCCAAGAAGTGTGGATTCAGTTAACAGAAGACCTTTTGTTTTGCTAAGTGAAGTACATATGTTCCCATTTGGGCACAAGAAAACTGCCCCGGCATCCTCCTTTTCCGTCCCTTCTCTATGTGGTGCTCAACTTATCTAAAGAAATGTCAAATATTTAAAGAACGTTTCTTTTAAAGGACACAACATTATTACAAAGCCTGGGGTGACCACATGCTTTAGTCTGGCCCTGGTCGCAGTGTGATCCAGGGCCATTTGTAAGAGCTAGAAAATGCACAAAACTGGCTTTTTCTTTTCTAGTATTATTCGGAACTGTTTTTTAAGAGTGCTACTGAACTGTTCCTCAAGGTTGTTTCACAGGAAAAAATCTCCACAGGTGGGCTATAACCATAATGTTTAAAACTTGGCCATCTGGAAAGGAAGTTAACATTTATCTAGTGCCAATCATATGCCAGAATGCATAGGCTAGACACTTTCGATATATTATTTAATCCTTATGACCACGCTATGAGGGAAGTGCCACCCCTTTGCAGCTAGGAACCGAGGCATAAGCTCACCCAGCCGATTCATAGCAGCCTGTCTGATCCCACGCCAACTCAACACACAGCTCACAGATGGGATTCAGAAAACCCTTAAGAGCACCACATTCTTTTGATCAAAAAGTTTTGCTGACTTTTTCAGGGACTGACACATTTGCCCAGGACTACTAAACGTGGCCAGGCTCAGGATAGCAAGAGGAACAGTGACCTCTCCCAGGAAACAGGGCAAATCCCAAAAGCCTCCATTGTCCCAAACTCACCTTCAGCCTAGCAGTCCATTTTGACTTCTGACTTCTGACTGCCTGAATGATAACAAGCTATGTAGGAGAACAAGAGCATTCTGTTGTGCTTAACAGACACTCCCCTTCCCCCAAGAGAACAGCTTAACTCCCCTTGCAAAGCAGTTGGCCTGCATGGTGGCACTGTTTCTTGGAAAAATAACTCAGGGATACACTGCAGGGATGTAGGTGGGAATGGCACAGAATGTAAGAACATGTTGGCACTGTCTATTTAAAAAAGCAAAAGCACCAGAATGACATGAATGTAATGATTCTAACCTTGTTAACTAAAAACATTCCTCAGGTCCTCTTGGGAAACTTTACTTTGCTTTACAAGGAGGAAGGTGAACCAGCTTATCAGTTTCATTTGGAGATTTTCCTATTTCATTCTTGATCTATTTGGCACATTAGAAGACTAGACATAACCTGAAGACACTAAGTAAAAATGTGGAGGTTTGGAATGAGCTTTATTTTTAAAAGGTCTTCCTGTGGGTAAACCCACAATAAACCTTTGACCCAAGAAACTACATTCCTGGAAGGAACATCGATTTCAGGCTTCCTGGGTTTAGTCTGGCTCTGCCACTTACCTTGGGCAAGGTACCTAGTTTATCTGTGCTTGTTCCCTCATCTGTAAAATGGAGAGAATAAAATGATCGACCTACAAGGTTCTTGTAAATGTAAACTAGCATACCACTTGATACAAAGAAAACACCAATTGTTTATTATTATCTAAAGATCCAACCACAAATATGGACAAAGCTTTATGCAAAAAGATGTTCACTGCAGCATTGTTTATAATGACAAACTGGAGCAACCTAAAAATCCAAAATTAAATGTATAATTAAGTAAAAGAGACTGAATTATATAATCACTGAAAGATGATGGAATTATTGAAAATTCTTGCTATGAAAACTACATGATAATATGAAGACAGGTTTATGCTATGAGTGAGGAAAAGCAGTACATAAAATTACATCTATGGTCTATTTGCAACTGTATAAAACAAACCCAGATCCTATAAATAGAATAAAATATTTAAAAGAGGGAAACGGACTTTGGCCCAGTGGTTAGGGCGTCCGTCTACCACATGGGAGGCCCGCGGTTCAAGCCCTGGGCCTCCTTGACCCGTGTGGAGCTGGCCCATGCGCAGTGCTGATGCGCGCAAGGAGTGCCATGCTACACAGGGGTGTTCCCCGCGTAGGGGAGCCCCACGCGCAAGGAGTGCACCCATAAGGAGAGCCGCCCAGCGCGAAGGAGGGAGCAGCCTGCCGAGGAATGGTGCCGCCCACACTTCCCATGCCGCTGAGGACAACAGAAGCGGACAAAGAAACAAGACGCAGCAAAAAGACACAGAAAACAGACAACCGGGGGAGGGGAGAGGAATTAAATAAATAAAAATAAATCTTTAAAAAAAAAAATATTTAAAAGAAATACACAGGGAAGTGAATGTGGCTCAAGCTGTTGCACGCCTGCCTCCCACGTGGGAGGTCCTGAGTTCAGTTTCTGATGCATCCTAAAGAAAACAAGCAACGAGCAGACAATAAGCAGATATCAAGCAAAAATAAAAAGCGGACAATGAGCAAAAACAACAAAAGACAGTGAGCAAATAACAATGAACAAACAACCAGCACACAACAAGCAAAAAACTCCCAAAATAAGCGGGGAGCAGACGTGGATCAAGTGGTTGAGTGCCCGCCTCCCACACGGGCAGTCCCGGGTTCAGTCCCCGATGCCTCCTAAAGAAAATAAAACAGACAACAAGCAGACAACAAATGCAAACAATAAGCAAAAACAACAAGCAAACTGATGAGGGAGCCATCTTAGGTGGGAAAAAGAAAAGAAAAACACAAAAATGCTGAAGGGTAGGTCTCATTAGGATAAACAGACTCTATCATTTCGATCTTCTTTTCTCTATTTTCCAAAGGGTTTTATAGAGTTGCACTATTTTTAGGAAAAAAATAGATGAAATAATATTAAAAATTATTTTCAAGCATTTGATTTTTGAGTGTAGTCTGCCCAAAGGCCCAAAAGTTACAGAACTGAGAGCTTTCTTTTCATTTATTTTTTCATTATGTTCAGAAAAGAGGATCAGAGTAAAGTAGAATAGGCAAAATAATTGTCTAGGCTTATACATTTTGATTGTTGGAAGTTTCAATAAGCTTGAAGTTTTCTTTTTTTAGCTCACACTGCCGAACACCAATTTCTCATCCTTTTTCCTGTGACTGCTGCAAATGCTCCAGTTGACCCTTGGGAAGGAAGCCACTGAGGGCAAGAAAAGTGAATGAGTCAGGTTCTAGCCAGTCCGTAAGAGCCCTCCTCAGCGCTCATGACTGATCAGATAAACTTGTTAAAAAGCAGCCTGTCATGAAAGACTTTTTTTCTGTCTCTTTCTTCCATACCACCACTCTCCAACCCATGCCCACCATCCCTTTCATTTGACAAACTCCTTTGCCCTTGCCTCTACTATAAGCCCAGTACTCTGCTAGAAGCTGAGGACAGAGGTGGATGGGACTCAGTCCCTGCCTTGAAAGAGCTCAGTCCCACAGGGAGAGCAGACAAGTAAACACAATCCCAGTGCAATATGACAAGGGCCATGGAAGGAGTAAGAATAGTGCTAGAGCGCCAAAGAGGATACAAACATTGACTGTGCATGGAGCCTTGGTTAATGTATTATACTAGTGGAGGTGGTACCTGCTGGAGGCCTGGAATGAGCAAACATCTTGCAGGCAGGAGGGGCTGGGGTAAGAGCATTCCAAGTCAAGGAACAGCAGGTCCAAAAGCAGAGCTAAGCAAGGGTGTTGTGAGGGAAGGCTGTGAAAGTCAGTGTGGCTAGTGTTTTGGAGGGTTCATGTGGGGAGAGCAAGGATCAGTCAGCATGTGAATAGCCCATGCTAAGACATTTGGCCTTAGTCATATAGGCTGGTCATCAACAGAAGTTTTGGAGCAGGGAGAGACATGGTCAAATTTTACTTTCAGAAGGATAATGCTGGTAGCAGTGTGAAGGACAAGCTCCTCGGAGGAGAGTAACCAGGGCCAGGGATACAAGTGATGAGGTAGCTGCAGAACCTGAGGACTGCAAACTAGGGCTTTAACCAGGACCTTGTAGTTGGCCCAGAGGTGAGGAATCAGATCAGGAGAAGTAGTCACTGAGGCAGAGATGACAGCACTGGTTGGATGGTTAGATGTGGAGGTGAAAGAAGAGAAATCATAGATGGGTAGATGGAAGGTCATGGCCATGCTATTAACTAAGGGAAGAAATTCAGGAGAAATGGGCTTGGGAGGGGAATGAGAAGAGATGAACTAAGTTTGGGTGGGGTTGAACACAAGGTGCCCAGGAGCTCTCAGTCAACAGCTCTAGGCTGGAACTATTGATCAGGGAGGTGACAACACAGTAGAGTGGGTGCTCTAGAAACAGGTGAGGTCACATTGGTGGACAAGAGGAAAGACTTCTTGGGAATAACACTCCGTGATACTTAGTCCTCAAAACAAGACTGGACAGAGGGTTGCTTGTGGGCTTTTGAGGCTCTACACTGCATCAATAGTGTTTTCTTTTCCATGTCCATACTTGTTGGATTTTCAGTTCACATTTTTTGGTTGTTTTTGCTGATCCTGAAAAAACAACTGTTTTTTCAGAATTGAAGGGTTGGGAATGGATAGAACTGGGTTCCTGTCCCAGCTTCCTATCTTAGAACGAATGAGTTAATATCTCTGAGCCTCAATGTCCTGAATTGTGAAAGAAGGAGAATCATACCTAAAACTCAGAGTTGTTAGGGTTAAGATATGATGTATGGCAGCAGATACTAGGCCCCTAACTGCTTGGTAATATAAAAGCCTGTAATCTCAGTTCTGTAGTATATTGTAAGCTAAACCAAAAGGCTTCTCTTGGTGAAGACATATATACAGAATTTACATTTGTTAGGCTCCAATGAAGATATTTTAAATTGAAAATGTATTGATTAGTGTTTGAGCTGGCTCTGGCACTTCAATTATTAAAAAGCAGACTAGAAAGTTCTAAATGATAGGGTGTATTTGTTTATCTTCCTATCCTGATTTTTTTTTTAAAAAAGGTCTGGTATGTATGTAAATTGCAAACGCTAGATGAGCTTGAGCTCTCAAAAATGCATTATTTTCACAGTCATCTAATTTAGAGGCAGTGGGACAAGTCCAAGTAACAATTTTATTCTAGTTTACAGCACAATTTTTACATACATTTTAGTGGTTTTGACAGTGTTATTTTTGAGCAGACTTTAAATGAATCCACAGAAAGTTAATATATTAAAAATAAAATATACAATCAAACAATAGGCATCCAGATGTTGAGAATCATGCATACAGGATGGCGCAATTGGTATGATCACTGAGTACCTCACCTACTTAAGAGATCACCAGTAAATACCAGTTCTTCTGCGCTTCATTCCCATATAATTCACCAAAATTGGAGAGTTCTAATATTTACACACAAAACAAGCACTCTTTTAAAACCACATCAGTACAAAAATTCAATTAGCAAACCTAAATGTCAACAAATTAATAGATAAATCCACTGATCAAGCTGATAACTAGGAAACAGGCAACATCTGGCTGCTGATCTGAAGGCAAAATTGTTTAATGTATGTAAAACACCAATGGGAGAGTTTAATCAACAAAGCAATAGATATGTTAATCTTAATATAAGACACTGAGAGAAAACCAAAAACAACACATTAAATACCACTCACTGAGCCAGAATATAACCCATGTATTACAGATGTAACGATGCTTTAAACATTTTTCAATGAAAAAAATATACTTGTTGGCAGATGCAGAGGAAAGGTAGGAAAGTGAATTTATGCATTTAATTCCACAATTTAAAATGAGCATCAGACTGATCATGTAAAGTTAAGTGACAACAGCTTAACCATAGGGCACCAAACAGGAAATACAACTGTTCCCTGCAATTCATAATGCTCTTCAGTTCTGAGCAGAAGGCCCACCTAGCAACACTATCGCAACACAGACATGAACACTCATCCAGTGTTGAAAGAGACCCTGAAGAAAACATGGCAGACGCATAGAGAAAAAGGTGGATCTTTCGAAAAAGGTAGTGATATCAAAATACTTTTCCATCACTGGCAAACCCTACTAGATCAAGTATATGGCCCAAAGCAGCACTGGATTCAGAATCAGAGGTTGGCAGAAAAGTTTGGAAAACTTCAGTTTTTAAAAATTGGCAATTTCTCCACACTTAATAAAACTATCAGTAGAGGTATACTGTTTGTTCATTTGTGGAATGTTGACTGCTTGCTGCAAAAATTCACAAGAATGAAGAACTGCAGAGATGCACTTAATGGAATATTTTTTAAAAATTTACAAAAAACTAAAGTTTCTAGTTAAAAAATAACCATGTTATGCCAAGATGAAACATGGTAAAGAGTAGTGTAAGTTCTGTCCATGATTCTTTACATAGCTAATGGGAAGGTGATAGAAACAATTTTTTTTTCTTAAAAAGGAAGCTTTGTTATTGCACTGACTTTTACAACCTGACCTAGAATTTAGAAAAATCATGTAGTAAAATCTGTAAAATGAAAATACAAAATTCTGGTTTGTAAACATCAGTTGGCCAAGTCTATCCAGAGTCCTTCATGATAGTGGAATGGAATGAATAATTAGTTCACTATCTTATGTATTTGCTGTGAGAGGGGAAACTTCCAAAACACAGCTTTTATATTTTCACAGTAATTATATTTAAAAGATATAAAGAAAGTCAGTGCAGTTATCTGTTTTTTTCTGTGCAATTTTCAGTTCTACCCTACTCCCAAGTGCCATAATTGAAATAATACTGGTTTGGAGACCTAGTACAGATTGATCATAAATGTCGCATAAAGTCTGTAGGACTTCGGTAAAGATATTTCCAAATGGCGTAGTAATGCACTGCAGCTGCCGTGGCCACAAAGAGATGCCAGATGGCATGGGCGAATGGAATGATGCCATCACTCTTGAAGAACACAACTCCCAAGCAATAAATTAAACCCCCACAGGCAAGTTCGTGAAGTCCATCGGTGTTATTCTGTCAACAGAGTAAAAAATAAAAAGGTTTGGATGTTACTCTGATGTGATAAACTACAACGATAACTTTAATTCCCTCTAAACTTCCTGAGTTTCTAGACAACGAAGAAGCTCTGCATGAACAGAATTCTCATCTGTACACATGAACCGAACATAAAAGAAGTCCCTCATCCATCTACCTGGGTTGCACTTCGCACTGTCATGATTTGATTAAGCACACATTTTAGGTCCCGCACTACAGAGCAGCACATTTTGCTCACCTGGAGTATGTTTGAACAGACATAGCCAGGCATGGTAGTTCATTTTAATATATTGCAATCCTTGATTTTCCTCTTTCCTTTTGAAAGCTTTCTCTCTATTATGGCACACTGATGGCCCTTCATCTATAACTGAAATCTTGGCTGGGTTTTCACTTCCCTTTGTCCTCCCTCCAACAATGTTCTACAATGATTGCTTCTTTGAGGCTTCCCCTGCTTGCTGCACTTAAAGCTTATTTAAGGCTAACATGTAAAAATTACAGGCAGAAGTGACCTCTGAGCTCACAGATCATCCAGTACAAGCTATTTCCTAATCTTCTAGATGGATAGCCAGGCCTTTAAGTTTTTGCAGCTTAGGTGTTTCCTAGCTTAATGAGAAGTTAACAGTCTTTCTGTGTTTTAGAGCAAAAAGGAGATTTTAGGCTGCCACTTGGTTTTCAAAGACCTAAGTCCATCTACAAGATTACACAAGCCTGTATAAATGATAGGAAGAGAAGAGAGGCAGTGCTTGGGAAGCTGTTGAAGAAACAAGACATCTATGAACTTGCAGGATCCTGTGGACTAGGAATCAAGACTTAAGTTTCTGCAGGATGGGTGGATACCTGGCCAGATCACGGCAGGGTCTTGGAAGGGGAAGGGGTATGTGGATGTCCCAGAGGCCTGAGCAATGACAGCTGCAGCCTTGTGAGCCTTGACGCAGGTTCTGCCGCCAAGTTCAGCAAGAAAAAAACGAAAGCTCTAATGCAGTCAGTCATCCACTTCAAACCGGCCATGTGGTCTAGACTAAAAGCAGTCAGCAAGACTACCGTGAGGTGACAAACAGGTATAAGAACTGGTTCTATTTTCCCAAGTTCGCATATGCTCCTAGGGGCCTTGTGGGATCAAAAGACAAGGAAATGTCTTTTGACAATTGACTGCCATTGGGTTTCTCATTAACCTTGGTAAGATGGGACTTCAGGCAGGTTTGTTCTGATTTTAAAAGTTTAAAAAACACTTCCTAAAGGTTACAGAGCACTTGATACCCACGATAAAAAATTTTCTGTGTATGTGCATTAGGAGCATTTTTCTAGGAGAGGGTTAAGGCTTTCATCAGATTCTCAAAGGGGTATATGACTCCCAAACGGTAAGTCACACATCTAATACAAACTCTAATTTTAGAGAAAAGGAGACTAAGGCCAGAGAAGGGACTCAGTGACTTGCATGAGATCACACAGAAGGTCACTGCTGCATTGCTGAATGCAATGATGCTGCTTTTACCTTTCTGCTAAAACGATAGGCAAGGGACTACCCTAGGACATAGGTTGGTGGGTTTTTTTTAGGAGGTACCAGGGATTGAACCCAGGACCTTGTACATGCAAAGCAGGTGCTCAACCACTGAGCTACACCAGCTCTGCCACAGATTGGTTTTGGCATACATTCTGGCTATTGGTTCCTCAGGATATCACTATCTTTTCAACTTCCAAAAAGCTAGAACATGGTTAATCCTGAAGGACCTGTGTATGTGTGTGTGTATGGGGGGGCAGGAGGGGGTGTCTTCATTATCAACACCATTATCATTAGTAAGGATCAGGCCCTGTTTGAAGAACTTCCATATTTTTACTCATTTAAACTTCAAAAAGATACTATTATTATCCTCATTTTACAGATGAGAAAACTAAAACACAAGTAATTTGCTCAAAGCCACAGAGCTTCTAAGTGTCAGATTCAGCATTTGAACCTACGTGATCTGGTTCCTGAACTTACACTTTTTTTTGACATTAAAAATAATTGAGGATTGATTTACAGTGTAATGCATAGATCTGAAGGGAATAGTACAATGAGTTTTTATAAATTCTTGTTACTATCATCATTGATTAAGCTTATCTGTTATAGAACTTTATATAAATGGAGTTATATGACATGCATACTTTTGTGTCTCAGCTTCTTTTTGTTCAATGTAATGTTTCTGAGATTCACCCATATGCGTGTGTATATCAGTCATTCATTCCGTTTTATTGCTTAGCAGTCTATTGATTAATGTAATTTCTTTATTCTTTCTATTTGGGAGGTATTATAAATAAAGTTGGTATTTAAAGTCTTTTTATAAATCTTGTAGATATTATTTTAATTTCTGATGGGTCACAGAGTAAATGTGAGTTTAGTTTTATGAAAAACTGCTGAACAATCTTACAATGTGATTAAACATTTTTGCATTTTACACTCCTATCAACAATGTAGTAGGATTTCAGTTACTTCACATCCTTGACATTATTTGGTGTTGTCAGACTTTAATTTTAGCCAATCACAGATGTGCAGTGATAGCTCATTGTGGTTTTAATTTTCATTTCCCTGATTTCCCTAATAACTAATGACATTGAGCAGTTTTTCAAGGAATTACTAGATACTTGCATATCTTTGTGAAGTGTCTCTTCAAGTCTTTTACCCATTTTTATAGGACTGTCTTTTCCAATTAAATTAAAGGAGTTTAAAAATAAATATTCTGGACATATATCCTTTGTCAGATATATAGACACAGAGCAAATATTTTCTTCCTAGTCTGTGGCTTGTCTATTCATTTTCTTCAGGGTATCCTCTAAAGTTTTTAATTTTGAATAAGGCTAACTTATTTTTTGTTTCATGCCATCTATGGCCTAGGAAATCTTTTCCTATCCCAAAATTGTGATGATATGCTCCTATGTTTTCTTCTAAAAACCTAACAGTCTTGGCCTTACATCTATGATCCATCTCAAATTAATTTTGGTATATGGTATAAGGTTGAGGTTCATAGTTTACCATATGATATCTATACCCTTTGTTGAAAATTCTCCCCTTTCCCCATTGAACTATTTTGATGCCTTTGCCAAAAATTAACTGATCACATAGTGTTGATCTCATTTTAGGCTCTTCATTCTGTCTCATTGATCTATTTACCTGTTTTTTCCAAAACCATACTGTTTACTCTATAGTAAGTGTTGAAATCAGGTAGTATAAGTCCTTCAACTTCGTCATTTTTCAAATTAGCTTCAGATTTTCTAGGCTCGTTGCATTTTCATAACAATTTTAGAATGAGCTTGTTAATTTCTTGGGGAAAAAAAATCCTGCTGGGATTTTGATTAGGGTTGTGTTAAAATTATGGATCAATCTGGGGAAAACTGATAGCTTAATAACATTGAGTATTTCAATTTCATGAACCTTGTTCCATTTATTTATGTCTCCTTTAATTTCTCTGCAGTGTTTCAGAGTTTTCAGTGTAAAAGTCTTACACATTTTTCATTAATTTTTTTGGTAAATTTTCATGTTTTAAAAATAGATATACAAAAGAAAAACAAAAAAATAAGAAAACAAAAAAATACATGAGGATTGTAGTTAATAATATAAATATAGGAATGTTCTTCTACTATAAGGTGTTAAGAATGTGGTGAAACAAGGGTAAATATAACTAATGTAATTTATAAACTACAGTTAACCACAATATTGTAAGGTTTTTGTAGCAAAAGAAAAATGGTGCTAAAAGTAAAAAAAAAAAAAAAAAAAAGAATATGGGGCTTGGTTTTGTGACATGAATATGATTAAGCATTTTTTTCTCTTCCTTTTTTTCATTAATAAGGTGACCTTGACTACATCATTTAACTAATCTGTATTCGTCTGTGTATCTTTCTGAACAAGAGGAACAACTGAGTTAGTAGTTGGAATTAGACGAGATAAAAGTGCCTGGACAGCAGTGGGTATAGCTCAGTGGTTGAGCATGTGCTTATGAGATCCAGGGTTCAATCCCCCATAAGTGCCAAGATTGAACTTTTTGGGAGTAATGCTCCCATAACTTATTGAGCTGCCTTTTTCTGTTATTTTTCAGTTTAAAATAAAGCTATTTAAGAATTAAATAACTTAAAAAAATTTTATGTTTTTGATGCTGTTGTAAGTGGTATTTTTAAATTTATTTATTTATTTAATTTTTTACAAATTTTTAAAAGGAGGTTCTGGGGATTAAGCCCAGGACCTCATACATACGAAGCAGGCACTCAAATGCTGAGCAATACTCACTCCCATAAATGGTATTTTTTAAACAGCATTTTCCAGGTGCTCATTGCAAGTATATACACATGCAATTAATTTTTATATTTGACCTGTAACTTTTCTTTAGTTCTAGTAATGTTTCCTTCCCCCCACACTGTTACTGTCTGGGTTCCACTTCCTTTTGTTGCAGAATGGAACATGCCCTCAGGAAAACTCGGATGCATATGAAGCTCATTTCTTGATTTCTGTTTACTCAAGGATCACAGTTCTGTATTGTCTGAATCCAGTGCCAAAAAAACAATTGTTTCATATTCTTTTCAAGTTTTATAGTTCTTTAGGGCAGTAAGATAAACCAAATACCCATTATTCTGTTATGGTTGGAACCAAATGTCAGAGCCTTCATTCGCACTGTTACTTGTTAGTTCAGTTGGTTAGAGGTCCTTTTTGATCTGGATTCTGTCTAGTTGTGCAGCCTTATCACATTAGATTTGTGCCACCAACACAACTACCCTGACCATTCATATCTGCATATTTGCAGGTCCATACACACTATGTTCCAAACAATTTCAATTCTTTAAAGATGCTAGAGCTTTCCCCCTCTCTAGGGGGAAAATTTATGCTATATTTTCTATAACTCTTGCCTCACCCCCCACTATTTCTGGGTTCCTACTTGTCTTTCAGAACGAGCTTAAATACAGTTTCCTCTGGTACATCCTAAAGCATCCTGTACTTAACCCAAAGACATAAAATCTATGATAGTTTCTTATTTAATATACATTGCATTTTCCTGTTTCATTCTAAATTCTATGAGAGCAAGTGCAAAGATTATCTTGATGGGTTATCATTAATATCAGTCACTTGTTACTGTATCATTTGTGAAAATGACACTATAGATTTGGGTTAGTGAAAATTCTGGATAGACCTGTTATTGTGAAACCCAGAAGGTATCTTAGAATTCTACTACACTGATTAGTAACCTACCTACACAGACCTTGCATATATTGCTTTGGGTGCTTTGAACTAATTATACGGCCTTCAAGATAGATTTTCTCATATCAGTCATCCTCTCCTCTCCCTATCCTCTATTGCCTTTAAGAACTAAACTAAATATATTTTGGCATTAGGTAATTATTAAAGCCATCATAAACCTCATATTTCAAAGAAAAGTGTTTTGTTAGATTCTCATAAAACATATCCTCTGAAAAAGAAACATTAAAAAACCTATGAACTCCCAGACATTTTATAGGCCTTTTCATGACAGATAAGAACCATATACAGTGGAATTACATTCTTATAATGTGCCTGAGAGCTCAGAAATGAAATTATAGGCATAGTTCTTTTGACTACTGTAGGCTGGAAAGAGAGTTCAAACTAAACACTCTGTGACCTCTTTAATCAATATAGTGTCTAACTGCCAAAAGAATGCTGTATTCAGGTACAAGTAACCAGTTGGAAGGAAACCTGATGTAGTAATATGTTTTGTTTCTAATTAACAGATACACATAGACTTCTCAAGAAAAATTCAATTTGGAAAGGAGTACCAAATACATATACACAACTGCCTACTGAAGGTAATAGTACACTTCCACGTGAAATTCCCCAAAAGAAATTTTCAGGTCAATTGAACAAACCACTTTCATGGGAAAGAAAAATAATATAACTTAAAAGCAAGTGAAACAAATAGTAAAGAGAAGGGGAATGGAGAAATATCATTGTAAGAAATATCAAAATTTACCCTCATCCATAGATTCAGGGTTAAGATAGTAAGTGATTCAATCAGAAATGCCTATGTTTATAATCACATATCTCTCTGGGAGGAGATGGTGGGGATGGGGGTAGAATGAACAGAAAGTATGGTAAAAAAAAAAAAAAAAAGACAAATAGAGTAGGAGAGGTAAGATGGAGGTAGTGTAGGAAGCTCCAAGAGTCAGCTCATTCTACAGTGTAGTTAGTAATCACTCAAAGCTACCTAAACCACCAGTTTGGGAGCTCAGGAAACCAGAAGAGCACCCTGCAACACTTTGGAAGAACAAAAGGAGACTGCCCTTCTGTAGGAAGATCCATGAGCACTTGAGAAGAATGTATACTCTGCTGTTTAGGGGTAAAATGTTCTGTATATGTCTATTAGGTTTAGTTCACTTATCACGTTTTCAAGCTCTGTTTCTTTGTTGATCCTCTGCCCAGATGTTCTTCCCAAGTGCACATGGATCTTTTTCCAGGATAGACCATATGTTGGGTCATAAAACAGATTTCAATAAATTTAAAAAGACTGAAATTATACAAAGCACTTTCTCTGATCATAATGGAATGAAGGCAGAAAAGGAAAAATTCCCAGAAAGGGAAATTTATAGCCCTTAATGCTTACATTAAAAAAACAAGAAAGAGCTAAAAATCAATGGCATAGCTACACAGATAGAGGAACTAAAAAAGTATAGCAAACTAATCCCAAAGCAAGCAGAAGGAATGAAATAACAAAGATCAGAGCAGATATAATGAAATTGAGAACAAAAAAAAAAAGAATTCACAAAACCAAAAGTTGGTCCTTTGAGGTAAAAAGAACTGGACAAACCCTTAGCTAGACTGACAAAGGAAAAAAAAAGAGAGAAGATACAAATAAAATCAGAAATGAAAGCAGGGACATTACTACTGACCACACAGAAAAAAAAAAAAAAAAAAGAGATCATAAGATGATGCTAGGAACAACTACACACCAACAAACTAGACAAAGTAGATGAAATGGACAAATCCCTAGGAACATACGAACAATCTACAACTGACTCTAGAACTAGAAGACCTCAACAAACCAGTCACAAGTAAAGAGACTGAAACAGTCATCAAAAACTTCCCCAAAATGAAAACTCTGGACCAAACGGTTTCACAGGTGAATTCCACCAAGCATTCAAAGATTTAATACCAACCTTACCCAAATTCTTCCAAAAAAATTGAACAGGAAGAAATACTACCAAACTCATTCTATGAAGCCAATGAGGGAATACTACCAAACTCATTCTATGAAGCCAACATCACCCCATACCAAAGCCAAATAAAAATGTAAAGAAAAAATACAGACCCATTTCTCTAATGAATATAGATGTAAAAATCTTCAACAAAATACTCACTAATCAAATCCAAAAACACATTAAAAAAAGTATTCATCATGATCAGGTTGGTTTTATCCCAGGCATGCAACGGTGGTTTAACACAAGAAAATCGATGAGTGCAATACATCACATTAATAAATCAAAGAAGAAAAATTACATGATCATCTCAATTGATGCAGAAAAGACATTTGATAAAATACAGCATCCTTTCTTGATAAAAACACTCCAAAAGATAGGAATTGAAGAAACTTTCTCAACGTGATCAAGAGCATCTATGAAAAACCCAAAGCTAACTTAGTCTATGGTGAAAGACTGAAAGGTTTCCTGTTGAGATTGGGGACAAGGGTGACCACCGTCTCCCTGTGGTCCAATATAGTACTAGAGGTTCTAGATAGAGCAATCAGGTGAGAAAAAGAATTAAAAGGCATCCTAATAGGAAAGGAAGAAATAAAACTTTCGCCATTCACAGATGATACGATCCTATACCTGGAAAATTCTGAAAAATCTACAACAAAGCTACTAGAGCTAATAAACAAGCTCAGCAGAATGGCAGGATACAAGATTAATTTGTGAAAATCAGTAGTGCTTCTACACTTGAGTAATGAGCAATCTGAGGAGAAAGTCAGGGAAAAAATTCCATTTACAGTAGTGACTAAAAGAATAAAATATTTAGTTAAGTTAAACTTAACCAAGGATGTAAAGAACCTGTTATCATAAAACTACAATGAATTGCTAAAAGAAATCAAAGAAGACCTAAATAAACAGAAGGACATTCTGTGTCCATGGACTGGAAGACTAAATATCATTAAGACATCAGTTCTGCCTAAACTGATTTACCAATTCAGCACAAACCCAATACAAATGCCAAGTCTTTTTTTTTTTTTAACAGAAATGGACAAGCCAATTATCAAATTTACTTGGAAAGGTAAGGGGCCCAAATAGCCAGAAAATCTTAAAAAGGAAGAATGAAGTTGGAAGACTCTTACTTCTGGACTTTAATTCATATTAACTAGCTACAGTGGTAAAAACAAGATGGTACTACCATAAACTCAGACATATAGACCAATGGAACTGAATTGATGGTTCAGAAACAGACCCTCACATCTATGATCTGTGAGTTTTGACAACTATGTCAAACCCACCCAGCTGGGGCAGAACAGTCTATTCAACAAATGGTGCTGGGAGAACTGGATCGCCATATCCAAAAAAAAAAAAAAAAAAAGGGAAAGAAGACCTTATCTCACACCTTATATAAAAGTTAACACAAAATGGATCAAAGACTTAAATATAAAAGCTAGATCCATAGAATTTCTAGAAGAAAATTTAGGGATACATCTTCAAAACCTGGTGGTAAGTGGTAGTTTCTTAGACCTTACACCTAAAGCATGAACAATGAAAGAAAAAAATAGACAAATGGGACCTCCACAAACTTAAATGTTTTTGTGCTTCAAAGGACTTTGCCAAGAAGGTGAAATGATAGCCTTCTCAATGGAAGAAAATATTTGGAAATATTTTTGGAAAAATACTTATGGAAAAAACACTTGGAAATATACACATTTGATATCCATGCTATATAAAGATAAAAAGGCAAACAATTCAATTAAAAAATGGGCAAAAAACTTAAGATATTTTTCCAAAAAGAAAATACAAATGGCAAAAAAGCACATGAAAAAAATGTTCAATATCACTACCTATTAGGGAAATGCAAACCAAAACTACAATGATATATCATCTCACACCTTATAGAATAGCCATTATTAAAAAAACTAGAAAACTACCAGTGCTGGAGAGGATGTGGAGAAATAGGAACACTCCTTCACTGTTGGTTGGGAATGTAGAATGGTACAGCCTCTGTGGAAGACAGTTTGGCAGTTCCTCAGGAAGCTAAATATAGAAATGCCATATGATCCAGCAAGCCCTCTACTAGGAATATATCCAGAAGAACTGAAAACAGGGATGCAAACAGACATTTGCATACCGATGTTCATAGCGGCATTCTTCATAAGTGCCAAAAGATGGAAACAACCCAAGTGTCCATCAACCAATGAATGGATAAACAAAATGATGGAATACTATGGTGCGGTAGAAGAAATGAAATTGGGTCATATATGACAACATAGGTGAACCCTGATAACATTATACTGAGTGAAATAAGTCAGACACAATAGGACAAATACTGTATGGTCTCACTAATATGAACTAAATAAGAAGAATAAACACATAGAGTTAAAACTTAGGTATAGATTACTAGGAGATAGGATAAGGGCTTAATGTATGTAGGATTTTTAATCAGTTTAACTGTAAAAGTGTGGAAATTGTGGAAATGGATAGAGTTGATGGTAACAAATTATAGTGAGTATAATTAACATGGCTGGTTTATAAAAGGGACTGTGGCTGAAAGGGATAGTCTAGGTATGTAAATGTCAGTTGAAAGAAAGAGAATAATCTAGGGACTGAACAACATAGTAAACAGTGGTGGATGAGGAGTGTTATTAATAGTACAAATACAAGAATGTTCTTCTATTAACTAGAACAAATGTATGCCACTATTACAAGGGGTTAAGAATATGGTGATGCAAGGGGAAAATACAATCAATGTAACTTATGGACTATAGTTGACAGTAATACTGTAATATTCATGCATCAATGTCAAAGAAGGTACTATTGCAACAGTAATGATTAATAATAGGGGGGTATGAGATTTTTTCTTTTGAACTAAAGAAAACAGTAAAAAATTTACTGAGGTTATGACTGCACAACTCTGTGATAGAAGTAAGGGTCACTGAGTGTACACTTTGGATGGAATAGTACAAGGCATGAGACTGCATAATGCAGTGAACCATGTGGTAGACAATGGACTATGGTTAACAGTACAAATAAATAAGAGAGCATTCTCTAACGAACTATAACAAATGTATAATACCAATACATGATGTTAATAAGAGGGAGGTGAATGGAAAAACTATACCAAATATAAGCTATGGACCATAGTAGTAGTTATATTTTGTTGATATTCTTTAATAATCTGTAACAAACGTTCCACAAGGATGCAAGATGTTGGTGGAGGGATGATGTGTGGGAATTCTGCATATTATGCATGACTGTTAAGTAAGCTCATCTCTTCTCTAATAAAAATTTTTTAAAAAAGAAACAAATAAATACAAAAGGTTACCATAAGGGAGGACACATGTCTAAATTTATAGATTTTCCAAAGTGTAGACAATATCTAGTACAAGTTGCTGGCACTTTGTTATTTACATATTTTTCTTTTGAGTCTTTAGTTAATAGAAATGCTGTAATTTCAGAAAGAAAGGCTACAGATCTTATCTATGGTTGCATTAAGGGATTTAAAGAAAATAAAGTGTCTTGCTAAAATAATGAAGATACTTCTTACCATTGATGTCACCACCAAGGCTGGAGAAAATCCCATTGTGAGATAGAAAAATAGCTCAACCACCTTATACCTGCAGGAACAAAAATGCAATTAATTTAATTTATATATTTCTATATCACTGAAACCATTTCCATACCAGTTTTTCTTTTCCTCTTTTGAAAAAGAAATGTAAAGTCTTAACTATTCAAATGAAATACATTTGCCCAGTAAGAGACCATTAGGCCTCTAACTAAAATACTGTAGCTGAGTAACAGTAGACTGGCATTTCTTTCAATAATTGAAAAGGCATCAAACTCAACATGAATATGTTTTCTGCCCAAAGTAGTTAAAGTTGAATCCAATCCACCTTGCATTTTTCCCCTTCAAATCCTAGAGTCTTTGCATTCATTACCATTCCAAATCAGAGGTACAAGGAACTGAAAATATGAAGATGGACAGGGACTTAGTTTATCAATGGCAAAGAAATAATAGCCTTAATGAACAAAGGGCATGCATTTTTGTCTCTTTATTCTGTATCTGCACAAATTCCAATTTGTGATGCTCATCACATTAGGCTACAGAAAGTCTGATTGTATTGAAATTAAATTTATATTTCTGCCTAAACAAATTAGATTATAAGCTCCTCAAAGGCAGAGACCAAATTTTATTTTTGCATGTATCTGCAGGGCTTAGAACAGCATTGGCATTTTAAGTACTCCCTGATGTCTGCAAACCAAGTGGACAAGGGTGACATGAATACCTCGTTCTTGGTGTTTTATACTCAAAACCTACTGTGTAGTAATCAAACCAGAGAAATGGAGAAGAATGGGCTTAGACATGTTTGGTTTATACCAGAAGGCCTGGGGATGCTAGAAAAGATGGTGGTCTTACTTTATTTTCTATTTTATCCAAGGATAGAAATCAGGGATTTATACACAGGAAGGAAACAGCTCTCTCGGATTTACATATTCTGTACAGCACTTGCAGAATTCCTAATTATGGCAAAAAGGTATTAAAGTGAATTTAAAAGTCAGAGAATAGTCCAAACTACCATTTTCTTCTGAAAACAGGAAAACAGTTTTATTATTTTGTGATAAACACAAATTTTATTCAACTCATTTTGCCAACCACAATAGATAGATTTAATAAATCATTGATGACAATGATTTCATGCTTGTAAGTTTCTCAAATTTAGGCATATGATGTAATGGAAAGAGCCATGGAATGGGAATTATGACATTTGGGTCCTAATTCCAGATGAGTCACTAGTTCGATGTATGTCCTGAATGTCCTCATTTTTTAAACATGAAGCTGGAATAGAAGACCTTGAAGGTCTCCTCTAGAGTTAAGATGCTAAATTTTAATAAATTTTTCTTTTTATATTGCTCAGTATGACTACGAGCTATGATTAATGGGTTCAAATTGTAAACCAAAGTTAGAATATTCAGAGTTTAGATGCTCTTCCAAACATGCCCTTTCTCAGGGAATTGTAGTTTGGAATACCTTCTAAGTTCCTGTCTAGGCAAGTGTTATACTGGACATTTAACATCGATTATCTTTGGTCCTTGGAGCAACCTTGAAAAGGTTATTTTTTTTTATGCAATAACTGAATCTCAGAGGTTAAGCCTAATTGGTTGGAAACAAGGTCCAACTGATGCCAGAATGACTGGTGACATTACCTCTTAACTACACCATACCACATGTGCCATTCATTTCCTTCCATAAGCAATTTGTCCACCAATAATGAATACCAAATGTTTTTGAAGATTTATTAAAAATAATATCTACTTTATTTATGTATTTCTACTATTTTGAAGTGCAAATTATAAGTGAATTGTACTTATAAGTGAATTGTAGATGAAATTTAGGCAGTTAATTTTTAAAATGTAAGTGTAAATTATTTTCTCTTACTTTTCATGGTAGAGAAATACATAAATGGTTCCTCCAGCTGCCATGAGCCAGATAAACCAACGCATATGAGATGCCAGGGGTCCAAGTTCACGGAGATTTAACCTAAAAATGTAAACATAACAAGAAAGAACAGAAGTGATAAATGAAGGGAATTCAAGAACTTGTACTTTCCTCTGGTCATTGAAAACTGGGATAGCGAGTACTCAGATAAGACTAGGAGGAGAAGGCACTCCATATGCAAGGAGGTATTTGGGCAATTTGGCAAAATTAATAACTCGAAGATAAAACTATCATCCAAACTTGAAGGCTTAGAATTAGCCCCAACATGGTTAAAAAACAGAACCAGCTTTAAAAGCAGACTTGTAGAAGTGAGTGCCAGCACATCCATGATGCCAGACCCTCCTTATGAGGCAACCTGTGCTAAAGGCTGCTGGTCTTATTTCTGACCATGTGCTTACAAAGCTTAAATAGAGCCCTGAACAAAATCCTGAACTGGGATCACATACCCACAGTAGACATCTAATACATTGACCAAGTATCTCCATTATCAATCTCTCTCCCAAGAGAGAACATGAGAAAATTTATCCCAAACATATGTGCTGAAAGAGAATTTGTTAAAATTTCACCATGGATACTTTCGCGAAGCATGAATTTTAAAATGCTGCAAATTCATCTGTACTAATTTTGTATTAAAAATAAATATGGGGAAAAGCAAAGGTTGTTCTGATTGGCTATAACTACAAAATTAACATTTCCAGGTAGAAAAGACATCCCCTGCATATGAAGACTACTAATGAGCACATCTACCTCGGGCAGCATTTAATTTTTTAAAAACTTAGCTACTTTAGATTGAGGTGTACTTCACTATAGCCTTTAAGTGGTCTCGTTCCAATACGAGGCAGACCTATAGTTTAGTAACAGGTGTTAGAAAGACAGCCACTACTTTTTATTCCAACAGATAATTAGGTTTCTTTTGAATGACTGATGCAGCATTAACCAGAGTCTGGGGGCCAACTGTTTCTAATGATGGCATATGAACTTCTGAGTGTTTAAAAGTGGACGAGGTCTTAAGGGAGGAAAGCTACCGTTTCTATAATTATGGGTTTTAAAACAACAAAAGATTTTCTTTGATCTCTACCAAAATAGTAGCAGGATCAAGGAAATTGAACAGAGCACTAGATATCTTAAATAGCTAAATGATTTGGTTAATTCTCTTAATCAAATGGCCAAAAAAAAATAGAAATGCACTGGGTATATAGCAGTTGCTGGGCTGTAAAATGAATTGAAGACAAACAGTATCAATTTCAAAAGGGAGCTTGCTTTCCTCACACACATTTACAGCGCTTCCATGGGAACAATTCAACATCTAAGTATTCCAAACAGCAGCATGGTATACAGAGCATGGTATATGTGGAAGGCAAATGGTACATATTGTGTGCAACCTATACACAAGTTCACAGTACTTCCTCTTGAACAATGTGATGTCCAGATGTGCATTCTAAGTAATGACAAGTCTCCACTTCAAATCTGGAATCTGACCCAAGTAAATTAAATGGGAGGGGGGATGCAGGCATGTGTGTGTCTGTGTGAGGGTGCATGGGGACTGGAGGGAGGGATAGGATGAAGAGAAGGAGGACTGAGGAATGCTAAACATGATAAAAACTTTTTTTTCAAAAGATTGTATCTTACCATGGCGCATAAGAAGCAGCAATGAAGAAGTAGATAACCATTCTATCACACATGTGAAAACAATGTTCCACTGTCCTAGTGGAAAAATAAGCATAACAACACAGATTAACGTTTCAGAAGACTTTCAGACTGGGAGGTAAGGGCTATCAGTCTACGATGTTGCCATTCCCATTCTTGTTCTAGTTTCCCACAGCATTTATATCTTGGCTTTCATAGTCACAAAGCTTTTTAAATGTATTGTCAGAACAATATGAGGTCACAAACAGACACTTTATATTGTTTTTAAGATTTCCGATATAATAGATACTTCCACCATGGAGGAGACAAACGGACTGAACCTCCCAATGGTCAGAAATGCTGAAGCAGTTACAAAAAAACAAACCAAAAAACAGTCTTTTCTGACTTCTTCCATTTCTTTTGGAACCCATTGCTCTAGCAGAAAACAGAAATTTCATGATGGCAGACCACCCCCCAACGCCGTAACAGTGCAGGGCACAGAGTCTGGATGGTTGGTCAACATCTCCCTAAACTGAAGATGCACTTTTCACGTCCATTCCATTTAGAAGGCCTTTAGAGAAGTTTTTACTTTAAATATCCTCATGTAGGCAGTAAAGGAAATTCAGAAACTAAATTTAGGAACAGCAATAACAAAAACAATAAAAAAAACAGTGCATTTGCTGCAAGAGGGTGGCCACCTGGATTTCTAATCAAGTTCCTCCTTTCATAATTGAAAAGTCAGGAAATGTACAAAGATCTTGGCTCACTGAGGTCTAGTCATGAAATGCATGAGTCAGGATGCCGTTTAGTGAGGTAATTTTAAAGTCTGAGCCCATAGCATCGCTTCAAATACATTCTCAGTGCCCTAGTTATGATTTGGTAGAACACTAGTGTTAGACCTCACCTCACCACACACACAGTGCCCATCAAAGTAGAATGACAGCTTGTGTTAGCCAAGAAGTGAAAAATAAAACATCTGGGAGGAAGAATGGTTTTTAAGGCCACTAGTCAGAAGCTATAGCTTAACTCCAGTTTTAGGTCATGGGTCATAAGGGCAAACACTAGGTCAATGCTGCTCAAACTTGACTGCATGTTAGAATCACCCCAGGAGCTTATAATATATAGTCCTAGACACCAGTCCAGAAGATCCTAATTTAGAAGGGCTGGAAGATGGAAGGGAGAGAAGAGGGGAAATCTTTTTTTTTTTTTCCTTTTTAATCCTTGGGTGTTTGGGGGGCCTTTCTAAGCCTGCTTTCTAGATTGTTGTGCGCTGTGTTACGGCAGGTAAAGTCAGACCTGTAAGTTTATTTGGCCTCACTTTCCTCACAGGTTAAAACAGAATATCTATCGTAGAGTATGTGTGAACACTGGATGAGATAATGTAGGCCATGTGTTTAGCACAGAACCTAGCACATGTAGGTATCAATAAACTGCTATTTCCCTCCTCTTCTTTATTTAAAAAAGGGCTATTCTTGGATATTAAAAAAAAATTAATGCAGAGCAAAAAAATCCACACATGGCTTATGATTCTAGCAGTGCTACTCCAAGGTTCAGGGGAGTCTAGCTTCTATCACACTTTCCTCTCTAATCCCTGGCAGGAAGGCCCTGAATATACTGAATTTGACATCCACAACTCTTTATTGATTCAGAAATCCTGACATCATAGCCAAGGCAGTCGAGGTAACCACAAGTTCCTGATTGTGCCAAGAAGATAATGAAGTGCTCTGCTTCCGCACTAGCCTCTGGGAATCCTGAAGAACCAGACAGGTACTTCTGTGGCTCTTGTGTAAGTGTTTCCCAGAGCACCCTCATAAGTGGTTTTATTTTAAGCCCTGGAAACTGTCACCTTATAGGAGAAAGTAACAGACTACAACTTTAGCCACGATTTGGAGGGTATAGTGAAAAGAACACAAGACTGGGAGTCAGATGCTCTGGAATCAGCTTCTAATGGTTTCACTCATTAGGGCAAGCCAGGCCACTTCTCTGAGCCTCAATTTCCCCAAGGAAAACTAAGGTCTATGATCTCTAAGGATACTTCCAGTTCTAAATTTCTATGTTTCTACATATCAGGAAATCAGTAATCATCTCATAAATTCCAGATCCTGCTCTTAAAAGAAGCATATCTAAAATTTTAAATAATAGATTGTTTGAACAGTTTGAGACATTTTTGGACATTCTATAAAACCAAAAGGTATATTCTAATGTTATTTTAAATCACTCTTACTCTGCTCTGAATCCTTTTTTTTTTTTTCAGGAGGTACCAGGGATTGAACCCAGGACCTCAGACATGGGAAGGAAGCAGGCATTCAACTACTGAGCTACACCCACTCCTCTGAATCCTCCTTTCCTGAGAAGAAATTTTGCCCTTTTGAGTTCTGCAGAATCTATTTCACAAGCCACCCATTTCCACTTACATATGTGCTGCTCCCTTTGTGTTCCTCTCAAATTAATCCTTCACTCTGAAGAGGAATACTTTTACGTTCTTCTCCTTGGGAGTCTGAGGGCCACAGTATTGTTCAGAATGTGCCTGACAGCTAATAGTAGTAAATGCTAATTCTGAAAGCTGAACTTCACAACACAACAATAAACTGAAGCAGTAGTATACTCCCTATATCAGAGTATTAAAGTACTTTGTAATTTTCAGAGCATTTTCACCCGCATTATCTTATTCGGCTATCATAACAATCATGAAGTTAAGCATTAGTATTCTTATTTTACTGATGAAGACTCCATGAGGTCAAGTGACTTACCCAAGGTCCCAGCTAAGTAGCAGGGCCAGGAAAACCTGGATTACTGATTTCAAGTTCAATGAATGTTTTTACTACTCCACAGCTCCCTCTCTCTTATAGTATCCTTAACATGCTTAATAGCATTAGAAAACAGATCTCAAGATTTTAAGCTCTAATTCCTGGGAAACCAGTGCAGTTTTGTTTGCGGTTACTTAGCATTGGCCTGCCTTCTTAGATACATACAGAGATCCTCAAACCCTGTCTAATCCAAAGAAAATGTCATGAATAAAGGGATAGCATTATAGTCTCCAACAGGAAAATATCACTTCTTTGCCAACAACCCATTATAGGACACTAAGAAACACATTGAGTCAACTATTCTGATCTTTTGAAACAGCAATGCCATTCTTTGTACCTTAAGTGGCTCTTTTTCCATGATACAGTGTGAAATATGGTAGAAACGATGAAGAGGGCACAGAGGCCCATTCCATAAATCCATGCTGTTATCTTTTCCCAGCAATCATCAGACAGTCGATGGAGGAGGGCACTGCCCACAATGGCCGGAACAATGAGGAACTGAGATAAAGAAAGGTAAAGAAAATTAAGTACCCTGGATTTTACTGAATTGAGACCTTGCTAAAAACACATAGGTTTACCAGGGTCAATTTTAGAAACAGAATTTTAAAACAAATATTTGCCTTTCCTGGGTAATCATAATGAGAGACAGGTGAAGTTGCCAATTGCTGCACTGGAAAGAGGTATACTCTAACTCAGTGGCCAGGTGTCAACCAATGGGATACAAAGAAGCTGTAAAGGATGCAACATTATTCAACTGTTACAAAACAGTTACTCTTTATCCTAATTTCATCAAATAAGGACACACTTCATCCTATTCTCTAATGTGATTTAAAGTACTTAAAGTATTGAAATCTCAAGCATATACCCAGATTTCCTGAGGTAGTCCTGACTTCTAAATAGTATGTCCTGTTGCCCCAGTGAGCTACTGAAATTCCAATAATTCAGCATGGGCACGAATTTGGGAGGCTACTGCAGAATTGAAGTGTTTTTTGGCTTATTTTGTTTTAATAGCACCTTTCATGTAAGCAAGAGTAACCCACTCCCAAGGTCTACCTATTAAAAAAACTTTAATATACCAGAGTCTCAGAAAGAATTTTGCTTTCGTTAACATTTCATACTCCATATAGCCACCAACTTCAGTGTTGGGCATATGAGTAAAACATTTAGCAATACCAGAAATTTTCAGGGGAAATATATTTCTTGATATTAAAAAAATAAACATCTGGTAAAGAATGGAAACTTCAGCAATTTCATCATCTCTTTTTCCCCAACACATACTTTTGCCGTATTGCAACAGAACAGTTAAGCACTCAGATAAAATCAGCATGAACTTTCAAACACTGACATTCTCATTGGACCAGAGAAAAATGAGAAAATTAAAGACAAGTTTTCATAAAACAGAATTTACTTGATTTAAATGAATGTTCTTTATGTCCTATTTTGAGAATGTGCCCTCTCTACTGTTTTCATGTTAAATTATCCTCTCTTTAATGAAATGATGATGAGGAAAGCTTTTCGTTTGTCTTGTTTCAGAAATTTTACTCCAAAACTCTGGAATATAGTTTAATAAGATAACATTTTCCCTTCAAGAAAATTTATGTGGAGGCTTCATCGGTTTTTCCTTAGCTTCAGTTTGTGCAAGGGTTCCTAGCTTGTAATATATCCAAAAAAGATAAATGCAGGATTATTCATATCCATCTTCAGCAAATATTATTCCAAAAGTGAGTTGTGCATCTAAATAACCACATTGTTTATTTTTTTTAAAAAGATTTATTTTATTTATTTTTCTCCCCTTCCCCCATTGTCTGCTCTCTGTGTCCATCTGCTGCATGTTCCTCTCTGTCTACCTGCATTGTCAGGTGGCACCGGGAAACTGCGTCTCTTTTTTTGTTGTTGCATCATCTTGCTGCATCAGTTATCCGTGCATGTGGTACCACTCCTGGGCGGGCTGCACTTCTTTCACGCAGGGCAGCTCTCCTTGCGGGGCACACTCCTTGCGCATGGCGCTCCCCTGCGCAGGGGCGCCTCTGCGTGGCATGGCACTCCTCGTGCACTGTAGCACTGCACGTGGGCCAGCTCACCACATGGGTCAGGAGGCCCTGGGGATCAAACCCTGGGCCTCCCATACGGTAGCCGGATGCTCTATCAGTTGAGCCACATCTGCTTCCCACAACATTATGTTTAAATGGCCCACATTTTGTTAAGTAACAGACACCATTACTATTATTGTTATTGGTCAATAGTAAGAAAACTAACAGGGTACTATTCCTATAACCTTCATCACGGTTTTGCAGTTGGTAAATGGAGAAAATAATGGATGTATATTGGAGCCATGAGCAAAGAAACAGGCCACATGAACTAAATGTTATACATTTCTATCCCTTATATCCTAATCCTGCCTTAGACTTAAAAAAAAATCTTATTTTCTTAGGCACCTGTGGACAAAAGTATCTTCAGAACTAATTTTACTTTTAGTTCTGTTCAATTCATTAAAGGTTTAGTTAAGAATAAAAGATGGATACCTAGGCAGGTATAGCAGAAAATCAAATTAGACCATGCTTTTTTAAAAACCAAGTTCAGGCTGTAAACATTTTGACACTCTGGTGCTGGGAAGGCCACTGTGCATGAGCATGTCATTAAGACAGAGACAGAGATCAGCTCAAGTACTGAAAATTCCACTAAATCCTTCCTATATGCAGAATCTAAGACATGGGTTCCAGTGAGATTGTCCACCGAAAGAGATTACTAGGAATTTCATTATTTAAAGCCTCTTATAGAATCCAAAGCAGGCTTATGAAGTTGTTTTTTTTTTTAAGAAAAAAGTTTTGGCAAGGCCCAAGCATATTGATTATAAATAAAAAATTTTTTAGCACCTGAGGAAAAAGGACATTCAGTGATAAATTAGCAGAATGTTTCACAATATTATCAAGTAATATCTGAATTTTATTATTATAATACACAAAACAAATGCTTTGATTTGTGCTAAGTAATGAAAAAATGATATTATCTGATTAGATTATAAGTGATCCACCAAAAACTAAATTTATTTAGGGCTTATTTGGTTTCACGGTTCCTTTACAGAAAACACTGTGACTAATATACTTTGAGGGAGGGACTTAAATGAAAAGGCACAACATGAATTCAGGCACATTTTTATTCAAACAAACTATGAATGTAACATACATACTGTACTAACACTGTTTAAAATAATTAAACCAGCCTCTTTAAACACTCTTTACTCAGGGAATAAATTGGTTTCCTTCTCGATTTCTTATTTTCAGCCTCTACACCAGTCACCATTTTTCCCTCACAAGTCTCACTAAGTGCAACTTTCAAAGGAATAATTAAACCACAGATAAAAGGAAATTTATAATGACGTCAGAAAATGCTTATATTAATAGGAAAATTATGAAAAGACATATTCATATACACTATAATCACAAAATTAACACCAAAGTGTCAATAATTTATTATTATTTTTTAAATTTATTTATTTATTTCTCTCCCCTTCCCCCCCACCCCAATTGTCTGTTCTCTGTGTCTATTTGCTGCGTGTTCTTCTTTGTCCGCTTCTGTTGTTGTCAGCGGCTCGGGAATCTGTGTTTCTTTTTGTTGCGCCATCTTGTTGTGTCAGCTCTCTGTGTGTGCGGTGCCACTCCTGGGCAGGCTGCACTTTCTTTCACGCTGGGCGGCTCTCCTTACGGGGCACACTCCTTGCGCGTGGGGCTCCCCTACGCGGGGACACCCCTGCGTGGCAGGGCACTCCTTGCGCGCATCAACACTGTGCATGGGCCAGCTCCACACAGGTCAAGGAGGCCTGGGGTTTGAACTGCGGACTTCCCATGTGGTAGACGGACGCCCTAACCACTGGGCCAAGTCCGCCGCCTAATAATTTATTTTTAAGGTAGACTGCTTTTAATATACTTTTTAAAATAATGAGTTTAATATATTTTTTGGTATTTCTAGGTTTTATAAACAAGTGAAAAATTAAGAATTTAGGAGCCAATTTAGCTTTTCTTCAACAACATGGATTAACATCTGCTCTGAGAAGCAAAGGTCACTGCGGGTGGGAGTGGGTGTGGCTACCTGTTTCAGGGCATCACTTAGTCAAAAAAAACACCTCTTTCACAAACTGTGACCTCTCCTTGCTGGGTGAACCCAGTAGATTATCTTGAGAAGGTGATTTGTTTCTTCCAGGAGTGACAGTCTTTATCAATAGGTTTCATTGGCTTTCCTATAACTAGGAAAGAATTATCATTCTTTTAAAAAAGATCTTTTTAGAAATGCAATTCCAGGGCAAAGCTGACTGCAGGTTAGAGCACTCAAAGTGCTCTACTTGCTCACAGTTTCTGGTGACATGACCTGGGACCAATAACCTGGTAGGTAAAGTCACAGAGATAGGTAAATCCAACCAATTGTGTTAAGGGTACTAAAGATAATTACCCCGCTTTCTACCAAAGCCCTTTGGGAGAGATGGAAATGGCAGAAAACTCGTACTCACTGCATGTGTGTAACAGTTAGCAGCATGTTCATAGCAAGTTGGTTTGTAACGGCCATTGGCTGGGGCCCGATGGTTCATGAACCTGTAGAAACAAAAAGGCATCATGTGAGAAGAGCTCAAAGAGTGTGAAGAACAATGGGGAAGCCTGCCAATGGTCGCTTGGCCTATTGCAAATAAAGAGCTGCCTGCTGGAAAGGCCTAGCTATAGGAACAAAACCAAAACCACTAAAAAGGTGTAAAATGAGCCCACAGCAATGATCCTAAAGCAAATGCCCTTGTTTACTGGATTAAGTTTTCTTTCAGTTTATTCAAAAGAAAAACCTACCAACCAACTAACTAACAACAACAACAACAAAAAACAGAAACCATGTCCACCTCCCTCAACTGGCACCCTCCAGACTGAAAAAAAAAAAGAAAGGAGGGGGGGAGGGCACAACCAATTCTTAATAGTAAATCGAGGGAATTTTTCTAAACTTAATAAATGCGGGTCATTTTCATTAAGTGAAAAGAGATATAAAGCAAGTAAAAGTCTCCTTTTTTATTTCTCAAAACGTGTAACACTTTAGACATATAGATCTCTGAACCCTCTATCTCACTATTAGCAGGCCTGTCCAACCAGTCTCCCTATACTACATTATCTATTCCAGCACCAGGCAGCTTTAATAAATGACACATGACTACCTCCAGGCCACCTGAAACAGGAGGTACATTTTCACCTGCATTCTTCCTGAGTTGAAGAGAGTTCACTTCTGAAACCATATACATGATTAGTATCTGATACTTGAGCTATAAAATTCAGATATATACACAAAGATGCATGTACCTAAATGTCGAAATCTGTTACACAGACACAGTCATATTCCCACTGCCTTTTGGGCTGACCTGTCAACCAGAAGTACAGTGAAAAGCAAGAGCACCACAGAACCTGAAAAGACAGAGAGCACACTTCCATTTAAGGATGTGGGTGGGTGCACACCCACAACTAACTCAAGCTTTCACGAGGGATTCTGGTTTGGTCTGGCTGTTGTCTGGAAAAAGGTGCTATAAACTCAGGAGGAGAAAACAAAACTGTCTGAATATAAGAAGAAAGAAGCAGATGCAGAGATGCCAACAAAAGAGAAAGAGCCCTGACAGATTCATGTCCCAGAGGCCCAGCTGCCTCTGAGTCTGCAAGGTGTCAAAAGCCTTTTTACGGGAAGCAGACTTGGCCCAATGGATAGGGCGTCCGCTTACCACATGGGAGGTCCGTGGTTGAACCCTGGGCCTCCCTGACCTGTGCGGAGCTGGCCCATGCACAGTGCTGATGCGTGCAAGGAGTGCCCTGCCACACAGGGGTGTCCCCCACGTAGGGGAGCCCCACACGCAAGGAATGTGCTCCCTAAGGAGAGCCACCCAGTGAGAAAGAAATGCAGCCTGCCCAAGAATGGCGCCGCACACATGGAGAGCTGACACAACAAGAATGACACAACAAAAAAAACACAGATTCCCGGTACCACTGATAAGGATAGAAGCAGTCACAGAAGAACACACATGAATGGACACAGAGAGCAGACAACTGGGGGGAGCGGGGGGGAAGTGGTGGGGATGGGGAGAGAAATAAATAAAAAATAAATCTTTAAAAAAAAAAGCCTTTTTACAGCAAACTATCCTATTGCTCGAGCTGGTTTAAGGTAGGTTTTTGTTACCTGCCTTTAAGGCGTTCTTACTTGTCATATCTTATTAATTCAGACTATGAAAAGCAGTAACAGGTGGAATCAAATGGCACAGCTAGGTTGCCAAAAACTGGCTAATATGCATGGTTAAGCCATTCGAAACAGTGCCAAGTTTTTGAGCAAAAGACTAGTCAACAATCTTTCTGAAGTAAGAACAACCTGTCTTCCTTAGGTCAAATAAGTAAAAATAAAACAGTAGTTTCTGTTAACCCAGTACAGATAGTTCAGGTGGAAAATCCACTGAGGAATGGATTTAGAACAGTGACCATATTTCACCTGAACCACCGACGCATTAGCTTTCTAACTGTTGTGCAAAATACTTACTTATTGAATTGAATTCACAAATGTCTTGGAAACTGTTTAAGAAAAATGTATAGTTAGCTGCTTCAGAATTTATCCCATCTATTCTCTCATGTAGATGAATAATTTCAAGCCTCATCCTTTGTCCCCTGATAACCCTCTAAATAATTTTACTAATTTCCTAAGGGACAAGAGTGTTGCTATACAGCTCTTATTAGTAGAAAGGAAAATAATTACACTCTTGGGAAGAATGCTTTAAAAGCGTTCCAAGCATTCACCAAACTACAACATTGTTACCCTGAGACATAACAACAGGGCTATAAGTAGCACATCCTATTAGGAATTTTGAAGGTAAAGAGCAAGGCTCCAAGATGGTTGAGGTTGGATTCAACTGAGAGTAGCTCTGTGTAGGTAGTAGTAAATAGGGCTTGTCTACCCACCACCAGGCTTCAGACTAAAAGAGCAATTTATATCTCTGGCATCCCAACCTAAAAATAACCAGGCCATTACACAGCAACCAGGATAGACTTTCACATTTTCTCCTAAAAGCAAAGGGGCTAGGTGGCCGTGTATATGACAGCTTAGTAACAACTCACCTGGAATAACTCTGGTTAAAAATAAAGTCAGAAATTATTGTGAAAAATAGCCCACCCAAAGTGCCTTCAGGTAGTCTCATGATGGACAGGGCAAGATACAGGCAATAAGGAAAGGTAAGAGTAAGCATCCCTGGAGCAAGTCACAGTCTGAGGCTCAGGGAGACAGAAAGCACAATTGTTCTTTGGGAAATTTTACAGTACACAGTACACGTTTTCCATTTCTCTCTGACCTGACAGAGTGCAATCAAGCTTCTTCCAAAGCCTGCTGAAGAAATCATTCCTATGACCTAAATGGAAAAGCAGTAAAATGCAAATGAACTCAGAAACACTGAGTCTATTCTTTCCCCCCCAAAAAGAAAGAGAAACCATTAGGATACCAATGGGTAACCATTTAGCTCCCATAAATGAGTGCTGTTTTCTATAACAGCACTGCTTCCTTCTTGCTCAGTGTCTTTGTGCTGCCCCACTCCCCACCATGAAGAACTCCAAAAACTATACAGCGAATGGAAAAATGGGAAGGGACCCGGGGAAACTCCTTATCATACTTTAAATTTGGCCCAAAGCATTGTGCTGAAAGTGAATCTGCAACCTACCAGCTGATTTCAGATCAAATTTCAGAAGTTGTCCTTGATTCCCGTATGTCCCTCACTCTCCAAATCAAGTATAAACATATTCAAAACATATTCCACATCGGTCCACCTCTGTACAGTTCCACAGGTGCTACCTTTAATCAAGACACCGACATCTCTGATCTGTAAAAATACAAAGTCTCTTAATTGGTCTCCCTGCTTGTCCTCATATAGACTATTCTTTATACAGAAGTTACAAGTCTCTTAAAACTTGATCACACCACAAACACCCGACCTCAGTTTAAAAACCTGCCCCTGGCTTCCCCAAACACTTAGGATACCCCTCCAACTCCTGCAATGCCAAAAAGCCCTGTGTGGTCTGGCCCTCAGGACTTCTCCCACCTCTGTGTGCCACTTTCCCCGCTCTCCTGCTCCAGGCAAACCACCTCCTTTCTGTCCCTCAAACATACAGAGGTCTTGTCTGCCTCAAGGTGTCCACATTTTCTGTTTATTTCTGCCTGGAACATTCTTTTCCAGAAGGCTTAGCTCTTCTCATCCTTCAAGCTCAGTTCAAATGTTACCTCCTTGGAGAGGCTTTCCGGGCCACCTTTACCTAGAGTATCACTTCAGACCTTAGTACCGCATTGGGGCACTTATAAAATCAGTAATCTAGTAAATAAAAAGACTTTTTTTTTTTTCATCTTCTTCCACTGTAATGCCAATTCCATGAAGGCTGTCTTGTTCATCTCTTCATTGCCAACCCCAGGCACAGTGCTTAGCTTATTAATGGTGCCTAATAAATAACTGTAGAATAAATAGAAAGCTATTCCAGCTACTGATAACCTATTCTGCCTTAGAGTGATATCCCACAGACAGTGATTCTTTGTGTGTAACAAAGAGAAACAAGCAGTCTGAGAGCCAAAAGACTCCTAAGTCTCAAGAAACAAAAATCTTAAGGGCCAAGACAGTGGACATCCTAAGACCTCTTCAATATCATGCATGGCACAACATAAGCCAGCCCCTGCCCACAGCACCTTACTGCCCAGCATAATAGCTCCTTAGTATGTTATTTGCCGGAAGTGGTAGTAGTGGTGGCGAGATCTTGACTTAATTATTAAATAAGGGAAAAGGCATAAATAAGATTGACTGCCCCATGTCAATGATCCAATGCTCTGAGAACATGCAAAAAAGGATATCTTTTAGGCAGGCCCTGTAAGATAACCTAATGATTTAGAATAAGATGCTTTCCCATATAATTCTGAAGCTAAAAAGTGGTCCCAAAATTGGGACTAAGGAAAAAGGGATTGTTTTCCTTGGATTTTCTAACGCAAGGCTGGAGAAATGAATGAGTACCAACAAGAAGATAAAGCAGAAGCTCTGTAGATCTTGAACCTCTACATGGCACACTTAGATGCCATGGTATGGGCAAGGAGATAAGGAGAAAGGAGTGGGCTGGCAGTATAGGTGGAAGAAAGAGATACATGAGCACAAACCTTTGGGCCTGCCCCTTCCTAGCTTTGTGACTACGGGCAAATTCCCTTTATTCTCTAACCCTGTTTGCTCTCCTATAAAATAGGTATAAAATTTGTGTCTTCGAGGGTTACATTTGAGGATAAGAAAAGTAATATACAAGCACCCACACAGTGCCTGACACAGATAGGCACTCAATAAATGGTAGCAGTTATTATCGCCAGCTGGAGATGCTGTGACGGAGGAAGAATGACTGTGAGTGAGTGTGTGTGGATGCTGGGAAGACTCACATACAGAAGGGATAAAGTGAGAAAGCTAAGATATGCTGTCTGTGTTCCAGTAAAATTTTTCACCTCCTAACCTTTTTGAGAAGGCGTGCCTGCATAAAGATTCCGAACACTTAGGAGGGCAGGCTAGGTTTCCTTAACTTTCTCCTCCTCCTTCTCAGCAGAAATGGTACAACTCTGGAGGTTGATCCAAAGCCACAAGAACCACCAAGACTCCATTATGAACAAACCCAGCAAGGTGTTCAGAGTTTTCTTGTAGCTTAGGCATAGCTATAAACTATGGCCTAATGAAATGCTTTTACTGCAAATGCTCCTTAACTGGAGAACTGATATATTTGTCAAGGGAAGGAGCACATCCACTTAAAGAAAATATGTTCCTCCCTCCAGTCTTTTGTAATTTACCCAACTATAATTATCCTAAATACTTCAAGGATGTATAATGAACACAGCTTTAAAAGGCGGGAATCGTAATTGCAACGTTTTAAGGTGTTATATTACTTTTTATTTGCAGGTCTTATTGACACCTTCAGATTGATGGAAAAAATCTTTCCAATCTACCTCATAATAGAGAAACAAGAAATTATGAGATTGTGCAGTCTTCAAAGAAAATTAGGTCTAGATGTCAATAAGAAAGGAACTGTTAAACACCCATTGGATGGAATATTGTGTGGCCAAGGAAAAATGACAGTCTGTGCCATACCATAAGAAAATGCCTCCCTGTATTTGTCATTTTTGTGTTATCTGTCATTTTTAAGTGAATAAAGCCATCACGCCAAGTTACATTACAACTGTCCTAATAAGAACTGGATAGACAAGTGTCAATATAAAGAAGATAATTCAATCAGTTGAGACAGAAGGATCAGAAGTGAAGGGTTGTTTGTTTTCATCTCTTTTAACACTGTTTTAATATTTATGCATAAATAAAACAGGCGTTTTTTTTTCCTGTTTAGAGAAATTAAAGGGATAGGAAAGAAATACAAACACTTATTCAAATAAGGAAGGTGTAATTTCACAGAATATTGTCACTATTCTCTGAAAACAGGAAGAAGACAGATGTGCAGAGAAGTAAAACCAAATCAAACAAACCGCATGTACAGGTCTGCATCAAATGTGGCAATTCCCTTAAAGCCCCTCCAGTCTTCAGTAGGACCTCAGTTTCTGAAGGGAAAATATTCAGAAGTCAATCTAAATTTTCAAACCGACTGCCTCCTGAAGGCACAGTCCACGAAATTCTTCCTAAGCATTTTTTTTTTTTTTTTAGCTCCTTCACTCTTTGGGACTGGGGAAGGAATGAGAGAAGTATACTGGATGAGTGGGCAGGTAGAAAAGAATGGGGGAGTGGGAGTGAAAAAATGTGCAATTTAAAAATTTTGAAATAAAAAGCAGTGCCTAAAAAAAATCAGCAACAATAACTTTCTTGAAAGATTTCATGCATTCCTTTTCTTCTTTCAAATTCCCCCTGTCACTTCACACTGAGCTAGTCTGCTGGTGACGGTCTGGAAATGAGGGCAGCTGCCTGATTCAGACAAAGGGATGGAGAGTCACCACAAACACAGGAGAGGTGAACTTTCACCTACTTAAATGAAAAAGAAACGGCCAGAGTTTCCTCTCGAGGCCATGGACCAGTCTACATCCATTGCTAGACAGCAGAGCCCGGAGGTCCGGGAACAGGGCCACACAGTGCCTCCCAGCCTCGCGTTCCCACCAGCTCTCCAGTGAATGAGCAGCCGGCCAGTCTTCCGGTGGCGCCTCTTGGGTTCCTCCTCGTTCCTAGCACATAGGAGTCTCAACAGCAAGTCTCGCCAGCCAAACGCTAGCTGGCCCCTTCACAGTGCCCCAAATAGTATGGACTGGGGACCCGAAGCCCGAGAAGCAATAAGGCCCGAACGCAGTCAGCCAAGGTTAAGCAGGAGCGGTGTGCCTCAGTTTCCCCATTGCTAGTGCCGCCCACAGACAAAGCACCTGAAACGCCCAGCACCAAATCTCGCTGCAGGGCGCAGCAGCTGCCTAGCCCCACGTTCCGCGCGCCCCGGGAGACCCCCACTCTGGGGGTAAGAGGTTGAAGGCCAAAGCCGGGGTCCGAGGACCTGGGGGCGGCGCCTGCGCCTACGGTTCGCGTCCTCAGAGGGAGCAACAGCCCTGCCTGGATGGGGATCAGGAGGGCGAAGCGGGGTGAAGCGATGGGATCCCAGAGAAGGAGGGCAGGGTCGGCGTCCGGGGTCTGGGAATCCATCCGAGATAGTGAAGGAGGGATCGGCTCAGACACGAGACCTCGGTCCTCAGAGGAAGGAGATCGCCCAGGGAGAGCAGTGCCGGGAATCCCGCGGGATCTGGCCCCAGGCCAAGGCGTGGGATCCAAGGCTGGATGGATCCAGGTGAGGCGTCAGGACAAACGCGGGGGCTGGCGGGATCTAGGGACCGGCTCCTGGAACCGGCAGGGCTGCGGGGTGGGGTGGGGGCGTCATCCCTCTCACCGCTGGAATCGATTCTTGAACCGCATTGAGCCTCCACTCCTCCTCGGGGCCGGGAAGCTCCGTCTCGTCAGCACCGGCTGCCGGGCGCGCGGCCCTCATGGGCTTGAGCTGCTCCAGGTGCCGCCCGCGTACCCGGAGGGGCCGCTCGGCCGGCCAGGGCGGGAGCGGGCCAGGGCGGGGGTCGGGCCAGGGCCGGGGACAGACCGGCGGCTGGGGGCGGGAGGGAGGCCGCTTAAACAGCCCGGCGCCTCCCGCCTCGCCGGCTCCTCCGCCCCCGGGCGCCCGCGCCCCGCCCCGGAGCCCGGCTCCACCCCCGCGCGCTCCGCCCGCCTGCGTGCGCCCGCGGCCGCCAGCGCGTCCCCGCGCCGGGCGGCCAATCAGCGCCCCGAGCGGCGCGGCGCCTCGCTGCCATTCATCCCGCAGGGCTGGGGCGGGGGGCGGGGCCTCGCGGCGGCGGAGGCGGAGCAGAGGGGAGGCCGGGGGCGAGGAGGTGGGGCGTGCGCGGCTGGAAATGGTGGCGTTGGGGCGTTGAAAGAGACCGGAGAGAGGAAGGGAAATTGAAGAGGAGGAGGTGGGCCAGGGACCTTAGAGCAGTTGTGAAGGAAGTAGCAAACGAGGACCCTGTCTGCGTTCTAGTCCCGGCTCTGTGTCATTCATGCATTCTTCATCATTCATTTCTCCATCCTTCCATTCATCTATACCGTCATCATTTTGAAGATCACCTCTGGCTAGGGTATTGTGCGAAGGCAGATTGAAAGTCCTTTCCTTGTCTGTTTTATAAAGAGATTGAGATCACTAAGACATCACCTACTATGAGATTTCAGTGAGAACCACAAAGAGGGGAATCCTCCACGGGGATCTTTTACTGTTAGCCTCCTATTTATTTTTTATTCAGACAGCGGGAAGCCTTTGAATAAACCAAAAAGACTTGAGCCAGAGAGCTTGCTGTTCAGAGGACAGCGAACGAATAAGTGATTTAGTGAGGCTTTCCCTCACCATTCCTGGAATTTTCCTGTGGTACCCTCTAGGTATCCTGTCTGCATCTATCCCCTCTACACCTCAAACTTGATACTTTTAAGGGGCACCTTAGCATTTTAAAGATGGGGACTGCTTTCACCCATAATTCTAGTTGCCTTTGACACTTTTCAAGTGCCAGGAACTAGAAGGGTGCTTTCCATGGTTATTGAATTAATTTTCCCCAAAAACTGCATCATCAGAAAGGCATTATCTTAGTCCTTTTACTCTAAGGAAGCAGAGGCATTTAGAGAATACACAAGTAGCTGGACAAAGGCAAAACTAAGCTTCAAACCTTTTTCATCTAATGCTAAAATCCTAGCTCCTTTCAGTACAACAGACTGCCTCCCTATGTTTTAAAGAGGTGCATTTCTCTTAGAAAACTTCTTCCCCACGACTCCTCCTAGAAAGTCAGGAAAGTGAGCGTGGATTGAAAGTCTACACATCTGCTATGTCAAGACCCTGAGCTAAGTGAATTGGTTGTAAGAGGAGGAGAGTACTAGGGAAATAGCTAATAAAGACAGATGAAAAATATCTATATAAGAGAACATAAGAAGCGTTTTTAAAAATGAACCAACGCACATCCTATCAATGTGCAAAGTGGGGCTAATTAGGGCAGGGGGTACTGGAGAGAAAGAAGGCTGGAGATGGACATGATGACAGCCTTTCAGACAAGGAGAATGTCTTGAACAAAGAAGTGTTGATAGGAGGGAAATTTGTGAGGAGCCACCTAGTTTAGAAACATCAGTGTGAATGATATTTACCCAAGGGAAAGAATGTGTTAGATAAAATAATGTTAGATTGGCTAGAATAAAACACAATGACCTACACTGGTCTCTTCCACAGAAAAGTAGGAAGATTAACTGTGAGTGACTTGGTTAAGCAATATGGCCATAGATTAAAATCAGCCTCCTTCTTAGTGAACCCCTTCCTCCAAAGTAAAATCAAGCCTAAAGGAATAAAAATAAAACATGAGAAGCCACCTTGAATAAAAAATGACAAGTATCTGTACATTTGTGTCTGTTTCTGAGGAGGAATCCCTAGTATGTTTGCAAAAAATGGGTACTTGGTTCAACTCAGCAATTAGTGTTGTGGGAAGGGAAAAAAATTGAAGATTTTTTTGCCTTAGTAGGATATGACATTTTTGTTGAACTCAGAGATACAGTTCTTCTTTCTGCAAAATTGCAGAAGTGTATTTGCATGGGCACTGCCTGTGCCTAGAAGAAAGAATTCACGAGGGAGTATATACCAGCTGCAGAGCAGACTCTTAGGAAAACACCTGCTCTACTTGCTGAGGAAGCCAGAGCTCCTGGACAGGCTGCTGACCACACTAGGAAATCCCTAGGACCTGTTCCCTTGAACTGTGGTCATCCCATCAGAAAGTAGGGGCCAAACAGCTCTATCCCAGGCTTTGCTTCCAGCCTCCAGGGAAAGTTGACTGAATCTCTGATCTCAGACTGTCTGTTACTAGTTTATAATCTATTTCTTTGCAAATATGACAGGATAAAGCAATAATTAAAATGTTAATGATCTCAGTCTTTCCCCTATCCTGAAAAAGAGGGGAAAAAAATCTTCCTACTTAGTCTTCTGCACACATTCCCTGACCTTTAAAGAGTGCCTGTCTCTGCCCTGCCCAGTTCCTGGACTTTCAAATGGGATAATGGGGATAAAAATACAGATCCAGAGAGAAACAGAAGGATTTAGGCAGACGGGCTTTATTTAGCATGATGAAGAAGTGAGAGAGAAAAAAATATTCCATAATCTGGGGAATGTCAGTAAAGTTGTTTTGTGAAGTGGGAAGGGATTCGACAAAGCAGGAGATTTTGTAGAATTGTCGAATAAGAGAGAAATAAAGAGGAAGAATGAAAATTTTGCTTGTAGTATGGGTGAGATATCTATATTAGTTTCCTGCGGCTGTTGTAACAATTTAACGCAATAAAACAATAGATATTTATTCTCTTACAGTTCTGGAGGCCAGAAGTCTGAAGTCAGTCTTATTGGGTCAAAAGCAAGATGTTGGTAGAGCTATGTTCTCTTCAGAGACAGTAGAGGAGAATCTGTTCCTTGTCCCATTCAATTTCTGGTAGCTACTCACACTCCTTGGCTTATGGTCATATCACTCCAATCTTGAAGCATCTTCAAATTGTCTTCTGTGCATAGTCAAGACTCCCTCTGGGGAAGCGGACTTGGCTCCATGGATAGGGCGTCCACCTACCACATGGGAGGTCCTCCGTTCAAACCCCGGACCTCCTTGACCCGTGTAGAGCTGGCCCATGCGCAGTGCTGATGCGCTCAAGGAGTGCCCTGCCACTCAGGGATGTCCCCTGCATAGGCAAGCCCCACGCGCAAGGAGTGTGTCCTGTAAGGAGAGCTGCCCAGTGCGAAAGAAAGTCCAGCCTGTCCAAGAATGGCACCGCACACACGGAGAACTGACACAGCAAGATGACGCAACAAAAAGAGACACAGATTCCCAGTGCCGCTGATAAGGATAGAAGTGGTCACAGAAGAACACACAGCAAATGGACACAGAAAGCAGACAACTGGGGGAGGGAATAAATAAAAAATAAATAGATAAAAAAAATTTTTTAAATTAAAAAAAAAGAGAAAAGATAAAAAAAGACTCCCTCTGTTTTCCTTTTATAAGGATATGTGGGATTGCATTTAGGGCTCAGCTTTATAATCCAAAGTAATTTCCCCATTTAAATTCCTTAATGTCATCATATCTCCAAAGACCCTGTTTCCATATAAGACAACATTCACAGAATCCAGGATTTGGATGTGGATATCTTTTGAGGGGACCATTTTTCAGCTTACCACAATACCCTTTAGTGTTTTCCAACAAGTTTAGAATCCCATTTTTATTACTTTAGACTATTTGTGTTCATTTGAAAGTGACTTCTTTCAGAGACTGGACCACTTGAAAGGGAGATGTACAATGGTTGCATAGGTTCAATGTCTTGAATGTTGTGGTAGTTTGAGACTATATGTACCCAGAAAATCATGTACTTAAAACTGGTCCATTCCTGTGGGTGTGAACTATTGTAGCAGGATCTTATGATAAGTTTACTTCAATTAAGGTCCTTTTGATTAGGTTACTTCAATTTCAGTTAAGGTGTGGTCCAAGATCCGTCTTAATCTTCTTACTGGAGTCCTTTATAAACAAGATGAATACAGAGAGAGAGGGATAGAGAAAGCCAAAGAGAAAGAGATGGAAGAAGGAAGCTGGAAGCAATGAAACCTGAAAGAGAAGGGCAAGACCAGCAGACAGTGCTCTGTGCCTTGCCATGTGACAGAGGAGTCCAGGATCACCAGCAGCCAGTCTTCAGAAAGAAAGGATTGCCTTGATGGTGCCTTGAGTTGGAAATTTTCATGGCCTCAGGCCTATAAACTTGTAAACTGATAAATTCCCATCGTTAAAAACAGAACCATTTCTGGTATATTGCATTTTGGCAGCCTAGCAGACTAAAACGAGTGCCTAACATGGGCCTGAAACTTTTACATCCATTGTCTCATTTTATTCTTAAAACCATCCGGTGAGGTAGGTATCATCAAGTCTATTTTATAGGTTAAATAGTGAAACCTCAGAGAGGTTTTGTGAGTTCCTCAAATTTGAAAATGTAAATTAAAAACTCTAGGCTGGAGACCAAGTCTTCTGATTGCAAGCCCAGTGCTTTCCCTTCTGTGCCTCATTACAATACATGACTGTGTGTCATTCCTCAATGCACTGAGTTGTAGTCTAGTCTCAGTGGGTAATCATTAAATGACATTCTATTAGTTGTTGTGGTGTTCCCTTCTCCTCAATAAAGAATAATTTTTCAATGTAGGACACTGTCTTGTGATATTTTTTAAGTCCCTGCTGAGGAGAGGGCAGAGGATTCCTGCAGCTCTCCTTTCAAAAAGTTTGGGAGGTGATGATGGGAATGCCACTGCATGCAGAAAGAACCCTGAAACACCAACACAGGAACAAAACAAACATTGATGCCAGTCTTTCTCAAAAGAGGCTTCAGAGGCCACAAGATGACTTAGGCGGGGAGCAGATGTAGCTCAAGTGGTCAAGTGCCTGATTATGATTCCTGGGTTTCATTCCTGATATCTCCTAAAAACAAAAAAATGAACGAAAATACCAACTCTCATTGAGGAGCAGGTATAGCTCAGTGGTTGAGTGCTTGCTTCCCATGTACAAGTTCTGGGTTCATTCCTTAAAAAAAAAAGATTACTCAGAACCCTTCACATTGGTCACTGGGTTATGGGTCTGTATGGAACTTTAGCCACAAAGAATAAAGAATTATTTTTAACAAAATGTAAATGCCCCTGATTAGGATCATTTAGCCATCAACATGGAAGCTTCTTTCTTTATTAAGTAAAGGTAACAGGAAACCAATGGAGACAGTCAAATTGGGAGGTTTTTAATTCTGCCAAAGTCCATCATGAACTGAAAAGATTTGAAAGATTCTTAGGGTCTTGTGATCTCAGCTCTTCTGTTCGTTCATGACAAATAAGTGAGAGCACAGATGAGGGCTAACTTCACTTGAAGAGAGAAAAGAAGAGTAAGTGTGAATGGCCATGAAATCCTAGTAATTTTCACACAATGAAAGCTGCTACTCCAAAACTTTGGCTTCTTTCATAGAGTCAGTTCAGATCATCAACTTATTTGTAATCCAGACACAACTGGGCTTCCTTGGACAAGCCCTTGCACCTGCCTTACAGCTTTCTTATACCTAGGAAGAAATACAGCCCTGTATGATTCTCTAAAAGCACAGAAGAATAAGTTCAATTGTTACTAGTTCCCTGCGGGCATGGAATTACATTGCACATCACTCTTAAACATCTTTGTTTCTTTAAAGTTCCTATTCCCCATGGCTAACACCATATCTCTTTCTCCCAAACAACCCTATTTTCTCATCCAATATTTCTTTTCCACACTAGTAGGGGACCTCCCTTCAACCACCAGAGAATTGTTTCTGTACATTTTCCCATGCAAAGAAACTTGATCTTTCTCTCTTGGTTTCTACTATTTGCATCCCAATCATGCTGCTAAGCCAAAAAAGGATTTTCTTTGGTACGTACCTTCTTTAGAAGATATAAGAAGGAAAAGATTTGAAAATAATTAATAATTTATTATTTTTCTCTGTCACACATTTATTCAATGAACATGTATTGAAAGCCTCATGAGCATGTTGCTACTATATACAAACTTGAATAAGATGTCCTGTCCTCAAGGAACTTCCAGGCAGTGGGAGAGAAAAGCATTTGCCCATAAATCACTCTTCAGTGTATTAGGTGCTCTGATGGAATATTGCTCAGGGTGCTTTACAGGCACATAACTGAAGCCTCTAAATGATATGAGGGTGGGGCCTTTTGAGAGGAGGTGACACTGGGACTTAGTACCCAGTAATTAAGGGTAGAGAGTTAGCTAGGCAAGGAAGGTAAAGAAATTGAAATCCAAGGTAGAGAGAGTACAGTATATATAAAAGCACGAAGTGTTTGAGGACCTAGCCTTCTACACGATGCAAGTGAAAGGCATTTGGGGAGAAGTAATAGATGAGGATGGAGGGATAGAAGGGGACAGATTAAAGAAAGACTGATAGACTAAAGCAATTTCAAGTTTATACTGAAAGCAGCAAAGAGCCACTGGGTAAATGGGAGAGATGAGTTTTGTGTTTGGAAAGTTCTCTTTGGCAGTTGTGTGGGTAACGGATTAGAGGGGTGTGGGTAGGATTGTTTATTGCCTGTATCAGCTCTAACAGAAGAACTTTCAGTGATGATAGAAATGGTCTGAACCTGTGCTGTCCAATAGGGTAGCTGCTAGCCACTTGTGGCAACTGAGAAATTGAAATGCGGCTAATTCATCTAAGGAAATGAATTTTAAATTGTATTTAATTTGAATAAATTTAAATTTAAAGAGCCACATGTGAGTAGTGACTACCATATTGGGTAGCACAGCTCTATATTCTTCTCCCCTTTATCTGAACTAACAGAAACCCCAATTTTTTATCTGGGCACATAGCTGCCCTGAATAGAATATATTTTCTTGCCTAAAAGGAAAAAGTATTCTGTTCCCATTCTCTTTTCCTTTCCTCCATTGGCTGAAATATAGATCTGGAGGAGAGACACTGGGAGCATATTACCATGCCAGATAAACTCTCAAGCACAGCAGAGCAGTGAGAGAGAAGGAGGCTGGGCCCCAGATGACTTTATGGTCCAGAGCACTAGGCCAGCTTGAACTTTTCAGCAACAAAAGAAAGAAATATTCTACCTCATGGATAACACTCTTATTTTGGGTTTCTGTCACATATAACCTATCCTAACAAATACTGTGAATGAAGCTGGAAGAAGAATGACCAGCTAAAATTGATTGCATCCTACAATATGGATGAAATTTGAAGGAAGACATCATGTTAAGTGAAATAAACCAGACACAGAAGGGCAAATATTGTATGATCACACATAAATGAAATAATTAGAATATGCAAATTCATAGTCAGTACCTAGAATACAGGGGCTGGGGCAGACTAGAATTATGCTCATTTGGTACAGAATTTCTGTTTAGGGTGATGGAAAAGTTTTTGTAATGGATGGTGATGATGTACCATAACATTGTGAATTTAACCGACACTGCTGAATTATATATTTGAAAGTGGTTAAAATGGAAAGTTTTGGATTGTATATGTTACCAGAATAAAAATTTTTTAAAAAACAGAACTGTACAACAAAGAGTGAACCCTAATGTAAACTATGTACTATAGTTTATAGTATAATTATATTGTTTCATCAATTTTGAGAAAGGTATAAAACTAAAGCATAATAGTAATAATAGAGAAAACGGGGGTATATTGGAACTCTGTACTTTCTGCATGATTTTTCTGTAAACCTGCTCTAATAAATAAATGATTGCATACAAGATCCTGGATGAGATCTAAGAATGAAGAAGAAAAGACTCAAAAGTACATTATCAGGACATATGAAAAAAATTGGAATACAGACTGTAAATTTATTTCCCTGACTCCCTACCGTAAGCTTTTTGTCAAAGTTAAATTTCTTGAACCTGGTAACTGTACTTAAGGTGGTTACATAAGTGAATATCCTTGTTCTTAGAAAATGTACACTGAAGTATTAAGTCTTCTCAAATGTTTAGATAATAAATTAGATAGATAGATAAATATAGATAGATATAGAATCAGATGGTAAATGTGGAAACAAGTTAAAAGTTGGTGGATCTGAGTATCTGAGTGGAGGATATTTTCCAGTTCTCCTTCATGGGTTTTGTGTTATTTTTTGCAATTGTCTGTATATTTGAAATCATTCCAAAATAAAATTTTTTTTAAAAACAAACCTGATTGTAATAATCAAGGCAAGAAGTGATGATGGCCAGAGCTAAGGCAAATTAATGGTAGTGGGCTAACATGATAGAGATGAAGCAGTTCTTTATATAAAGCCTAAGTCTGCAAAAACTCTTTAGAGGCAGGGGGGAGTACAGTGTCATCCATGATTGCTTCTGTGGACATTATGTTTAGCCCACAATAGAGCACTGTTTTAAAAATAGAAATCAAATGAGTAAAGGGAAACCAAAATAGGACACATGGTGTCCTCCATACCAGACCAGATCTGCTGCAATTTAGGTATAATCAAATTGATGCAGGACCTTGACCTATTCAGAAGAAACTGAAAAATCGCTTTATTTTGGAATAAATGAAGGGAAGAGCTAACACATAAATGCTAGAATAATTTAAATATGTATGTTTTGCCTGTAGATCTCCAATTCCATGTCAACAAAAACTTTACAAGGACAAGTCTTAAAAGGTGTCTTACTGATAAAATAAGATTCATGTTTTAAAATTTTTATTTTTTTACACTTTTTTTAAAAGATTTATTTTTTTACCCATTTCTCTCCCCACCCCTCCTCCCCCCACCCCTGCCAGTTGTCTGCTCTCTGTGTCCATTCACTGGAAATTCCTCTGTGACTGCCTCTATCCTTATCAGCGGCACCAGGAATCTGTGCCTCTTTTTGTTGCATCATCTTGTGTCAGCTCTCCGTGTGCGGCGCCATTCTTGGGCAGGCTGCACTTTCTCTCACGCTGGGCGGCTCTCCTTATGGGGCACGGTCCTTGTGTGTGGGGCTCCCGTATCCTGGGGACACCCCTGCGTGGCAGGGCACTCCTTGCGCACATCAGCACTGCGCGTGGGCCCCCTCCACCCGGTCAAGGAGGCCCAGGGCTTGAACCGTGGACCTCCCATGTAGTGGGTGGATGCCCCATCCATTGGGCCAAGTCCGTGTCCCAAGATTCATTTTTAACTGCAGCAGGTCCAATTGCTTGTCAACAATTTGCTAAGACTCAGTGATATTTTAAGCAAGTTAAACAAGTTTCCTATCAAACTTAAAATCTGCTCTAAAAGTCCTTCCTTCACACATAATTAAGATACAAAAAAGTTCTGACTGGATACAGTTCTACTATAAGGGATTTTATAGTATTTTGAATGAATAAATCAATGACTATTTATTAAGCATGAGTTACTATGCCAGGCACTTTTGAAGGCATAGACCAAGTCCATTCATCTATCAATTACTATGACATAGACTTTATCATCCTTACCTTGAAAAACCGAGGAAACTGATCCTCCAAGAGATTAACTAACCCGCCCAATATCACATTTGCATTTCATTAGGAAATGAGTCATAGAATTACATAATTACTGTAAAAAACTTGAGAGTTCATCTTGTTCAGTCTTCTCATTTTACAGGAGGATTCTGAGGACTGGAGATTTTAAATGCTATATATATATTTTTTTCTTAAGAGTCAGAACTAGTCCCCATATATATCAAATAAAAATAAGCCATGCCCAGATAAATTTGAATTTCAGATATATAATAAATAATGTGTAGTGTATGTCTCATGTAATATTCAATGTATATTCATATTTCTCTGAAATACACATTTTACTGAATATCCTATAATTTATCTGTCATCCCTGCCCCAGGGCTTCTACCTCCAAAGATCCTTCCCACTTCATAATTTAATAAAACAAGCAAGCAACTATTTCATAATTTATTTATAGGAAATTTTGATGATGTCTGCATCAGGTTAACATAGCTACAAGATAGGAAAAATATGATTTAGTGAGTTTTGTAGTTTTGAGAAGATACTAAACCTTTCTGAATTGGAAGAAAACCCCACAATAAGTAATATTTATGAGGGAGTCATGGTGCATTTATAAAATAAACCCACAAAAATTAATTAAATAAAAAAACTCTCTGCCTTATAAACTTCAATGTATCTGAGACTGAGTCAGATGCACTCTCAAACTGGTATCTATCTGGCCCATCTCTTTATTGCCAGGGAAATTTGTCCCCAAAGGATCAATTAAGAGTCCCCTGGGCCCAGATTACTGCAACCCTTTCTGGGGGCCCAAATGCACTGAGAAAGTAAGATTTGGCAAAGCAGAGAAACATCAGAAGACCTAGGCCAGCACAATGGAGAATCAGCCCAGGGAAGTGTTTCTGCTGATAAGTAAACAGCAGTGGAAAAATAGATCTGTCCTACAGATAAAAAGACTGGTTGAGATAAAGGAATGTGGGTATTTTCTGGTAATACCTGTGACTTTGTAAACAGAGACACGTGTGAGGGAAATGCCACAGTCATGAAACTACCTTTTTCTTTACTAACTGGCCCGGTACCACTGATAAAAGCAATGATTTACCCACAAGCCCTAAGGGAGGCTAAATTTACAAAAAAATGCTCCAGATTTGCATAGCCTTTTGACATACTCTTTCTTGGTTGAGCCCTGGTCACCGCTCTTTACTGTAGTGCTTCTGTGATTGGCTGCCTTCTCCCATCACCCATTTTATAAATGAAGCTATTGAGGTTCAAACAGGTTAAGGACAAGCTCAAGGTTGCACCATTAACACGGTGGAGCTAGAACTACCAACAAGGTCTTCTGACTCCGAGTAAGGAATACTTTCCATTGTGTGAGTCTTCTCCAGGTCAGTTGGAGCTGACCTGGATTGAGAGCCATGCTATGGGTGTGACATTTGTGTCCACAGGCTGAACATTAAATCTGAAGACAAGGCTTTAACAAGTTCACACAAGTTTTTTCACTGAAAGGAAGCCTTGTAGATTTAGCTCAAGCAAAGGATAGGTTATCATAAAGAATGGGGATCTCAAAACCTTAAGGCAGGAAAGACAATATTGCCAAGCTGCCAGAACTGAGGCAGCTCTCTCTGTTGCCGTGTAATTGTTTCTCTCTTTGCTCCTACTCCTCCTTCTGTTTTTCCTTCCATGTATTGACATCCTTTGCTTACTCTCTGGCTTGCCATGATACTCAAATGGGGATGCTCTATCTTTGAGTCTTCAGGACATTTCACCTTGACCTGCCTGCCCCTGGAAAATAGTTGAGCACAGTGGTAAAGAGAAGAGTTGCTGAAGACAGATTGCTTGAGTTTCAAGCCTGATTTAACATGAAACTTCTCTGGGTTCTAGTTTCCTCATCTGTGAATAGGGGCCAATAACAGCCCAATCTCATAGGGTGTTATAAGGGGTAAATGAGATATGTCCTTAAATACTGAGCCCAATGACTGGCATGTAGTACATGTTCCATAAATACCATTGTTGTTGTTATTATAGCAATCCTGGTGTCCATAGCTCCTTGGTTGAGCATTTCCATGCTCCAACTCCAAATTCTTAAGCAAGAGAGTTATAGCTGAGCTTGTCATGTCTTCACCAAGCCATAGGTTACTAGGTTTATGTGGCTTGATTGCCTTGGCCCAATTGACTCCAGCTGGATGGTGGAATGTGGTGGAACAAACACTCTGACTTGTCCTCGGCTTCAAGTGAGGCTATGAGCCGAGGCATGAAGCTCTTTTATAAGTGGCTTGGGTGTGGCTAGCACTGGAAAGGTGTCTAAAACTAAGTGTGTATAAGAATTTGTTCTCAGGCTTTAAATATCTAATATTAATAAGTGCTTGAAGCCACTGGGTCAGCCCATCTACTCTTCCTTGCCCCATGTGGTAGACTGAATCACTTCCCCCCACAAAGACACATTCAAGTCCTAATCCTGGTCCTGTTGGTGCAAACTCATTTATAAATGGGATCTTTGAAGACCCTATTAAGATGAGGCCAAACTAAAACAGGGTGGGCCTTAATCTAGTATGACTTAAGTCCTTATAAGCAAAGGAAATTTGGACACTGGAGTACAAGCCATGGGAGGAATCAGAAAGAGAGAGATGACCATGTGATGGAGGCAGGGATTGATTGTCAGCAAGCTCCACCAGAATGCTATAGATTTCGTAGAAGGCAAGTCATCCTGATAGCTTAATCTTGGACTTCTAGCCTCCAAACTGTGAGCCAATAAATTCCTGTTGTCTTAGCCTATTTTGTTATAGAAGCCTTGGCAAATTAAGACACCCACTTAGACTACATAGGGAGCTTTTCCAAATCTCCATGACAAAAATATATTTACCTAAATTACAGAGATTCACCTACCTGGACCACATTTACCGAACACCTACTATGAATAAGGTACCAGGGCTTGCTCTGTGTATATGTTATAGGTGGCAATGGTGGGGTGGGGTCAGAAGATAGGGATATAAACACGAATAAGAAAAAATACCTGCCTTTCAAGGTACTTACAACTGGGTGGGATTTTACAAAATAACTCTAAATCAAGAAAGCATGTGTTTTTGAAGGCATTAAATGTTAAGGCAGCACAGAGACAGGATGCATAAATTCTATCTGCTAAGGTTTTAAAGAAAGGCTCATGGAAACGGTCATTTGGCCTGGACTGTAAAGATGGGAAAGAAATTGACCAGCAGAGATGAGTGAAGGTTATATTGCAGGTTGAGTAAATATGATGAGTACATTTTAGAGAAGGTGGGGAGCCTATTAACCAGTAAGTGGTCTGGTTTGGTTAGGGTACAGGTTATTTAACTGATGTGGAACAGTGTGTTATGAGTACAGAAAAGCTGGCATTAGATCATGAAAGACTTTGATGCCAAGCTAAAGAGTTGGTGTTTTCTTAGAATTACAGGATTTTTAACTGTTGTTCAGTTCAACACCCCCACTCTGCATCCAAGTCTTGGATTCCTCTCCACCTCATTGTCTTCTGTCTCAGTAGAGCTCAGTCCATTTTTTCCATCACTCCCCCCCCCCCCTCGCTCCACACACACTGGATGGATAATGTCACACATGAGATATGTTACCTCTGCTGATGAGATAAGCGCTTATGGGTTATGTGCAATTCCTGGCAGACTAACTTTGCACCACTCCTTTTTCTTCCACTCAGAGCAAATCAATAATGCAAGTACTTAAGAGGGATACTGTTACAGAGACAGCCTTGATTATATTCTAAAGTGTATTTTTAAGTCACTCATTTGAAAAGGTTGTAGTTTAACTGTTATTGGCCAAACTTAGTAATGTCCTGCACAGTTATCCTTGATAAATAGATTTGCAGATGAAAGTACTTGACTCACCTGTGGTTGAAACCTTTCCAGTAACTGGAAGTTCACCATTACAGCTCTGGACAGTTTTTACTCTATGCTAATTATTTCTTTTATTCAGTTAACAATATCTCTACCAGCTGGCCACTGCAGCAATGGGAAACTCATTTGTCCTCTCAAAGGTTCCCTCTCCTATTGCTGATAGAAAATCTCCTCTTGATGTTCACAAGCATCTTTTTGTCCTTGCCTCCACTTTCATTTCCCTCAGCTGATGACCCTCCCTGGCACAGGCTAAGTGCTCAGAAAAGTTTGGTGGCTAAGTATCAACTTCTATACAAGACAGCTGACTAGATGCCCAACTTCTAGAGCAGGGGTTCTTAACCTTTTCTGTTCCACAGAACCCTTTGACAGTCAGGTGAAAACTACGGACCCCTTACTAAGTCCACACTATACTTTGTATTATTTAATAAATTTATCATACCTGTACTAACATGTCCCCACAAGAGTAATATTTTTTTGAATTTCAATTCAAGCTCCTGGACCCCTTATTAATGACCCATGTTCTAGATTCTATCCTGACAAAATCTTCTGCTCCTCTTCTTGGCCCAGTCTTAGAAAAAAGGGCTCTTCTTTGAGGCTTATTCCTCCACTTGTGCTTTAAACTTAAGCCCTTTTGGCTAATTCAGGGATAGAAGAAATAATGTCATTCTCTTCCCTCTAAGGACAACTTTACTCTGAGCAACTCCTCCATTTTAGAAATTTGAAGAATGACTTTAATCCTTATCAAAGAAATTTTGGAGACTTTCATCAATCTGCCATGTAGTAGTCTCAACTTAAGCTGCATATCACAATCACCTGGAAAGTTTTTTAAAAATCCTGATGCTCAGGTTTCACCTCAGATGAATTAAATCAGAACCTCTGGCATGTGGGGCCCAGGAATAAGTATTTTTATGGCTCTCTAGATGGTTCCAGGTTGCATCTTTGCTACTCATGAAACAGCAGCAACCGCTTCATGTATATAATGTATAAAATAATACATTTTATTTAAAATGTAGAATCTCAGGCCTCACCCAGAATTACTGAATCAGAATCTACATTTTAACAAGATATCCTGATGATTCTATGCACATTAAAGTTTGAGAAGCAGTGGCTGAGAAGAGTGGTTGAGAAGAGTGGGAGTCAGCAAACTAAAACTATAGGCCAAATCCAACCCCTTGCCTGTTTTTGTTTTCTGTTTTTTTGTAAATAAAGTTTTATTGACCACAACCATGTCCATTTGGTCACATATTGACTATGGCTGTTTTCACACTATAATAGCAGAGTTGAATAGTGGCAGCAGAGACCTATGGCCTGCAAACCCTAAAATATTTATTGTCTGGCCCTTTACAGAAAAAGTTGCTGACCGCTGCTTTAGTGGATGAAATGTTAGGTCCAGCTAAGAAAGCACCTTTTGGCTCTTTTCAGAGCTTAAGCCAAGTGGAGAATGAGATGCATCTGCCCATTTAGCAGATGGTGTCCCTCAGGAGGATGATTCTTCTGGCACACTGGCCTTTTCTTCCCACTTTCCAGGGCCATCCTGCCAAAGGAAACCTGTTGTTTTTGAGTTTCTAATAGAAGTAATTCTATTAGAGGTCCAAGTCCTCCCTCAGATCATACTCAGATACAGACATACCCTTACGTCATTTAAATGATGATGCAGAATCATTTGACTAGCACAGTATTACAGAGCCTTTACTGGAAAAACAGGATGGTGTGAATTCAGAAAGAAGTGCTCTAGTGCCTCGTAACCCAGAGGATCTTTCCGGCCCTACGTCTTCTCAGAGATAAAAGGATTTCTTCTTCTATTTTTTTTTTTCCACTCTCCTTATGGCAGCTTGATTGTCTCTTGTACAAAATGTTTGTCCTTCGTAAGAGGAATCATAAATTGAAATCTGGTGCTGTGATGAGGAAGTAATACCTAGCATTGAAAAGTCCAGTGTACCTATAACAAAGGTTAAAGCAGCTCATATTTAATTTGCATTCTAATTTTTAAATACTATTCTTGCAAAAAAACATCAACAGGCTATTCCTAATTCTTACCTCTATCAAAAAAGAGCTATATGAATCCTCTCTTTAGAAAAGATTGTTCAAGTGGAAATGAGAGAGATAGCACCTCAACTTTTTCTTTTAGTATTAAAAAGCTCTTTTGAACAACAACAAAAAATAACCACTGGCTCCTGGTCAGAAGGTCAGAACTTACTTGGTTTGCTCAGCAGAGGGTTATATGGAATCAGCCTGCTCCAAATGGCATATTTTTGCAAGATATTTGGCTTAGCCTTCATTCTTTACTGTGTAATCATGGAAAAGAAAGAAGCTAACCAGATCATGACAATATTAATCTGTGACCATGTTCCAACTGACACAATATACCATTGCTTCTCAAACTCAGCCACACATACAAATCACCTGAGGATCTTGTTCAATCGCAGATTCTGATTCAGTGTGCCTGAAATTCTAACAGGTTCCCAAATGATACTGATGATCCGAGAACCAAGCCTTGAGTAACAAAGGTCTAGGTCAGTTATTGGTAAATGATGATCTATGGCCAATCCAACCCATCGCCTGTTTTTGTGAAATTTTACTGGAACACATCCATGCTCATTCACTTACATACCGACTTTGGTGGCTTTTGCACTACAAAGGTAGGATTGAGTAGTTGCAAAGATGATATGACCTGCAAAGCCTAAAATATTTGCTATCTAGTCCTTTATAGAAAATGTTTGCTGTGCTGATTCTCCAAGGTGGTCCAAGTATGGCCTGCATCAGCATCATTTGAAGGGTTTGTTACAAACATCAATCCCTGCTATCATATTAGACCTACTCAACAAGACCATTCTGGGGGTGGGCCTGGTAGGCAGCATCATTCAAAAGCTCCTCAGGTGATGCTGATGGACTATACCTTGAGGAACAAGGCCATACCCTGTCTTACTGAGAGAACCAGTCACCGTCATTGACAGGGAGGAGGTTTTCCTGGTGCCTGGTGCATTTCTTTAAGGAATGCACACTTATTTACATGCATAAACCTGGGTGTTGCTGAGGCCCTTTGAGTGGTGCATTTCTCTCTTTCCTGCTATTTGATGTTCTGGGATTTCTGCCAGCGCAGCAAATGTGACTTGAGTGTAATAGCAGAATCCTATCTGGGTGAAAGAAAAGATGGGCTATCAGAATCCAGGTGGTGTGGGCTGGGTTCCCCAGACGCTGACTCTGAGGTGGAAACTCATGTGCAGGGGGTTTGTTAAGGGGTGCTCTCTGGATTGGCAGCTGCAGACAAGGGGAAGGGATGGGAGGGGAGAGGAGAGAAGGGCAGGGACTTGTCCTTAAATGGGGTGAGGCAGCTGCACTTTTAGCCCCTGTTTTCACCTTGGGCTGCTCTAAGGAGGGGGCATGCCTTTGGGCAAAACAGCTCTCTTCTGCCAAGGCAATTCCTGAAGAGGGCCGAGAACTGACAACTGATTCTTGGCAGCAATCCCAGCAGCTGGGCAAATGAGCCCTTCCTTTATTCCTGAAGGAGATTCTGGGAAGAGTCTCACAATCTCCATTCCATAAGGTGCCCTTTTTTTTTTTTTTAACATATAATAATTACCATTTATTGGACTCCCACCAAATGCCAAGCAATATGCTTGCTTATTTATCCTCACAGTTCCCTATAAGGTGGGAATTATCAGCTTAATTTTAAAAATGATGATATGGAGACTCAGAGAGGTCAAGTAAATTTCCCTGGGGCCCACAGTAAGCAAGTGACCAGGTGGCGATTGGAAACTAGGTTTGCTGAAACCAAAGCTCATGATTTTCCACCATACCATCACTTCTCAATGTGTATGCCATAGAATAGATGTTAATAGGTGTTACATAAAAGAGAGGGGGCAAAAATACCAAAGATTGTAGTCAAATAGCTTTTGGAAGTCGTGCATTGAAGGTCAACTGGTTTCTTTACAGTAGAATTTCTCAGAACCTTTACCATGCTAATGTGCATGGTGAAGCCCCAGGAGGGGCATTAATATGCGTTACTCCCCCAACATTTAAAAATAGAATTATTTTGTGGCAGAAAACATGGCCCACATTTTGGGACACGTTGTATTACCATAAGCCTTCTCCTCTCATGTATCCTTTCAGTTTTTAGCTCCTGTCTTTGCCGTATGTATTGGTGAAAGTCATTACCCCATTTCATGGAATTTTGACGTCTTCATTTGAACTGACTTCCTGTCTTTATATTGTGAGCTGAATTGTTAGAGTAGATCCTTTTGCTTTTCTGGGTGTCTTATAAGGTTCAGAGTTTTTGCACCTGAGCCCAGCATGTCTCCGCAGGGTTGCTCTTGTATGAGGCAGAAGGAGGAGACAGAAAGGAGTGTTTGCCTTCACTGGGGTGTGTCTGAGGGGCAGGAGGAGAGGCAGTAAGGACACAACTTGCCCCGGGGATGGAGGGTTGTCATCTGGAGAGGAGGGGCCAGGGCTGTGCCAGGATTTTATATACATCCACCATTTCCTTCTCAGGATCTTAGGAATCAGGAATCCCTTCTTTCATTCCAAAGAAGAGAAAGGAGAGTTTCTGCTCCCCTCCTCATGCCCCTCCATTCCCCTTTCTTAACAGGGACCCCAATTTCTAAATGGCTGCCTCTTGAGCTCATAAGTAATTTCTCTCTGCTTTTCCTTTTCCTTTCCTTTCTCTTTTTTCTTTTTTTTTTCTTTTGCTTCCTCAGAGGGAAGAACACTCTATAATACCATCTGGAACTTGGAATTCACTGAGACACTTAGATATTCAAAAATCCAAGACAATATGGACCAATACAAGCCTTTCAAGGGAGACATAAGACCTGTGGAAGGGAGCAGAAGGTGTGGGGGAAGCACGTGGTTTCACCGCCTGATTTTAGCATGTCTGTGACATTCTCTCTCTCTGACTCTCTCTCTCAAACCTGGAGAAAAAGGAGTCTATGTCATGGCAATAGTTGCTTTGCTGTCAATCAGGAGATTGAAATCCCATCTCCAGAGAAGGCAGAGGGGAGGGCAACACTCTGAGTAACAATGCTGGCTCCCAGTAAAATTCCAGCACCATCAATCACCAGGAAAATCTCAGTCAAAGTAATCCAGCTCTTTATAATTTCTTCTTTTTTTGTAGTAAAGGCTTAAATATAAATGGTCTTAACATTCAGGCATCATCAAATTCAACAATGTAGTAAAGGGGATTTCCCTCCTTCCATAGGACAGTTAGAGATCTCTTCCTATAATCTGTGCTCAGCAGTAGGTTTCCAATGAAGCCAATGAAACATAAACTTCAGGGACCCTCAGTTGCATGGGTGCTTTCACGCAAGGTACGCTAGCACGTGGCCATGTGCTTTTGTTATACTTGCAATATGAGATATATTTCAATTATAATGGTTAAGACTGCTGTTTCTTTTTTTTTTTTAAAGATTTATTTCTATTTATTTAATTCCCCTCCCCTCCCCCGGTTGTCTGTTTTCTGTGTCTTTTTGCTGCGTCTTGTTTCTTTGTCCGCTTCTGTTGTCGTCAGCGGCACGGGAAGTGTGGGCGGCGCCATTCCTCGGCAGGCTGCTCCCTCCTTCGCGCTGGGCGGCTCTCCTTACGGGTGCACTCCTTGCGCGTAGAGGAGCCCCACGCGGGGGACACCCCTGTGTGACAGGGCCAGCTCCACACGGGTCAAGGAGGCCCGGGGCTTGAACCGCGGGCCTCCCATGTGGTAGACGGTCGCCCTAACCACTGGGCCAAAGTCCGTTTCCCAAGACTGTTGTTTCTTTTCCCTCCTACTTATACTCCCTTTTGGCATAGGGGCCATGGAGTGACTGTGGGCATTTTGGAGACCTGGGTAAATGAAAGTTGAGTTAGGGATGCATTTTGTTTGGATTTGGTGGGATGTATTATGTGGTTCATCATCACTTTTGCATATGCTGACATTATTGCTACCTATCTCAGAGGAGAAATGTCTTCACAAACAGTGTCCACCATGCCAATGCACCTGGTAATGTGACATGAAGGTGCAGGGCCAGAGCTCATATTGCAATTTGAACATGTCTTATGGAAACTGGTACTCAAAGATTATGAGGAATGGAGGAGAAACAAGATTTGAAACGTATAGAGCCAAAAGCTGGTCTATGGCATATTCTTCTAAAGATTTATTTTACTTATAGAATTTAAATACTAATTCTTCATATATATAATGTGAAAGAACTTGATGTAATTTCCCCGTGGTGGTTTGAAGCTGCATATACCTCAGAAGTCCATGTTCTTATATCTAATCCACTCCTGTGGGTGTGAACCCACCATAAGGAGGACCTTTTGATGAGGTTACTTCAGTTAAGGCATGGTCCACCTCAAAAAGGATTGACCTTAATCCTATTACTGGAGTCCATTATAAGAGAATGAAATCAGACATAGAGAAAACCACAGAAAACAAGAAGGTAAAATGAAACCTGGAAAAGAAGGAAGAGACCAGGAGATGCTGCTATGTGCCTTGCCATGGGACAGAAGACCAAGGATCACTGGCAGTGAAACCCAGAATGCCATAATCTTTGGGGAGAAAGCATCACCTTGATGATGCCTTCATTTGGACATTTTCCCAGCCTCAAATCCGTGGATGAGTAAATTCCTATTGAACCATTTCATGGTATTTTCTTGAGCAGCCTAAGAAACTAAAACATTCCCCAAATTTACATGACATTTCCAAGCAAAAGTTGTGATGCTGAAATAAACTTTCTAGGTAATCCAGAGTAGAAAAAAAAAGAATTTTCATCAATCATGTGACATGAAAGACTGAATTATTTTTCTATTCCCTCTAAAAATAAATGCATAAAATTATTGCAATAAAAATATAGTAGAAAAAAATGTAAAAAAGATATAGAAATGTTGTTGAGCAGGCAAATAATAAAGATGCTAGGTTATTTTTCTGATGTGTATGATGTTTATAACATTTATCAACTTAAAACATCAAAAAATGAATTGTGATTTCCCTTCTCATTCTAAATATATTTTCACTTTAATACTAATTTTGTATTTGTAATTTTGCATTTTTCCTTAAATAGGACTCCCAAATAAATAAGCTACAGGCCCCACAGAACCAAAATCCAATCCTGTGTGTAACCCTGTAAGAAACTGCAGGCAGAGCAATTGTAAGCTGTGGCCTTGGAGTCAGGCCAGACCCAGATTTGAATTCTAGCTCTGTTCCTTATTAGGCCTTACTGAGGTCATTTACCTCTTTCATTAAAAAATGGGAATAAATGCCTTCCCTGCACAGGTTCATTTGAATTAAAGACATTTTCAGCATCTGCTCTATAGTCCACATTCCATACCTGGTAACTTCTGCCGTTAGAGTGACAACCATCGACCCCAGCAGGGTGTTCTTTTTTCACTATTAGAGACCTTTTAGTCAAAAGAACAGAGTTTTCATGCCCACAAGCACACATTAAATGTTTCTTTTCTCTTGAAGAGAGGTTTTTCTAAGGAAAGACGAGGAAAATTTGCCTTAAAACATGCAGTTCCACATTCTCCACCGTCTGCCTTGCCAAGGATGGAACTTTCGCAAGGCTTTCTCACATAAGGAATGGAATGTAGCATTTACGCTTTGTTGCCTTTGGTCCAGATTTAGAAATAACTGCTCAAGAAGTCCTGGGCAGAGGACTTCAGCCTCTGAGCAGGGTTCTCATTATCACACTGGAAAAGGAAGTCCTTCTGGCATCTCCACACCAGCTTGGCAATGAGCTAGGCCTCAGTCTCCCATGACCACTCTTCTAGTGGCTCAGGGTTGCTGTAACTTTCTTTGGGTTTCAGGCTACATCCTAAAGTTGATAAATATACCGTATGTATTTTTTAACCAACAATGACAACAGACAACATTGGCAACATTCAATCCTTTCTCAGTAGCCTTCCAAAAGAAAGGCATTCAATCCATTAAAAATTTTTTTTTACTGTTTCTATAAAATAAGGGGGCAAAATCAATCACATGCCAAAGTGACTTTTGCTCAAAACCTTTTCCTAAGTAAGAAAGTGGCAGCATGTGGGTCAGGTCCATGGTTGACCATCCAGACAGAAGATGGGCACATATATAGAAGTGGGGCTGCCTGTCCTGCTTTGCCCACCTTTTCAATGTCCCGTGCCATCAAGGTCATCTGCATGACAGATTGCCTCAAGATTTTCACATGAAATAGAGGGATAATCACAAGCCTGCGTGAAACTAGCAGAAATCAAAGTGAGGGCCTGAGGACCATGATAAACAGCTGCAGGTTAGAATCAGCGACACCTCTGACCACTCAGAAGCGTTTGCCTTGGTTGCTTGCTGACCTTGTGATAAAAAGGCTCTTTGACTGGGATGATTTTGGAAACTGAATTGATTTTAGCAGAATTCTTGTGCCCCTCACTTAATAATCTGCCTCTTCTTGTCTTCTAAGTTGCTTAAAGTTTGCATACTGTATTCCTTACTATTGGTGGAATATGAAATTGGAGAAGTAAGGAAGCTTGAAACTGGCACTTAGCATGCCAGTCCTGGCCTTCTCTGGCCTGAGGGACATACATGCTATTCGAAGTCACCCCAATATCCCACTGTTTGGACCTCCTATCTCAGATCATAAGGGTTTTCTGCACATGGTTACCAAATGGACAGACCCACGGGTGAAAAGAGGTCAAGAAGCAAAATGAGGACACTTTTTTTTTTCCTCTCCCCTCCCCGCCCCCCACCCCAGTTGTCTGTTCTCAGTGTCCATTTTGCTGTGTGTTCTTCTCTGTCCGCTTCTGTTGTTGTCAGCGGCACAGGAATCTGTGTTTCTTTTTGTTGTGTCATCTTGTTGTGTCAGCTCTCTGTGTGTGCGGCGCCATTGCTGGGCAGGCTGCACTTTCTTTCGCGCTGGGCGGCTCTCCATACAGGGCACACTCCTTGTGAGTGGGGCTCCCCTACCTGGGGGACACCCCTGCGTGGCAGGGCACTCATTGAGCGCATCAGCACTGCACATGGGCCAGCTCCACACGGGTCAAGGAGGCCTGGGGTTTGAACCGTGGACCTCCCATGTGTTAGATGGACGCCCTGACCACCGGGCCAAGTCCACTTCCCAGTGAGGACACTTAAAATAGAATTTTAAAACCTTAGAGGGAAAGTAATTTGCCCAGCTGCAAGGAAGTTTCTTTGAAAGCTTCCGTAATTGAACTAAATAGAACAGATTGGTTGTGAAACTGATCATTCTAAGTGCTGGTTACAGCAAGTTTAAGTTGGAAAGGATTTTGGTTTTTATGGCCAAAGTCTTCATTTCTTTCACTTGTGAAAAGTAAAATTATTCCTACTCCAGTCCTTCAGCTGTTAGTTGCTGAGGTGGAAAAAAATATCCAAGTATGCTGAGCCCACTTGACTGTTCCTTGTCCTACTATACTTGGTGATAACCATTTTATCTGAAACTGAATGATTTGATCCCTAAATGAAAAACTGAACAATATTCTGGCCATACTGAAGTCTTGTTACACAACTTCCTAAGATTTAGCAATAGAGGTAATTGCATTGATGAATTTTTAAGGGGTATAAAGGGGGAAAGCTTGAGTTTCCAGGGTTGTACTAAATAATTTGGAATTCAGGTGGTGATTTTCATTCCAAGCTTGCATCACATGTGTTTTTTGCCATTTATTTTAAGTAAAATCCTTCAGTTCAGACCTGTCAAGAATTGGCCTTGAAATGGTCCCATGTTTTCTCCTTGATAGATCTGTACTCTATAATTGAATATTTTCATCAGAAAGACAATGTGACCATAAACGACAACTTTCTTCAACCACTGTGTGATTCAAGTTTTCACTTTCTTAAGTTACTTTCCTAAGTTACTTTTCATCAGTAATTTAGGGCATAACAGTACCTACACCTTAGGTTTATTGTGAAGATTAAATGAGCTCTTTAGAACAGCGCCTGGCACATAGCAAACACTCAATACATTTAGCTATTCTTATTACCATGAAATAATACAATGCATAATCCTTCCTAAGTGGTCCTTTGATTAACATACCCAGCAACATGGTCCCAAAGGGAAAGTTAATATTGTGTGCAATGGTGATAGTGGTAGAAGAGGGACAAACAAGCTTAGATCACCCATTTCCGTTAGATATTTGTGGATGATTCAGTATTTAGCATGGTCACATGGAGTTTCTCCTCAGTCAGGTTTGGCATTAAAGTTTCAAAATTTAATTCAATTCATTAGGAACTGAATTTCCAAATATTCCTATTGGCTAGGTTTGTGCCAAGTACCTGGATGGGAGACAAAGATGAGCTTAGGCATTACAATCTAGTGACTGCTCAATAGTTATATGACACTGGCTAAAGGAATCACAATATTTACTCTCGTTTTTGTCCTTATTTGCAGTCTTTAGGAGCCATATTTATTTTTCTTTTGGTTCTTCAGTTATTCTCAAAGTTCAAACAGAGGTGTAGCCAAAGGATAACAACAGATGAAGCCATCTAAAAAATAGACTAATGAGGATGTGTTTAGATAATATTCAATGAACGATATGTTAAAATTCTTTCTACCCATCAAATCTTCATCTGAAAAACAACCAGGTCAGGAAATTAGCCTGGGGAAGACATGAGAAACTACTATTTGTTCCATTGCAGTTTCTGCTTTGTCTGGAGATCAATAATATCACTCTCTGGTTACTGGACTTTTCTTCATATGATCATTCATCATATGTCAGAGAGATGGCTTCAAATCCCAGTTTCATCTCATAACGGTTGTGTGCTGTTGGACAATCAGCCTCCAGGTTTCCATATTTTAAAGGGGATGACTTCACAGGGTTGTTGTGAGGATAAGATAACCAGGAAAGGCTGTGATACATAGTAGGTGCTCAGTTAAAGTTATTTTCTTGCTTGCTTGCTTGCTGGTGCGAAAGTTCATACATATCCTTTAGGGCTGTAGTTAAGGTACAGGTCAGGAGTGTGGTGAAGGCAACAGGCTAATTCTTTTCCTCTTCCTGCAACTCTTCTGATTCTTCTGTTATAATTTCTGTAATTAATAGCTTGGCTTTTCAAATTATTTGTGGGAGTAAGTGTTCCTGAGAGTATACTGGGAGAAGGCAAAATGGGGTGGACAACAGGAAAAAGCATCTATTTGGGTATATGTTGCTGGGCTTAAGAATATTTGTTAGCTGAAGGATCTGCTACATTTTTCTAAAACAGCAATAAGGCTGATAGCAGGGATCCTGTCCTTGGAAACTTGACCACCATCTTGCAAGAGCCTCAACTTTTCAGATTTGAGCCATCAAGACTGGGACATGAAGATTTTTAAAAATCTCAAGTCAGTTCTTTTCTTCTTTCTAACCAGATGCTTCTCTGCAAATTGCAGTAGGACAGTGCAAAAGCCTGTTTTTCTCTCTCATAACTTAGAGGAAATATGCATCTCAAAACATCCTAAGAAAGAACATGTTTAACCTTGACGTCTTCTTGTGGAATGGAAGAGGATAAGGGCTCCCAGGAGCCAATTACATTAGATCCCTCTCTTTAGGAAGCCAAAGCTCAGACAGATGAGTCTGACTAGCCAGTATCATAAAACAGATTGGTACAATGTAAAAACTAAAACCCTGATCTATTGATGATGAGCTGAGTATGTTCTTTGGTTATTTTACAAATTAGCTGACATCCAACTGATTTTCCAGACTTTGAGTTGTAAGGGAAGGGGCTAAGATAGGCTTACTAGAGGGCCTCCAGAAGTTTCTATTGGGAACAGCACATGCTGAATAACTATCAACCCTGTGCAAAATCCTTTACTGGGTGCAATGAAGGAGAAATGAAAGAAACAAAAGTCATGGCGGAACAGGGAAGAGAAGAATGTACACCTAAAAGTAGTGTGCAGGTTTATGTGGGGTGGGAGTTGTAATTGATATCCAATCTCTGACGATTTATATTTCCTTCTTGCTATCTCTCAAGGGATATGGGTCAAATCCCTGCTTCTCCTCTCTCTAGACACGTATTTGCCTTGGAGGACAGAGAAGTGTAGAACTCAAAATGATAGAGGACCATTAAATCCTTTGGTTTCACCTTACAGATAAGGTGACGAAACTCAGAGGCGAAGTGACTTGTCCACACTCACACAGCCCAGACTTTGAACCCACGTCTTCTTATATGTAGGTATTGCACTTTGGTTTCTGTTTACAGCCTAGAGAGAGGAAATCAGCCCCTGAGTTAAGAGAGTCTCAAAAGAACAAAAGAATGCCACTGTAGCACAGTTCAGGCACTTAGGCACTGGAAGGGTCCAGAGACAGTTATACTGGAGTGTCTTGTCAGTTCTAACCTACAAGCTCTGTCTCTAATCTGCTCACGTTTCTCCATCTCTCTTGTCAGCGCCTCAATGCTTAAAGCCCCCCAGTGGCTTTTCATCACCCGTGACTGAGATTCAAATTCCTATTGATCTGATACCTGCACATTCCCCAACCTCATTTCCTATCCCTCTCTGTCCATCACTCACCTCGAGCCTAGGCAGATTTTGCCTGGTGCTGGGGCAGGCCTATGTCTTCCTGCTTTCCAGCCCTTGCACTTGCTGTTCAGCACGCTTGGAAAGCTCCCCCGACCCCACACTTGCCGTGATTGACTCATGTTTTACCCTCAAGTTTTAGCTTAACTAGCTTCCAGAGAGGCTTCAAAGTGACATTTAGTTCCTCCATAGGGTACCTATTACACTCTGAAGCTATCTTGTTTATCGTCTTCTCTTGCCTCTAGTATAAAAATGCTGTGAAGACAAGGACCTTGGGAAAGACCCATCATCACTGTGCTTGGAACAATGTCTGACACATAGTAGGTACTTAATAAATGTTTTGTGAATGAATGAATTTACCAGTTTTTCTCAACAAGGTTGCCTGAGGTATTACTACATATGCCCTAGAAAAAATATTGAAGCCTTTTTGTATCTTTTTGTATCCTTGAACATTCACAATACATATCAAAGGCTCTGAGAAGTTCTAAGGTAGAGGAAATGCTTTAATGAACCTGACATTCCCCAAGCATATTTGATCACACACACTTTGGTCAAGGAATATGTCTGAATATCCCTTTCTGCTAGTGTTGCACAGAACACAGTTTGGGGACTGCTGGTGTCAAGTTCTGTGACAGGTGGATTCAGTTAAAGTACCAGGTTTTTTGTTCATAGCCAGCTGAATCCAGGCTGTGCACAGACATGCCACATGTGTGTGTGCGCACATGCATTTGTGTATAGCAGAGCAAAGTTGTTTGTAGAGCTGGGTTAGCAAGGGTAATGCTGGAAGGAACACTTATAAGGATGGAGAAGTGGGAGACTGACTGTGGCCCAAGGATCACGCACACTGTCTGAAGGGGAAGTGGGGTGGAATGAGTCCTGTGTTTCTCAAATGGACTTTGATCAGGAGCCTGGACAAACCAAGAACGTGCGGTGAACACAGTGTACAGAAGGCTCCGGCTTTGCTGCCTGAAAGTGCTCAGCTGATACAGTGGCCATCCCATTCTGCTCCGGAAAATATGGGCTTTATCACCATTCAGCTTACATCCTGTCTCTGGGTGCCCTGAGAGTGACTTGTAAACTCTGGACTTTGCTTTCTAACGAAAATGATTCCATCAGCTCTCGCTATAACTCTTTAGTACTTCTCCCTCCAAAGTTTGCCTTTTCTTGAACATATGGCCCAGTTATCATTTTTTAAGGTCAAACACCCTCAGTTTTCAGTTGGTCAAAGGGGTGATGCAAAAAGGAAAGGTGGCTGCTCAAGGGCCCACGTCTCCACTGGCAGGGCTGGGAATGGGCGTAGGGCTTCTGACTCTCCGGCCTCACTCCTTTCTCTCAGGTACGCCACCTGGGCCATTCCTCCAACTCTGAGCCCATGGGAGGATGTTTTCAGGCATTTAGGCCATTTCTGTTTCCCGTGCTCCTTCTTCCTTCCTTTCACTCTTGAGAGGCCTACAAACCCTAGAAATTATCCCATGGGTCCCTTGGCAAGTTCAGCATTGTTTCAACTAAGATAACCAGCACCCTTGCTCTGAGAGAGGCTATAGTGTTCTCTAGATGATTTTTGCTTGTTAGTTTTTTGAATTTTATGGAAGCATATCATACATACCTCAAACTGCATACATATTATTAGTGTGCTCAATGGATTTTTGAACTCGTGGATTTTTAGAAGCTGAACCCACTCTTATAACTAGCACCCAGAACAAGAAAATGAACATTACCACTCTCTAGAATTCCTCTATCAACTGTCCCTTCTTCCCACAGGGGTACAGTCATCCAAAGTATGAATATACTACCCATTATTTATCCATTCTACTGTTAATGGGAAATCCCCAAGTTTCCGGATAGCTGGGTCAAGACGATTTTTTCATGACACTGGGGTGGGTCTTCACTAGATAATATATGGAATAATTGGCAAATTTTTCCCCTTTTGGGGGTTAGTAGCAGAGCCCTGGTTTCTAGGAAGTACGTACTGGCATGACATCATGGACTTTGCAGTCTGGAGTGAACAGTTAAGTTTCCTGTATGAAGAGATGTCAGACTGGAAAGAGATCAGGGCAAGTTAGAGCCAAGCCTGCTTCCTCTTCTGTCCCCATTTTCCAGTCGCTGGGTGGTTAGCAGCTGACCACTCATGTCATTTGATCAGTGGTGTCACTGTTAATAATGTGAGCAGAAGTAACTTTCCTAGGGAGTCATTTCTGAACATGTGTTTGGAGGGAGTCTTTGGACATAGTCATATTTAGAGAGTGGGATTATAGAGGTAATCACTAAGGGGAGAAAGTACTAAGAGGTGAATGAAGACCCAAATTATCCCAGACAAAACAAGTTTCAGAGATAGGAAGAACTGAGACAGGGAAGTGCCATTTGGCATTTTGATATGGCTTACAAAGGAGAAAAAAACTGCCGAGGTCAGAAATAACACTAGCTAAGCTAATCTCCTCACTGAAAAATAAGCAGCCTTCAGGGATTGCTCTTTTTTAAAAATAGCACCTGTTATTGTTCTGCTTTTAAATGTATCACATGTTACATTGCTTTTCTTTTTTTTTTTTTTAAAGATTTATTTTATATTTATTTAATTCCCCTCCCCTCCCCCAGTTGTCTGTTTTCTGTGTCTTTTTGCTGTGTCTTGTTTCTTTGTCCACTTCTGTTGTCGTCAGCGATGCAGGAAGTGTGGGCGGCGCCATTCCTCGGCAGGCTTCCCCCTCCTTCGTGCTGGGCGGCTCTCCTTATGGGTGCACTCCTTGCGCGTGGGGCTCCCCTATGCGGGGGACACCCCTGCGTGGCACGGCACTCCTTGCGCGCATCAGCACTGCGCATGGGCCAGCTCCACACGGGTCAAGGAGGCCCTGGGTTTGAACCCTGGACCTCCCATGTGGTAGGCGGATGCTCTATCTGTTGAGCCAAGTCCCCTTCCCGACTATTAACTTTTTGATGGATATCCTTTTAGCTTATAAATATGTTTTTATATACTTTTTACACTAATGATGCATACACTTAAACATGCTTCATTTCATTGAAATTGTATCATGGGCTTTCTGTACAAAATAAGGCACATAGGCAAATTCAAAAGTTCAGACTTCTCATTTGAGAAAAATGTGCTAGGGAAGGTAAAATAATCAAAACAAATTTAAAAATCTTCACAATTTATCATGAACATTTCCCCGTGCCGTTAATTGCTTGTCTACAAAATGATATTTAATTACTGTATTTTCTTGCCACAATTTATTTAACTTATCCTCTTTGTGTGGACAACAGGTGATATCTAATTATTCATCACTAGAAAGAACACCGCAATGATTGTCTTAGGAGATCTTTGTGCACGTTCATTACTGCTCATTTAGAATAAATTCCTAGAAGAGGAATTGCTCTGTCAAAAGCAACTTTTAAAAGCATTTTGATACTGATTCCCAAATTGCTCTCTAGAGAGGCTATACCATTTACAATCCCATCAGCAGTTCTTATGAGCATTTGCCAATGCTGAGTAAGTATGCACATTTAAAGAAGTCATTGGAAATTTGATAGGGGATGTTTGGTACTTTCCTGATTCTATAGCTAAGATTGGGCATATAGTGTAAGTCCTCACCCTGGTCTCTGACACCTTTCACAATTGGGTCACCACCTATCTTTCCAGACTTACTTATCTCCCTCTATGCCAACACATGCACACACATACACACACACACACATGCTAGCGTACACAGGCACACCCAATGACTGATGTTCAAATAGGATTCATACTTCCTAGCTTTATTTTTCTTTCTTCTCCCCATATGACACATATTCTATTCCCTCTCATCTGGGTCTTTTCCAATAATATGTCTCAAAGTCCACTAGTAGAGACGTTTCAATGGCCATATTCTTCATCAGGTCTTTTCTGATACCTTCAAGCAAACGTCATCTTTCCTTCTTCTCTCCTAATGCCTTTATGGTGCAGTTTTACCCTATCCTAGTCACAGGCAGGCATAGTTACTTCTAGAGTAAGGACTGTGGCCCATTTCTTATTTCCATCTGGTATTATGGCCAAGTCATTTTTCCTTGACATACCTCAGTTTTCTCTTTAGTAAACTAGAGGAGCTAGAGGAGGCTGATTCAAAAAAGATCATTTCCGAGTTTTTTTTTTATCCACCCCTGCCCTTGTGGCTTTTTGCTTGCTGTTGACTTTCCTGTGTCCATTTGCTGTGTGTTCTTCTGTGTCTGTATTTTTATTTTTTATTTATTCCCCCCACACACACACAATTGTGGCTTGTTTGCTGTCTGTTCTCTGTGTCCATTCCTTGCTCATTCTTCTGCATTTTTTTCCTTGTCTCCCTTTTTTGTTGCATCACCTTGCTGAGTCATCACTCCATGGTGCTTGCAGGCCAGGAGGCACTCTGCAGTGTGCGGATGAGCCTGCCCTCACAAGGGTGCCCTGGGACGTGAACCCAGGGCCTCCCGTATGGTAGATGGGAGCCCAACTGATTGAGCCACAGCTGCTTCCCCAAATTTCATTTTTAACATTCTATTATTCAATATTTACATGTGACATTCCACAATTTGACCAGTGATTCTAAAGTTTCTGAAGCCATAGATGTCTTTAAAAATCTTCTGAAAGCCTAGGCCCTGATTTTCCCCCAAGTGGATTGACAGGTATGGATATTTAATGACAATATGGAAGTCCATTTAAGGACTCATGGTTAAGAACTGTGGTTCTTTAGGTCTGTGACTTGTTCGTTTTTGTTTCTTTCTTGACTACAGTAGGAAGGAAGGTTCAATAAATATTTGTTACTGTGAATAATATTCAAGTAATAAGGTGAGACTTAAAAATAACTATGTATATGTACTCTTGGGATTCAAGGATAAGGTTCATTACTTTCTAGTCACCTCTGGTATTGAATTTACACCCATGTCAAGATATTTGTGTACTTGTGATAGATTGAATTATGTACCCCAGTTTAGATATGCTCTTTTTTAAAAATATATATATATTTTTAAAATTTATTTTTAAAGATACTTAGGTTACATAAAATGTTACATAAAAAAATGTAAGGGATTCTCATATGCCCCGCTCCCCACTTTGCCTATATTAGTAACTTCTTTCATTAGTGTGGTACATTGATTGCAGTTGATGAACACACTTTGCAGCATTGCCACACAGCATAGATTATAGTTTACATTGTAATTTACACTCTCTGCTACTCCATTCTGTAGGTTATGGCAGGATATATAATGTCCTGTATCTGTCTTTGCAATGTCATTCAGGATAATTCCAAGTCCCAAAAATGCCCCCATATTACACCTCTTTTTCCCTCTTCCTGACTTCAGCAACTTCAGTGGCCACTGTCTCCACATCAATGACATAATTTCTTCCATTGTTAGAATCACAATAAGTCTATAGTAGAACACCAGTAAGTCCACTCTAGTCCATATTTTATTCCCCATTCCTGAGGATTCTGGATGGTGATGCCCACTCCACCTCTAATTGAGAGCGGGCTTGGATCCCATATGGTTGATGGATGGATGGCTCTCTTGCCTGCAGTTGTAGACCCTCTCAGTTCCTTGGTGTGGTGGTTGTCCATCCTCCCCTCCTTGTTAGTTGTCCTCGGTGAGTCCAATGAACTGGAGAGTAGGTGTAATTCTGCTGTGGCTCAGGGACCAACTGGCACATGGACAACCTAGAGATTCAAGTCTCTTAGACATACACCTACCAACTCTAGCACCAGCTATATGTTCAATAAAAGATACAGAAGAGGCATGTGTAGAGAAGTCACATCTAAGTCCTACTCTGTCACACTCTGGAGCACAAACTCCAAAGCAGGGCCCACTGACAAGGCACCAAACCCTGGAGCTATCTGCCATGACCGTAAGACCCAAGAGTCTCTGGAGCTCTCATGAGCCCCATTATTTGGGCATAGTATCTACTTTGGCTGTCTATAAGGTCCTGCTGAGAGGTGCATAAGCATTACCTCTCTGATGACCTCCTGACTTATTTTGAAGTCTCTTAGCCATATAAACTCATTTGTTTTTTTACCATTTCCCCCTTTTATTCAAGATCTTTTTTCCAGTTGCATTATCAGCTGGTGCTTGGTAGTAATCCCTTAGTGCCAGGGTGGCTCTTCCCTGGGAGTCATGTCCCATGCTGGGGGCAAAGTAATGCAATTATATGCTGAATTTGGCTTAAAGAATGGCCACATTTGAGCAACATGGAGGCTTTCAGGAGGTAATTTTGGGCACCCTACAATACTAGGCTATGTTGCAATTTCAAGAGCAAAAGGCTCATAAGCATAGTCATCAGAATCAAGGGATTATCAATGGACCATCCTTCTTCACTAGTCACTGTCCTTGTATTTGGGGGATTGTTGCTGTTCCATTAGAGAATGTGACAGAGCTCCCTAGTTTGGGAATTCAGTATTCTTTCAGTTGTTGTGTGAATCTCTATGCACTGCAGTCATGGCCCATGAACAATTTGGACATACTTATATACCTTATATATATGCCCAGGTGAACTTCTTCCCATATATCTCCCATCACTGACACCCCACACCAGTGATCCTCCCTTGTTATAGTTGTAACCCTTGTGTGATCCAAAACTTCTTCAAAAATGAAGCCAAGAATGCTCTTAATCTTCATCCACATTCCTCTAATCATGAACCCATTGTAAATATGATCTCTTGAATATGGTATTATAGTTATAACCTAACTAAATGAGGCTGGTTCTTAATCCTGATTATTGGAGGAATTATCAAGAGAAAGAAACTAGTAGCAGAATGAGAGAAAGACATGGGGAGGAGCCTAGAGCTGGGGGCTGGAAGCCAGAAATTAACAGAACCTGGAAGAGAAAGGAGAGGACATCACCTTGTAATGCAAGGCAGGATACAAACTAAGGAACCCCAAGGATTGCTGGGAGCTAGCACCAGAATGTTACAGACTTTGGGGAGTCTGTTGCTGCCCTGATTTTGAACTTCTTCTAGCCTCAGAATGGTAGAGTTCTGATGTTTAAGACAACCCACTATATGGTATTTGTCATATATCTGGCAAACTAAGGTAGTACTATATTTCTCCATAAAGAAGTACGTGTTTTTCAGTCATTTCTCCACTACCAACCAAAGTGCCTAGAATACAGTAGATGTTTACAGTTTTTCTTAGATAAATTCTTCTTAGTCTTATTGTTATTACCAGAAGTGATAGTAGTAAATATTTACAGTTTACAAAGCACTATACATCAACTCACCATGAAGAGATCTTAAAAACATAGAGCTAAGTGAAAAAGAAACAGGACAAGCTCTATACCACAATACCATTTATGTAAATTTAAAACACACAAATACACAAATCAGACCAGCTAGGTTTTAACAATTTATATACACCTAAGCACATATAATGAACACATCAGAGCAAGAATCTGGGGCAGAAGAATGGCAGTGGAGTAGAAAATAAATGGGAAACATAATAAAATTAAGCAAAAATGAGGCCTCACACAGACTAAGGGTAAAAAGACATCAGGAACTGAGATATATGATAATCTCCACTCTGACCTGAGGGCAAGGAGAGAGAGAAGGGAGATATTTGTCTAGGCTAGACTTTTGAAAACTCTCCAATAATAATTTTTACCATATTTTGAATTACTCAGTTTTCCAAACACCTGACTCAACCATCACCCTTCTCAAAACTATTGTCGTATTCCTATCTCTCCTCTATTCTTTCCTCTCAGTCATACAATCTCAAAACACCTTTATCAAAAAGAAATGATTCACAAGTCAAGAGGGGGTTTAGATCCCATGGAGCAGATGGATGAAGATATCTTGCTTGCAGTTGCAGACACTCTCTGTTCCTTGGGATGGGTATTGTCCATCACCTTTTTCATCATTTCCTTGTTAGTCATCCTGGATGATTCCAATGAACTGGAGAGTAGGTATTGCAAATTTTCTGGGCTCATCTGACACATGGATGGACCAAAGATTTAAGTCTCTGGGACATGTATTTATCAAGTATAGTGCTAATTATAGGTTCAAATAAAAGGAGCAAAAAAGCCATGTGTAGAAAACCTGTAAATGAGTCTAACTCTGTTACACTGAGGAGCATAAATTCCAAAGTAAGGCCCACTGAGAGGGTGCTGAATTCCTGAGCTGCCTGCCCTGCTTATAGTTTCTGGATATCTCTAGAGCCCTCAGGAGCTTTGCTATTTGAAGCACTGTTTACTGTGGCAGTCAATGAGATCCTGCTGAGACTTGTATAAGCATAACCTCTGGAATGACCTCCCGACTCACTTTGAAATTTCTTAGCCATAAAAACTCATTTGTATTTACCATTTCCCCCTTTTGGTCAAGGTCTTTTTCCAGATGCATTATTAGTTGGTGCTTGGTAGTAATTCCTTGGTGCCAGGGAAGCCCATCCCTGGGAGTCACGTCCCATACTGGGGAGAAGGTAGTACATTTATATACTGTTTGGCTTACAGAGAGGCCAAGCCTCTCTTTGAGCAACAAGGAGGCTTTGAGGAGGTAATACTAGTCTAAGTTTCAATTTCACAAGAAAAGTTTCATAACTACAATCATCAATATTGAGGGCCTGGCATCATAGTCTGTCTGTTTCACTAAGCACTGCCCTTGCACTCGGGGAATTCTTGCTGTCCTATTAGAGAATGTAGCAGAACTCCCCAGGATGGGAATTCAATATTCTTTTGGTTATTGTGTGAATCTCCACCCACTGAGATAATGTCCCATGAATAGTTGAACATATTCATATGTCTTAGAGGCATACTCCAGGTGAACCCCTTCCCATGCATCCCTACATCACTGACACCCCTCACCAATGATCCTCCCTCACCACTGCTGTGACCCTTCTGTCCCTCCAAAAAATAAAGCAACAAAATAACTGAATAAAATTATTAAGAAAATAAATAATAATTTTAAAAATAACCAATAAAATACAAAAAATTTAAAACAAAAATTTTTTTAGACATTGCGTCTAAGAATACTAAGAACTGTTGTCTTATGTGTACAGTGACATTTTCTTCCATATTTTCCCCCAGTGTCCTATTTTTTCATTTTATCATCAAAGATACTTTAAGATATAGAAAAGTCACATAGAAAATACAGATAATTCCCATATACCCAACACCCTACTCCTTTCCTCCTCTCCCTTATTAATAACATTTTACATGTGGATGGTACATTTGTTACAATTGATGTACAAATATTGAAGCATTACTATTAACTATGGTCAATGGTTTACATTATGGTTTACATTTTGGATTGTGCACTTTTATAGATTTTGACAAAATTTAAAGTGGTCTGTATCCATTATTACAAGATCATGCTGAACAGCTCCAATGCCCTAAAAATGCCCTACATTCCATCTGTTCTATTCTTTTGTCCCCCTCCCCTCAAAGTATTTAATACCACTGTATTGCATATTTAAAATGATTAATTTTAGGTTTTATATCTGCTACCAGAATAGAACTGTCCAGTATAAAGACTGAACCCTGAAGAAAATTGTGGACTATAGTTAATAATAAAGTTATTATAATAATGCTTCGTCAATTGTAACAAAGGACCACACTAATGCAAAATATTAATAGGGAAAACATTATCTGGGTGTGTATGTGTGTTTGCCTGACTTTTCTGTAAATGACGATTCTAATAAACTTTAAAAAAGAATAAAAAAGAACAGTATACATAGAAACATATTTAAGGATTAGAATGATAGAAAGTATTTGTGGTAGGCAGAGTAATGGGCCCCCAAAAATGTTCACATCTGTCCCTGGGGTCTGTGAATACGTTAAGGAATAAAGGTTGCTAATTCTTAAAAGGGAGGTGATCCTGGATTATTCAGGTGTGCTCAATGTAATCACAAGGCTCCTCACAAGTGCCAGAGACAGGCAGGATAGTCAAGGCCAGACAGATGCATAGTAGAAAGATGAGTCATTGCTGGCTTTGAAGATGGAGGGGGACGAGGAGCCAAAGAACATGGTGGACTCTAGAAACTGTAAAAGGCAAGGAGCAGATTCTCCCCTAGAGCCTCCACAAAGGAACACCCTGCTGACACTTTGACTTTATAGGCTAGTGAGACCCATTTGGGACTTCTGAATTCCAGAATTGTTAAGATAATAAATTTGTTGTTTTAAACCAACAACAACAAAAAGAAATGTTCTCCATGTAACAACATTGATGAATCTCTAAGAATTATGCTAAGTGAAAAAAAAAATCCATACTCAAAAGGCTACATACTATTTGATTCCATTTATATGACATTCTAGGAAAGGTAAAAATATATGAGCAGAAATTAGATTAGCGTTTCCAGTTCCTGGGGTGTGGGAGAAGATGACTGACTAAAGGGACACAAGAGAACTTTTTGGAATGATGGAAATACTCTCTCTCTTGATTGTGGTGGTTGTTAGACACCTGTATAAGTTTTTCAAAATTCATAGGACTGTACACCTTAAAAGGGTGCATTTTACTCTCTATAAATTATACCTTAATAAACAAAAAGCGAATTATTCATTTACTTAAAAGTTGTGTGCATTTAAAAACAGAAAACAAATAAATTTCTATGAATACCCAGAAATATGTAGCTTTATTTTTATGATCTTCATTTCAGTAATGAGGAAAAAACAAAACAAAATAAAAAAAAAAACACTCAACAAAACCCAAGACCCTTCAGTAGCAGTATTAAATGTGTTAAATGTCTCCTTGAAGTCCTTTTTCTTTTTTTTTTAATATTGTTTTTGATTCTATAATGTGATTAGTAAATAGAACACTTCGGGGCAGAGAGTTCTTACGGAGGAAGGCTGAAATGTAGGCTACATTAGGAATCCACCGGGAGATTGGTCTGGAATAGCAGATGGGAGAGGCTGCAGATATGTGTGTAACCAAATTCATATGTTCCTGGGTTGGGACCATAGCATGTTTGGGAGCTGGCTGAGGTCAAGCTTGGAACAATTTAGGACAGGTTTGGGGAAAGTAGTCTGGTATTGTGGGAAGTGGCCTTGGATTGAATCTTGGATTTAGATGGATAGACTTGAATTTGACTACTGACTTCTCCATTAATTAGCTGGGAAATGTTATTTAACCTCTTTGGATCATTTCCTCAGCTGGAAAATGGGCCAATAATAGCTAGCAATAATAGCTGATAATTTGAAATAAAACATGTAAAACCACAGTATGATGCCTAGCTCTTAGAAGGCACTGAACAATTAGGCACTGAACAGATATCATTTGATATCTGTTATTGTTTGGACAGCAGAATTCATAAATTGTCAAGCTAGAGAGAATGCTCAGGCTTATGGAGCCAGGGCCCTCAGATTAGCCTAGTTTCCTAGAGCCCTTTAGGAGAGAAATTGCTCTGCTTGTGTCTGAGGAATGTTGGAAGGCTTTTTTCCACTAGAACTTCAATTACCTGGAGCTCCCTGTTAAAGGGGTCTTTCCCTTATGGAAAATTAAGGCACTAAGGAGGTTGGGATTTATCTTTATCCACCCAAGAGCATTTGGCCTCAGAGTCAGGAGAAAAAGTTATTTCTTCTGGTCTAATGGGGGTTTCTATAGGAACTCCCAGGACAGATAATAGTAAAGTTATGGGAGTAGACAAATATAACAAAAGAGTATTGATTAATAAGTCCACAGCTGGTGTGGTGGAATATGCTCTGCATTAAAAAAATAGGCCTGGGCCTTTGGTCTATTTTGTTTTTTCCGCCCTCCTACACAGTAGGTGATTTGCAGTAAGTAAGCCTTTGGACTTCATTTTCTGATTATATGCAGGGAGGATATTGAGTTAAATTCCTTGTAAGGCCCTTCCCAGCCAGGATATTCTATATTTTATGGTTTGAAAATGAAGAAGGATCTTAATTAATGGACCGAATGAGGACCTGAAGCATTTTTATGTCGAGCTCTGGTGTTATACGCTGGGGAATCTGTGATGAACATGTCACACATAATACCTTTCCCAGCTGGAGCTTATATCCCTTATCACAGTACTACCTTCCAAGGCCAAGTGCCATTCAACATTTCTATCAGTGACATAAAAGGCATATTAATTACCTTTGCAGTAGATTTAGAGGTGGAAGTATTGACCAGGACGTTGTATGCCAGATTCAGGTTAAAACAAACAAAAACCATCTTCTAAAGGTTGGAAAGATAAGCCAAAAACTCACCAGATAAATACATAAATATAACTAAATACAAATAGAAGGAAAATCTTCAACTTGTGTTGAAAATGAATTAGATATATAGGTATAGGAGAAGAAATACAGGGCGGTAGCTTTAAGTGTTTGAACTGTTCTTCTGTACCACCTCCAGTTACAGGGATTATATGGCCACAAAGTAACTTCAGTTACAAAGTTGGCAAAGAATGGAGTCTCCTCAAGATCTCCCCACCTGACTATTTTATAACTCCAATCATATAACTGGGAACTAGTCCATAATCTCTTTCACTCTGTACTTTCCCTACACTTTCCTTCCATTTGCTCCTTGAGATGCCTTATCCAACACTGAATCCACTCCTGTATCCATGTCCATTAGTCAGTGCTGTGCACATGATAGGCAATAAATAAAATAGAAATAAAACCTGATGTTACACGGGCCATGTGAAAATACACTAAGGGGTTTTAACTGATAGGAAGTTTAATATCATTTAAATCATGTGATGGGGTTGCCAGGAAATACCAAGGCCATCTTGGGCCTACATTTACATGAGAAGTAGAAAGGACAGTAGGAAAACCCTGTACTTTGTGCAGGGCAGACATTACAAGCATTGCATTCCATTCTGGATATCATATTTAATGAGGAGGCATTAAAATTGGAGATTTTCCAAAGAAGAATGAACAGGTTGCTAACAGTAGGCCAAGTGGTTAAGGAGTCAGAGACTTGTGTCAGGTCCATGCTCTGACGTTTACTAACCTTGTGATCAAGGGCAAGTTACTTAACCTCCTACAGCCTCAGTTTCCTACTTTCTGCAAAAGAATTAATTTTGTGCCTATCTGATGGAGTTATAAGGATTGTGATGACGATAATTTATATTTGAAGGAACTAAAATTGTTTAACCAGAAAATTTGAAAACTTACGTGTGGGGGTGGTGAATGGGGAGGGGGATGTGACATCTATTTTTAGATAATGAACAATTCTCACTGGAAAGAGCTAGGACTTATTTTGGATAGATTCATATGACAGTATTAGGTCAAATTGTGGGATTTGCAAAAAAGACGATGCTATTGCCTACACACATGAAAGAAATTTTTGAAAATCATCACTGTTTAAAAATGGAATTGAATTCTTTAATCAGCTGGTGATTTCCAGACCATGGTGAACATTTAAGCAGAGGCTGGATTTCCGTGTTTTTAGGATGATGCAGAGGATAGTCTTGCACTGGGTGAGTTTTGGGCTATTGGAGGTTCTTAAACTTAACTGTGCATTAGAATAATCTGAGAGTAGAGTCCAGGGATCAATAATAAGCACCCCAAGTGGTTCTGATACAGCTGGTCCCTGGATAGGCAGTTTGGAACCACTGGACAGGAAGCCAGATGTCCCTTCAGCTGTAATCGTCTGTGATGAGATTCTGTGGGGAAAGGGCAGTGAGCAAGGAGACACAGAGACAAAAAGTGGCAAACATATTTTGGAGTTCCTTTACATAGAGTGGAGGTTTCAAATAGAGGAGTAATGAGGAACCAGGTTGGAAGTGGGAATTTAGGACCAGTGTACTGGAGAAGTTATTAAGCAGGAGTTCATGATAGAAGTTGTGCAAAAGCAGTTACAAATAATATCATTCTGGGAGGGTGAGCTAAATGATAAATAAAGGCAATTCTAGACACAATGTTCCTTCCCTCTTGGAATTTCCAATCTTGGAACCTGTGGCTTGCATTTGTTACTTCCATTTTCTTCACTCTGGAGCTCCTCTCAGATACTGAGTAGTAATTGATCCATGGCAATGCTACTTTCCATCCACAGCCTAAGGGAAGAGGGGGCCTTCGCTGATATCATTCTTCCCAGCAGAAATGCAACAGCTTTAAGATCACAATTTTGATGACATCAGAGGTGCCACGGACTGAAAACCAAAGGCCAGAGTTTTCGTCTTAAGGAACAAGTTTCTCTGACTAAATCCAACTCACTAGCTTACTTAAAGTAGGCGCTTTTGTTCTTATCTCAAGGCAATTCATAAGTTAATTAGTTGCAATTATTAGCTCTGCTGCAGTGGAATGCACAATAACAGAAGGGGAAAATGAGGCCATCAGGGAGTTGCAGTTGGGTGTTCTGAGATAGTACAAAGAACTGCAACTGGCCATACCAACCAATTAAGTCTTTAAAGAAAGTAATAAACCAAAACCTATTCTTGGTCCTTTAGAAAGCCAAGGACAAATAGAAATGCAAAACATGAGGCAAGAACTGTACTTACACAGTGTTCCTTCTAATATCTGCCTATATCCTGAGACAATGAAATGTCCCTGAAGATAGTTTCCTGTGGGAATAAGTCAGGAGGCAGCTGTGGGTTGGTGGAAAGAACAGTGAAGCTTGTCAGAAGCTGGAGGTTTGAATGCTTGCTTCTCTTGAGTAGTTGTGCAATTTGGGGCCAGTCAGCTCTATCACTGGTAGAATAGGGTTGAGGTACCAGCTCCACAGGGTGTTGGGAGCTTATGTCTTAAGTTTTGACTTTGATAAATGCAAATTGAGTGTGATTGTCTTTACTGTAACCTGGCTTTCCTGCTGGGTCAACACACAATTTGCTTGACTGCACCTTTGTGCCTTTATGAAGATATCTCCAATATCTTTCCTAGCTAAACATATCTAAATTTGTACCTTTTCAGGGATGCACTACCATAATGCGTTTAAGGGCTCAGGTGTCACTTAAAACTGGGTTCAAATCTTGACCCTAACATTTACTAGATACTGTCTTAGTCAAGTTATTTAATCTCTTAAGCTTCGGTTTCCTCATCTCTATTGGGACTAGATTATTAAACAATTTCATAGGGCTGATATGAGGAATAAATGGGGAAATCTTTGGCAAGTGCCTGGCAAGCAATGAAGGAGAGAGGTATTTTCACAGACATCTCTCTTTCTTAGAGAGGAAAACCCTTCTCAAAAGCCCCCTGGAAGGATGGGTCACATCCTATATCCTAGCTGCAAGGGAAGTTGGAAAAATGAATTCAGACATTTTCAGTCTCAACAATGGAAGATGGAGCCCTCCCAGCAAAGAAGAGGAGGGTATGAGTGGAAAATGGTCAACAGGGAGGAAACCAACAGTGGCTACCATGCCAAGGGAGCAATTATCATATTTGCACACCCTTGTCTTGTATTTTTACAATAGAAGCCAGGCTTTCTCTGAATATCTGCCTACTGTGGGTGCTCAGGAGTGAACTGACTAGAGTGGGATAGTGGGAGAGGTGGCTGAGGAATCTCTCACCCCAGTGATGTCTAGGGAACTGGATGGTAGTCTCCCTCCATCCATATGCAACCCGAGACACCAAGCCTAATTAAAGAGGGGTTCCTTTTCCAGAGAAGGGTTCAATATTTCCATCAAGGGTACTTGATGCATTGGTTCCTTTACCATTGTAGTGAAGGACTTAGAAAGAAAACAATCAGCTGGAAAATTATGGAAGGAGAGTTTATTCCTCAGACTTTCTTCAGCCTCAGAAACTGGGCCTCAAATTCCCCACTATCCAGAGGGTTTAGAAATAATAGCAGACGAATTCAGGAGGATAAAAACAGTCATTTTCAAGCATATTTTTTGGTATGGAATCCCTTCTTCAAATGAATTCTTACAAAGAAGCCCAGTATATGAAACACACTGAAGCAGAGCAGCTCTGGTTGAAATGGGTTGGTTGTGGAATTCCAAGCCTCCTGCATTGACCCTTTTCCACTGTCCTGTGAGGTACATCTGTGGAATTCCTCAGCCATTTTGGGAGTTATTGGTGAAAATGCTATTTCCAAACCAGATCCATCATATTGATATCTAATTTTGAATCTGGGGGAGGGGAATGGACACCATTTCACCAGCAGGGAGCCCACAGGTTCTGCACCCCTTGGGCTGCCTCCTTCCCTGTGATTTCTCTTGAGCTCTATGATGCTCCCATCTCTCCTGGGGAGAGGGGTCCCTGCTTTCCAAAGTGTCTCCCAGGCATTGAGTCAGTTGCAGATTGTGACACTGACTTCAGAGGACAGAGGATGTCTTGGTCTTTGGTGTGTAAGAGAAGCTGCTAGTCAGTGCTCCCACAGGATTCAGTATCCCTGCTAGACACAGGAATGCTTCTCCAATAGCATTGCTCAGGCCCACAGGGCAGGCATGAGGAGCCTGGTAAATCTGAGCTTGTATTCGAATTTGGTTATTGCCGACATAGCCAAGTGGTTGGGAGTCAGACTTTGCAACTGCTGTGCTGGCGCATGAACTTGAAAAAATTCCTTCCTAGCCTAGTTTCATTATGGATAAAATAGGGGTAATAATGTTTCCATCTTAGGACTGTTGTGAGTATCAAATGAGGGGATATGTGCAGCCTGCTCTCAGACAGCACCTCCTGCATGGCAGCTGGTGCTGCTGTTGTAGAATAAGGCAGGTAGGCCTTCACCACGCACAGCACTTCTATTTCCTAGCTGGATCTCCATCTGCTTTTTACTCTTAGCATTACCTGCAGCCATTTGCCCCTTCTCTCATAAGTATGATCATTGCTGAAGAGTCACAGCCCTCCCAAGGAGGCCGGGCCAGGCTGGTGAGAATGCCCTGCAGTAACCCGGCAAACCTTCAGGTGAGCACCGGGAGAAGAGGTAGAACAGCAAGATCTCAGGCATGCCCCCAGACCCTGTTACTTTGGCACAGGCATGGGTGAAGGCGCCGAGAAGTACAGAGCATGCTGCGTGGGAAAGGCAGAGGTGGGAGGAAGGCAAGCTCCGAAAGACAGCAGCCAAGTCCGACCATCCACAGCCCCAGGCCTGACTACTAAATGGTTGGGAGCACAAAGGCATTTTGGGTTTCTCATAAATTCAAAATTCATAAATTCGTGACCATGGGATCATGGGTGTTGTCAGTATAATGGAGATGGATGCGTAAATAATTAGGCTCTCCCGAATTTCTGATCCTAATCCCAAATCTGCTAAAGTAGATTCTTGGTAATGGAGCCCGTGTTTGCCAGAGCTGCTATCATAAACACTACAAACTGGTTTGGCTTAAACAACAAGCATGTATTGGCTCACGGTTCTGAGGCTAAATGAAGTCCAAAATCAAGATTTCGGCAGCGCTTGCTTTATTCCCTAAAACTGGCCTTCTGTGGGATTCCTTGGCTTGAATCTCTGACTCCCATCACATGGCGATGCCATCTCCTTTCTGGCTTCTGAGACTTCTAGTTTCCTTTCATTTGTTTTTTTTTTAAGATTTAAAAAATTTTTTGTTCCTCTCTCCCCTCAGCTCCTGGTTTCTTGCCTTGACTCTCCCCTGCGCGCCTCTTTTGTTGTGTCATCATCTCACAGCATCACTCCCAGAGCAAGCCTGGCATGCCTTTAGGGATTGAACCTGGGTCCTCCCATATGGTTGATGGAAGCCCAATTGCTCGAGCCATATCTGCTTCCCCCAGGTTCCTTTTATAAAGTTTAGTAATCTGAATTAAGGCCCATCTTGCTTCTGTCATCCACACTAAAATCTTCAAAAGGCCCTGTTTAATAGGACCCACAGGAATGAGGATTAAGATTAAGACATGTGTAGAGTGTGCATGCTTCACCCTACCACTGGGCTTACACAGTATGTTGAACAAGCTCTCCAGATGATTCTGCTTAGCATGCTCATTGAATGATTTTGGGGATGCATTGATTTTTTCTAAACCCACAGCCCTCGGTTAAATGCCATCCCAGTGTTGTACAGGAGTGCAGGATTTCTTTTGATTTCTAATAATAATTACCAGGTGGGTAGCATTTCATAGTAGTAGAAGGAACTCTGGTTTGAGGAGCAGGAGCCCTCAAGTCTAATCATCATTTTCTTTCAGTTTCCCCAGAAGAACTTGGCCTAATCATGCAACTACTATTTCTTGTAGATAACAGGTCTTCCTTACATGGTATTATAATTATCATAGAGTTTGTACAGCATCAGGGGCAGTTGTGATTATCTTTTATATGCAATGCTACAAAATTTCTTATCTTAGATTTTTCTATGCTTCCCTATTTCTCTAGGCAAATTATAGACTGTCACACTTTATTTACATTGAACTTGGCTGTCACCTATTCATATAGTAAAGAACCAGAAGGGTAAACACACTCACATACACAGATACATACACACATACATGCTCTCTCTGTCACACATATACACACACACAAACACACACACATCTTTAAACAGCCTGATCAAATGGCATTAAGCCTCAAGATGCTTTACACTTAGGGAATCCTTTTAGACCCTTACTCAAAACTTACTACTTTTATTTTATATGTAATTCTAACAGAACATGGTTATCTGACTTACACCCCTGAAGTAGAATAGAGGCAACAAATGGACAGAGCAAAAATAGGGTGAGATAGGCAGATACACAGAGAGCACCAAAAACTGAGAGCAGAATGTCCAGCAACAAAGCAAAAGGGGAAAAAAAGAAACAAAATATAACAAAGTAATCTGGAGCCACTGGGATTAGGGATAAATAGTCCTTTGTGTTTCCATGGATCCTGGCACTGAGGCAATATAGCACAGTATGATCCTTTCTGTTTTTGAGCATGACTCAGAATCATCAAAAAGGCTAAATTAAGTCCTGTATTTTTTGCTTAAAACACATAGACATGGGTACTGCAGCTAAGAGAAGTTTATAGCTAAAATGTTAAAAACATTTTCAGACAAAATTTGATTTCTGAGAATCACAGAGTTTTGGAATTGGGAAGTGTCATAAGCATAATAAAATTATATTTATTGAGTGGATAGTTGACAGTGGCCTTCTCTTTTAAGTTGGCCAGCCAGCCATGACCTTCTGTCCTTCAGTTGAAGCTGGTGACCTAGCTAAGGAAGGCATTTTGCCATGCCAGTGTTTGATGTGTTGTAAGTTTCTTCGCAAAATGGTAGAGAAAGAAGTTAGGGGTAAAAGAGAATTCACCAATCACCCCATGTCCAAACTTTCTCCCTACTTCTTCCCTTCAAGTACTTTATTTTTTTTATTTTTATTTTTTTTAAAGATTTATTTTTATTTATTTAATTCCCCTCCCCTCCCCCGGTTGTCTGTTTTCTGTGTCTTTTTGCTGCGTCTTGTTTCTTGTTTCTTTGTCCACTTCTGTTGTCGTCAGCGGCACGGGAAGTGTGGGCGGCGCCATTCCTGGGCAGGCTGCTCCCTCCTTCGGGCTGGTCGGCTCTCCTTATGGGTGTGCTCCTTGCGGGTGGGGCTCCCCTACGCGGGGGACATCCTGCGTGGCGCCGCACTCCTTGCGCGCATCAGCACTGCGCATGGGCCAGCTCCACACCGGTCAAGGAGGCCCGGGGTTTGAACCGCGGACCTCCCATGTGGTAGACGGACGCCCTAACCACTGGGCCAAAGTCCGTTTCCCCCTTCAAGTACTTTATATTCCTTACCCCATCTCCAACAATGCACCCGTCCCCCCCCAATTCCATCCTGCTTCATCCTGCCACAATCTGCCCATCACACAGATCCAAATCCATTCTCACTCTCCAGTGTAGCTCTCACCTCTTCCAAGAAGCTGTTTGGAGCCTTCACTTGAGACTCAACTCGCTTGCTCTGATCATCATGGCACATTACTGATTTCTCCCATTGTACTTTTCAATTTCTATACTGTTTTTCTTTTTTAAATTATGGCTTCTTCCTCTTAATATCCTATAATTTACTTGAGGACAGAAATTGTTTGATTCAAATCTGTGTCTCCCTCCAGCATTACCCAGCACAATGTCTCACATGAATTGTGTGTCCGATAAACGTTTGATAAATGAATGAATGAATAAATTGAGCCAGACAGTTATTTATCCATTGAGCTTGTCATTGATGCATTGTTGATGAGGCAAGCTAAAAACTCCAGGGGAAAAAATTTACTGACAGAGGCATTCATATGGAAAGTTAGTACTCTGATTCTTTTCCCTGTAGGGGAGCAACACCTCTCTCTCCTCTTAAAATGGGAAGGCTTAAGAGTGATGGCCTGTCTAAAATGAAGAGAAAGTCTCTTTTGAACATCATAATGTGGCATTAGCATTTACAGGATAGCCTTAAAGTACATTTGCTTGACACTCTGTGGTTCATTGGTTCTTAGCAAAACGTAGTCTATTATCACCTTACATCTGTATAACATGCAGAGTTTTCAAAATGCTTTGACATACACAATCTCTTGGTTGTCATGTCAAAATATAATGGCAAGCAAGATGAATGCTATTTTTATTGCTTTTCACATAAAGATTCTGAGGCTCAGTGAACTAACATGATTTGCTAAAGTTTACATAGGAAAGGCCAGAGCCAGGAACATTTTTGCCAACACTCAGTTTAGTGCCTGAGCCAGCAGAACGTACAGAAATTACTCGTTCTAACCTTTCTTGATTGGTTCAGTCTGAGTGATCTCTCCCATCTTTGCACACCCACACTAAAAATTGATTCTACCACTCATTTTACATTTCCTACCTTGTATTGCTACTTTTTAAATTTTGTTAAAATACAGAGACAACTCTTGGTTTATGAGGGTGATTTTCTTTAATAGATTTGTGGGTTTACAGACCAACATGCATAAAATACAGGATCCCCATCTACCACCCTACCACCAACATCTTGCCTTGGTGTGGAACATTTCTTACAATTGATTGCACAGTTTTATAACTGTACTATTAATTAAAGTCCATGGTTTAACTTGGGCTTCACTGTTCGTGTGGTATAGTTCCATGGATTTTTAAAAAAACTTATCTTGTTATCATATTTACAATAGAATATTTCCCCTTTAAATCATGTTCAGATGTATATTTCAGCTCTATTAATTGCATTCACAATGTAGTGCTGCCATCACTACCATCCATTACCAAAACATTTCCACCATTCCAAATAGGAACTTCGTATATTTTAAGCCTTAACTTCCCATTCCTTATCCTCACCCCACCCCTTGGTAACCTGTATTCTAGATTCTGACTCTATGAGTTCACTTATTCTTAGTCACTGTATTTTGGGTCTTTATTAGTTATTCATAGCTGAACACGGGTTCTAACTAATACATCCATTTTACAAAGAAAAAATTTTAAATCCCTAACCATTGCAACCACCTTTAAAAAGAATTTTAGGGGAATGCAAGCAAAATTCACTTAGGATAGAAATAAAAGTGAATGTTCCACTAAAACTTAAGATGAGTCTCCAATAAATCTGTTTCACATTGTCAACGATTGGTGCATGTTGGAAAGCTCATTATTTTTACATTTGGGGCAATATGTTTATTTTTACACCCTACATCACCATATACCATATACCTAAACTGGAACCATTTATCATAGTTTTTGCTCCTTCCAAAGAGTGCAAAACAGACCTTGACTTGACTTGAAGATGCACCAACATGGGGATGGTTACTTGAAGTGTCAGATGAAAAATGTTAGAAAATAGGGTATGTGTGTGTGTCCTATGAAGGAAAAGGACTCAAGCTTCCCATTGCAGCTTCCTGATCAGCAACAACGTCACAGCCATGGGAAGTTGTCCAGGGAAAAGCCTCCTGTCCTGAGTTGCTTCATTCTAAAAGGCTGGAGTGGGAAGAGAGAGGAAAGGTCAGGGAAAAGGAAAGAGGCATGAACTAAAAAGGTGAGAGCTGGAAGGTTGTTAATTAACCTCCACATAGCCTTTCTGTAGATGAGCAAAGGGAGGCCGAAGTCTTCCTAGCAAGTTAGTGACTGAGGTGGAATTAGAACCCAAAGTACAGCAACCCTAGGTTGCCGCTCAAAGGCGTAAGCTATAGAATAAGGGATACAGATGAGAAGCAAGCAGGCGGTCATCTGCCACAGAGACGGTGGTGGTACCAATTCAAGAAGAGAGTTGCAGCCATTTTCCTTGTGATTCAGTAGAGGAACTGGCATTGAGGAAAAGGAAAAGAGGAAGTTAGGGTGCTTTGAATGCAGGTTGGGTTAGAATGGTTAGAGGTGGAAGGACTAATCTTTTTTTAAAAGATTTATTTTTTACTTATTTCTCTCCCCTTCCCCCTATCCCTCCACCCTTGTCTGCTCTCTGTGTCCATTCGCTGTGTGATCTTCTGTGACTGCTTCTATCCTTATCAGCGGCACCGGGAATCTGTGTTTCTTTTTGTTGTGTCGTCTTGCTGTGTCAGCTCTCTGTGTGTGCAGCACCATTCTTGGGCAGGCTGCACTTTCTTTTGCACTGGGCGGCTCTCCTTACGGGGCTCACTCCTTGTGCATGGGGCTCCCCTACAGGGGGGACACCCCTGCGGGGCAGGGCACTCCTTGCGCGCATCAGCGCTGAGCGTTGGCCAGCTCCACCCGGGTCAAGGAGGCCCCGGGTTTGAACCGTGGACCTCCCATGTGATAGGCGGACACCGTATCCATTGGGCCAAGTCTGCTTCCCAGGACTAATCTTTAATGATCTAGTTTCTTGGCCCTCCCTATCATTGTGCCTTAGATAGCTAAGTGAAAGCCCTAGCATTCTCTCAGCTGCTGCATTCATTACAAGACTCTCTGCTGCCTAGCCCTCCATGTCTAGAGAAATTAAAACAGCTAGCTTCTTCCCTACTGGGTCTGGGGGCAGTTTGTTTCCATTGACTAGTAATTTCTTTTCTGCAAATGAAGTGAAAAGTCTCATTTTATTTTCCAACTGGAAACAAAGCTCTCACCCAATGATGGAGAATTTTTGGCAGTTCATTCCTTTACTGGGTGATGTGGGGATTTGAAAAGGATACATAAGAGACTAATTTTCTTCATCTCAGGTACTTAAGATCAAGCAAGGAAAGAGAGAGAACACACTCTCAGGAAATGAGTAGGATTTACAAATGAACAGAACTTACCGTTGCATATTGGGAAAAAAACTTATCAAGGGATTCTGCAAAACATTGTAAGCAATACAAAGATCTTGTCCAATGTCTACAACAAAGCTACAAGAGCTAATAAATGAGTTCAGCAAAGTGGCAGGATACAAGATCAATATGCAAAAATCAATAGTTTTTCTATACATCAGTAACGAGCAATCTGAGGAGGAAATCAAGAAAAAAATCTATTTATAATAGCAACAAAAAGACTAAAATATCTAGCACTTAATTTAACCAGGGATGTAAAAGACCTGCATTCAGAAAACTACAAAACACTGCAAAAAAGAAATTAAAGAACACCTAACAAGTGGAAGGACATTCTGTGTTCATGGATTGGAAGATTAAATATCATGAAAATGTCAATTCTACCCAAATAGATTTTATTTTAGATTCAACACAATCCTAATAAAAATTCTAATAGCCTACTTACAGAAATAGAAAAGACAGTTACATTTATTTAGAAGGGAAACCAAAAAATCCTAAAAAAGAAGAGCAAAGGTAGAGGACTCAAGTTTCCTTACCCTGAAGCATGGTATTGGCATGAAGGTACACATTGATCAATGGACTTGAACTAAGAGTTCAGAAATAGACCCTCACCTCTATGGTCAACTGATTTTTTTTCCAGGAGGTACTGGGAATTGAACCCAGGACCATGTACATGGGAAGCAGGCACTCCAACCACTGAGCAACATCTGCTCCCCAATGAACATTAGTTTTTTCATTTATTTGTTTTGTTTTTAGGAGATCCCGGGATCAAACCTGGGGCCTTGTCCATGGGAAGCAGGTGCTCAACCACTTGAGCTACATCTGCTTCCTCAACTGATTCTTGATAAGCCTACCAAGTCCACTCTCATGGGCCAAAACTGTCTCTTCAACAAATTGTGCTGGGAGAACTGTATATCCATAACTAAAGAATGAAACAGGGCCTCTATCTCCCTTTTTATACAAGAATCAAAATGCACCAAAGACCTAAACATAAAAACCAGGACCATAAACTCTTAGAAGGTGGTGTAGGGAAACATCATTAAGATCTTGTGGTTGGAGGTGGTCCAGTAAACCTTACACTGAAAGCATGAGCAACAAAAGAATATATAGATAAATGGGACTGCCTCAAAATTAAACACTTTTTAAATTAAAAAAAATTTTTTTTATCTCAAAGGACTTCGTAAAGCAGGTAAAAAGGCAGCCAAATCAATGGGAGAAAATATTTGGAAATCACACATCTAACAAGGTTTTTATTATCCATGACATATAAAGAGATTCTACAACTCAACAATAAAAAGACAAAAGATCTGATTTTAAAAAAGGGCAAAAGACTTGAATAGACATTTTTCTAAAGAAGAAATGCAAATGGCAAAAAAAAAAACCTTGAAAAAATGTTCATTACTAGGTATTAGGGAAATGCAAATCAAAGCTACAATGAGGTATCAATTTAAAAAAAAGATTTATTATTTTTTAAAAATTTATTTCTCTCCCCTTCCTCTACCCCTGCCTACCCACCATTGTCTGCTCTCTGAGTCCATTCACTGTGTGTTCTTCTGTGTCTGCTTGCATTCTTATCAGCAGCACCAGGAATGTGTGTCTCTTTTCGTTGTGTCATCTTGCTCCGTGTGTGTGGCGTCACTCCTGGGCAGGCTGCACTTTTCTCGTGTGGCACAGTTCTCCTTGCAGGGCATGCTCCTTGTGCGTGAGGCTTCCCTATGTGGGGGACACCTCTGCATGGCACAGCACTCCTTGCATGTGGCAGCACTGTGCTTGGGCCAGCTCATCACATGGGTCAAGAGGCCCTGGGTTTGAACCCTGGACCTTCCCATATGGTTGGTAGACACTCTATCAGTTGAGCCAAATCTGCTTCCCGATATCATTTCATACCTACTACAATGGCCACTATTTAAAAAAAACAGTAAACTACAAATGTTGGAGAGGATATGGAGAGATAGAAATATTTACTCACTGTTGGTGGGAATGTAGAATGGTATAGACACTGTGAAATCTGGTGGTTCCTAAGAAAGTCAGAGATCTACCATGTGGCTGGCAATACCACTACTAGGTATATATCCAGAAGAACTGAGAGCAGGGACATGACCAGACATCTGCACTCCAGTGTTCATACTGGTGTTATTCACAATTGTTAAAAGATGGAAACAACCCATCTGTCCATCAACTGATCAATGGATAAACAAATTGTGATATATACACATGATGGAATTTTATTCAGCTGTAAGAAGAAATGAAGTCATGAAGCATATGACAAGATGTGTGAATCTGGAGGACATTATGTTGAGTGAAGCAAACCAGATAAAAAAGAACAAACACTGTACGATTGTGCTATTATGAACTAAATATATTGTGTAAATTTATGGAGTTAATAATTAGAATATGTCACCAGAAAATAGAATGAGGTTAAAGAATGGAAAGCTGAGTTTTAATCTGTGCAGAATTGGTGAAAAAAGGTTTGTTTTTAAATGTTTGGAAGTGAATAGAAATGATGCAAGCACAGCATAGTGTTTGTAATTAGAGGCTCTAATATATGGGTATGAGATATGATTTCCTTCTATCACTAGAAGGAAAGCTAAAAAATAAAACATGGGTCTGTATAGTATGGATCTCTTGTGAAAAAATGAGTACAGTTAATAGTTCATATATAAGAATGTTTTTCTCAGAAACAGAACAAATTATGTTAATATAAGATGTTAATATCAAGGTGATATTTGGGTAAAAATACAACCAAAGCAAAATATATCCAATAGTATAAAATAATATATTAATAGCCTTCCATCAATGGTAAAAAGGAAGTATGCTAAGTGAAAGAAACTAGACAAAAAGTGCTACATATTGTTTGACTCCATCTATATAAACTCTAAATACAAATATATTATAGAAACAGAAATAGATTAGTAGTTTTGTATGTCAGGAGAAGGATAGAGAGATTGAGAGGTGACTACTAAGGAATAACTCCTCCCTCCCTTTTTTTTCTTTATTTCTTTCTTCTTTTCTCTTTTTATTGTGGAGTAGTGGAGATACTCTAATATTGACTGAAGTGATGAATGCACAGCTCTGTGATTATACCAGATGCCATGGATTGTACACTTTAGATGGATTGTATGGTTTATGAATATGTTTCAATAAAATAGATAATTAAAAAAGACCTAGGGAAGTGGACTTGGCCCAATGGATAGGGTGTCGGCCTACCAAATGGGAGGTGCGTGGTTCAAGCCCTGGGCCTCCTTGACCCATGTGGAGCTGGCCCATGTGCAGTGTTGATGCATGCAAGGTGTGCCCTGCCACGAAGGGGTGTCCCCTGTGTAGGGGAGCCCCACATGCAGGGAGTGCCTTGCTCCCCGTAAGGAGAGCCGCCTAGCACGAAAAAAGTGTAGCCTGCCCAAGAATGGCGCTGCACACATGGAGAGCTGACACAACAAGATGACACAACAAAGAGACACAGATTCCCGGTGCCGCTGATAAGGATAGAAGCAGTCACAGAAGAACACGCAGCAAATGGACACAGAGAGCAGACAACTGGGAGGTGCGGGGGCAGGGAAGGGGAGAGAAATAAGTAAAAAATAAATCTTAAAAAAAAAAAAAGACCTAATCCAAACTTGGAAATTAGTGCTATATATATCCATAGATCTCCTGGATCAAGTTCTTAGACTGGGTTTCTATCCCCACCCATCCCGAGCAAAATTTGGGATTAGATGGGGACTGGAGGTGGATTATTTCCATTAAACATAGACAAAATCAGGGGGCAATACAGTGGAGTCATTTAAAGCAGTTGCCTTCAAAGTGAGGTATAGAAGAAAAGCCATATAATGTGGATATAATTTATAAGTACATACACATGTGTGCGTATATAATGTATAAGTTTCTGTGAATACATACTTATTTAGGTACACAAACACAGGCATGAGCAGAAAATTTTCTTCACTGATAGGAATACATGCTCACAGGTGTTTGGCGGGCTCTAGTTTAGAGAATTGACTTTAGAGTCCTAGTTGCTTAAAGTGTATAACATTGGAAAAATGATAAGTACCTCCCAGGATTGTAGTGACGATTCCAACAAATTACGTGAGGTGCTTAGTATTGTTTTCCCTGCTACTTGTTAAGCTTCATGTGGGTAGAGCTCATGTCTGTCCAGTACACTTGAAGTATCCCCTTTGCCTGGCACTGGTCCTCCACAAAGTCGGGGCTTTTTCAATACACGTCAAACAGGTGAGTAGTCTAGAGGTGTGGGCAGTTCCTTCCACGTGAGCTGTAACCACCTGTGTCTGTGCTCAGCAAGCAGCACAACTAAAGAAACAGAAGTGAGAATAACATTATGATCGGAATAACCTTCAATTCATCTTTTGTATAAAAATAGGTAAATCGTTCACAAATGTGGGTAACATTATTAGTAACAAAATATTTGCAACGCACTTTTCAGTTGATGGTGATTTACCAGTATGCTGTGACCTCCACACTTAAATTCTTTCGCAAGCTATGTTAACACAAATCACTACATAAAAAGTGCTTCTCAAAAAAAAAGCGCTTTTCTATAAAAGCAGTAAGTGTTAAGTGAGAGAAAATGAATGTAAAGTTGTAGAACAGAGGGAAAATTTCTTGATGGTGAAAATGGTCAATTGTAGCCTCTTTGCCATTTAAAGAAACAATTGTTTCCTTGCCTATATCTTCCAGTGTTCAGCCTGTGAATGTCTATCATAACTGCTCCAAGTTTTCTCTAAAATGCTGTCATATTAGTTTTTCTCTACTTCAGTGGCAAGCTGCTTAGAACTGATAAATTTCCATGATAAGAATACTGTTATCTATTGTAAACAAACACACCAGACTCCAAATTCCGCTGCCACGTTTCCACTGAGCATTCGTTGGGCAATTTTAAGCTGTCCTTTGGAGCAGCAGGCTTTTCTCTCCCTCTGTGCCCTTCATCCTCCAAACCAAGTCCCTGTGTTTCTATTATAGTATCTCTGGAGTCTTGCATGCTGGTCAAATTTAGATTGCAGCTGAGGCCACCAGGCTGGAGTTGGGCCAAAACTATCAGATCCCAGCACATAGTTGGCATTTAATTAATGACTGTTTACAGAGAAGACTTGGACAAAAAGTAAATATGTATAGACAACTGCCCAGTATCGTGGGAGGATGTGAAATAGCTAAGATCTTTCTCAATCCTGGCGTCTCAAAACCCTTATCTGGAACACTGATGCATCAGTGTTGAATGAACTGTTGCGACAGAGGTAGGTAATAAATGCTCCCTTTAACTCTCTACACCCCACCCACTAGTGTTCCCTGAGAAGAAGGAATGACAAAGAAGCAGTCCTGGAGACTTGAGCAATACTGGACTGTGTCTACTCTCCAATTCTCAGGGACTTCCTCTAATCAAAAGGATTGTATTATTTGGCATTCACCAAAAGTAAAGGCAGTGAGAGGCACTTCACAGAAGTGTGGGCTTTCTGCATACAGTTGCTGAATCTTTCAGTTACTCTGCGTGGATTCTGGGCAGCTATGGAGTTAAAGTGCAAACTCAGAACCAAGAATTAGGGTCCCCAGGTTCTACTAATCCTGTGTGCCAACCTAGAGGTTTATGCAAGACAGCCTGGAACTTTGTCTCTAAAATTAGAATAACAGCTTCTCCCCTACAAGTTTTCAGGAAGGTAAATGCAGTGCCAGGCAAAAGCAGCTTTTGAAATCTGTGTGGCATACCTGGAGAGACCCTGGTCCTTGAGGGCTAGTTCTGAGCGTTTTTGCTTCAGACAATTTTGCGCTTGGACTCCATGATGCTTTTCTTTGCGACTTGTCCCTTGCCCTCCTTTAGAGAACTGAGTTTCTCATTCCTGTTCCTCTCAATTATCCTCTACATTCCTGCTAGCAAAACCATCAACACGTTTTCTGCTTAAAGACATTTGTCCTGCAGTCCACTGTCCTTAAAAACACAACAAAAGGTGCTCTCTATGTGTAGGGACTATTTCCTAGCTGATCCTAATGGAACGTAACCCCAAGGCCCCAGCTTGGCATTGTGCCACATGCAAAAGCAGCATCTAGCTGACCCGAAAGAGGCTAGAAACGTTAAGCATCCCATCAGACTTCCTAAACAGCCTCTTTAGACATTCTTCCCTCTTCCTAAATGTCTGCTACATGAGACTGGTCTCCAGCACAAAGTCATTCCCATCACCACTCCCAGTGAGCCTGGGCTGACCGGAGCAATCTCTGGCCTTTGAGTGACAAGGTCCCCTCCTTAAGCTCACCTTATCTGCTGGTATAATAATAATGGTTGTCATTTTGTTAAAATCCTACATATGCCAGATGCTTTATGTATATTATCTCTAAAACTCACCAACATTATCAGTATATCCATTTTTAAGTTGAGGAATCAGGCTTAGGAAGTTAAGTGATGCACAAAAGACCAAGGAGCAAGTAAGTGACAGAGAGGAGATACGGAGCTCAGCTTTTCCAATACAAAACCCAATCTCAGTCCACTCCACCGCAGTGTCTTCTGCAACTCTCGAAGATAAGGTTCTGGCCAAATCACCATCATTTATTTTTTCTCCTGATGGCAAATTTTATTCAGAAGAGAAAATCTGGAAGTCTATCAGATTATTTAACAGATGTTTATTGAGCAGCTTCCTGGGCATGCAGTTCTAGCCTGGGAGAGACATGGAATGCAATAAACATGGGTTTGTTACTCTTCTTGGACAGCTGTGGAAAAATAGATAGTAGCAGATGCGTGTCAAGAACTGAGTTCTAAGCCTGCCTCCCACTTGGAGTAGCTGGGTGGCCTTGCACAACCTCTAGCACTTCTCTGAGCCTCTGTTTTCTGGTCTGGAGCCAGTTTTAATTGAGTCTATCTCACAGAGGAGTGGTGGGGGAAGGAACTTGGGAAAAAAGTATGTGACGTAGCAGATTCTTGATAGATCTCCATTCTCTCCCTACCTTCCTTACCCTTAGAAGTGTTTTATTTGCGCCCTTCCCACATTTATCATCCAAATTAAGCCAAAACATTGTATTTACTTGAATTAAAAAGTCTGAGTGATAGGAGAAAAATGAATTGAAAGAAGGTGGAATGCCCAGGATGCCAGATCTGTCTTCCTCCAACTGCAATAGAATAGTAGGAGGGTTTTACACCTTGTCAGGTAGGGCCTGCTGCTCCTAACCAGCAGGAAGGAATTACAGAAGAATGACCATCGTCCTTTAGCACCACTTTAAGATAAAGGTGTAAACTCTCTGATGGGGAAATGAAGCAGGCTGATTAGGGAATTAAGAGACAGATCTGGAACCTAGCAAAGAGTCTACGTGGACATCATTACACTCAAGATGGCTGTTGGAAGAACTTGCAAGATTCCCCATTTGGAAAGAGATTTTCTCTAGAAGCCAGGAGAAGCTCTGGATATTCTCCAGGGGCCTTATCATTGGGCCCTCCTGGGGAGATTGATGGGTGGGGTAATTAATCAAAGTAGCAAACAGCCATGATTCCTCCCCTGTCATTAGCAAAGGGGCAGAATAATTAATGGTTCAAAACACAAGTGTAGGAAAGCAAACATAGCTCAACTGATAGAGCGTCTGACTACCATATGGAGGGCCCAGAGTGCAATCCCCAGGGCCTCCTGGCCCATGTGGTGAGCTGGCCCATGCACAGTGCTGGCGCATGCAAGGAGTGCCGTGCCACACAGGGGTGCCCCTGCATATGGGAGCCCCATGTCCAAGGAGTACGTGCTGCAAGGAGAGCTGCCCTGTGTAAAAATAGCACAGCCCACCCAGGAGTGGCGCTGCACACATGGAGAGCTGATGCAGCAAGATGATGCAACAAAAAAGAGACACAGTTTCCCAGTGCTGCTAGATAATGCAAGCAGACACAGAAGAATACACAGTGAATGGATACAGAGGGCAGACAATGGGGGGAAGGGGAGAGGAATAAATAAAATAAGCTTTTTTTAAAAAAAGCAAGTGCAAAGGCTGAACCAGTCCTCTCTTGCCTTTGACCCCTGCTCTTGCCTTTTTCTCTCTCTCTTGCCTTTTGATCTCTGCTCTTGCCTTTTCCACCCCTGCCATGATGAACATGCAGGCAGACCTGGGCGTTTATCATCTATAATGGGGAATTGTAGTCTGTAAATTGACCCTTTTTATCACTTTTCAACCCTTTCCTCTCTACCTGGGACCCATGATCTGTTGTTTTCTCCCATTTCTGTTCCTTCCCTACCTTAATAAATTACTGGTCCAACTGAAAAAAAAAGGTGGAATGCAGAAACCTAATCCCACAAGAAAACAAAAATAAAGCGTTATTTGAATGCCAGAGGAACTTCTTGGTTCTGGCCATTCCACAAGGTTTTAATAGCTAATTTCTAAAACATTAGTTAGAACGTCACAGCTTGGCATGTAATAACTCCACTGGGAAATAAAGCTTTACTAAAAATAAGAAATAAACTATGAAGTGATAAAATACAAGCAGGTAAGAGAGAGAGCCCTAGAGAGGCAAACAGGAAAACAAGATCTTAGTTTCAGCTCTGAGACAAATACTCTTAGGAAAATCACTATTTCTTCAGGGCTTATTTCCTCATCTGTAAATTCTTAAAAATGGGCCTAGTGCTCATAAGATTTAAGCATATTTGCTATACAGATGAGGTTATTTTAAATGCTGAGCCACTTCCCACTTGAAGTATATTAAAAAATGTGGGCAGTTTCACTCAGGTTCCCACAAATCACGTGAACCAGAGGCTTGGAATCACCCAATGTCTTCTATTCCAACACCGTCGGAATATCTTTTACCTGGACCGGAGTTTTTTTAGTTTTCTCCTTTCTTTCTTTTCTTCCATCCCTGACTTTAGTTATGCTTCCCTTATATATTGTTATAGTTGCTATTATTTTTCATCATTATTACTATTTGTCTTCTTGTACTTCTCCTTCTCTCCTTTCTCTCGGAATTTCTTTTTCTACAATCCATCTCTTTTTTTTAAATTTTTTTTTAACTTTCCTCATTAATTGGCCTCAATATGGAATTGAAAGGTGATTTAAACTATTTGCATTTGAAAATTTTTGAATGAATGTTTATATTTTTAACTTTAAAATTAGACGGGGGAAGCAGATTTGGCCCAATGGATAGGGCGCCTGCCTACCACATGGGAGGTCCAAGGTTCAAACCCACGGCCTCCGGACCCATGTGATGAGCAGGCCCACGTGCATTGCTGATGCGTGCAAGGAATGCCATGCCATGCAGGGGTGTCCCCCACATAGGGGAGCCCCATGTGCAAGAAGTGCACCCCGTAAAGAGAGCTGCCCAGCGCAAAAAAAGTGCAGCCTGCCCAGGAATGGCGCCACACACATGGAGAGCTGATGCAGCAAGATGACACAGCAAAAAAAATGATACACAGATTCCAGGTGCTGCTGACAAGAATACAAGTGGACACAGAAGAACACAGTGAATGGACACAGAGAACGGTGGGCACCCACCTACCACATGGGAGGTCCCAGGTTTGGTTCGAAGACAAGCAGATACTGAGAGCACAGAATGAACAGACACAGAGAACAGTCAGCAAGCTCAAACAATGAGGAGGGGAGAGGGAGAAATAAATAAATAAAATCTTTTAAAAACTTAGATGAGTTGATGAGTTGAGCATTTTACATTTCTCTCTCAAAAAACTAACTTTATTATTGGTATCATTATTTTCTGTGGTCCACTGATACATTTTTCTTCTACTGGTAAGTTTTGTTTACACTGACTTTTTTTTTCTTTTTAGAGAGGAGTGGGCTATGACGGGAAAAAAATGAGAAGGTCAAGCGAAGCTTACATCAAGGCAAGGGTGGTTCTTAGAAGCTGCTTGTGAATTTACTGTATTTTCCCAGTCAAATTGATATCTTCATTATAAAATTGGAGACGGAACCATAAAAAAAATCCCTCTGAAGTATTTTCAAGGGTTTGCATTTAAGGTAAAATATAGTTTTCTGATAAAATATGAACACAATTGAAAATAAATGTCAAAATCTCAAAGCAGAGTAAGTGGATTACTTTCACATTTGCTACAGCAACTTAACGATCCAAAGGCAAAACAATCCCCATTGCGGAGCTGGCAGGGCATGCTGGGCCTGTCCCTCAGCGGTATTGGCATTACTCTTCACTGTTTTATTTCAGAAGAAAATGAAATTGATTTCTTCACAGTTCTGGAAGCAATCAGACTTTCACAATCAATATACTCTACAATTTCTGCTTCCAAGCTTTGTTTATGTTATTCCGTCTGTCTACAATGTTATCGTCCATCCTACCCCACCATCCCCCAACATGCTCCTACCCTCCCAAAAATAGTTACTTATCTTTCAAGACAAAGCAGCTTATTTTTTTATACCTAAGTCTTAGATGGAATTGGCCATTGACTTAATCAACATTTACTCAGATGTCTCTTGCGTCCCTTCTATGTGCTGGGCAGTTGACCCGCTATGCCCTCCTGCATCCTGTGAGGGTTCTAGGAGAGCATCTGTGATGCTTTCTTACCCTGCATCATCTCGACGCCTGACTCCTCCTCCCTCTAGACAGCAAAGACCCAAGGGCAGTGTCATGACACCTTCATTTCCTTGTATTTCCACCCAAGGACCAAAGGGCAGAAGGGGTTCAGCAAATCTCTGAGTGACTTTATGATCGTAAAATTGCTCTGCACTCTGGGAAGAGGAGCTTAATAAAGAAATATGCCCAATGGAGGTAATAATTCAGAAATGTGGAAATAGATGAATGAACAGGGCAACAAATTTATTAGTCAACAATAACAATAAAGAGAGCAAGAAGAGAGTAATCAGTGCTTTTAGCAAGCTGTGAGACCTCAAAATTCTGTAATAAACCTTCCATTACTTTGCTTTAGATCAGATAGGAATTGAGCACAGATGGTTAAATTTCTTGATGGAAATTTGAAAGGGAAAAATATAAATGAAGGCCATAACAGATAATGCTACATGCCAAGCACTGTCTCAAGTGCTATCAGTGGATTAGTTCTATACCTAAAACCACCCTGAGGTTCTATCACTTGCCTTGAGGCAGAAAGGGGTGACCTAACTTAGCAGTGGTTACCTAGCTAGTAAGTAGAGGAGCTAGAGTTTAAAACTAGAATCTGAGCTCTACTGTCTAACCACTATGTTCTCCCTCTACTGCCTTCCCTTACTGGCTCACAGTGGGGAATAGAATGTGAAGAGCTGGGATGAATAGAAGTAATATTAATCTGAAGATGAGTTCAATGTGGTTGCCTTGAGAAGTAAAGATTTGCTAAATATATGATAGATTTGTGCTTGTCTCCTTTTTCATCATACACACATCCACCCACACAGTTGTATTCTCTTCTTTTAACCTTTCCTGAAATGTCAGTCTCTCCCAGAAGTTGCAATGACAGGATCACCAGGAATGTGCCAGTAATCAGCTTCACTCTACAGTGATTTTGCTGGTATTTTGCATCTGGAGGACTTGACTGAAGGCCACCTTGGGTGTCTTACCTTAAACAGTTACTTTATCCACAGAGGGGGTGATGAGAAAGTAGAAAGTAGAAAGTAAGATAGAGCTCTCACTTACCTGGCCAAGCAGGAGCTGTGTGCTAAGAGAATTGTAGCCATAATAGAGAACGGTTGTCCCGAAAATCCAGGGCTCTCTCCAGGCTCCCTCAGCCAGCCTCACACCATTGTACTTTTCTTCCCTGGAGGAGCAGGATCTCCAAAAGGAAGGCCGGGAGCCATTAGCCGGTGGGTCCCGGGAGCACTTGGCTGCATCACCACCAAGTGGATAGAGGGCTGGGCATCGAGTGAGGCCTCAGAAGTATATTCCTGACTGGGGTCTTTGCCCCGGCAGTCATATAGCATGCAGGAGACAAGGAAAACCAGGAGCAAGATGACGTAGCTTGCAACTAGGATGATCAGGTTCAAGGTAACTGGGTCGACCTCCAAGTAAAGTGCCATCCCAGCTCTCACAGTTGGGAAGCGGGGCTAGAGAGGGGTGATTTGGTTGGGGATTGCAGGGAACAAATGGTAGCTCTTTGGAATAGCTCATTGGCTCTGAGGTAAAAATACATTAATCCCCAGTGCTCCAGGGGACCTCGCAGATTAAAGCTGCTCGGTTTAATAACTTAAGCTCTTGCTGTTAATACACCAGCCACCAAAAACACAGACGCTATCTCCCACCAATTTGCCTATACAGAGAGAAAAATAGAGTTCACATGTTATTGAAATGTGGTATATAAAAAGGGTGACCATAGAATTCACTGTCCAAATGGGCAGTTTTGTGAGCAAAAGTAAGTGCTGTTAATAAGCACATTGAGATGAAAGTTATAAAATTGTATTATCCTGGACACATTGTGAAGGATGGTCACCCTATAGGGAAGGGAGATTTAATGCCGAGTATGGAGTTGTTGGGGTGAACAGTTTTGTGGGCTCTGGGAATGGATGTGCTTTTTTAAACAAGAGGGACACTACAGTACCTGACATTTTCCCTCTTTCATGCAATTGTTGGTTTGTTCATTTATTCATTCAGAAATACTTTTTGAGCTCCTGCTATGTTCTAGGCACTGTGCTAAGTGATGGGGGTGTGGCAATGATAAGACAGGAGCACTGAGTTTAGCAGAGGAGACAGACCTTAAATAATTGCACAAATCAACATTAAATTACCACGGGGATAAGTTTATAAAGGACAAGTAAAGGGTAATAGGAGAGTGTGTTCGAATGCTGGGGTGAGGGGAGTGATATATGAATAAATAAAGCTTCTCTGAGAAGGAGACATTCAACCTAGGGCCTGAGGGGCGAGCAGAGCTAGCCGGGGGAGGACAGGCATCGTTCACAGAGGGAGCAGCCTGTGTGAACGAGCTGAGCAGAAAGAAGCCTGGCACATTGGAAGAAATGAAATAAGCCAGTGTGAATGGAGCAGAGAGAGAGAACGGGGAGCATAAAGTGACAGAATAGTCAGGTGGCAGATCGCAGAGGGGCTTGGGGACCAAATGAAGGAGTTTAGGCTTGATCCTAGAGCAGCAGGTCATGGTGGGACAGTTTCATCAGGGGAGTGATGTGATTAGATTTGCATTTTTTGAAAGATCACCTTGTCTACTGTGTGGAGAATGGAATGGGGGGGGGGGCAGGAGTGGATATAGGAAGACAAGCAAATAGAAAGAAAGATGAGATTAATCATCAGGCCTACCTCAGTAGTAGGCCCATCCCAATAGTCGAGCACGGGGCTAATTTCATGGGCATTTAACTTGTACCTCACACAGGGCCCCACATTCAGAAGGGTCTTGGACTTGGTTTAATGCTCTGCTGTTGCCATCTTGAAATTCTCAATGATTTTTAAACAGAGGACCCTGCATTTTTTTTTTTTTTTTTTTTTTTTTTTTGCATTGAGCCCTATAAATTATGAATCTGGTCTCGGTCTTATATATTCATTTTTGGCCAGATAGGGCATCAATAGCATTGCTCCAAAAGCAAATGGGTCTCTTTTGATACACGTAGTTAATGGCCAAATTTCCTGAGGTCAGCTGATTTCTCAGTGTTCTTAAGCTTTATTGAGCTAGCAGCTTCTTGTTTGACTCCTTTATGCCCAGCTTCCATGGGAAATGAAGGTTCAGGGATGCCACAGAAAGGAGTTCTTATAGATCTGGAAGTCTTTTAAAATAAAATATTCCATGATTCCGTGGTCTTGGCTTAACCTATGGAATTATACTTAAGAGGATAAACAGTTCTCAAATATTAGACGTTCAAGACCAGCCTCATTTGAATCAACTGAGCTTCTTATGAATAGGATTCCTGGATCAAACCCAGGTCTATTGAATTAGAATCTTTGGGGTTGGAGTCTGGGAATCTGTATTAATCAAAATTTTCATGACTAATTTTGATATGCAACCATGATCGGGAATCATAGCTGTTGTGAAAGAAGAATGTGTCACCAAGTGGGTCACCAGAGTCTTGGTTGGCTGTGAAGAAATGTCATAGATGGTTTTCCACACAGAATTCAACATTGTTCAAGGTTCTGCATCCAAAGTTAATTTTGTCAAGAAGTCCTTTTCCTGGTGACAGTTCACCTTTACAGGAAATTGGAGACTGATGTTTAAAGCAGAATAGCTGTTAATTGAATTACAACGAGAGATTGTGTGTGCTTGTGCTGGAAAGGCCATACGATTGTTTCTCTGGAGGCAGATCTAGTGGGAAAGTCCATTTATAATAAGAAGGCTGAGCAAGTGGAATTGTCTGGTACTCCTATAGATTATATGCAATGCACCCAGAGAGAAATAAGGCTTTAAAAGGCATCATCAGGTACCAGTTGATGATTTCTTTGCCCACTCTGAACTCTAGATTCTTTTCTTCTATGGTAAACTGATGTCCATGCATCAATACTGAAGGGAGTTCTTTGGTAACTTAAATAGATGACAAATGCATTTGTTAAAATCCTTTCTCACATGTGAACTACATACATTTTAGTCTACGTTAAATTAAACTGAAGTATATGCAGCAACTGTTCTATTGAGAGGATTTTCGTGTTAGTTCCAGTTGCTCTGTGCAAAGGTGATAACCCTTAAACACGGTGGTTGGCCTGGTCTGGCTGCCTGTCCTCTTGCATCGCCCCCGTTCTGCTAATCCTCTTTGTGGAATCTCAGAATGTTTGGTTCAAGACCATTATTTTTGGTCCAGTTTCTTATTACCATCATCAGAAAGTTGTTGTTGTTTTGTCACTCTGTATCTACCAAAGTTCATTTTAAATCCACCCTGTGGAGGCTTTGCTTCCCTCCAATGCGCTGAGTATGATGCTAGCTACCTGCTTTACTTAATTAACCCCAGGAATGGCTGTTGATTCACATTGCAGCCAACCCCTTTCCTTCTTTCTGTCTTTAAGGTACTTTTCTCTTGCGCCATCTAGTGGCCAAAGAAGAGGTTGCTGAATAAATAAAGAACAGCCCTAGGCAAACTGGGAAGGTTATTATTAATCACAACCAGCAGGAGAGGGTAACATAGGCAGTAACAATAACTAGCAACATTTTGGAACAACCCCTTGAGGCAGGCAGGACTTTCTCATCCCATCATTTCTTTACAAACATGCATTATACACTTACCATGTGCTGGCATTTGGAGCTAGACTATTTGATAAATAACAACTCTGCCCTACATGCCTGACGTTAGAAAGCACAGATGAAAACAGGAATAAACAAGGATTTAAGCTCAGAGAAGCATTGGAATTCAATCAGCTCATCCTCATTCTCTCTCTCCCCCATTCTTCTATCTTTCTTTTCTTTCTTCCTGGAATATAAATTAAATATCCATATAGAATATACTATGGGCAATTAAAAAACCCAATCCTATAGGGATTCCATGGGCACTCAGGTATATATATATCTATTTGCAGCATAGTCTGCTTTATTTGCTGACCTGAAACATGACTTAGTAAGGACATATAAATATGAGTTCCATGTATGCGCATTTCAAGGCAACTAGAGTTTATTTCTCAAAACACCAATTTTTAAATTTTAACTATTCTTCATAGGAATCTATCTCTGACATTACACAGTGCCTTATTTCCTTAATAAAATAGGGTATTCCAAAAGTCTCTGTGCTATTTTAAGTTTTAATAACTTCGGAGGTATAAATGACACTGGAAGTTTAATTATTTTATAGCTGAGGACTTTGAGGCTCAGGAAGTAACTGCTTAGGACAAAACAGAGGTCACTGATAGAAGCAAGACTTTAAAGTGTATCTTTTGAATTCCAGTCTAGTGCTTTTTTCCACTGGAGCTATTGACTAGATAGAGTGGAAAATAAAAGTGGGCTAGATACCGACACTGGAAAGTAACGGAATAGCAATGATACCTAAAATCAAACGCTAGGCACCTGTATTGTCAAAAGGCTGTTTGCATTAAAATATGCACTGAAAGAACATAATCTTAGCTACTGCCCTTCCCAATTTCCTAAGGTGTGTGTTTAATGTGTGTGTGTGTGTGTTGTGTGTAATCTGGTGAGTGAGTGGCTCATTGGGGAGTTTCTAGAGAAATACTGACATGTTTTATCACAGAACAACGTCAAGGTCTTTCCCCCCTACCTAGTTAATGCTTCGATAAAACCAGGCATGGCTTGGGGCAAGAGTGAAGGTGGACAAAGGTCTTTCAGAAGCTCCTCTATTCTATTTTGGCACTCTGCTGTCTAGCCCTGGGAGTTTTCTGACTCCTTCTGCTCAGTATTATTCCTGAAGAAATGATCTGATATTAAAAAAAATTCCTGTATGCAAAATTTATTTCCATGACAGTAAACACAAGACCTTCAGTATAAAATAGCAACTGGCTGTCCGCCCCCTGATGTAGCCTTTTATATCTTCCCTGTAAAATGCTTCTGTGATGCTTTCTTGTTCTTTGTTATCCACATGCCCGAATCTTCTTTCTGCAAGACAACAAAGGCCCAAGGGCAGGGTCATGACACACTCATTTCTCTGTATCTCTAGCCAGGGCCTGATGGGCAGAAGGGGTTCAGCAAATCCCTGAGTGACTTTAAGATCATAAAGTTGTTCTGTGCTCTGGGAAGGGAAGCTTAAGAAAGAAAGACACAAAATGGAAGTAATAATTCAGAAATGTGGATGTAGATGAATGGGCAGTGCAAGGTCAACAGCAACAACAAAGAGAGCGAGAAGAGAGTAAACATTGTTTATATCGAGCTGTGGGACCTCAACAAAAACAAAGGAAGTCACTTTCAGGACCTTGTGTTAGGCAGTGGTTTCTTAGACTTTACACCCAAAGCACAAGTGGCAAAAGAAAATACAAATAGGACTTCATCAAAATTAAAAAAACTTTTGTGAATCAAAGGACTTCATCATGCAAATATAAGCACAATTTACAGAAAGGGAAAATATTTATATAAATATTTTTCAAAAATTATAAAAACATATCTGATAAGGGTTTAATATCCATAATATATAAAGAAACCCTACAATTCAACAACTAAAAGATAGACAAGCCAATTTAAGAATGGGAATAGACAAAAATAGACATTTCTCCAAAGAAGATACACAAATGGCTAATAAGCACATGAAAAGGTACTCAACATTATAGCTATTTGGGAAATGCAAATCTAAAACACAAGATACCATCTCACACCCATCAGAATACTACTAAAAAAAAAAAAAAGGAAAATAACAAGTGTTGGACAGAATGTGGACAAATAGGAATACTTATTCATTGTTCCTGGGAATGTAAAATGTTACAGTCACTGTGTAAAACAATTTTGTGATTTTCCCAGAACATTAGGTATAGAATTAGCACATGATCCTGCAATTCCACTTCTAGAGATATATATCCAAAAGAATTGAACACAGGGACTTAAACAGATATTTGCACACTGATGTTCATAATGGCATTATTCACAATTGTCAAAAGATGGAAGCAACCCAAATGTCCATCAAAAGATGAATGGATAAACAAGAGATGAATTTACATACAATGGAATATTATTCAGCTGTGAAAAGGAATGAAGTTCTGATACATGCAACAACATGGATGAACCTTGAAGATATCATGTTGAGTGAAATAGCCAGACACAAAAAGATACATAGAGGGAGGTGGACTTGGACCAGTGGTTAGGGCGTCTGTCTACCACATGGGAGGTCCGCAGTTCAAACCCCGGGCCTTCTTGACCCATGTGGAGCTGGCCCATGTGTAGTGCTGATGCGCGCAAGAAGTGCCGCGCTACGCAGGGCTGTCCCTGCGTAGGGGAGCCCCACGCACAAGGAGTGCACCCCATAAGGAGAGCCGCCCAGCATGAAAGAAAGTGCAGCCTGCCTAAGAATGGCGCCGCCCACACGGAGAACTGACACAACAACATGACACAACAAAAAGCAAAACACAGATTCCCATGCCACTGACAACAACAGAAGTGGACATAGAAGAAGACACAGCAAATAGACACAGAGAACAGACAACTGGGGTCAGGGGCGGGGGGAAGGGGAGAGAAATAAATAAATAAATCTTTTTAAAAAAAGATACATAAAATATGATATCACTGCTGTGAAATAATTTGAATAAGCAAATTCATAGAGTCAGAAACTAGAGTACAGGATGCCAGGGGCTGGGGTAGGGGTAAGGAACTGTGAGCTAATGCTTAATTGATACAGAGTTTCTGTTTGGGGTGATGGAAAAGTTTTAGCAATGGATGGTAGTGATGGTAGCACAATATGGTGAATGTAATTAACACCACCGAATTACACATTTTAATGTAGTTAAAAGGGGAAATTTTATGTTCCCCTTTTGTGTTACTAGAAATTTTATATTACTAGAATAATCATTTTTTTTAAGAGCCATCAGATTCTACAACACAAACAATGAATTCTAATGTAAACTATGGACTATAGTTAATAGTATAAGCATAATTATATTATTTCATCATTTGTAACAAAGACACCACACTAAAGCCAAATGTTAATAACAGGAAAATGTGTGTGTGTATTCAGGGAGGAGGTGTTTTAGTTTGCTAAAAGCTGCTGGGAGCAATATACCAGAAATGGGGTGGCTTTTATAAAGGGAATCTATTAGGTTAAAAGCTTACATGTTTCTGAGGCTGTGGAAATGTCCAAATCAGGGCTTCATGAGAGAGCCTGTCTCACCAGAGTTCAGCTGCTGGTGATCAGGCGCATGGCAGCATCATGGCATCATCCAAAGATGCTTTCTCTCTAAGCACAGCTACGGGCGATTAGGCACATGGCAGGGCACAATGGCTGCTCTGCCTTAATCAAGGCATCAGATGAAGCTGTTGCCAAGAGCTCAGCTGTGGGCAATCAGGCATATGGCTTGTCTCTCCCCTCTTCACAAGACCTCTCTCTCAGTGTTTCTGTGTCTCAGCCACATTTTTTTTCTGTGTGCCTCTGCATGATTCTCCCATTTGTAAAGGACTCCAGCAAGAGGACCAAGACCCATCCTGGGTCATGCCTCACTGAAGTAGTCCAATCAAAGTCCCCCCAAATGAATCCAATCCAAGCAAAAGGTCCCACACCCACAGGAATAAATTAGCCTTAAGAACATGATCTTTTCTGGGATCCACAACATGCTTTAAACTGTCACAGGGGGTATATGGCAACTCTGTATTTTCTGCATGATTTTTCTGCAAACCTACATCTTCTTTAATAAAAAGATTTTTTAAAAAACTATGAAAAAAATCCTTTGCAGACAAAAAAGATTATAAAAACCTACAAAAATAATTGAAACAGTGTGGCAGGGATAATATTTGAACATCTTAAGACATTGCTTCTTGCCTCTCCCTCTCTCAAGAATTGCTTGAACCCATTTATTTTCTCCTTCATCATCCAGGATTTCTAAAGGCAATGACTCTCAGGAGAGATAACAGTCTGAAAGAGTCAAGTTCATGGTTTTTCAACTCCAAAGTAGATTTCTATAAATTTACACCAAAGTCAATAGACTTAGAGCCAGACTTTGTTGGGAGATCAAAGGCCATTTTTAGAATTCTAAAATATCAAGTTTGTATATCAAGATCCCGACCAAGAAGACCAAGAACATAGAGTTGATACCACAGTCAAAAGATAAGGAAGAGTAAGTGAAGAATGTGAACAGCTTTCCTACCCTTAATGCAATGAGAATCGAAAGGGGAGTTCCAAAGGGAGGTGACAAAATCTCAGATATTAGTATGTTCCTGAGAAGGTGATTTAGTTTCCTTGGCTGCTCAGGCAAATACTATGCAATGGGTCAGTTTAAATGATGGGAATTTATGAGCTCATGATTGTGAAGTTAGGAAAAATTGCAAATTAAGGCATCATCAAGGCAATGCATTTTCCCCAAAGATGGTCATGTTCTGGGGCTGGCTGCTGGCAATCCTTACCTGGACTTCTCTGTCACATGGCAATACACACAGTGGCCTCTCCTGGCCTTTTCTTCCCTTCTGGATTCCACTGATGTTCAGCTTCTGGCTGCACCCTCTGTGGCTTTCTCTCTTAGCTGTCTGAATTTCTTTCTGCTTGTAAGGGACTCCAGTAATAGGATTAAGACCCATCCTGATTGAAGTGAGGCACATCTTGACTGATGTAACCTTATCACCAAGTCCTTCTTAATCCCACAGGAATGGAGTAAATTTAGTAACATGTTTTTCTAGGGGTATATATATTTCCAAACCACCACAGAATGCTTTCCCTCTCCCCCTAGATTCCCATAGTATATTTCTGAGAGATTGTGAGGTTCTTGGAGAAGCCCAGTGCCAACAGGACACTGAACAGGAACCCTGCGGCTGTTTCACAAATGAAGATACACCAAGAGGGAAAAAAGCTGTGAGTTTGAAATACTCCCTGATAGAACTGAATGGAAATATTAAGAGATGTCCAATTGAAAAGGGGTTCATGGTTCTACCAAGGGCATGGAGTGAGCAGATGTGATGATGGGGGAATAGCTGATAACCTTGGACATGAGCATTTATATAGTTTGTACTGAGTCTGATGCTCAAGACCATGTTGGACAAGCCACATCTCAATGGAGGTCACTGAGGACAAAAGATGATATATACACTACCTATCTTTTCATAAAAGCTGGGACAATACTTAAACCCTCAGGAACTTAGATGTTTCACTAAAGGAAAGACAGGGAGAAGGGAAAAAAGGAAGAGCATCAAAGCTGGGTAAGGAGGGAAAGGACAACCTGTGGTGGTGATGGCGCGGATTGTGATAAATGATGGTGTCAATGCATTGGAGGTCCCTGTGTGGTCAGAGGAGGTAGGAGTAGAGTGAGTAAATGCACTGGGAGGACTGGAGATGGTGGTTGGAGGGAGGCATGCTTGAAATTGAGATTTTGAAGGTGGTATAGTTATTGGTGGTGACAACATTAATGGAAAAGCATAAGACTGTATGGCTGAAGTAAAATGAAGGACAGCTTTTTGGAGTTGAGGTAGTCAAAAGTTTGCAGAGGCAGAGTATTGTTGAAATTGCCAAGAAGGATGAAAGAGTAAGGAGCAAAGAAAGTGAGCTGAGGGCTGAAGCCATTGATGAGAAGGGAGAGGTCACGAGTTTGACAGATGAATATAAAAGGAAGAGGTGTCTGGTAGTTAAGTCTGATGACATGTCCTTTGTCAGTGTAGGCACAGCAGCTCAGAATTTTGTTTGAGAAAGAGGAAAAAATATTTGGAAGTTGCTTTGGGACAATAAAGCACCTACTTAAACTGCAGGTCCCGAACCATGGGGGCTGTGCAGGAAAAATGAGCTTCCATTTATGAGGGCTGGTGGTCTTTAGAGATTGTCAGTTTTTGATAAAAATAATGCCAATAGTAGTAATTCACAGTAATTTTTTCTTAAAATTTATCTAGCTCTAAAACAGGCATTCTTAACCAGGGGTCCGTGAGTTTGAATTTAAATAAAAAAAACACCATTCTTGTGGGGACTTGTTGGTGTGTGTGTGATATATTTATTAAGTAATACTCAGTATAGTGTGGACTTAGTAAGGGGTCTTTGGTTTTCACCTGACTGGCAAAGGGGTCTGGGAACAAAGAATATTGAGAACCCCTGATCTAAAATGTCAGAATATATTAACAAAAATCAAGAAAGGGAAAGACAAGCAGAAGTATGCTAAATTCTTTATCTTAAATAAGGAAAACTCAAAAGATATCACTTTCTGTAACTTCAGCAATTAGAGAGACGACAATTATGTAGCTTGCTTTTGAAAGTATTGAAGAGAACCATTAAGAAAAAATAATTGTGACAGGCCTACCACCAAATTTTAGGGGTTGAAAATTTTACCAATTTTCTGGCCTGCCTTCCTTTCTTCTGTTCTCTTTCCATTTTCTGTTTGGAAATGTGTCACACTGTGATGACATTTGTATTTTCTTATTTGAAAATCATACCATCTGCATTTCTTTTGGCTCTGGGATTTTACAACCTGTGATGATGGTATAGATGATCAAAGATGTCTCCTTTAATTTTATTCAGCTTCCTATGTGGGATTTTTGTCATTTTAATGTTCGCTTATTTTGCTGTGTAGTTTGGACTTGGGAGGACATGCATGGATGTAAGATGTGTATGTGGTTCCAAGAAACAGGGAATATTCAGAAGCAACTGAAACTTGTGCCAAAGGCAACCCTGAGGGAGATCTGAACACCATATGGAAAGACAGAAAATCTTAGTGACTTTACATTCAAAATATACCAAGGCTTCAAACTTTCTACCACCTCCACTACTTCCACCTTGTGCCAAGCCACTGCTACCCCTTGACTTGACTATTACAACAGGTCTCTCTGCTTCAGTTTTTCCCATTGCCCACCCCCTGACAGCAGTCTATTCTCAACAAAACAACCAGAGTGAGCCTATTAAAACATAAGTCAGACCACGTTGTTCCTTTGCTCAAAACCTTCTAAGGGCTTCGCATTGCGCTTTAGTAAAAGACAACGTTCTTATAATAGGCAACAAGGTATTGCACAAACTGACCTAACCTAACCGCCCTCATTTCCAAGAACCTTCGGCTCACCTGTCCAACTCTAGCTACACTGGGCTCGTCAGTGTTCCTTGAACCGGCCAAACCATCTCCACGTCAGGATCTTAGCACCTGCTGTTCTGTCTGCCTGAAAGACTCTTCCTCCAGTTGTCTGCATAGCTTGCTCCCTGGCTTCCTTCAGGTCATTGCTCAAGTGTGACCTTAGGAGAAAGTTTTTCTATGACTACCCCGTATAATATTGCCACTGTCTTTGCCCAGGGCACTCTGTCTCTTCCTTTTTTGCACCATTACATTTGCTAGCTACTTGTCTGTAAGAACAAGTTCCTAGCTTAGACTTCAATTAGCACAACTTATCTTTCCAGTTTCACTTTTCATTATTTACTTATAACTGGAAAAACTGTACTACCCTTTGCCTTTCAATTTTTTCCTTATTTCCCTCTTGTCTTACTCTGCCAGGCTTGTATGGCAAAAACTACACAATGGGTTGGTTTAAACAACAGGAATTTACCGGCTCTGGATTTTGGAGGGTAGGAGGCCTGCTTCCTCCTGGGGTCGGGAGAATTCTGGCTGGCCAGCCATCCTTGCGTTCCTTTGCTTTCCTGTCACGTAGCAGTGTCCCCCTCCTGTCTCCTCTGGGTTCTCACTGACTTCTTGCTTCCAGCTCCTCCCCAAGGCTTTCTCTTCACAAGGCCTCCAGTAATAAGCCTGCAGCGCTTCTGGATTCAGCTGACCACTCCTTAACTAAGAACAATGTCTTCAGAGGTCCTACTTACAATGGGTTCACAGGATTCAAAGCATGTCTTTTTTCCTGGGGTACATAACTCAGTCTATCATACCTCCCCTCCCATTTTTTGCTGTTTAAGGTCATTCTATTTTTCTGTAATTCCTTCTGTTCTCATCCTTACCTATCATCCTTATCTAGTTTCCACTCCAAACCCATTCCAAATCCTACTTCCCACATAAAGTCTTACCTTAATTCTCTCCTCTGAAAATTTTATTGCATGTACACTTAATTGGAAATTATCTTAAAATATTGATGACCCAATATTTTATAAATTTTAGGACATAATTTTTCACAGATTTTGGTTTTATCTTCAAAACAAAATAATTCATTGAGGGCAGGAATAAAATATCTATTATATATGATATTTTGAACATAATAAAATACAGTAGACATTTATTGATCTTATTTGATTAGGAAAAAGTTAAGGTACAAGAAGGAAATAGTGGCCATTATAATTAATAGCTAGTACCATACAGAATGCATTTTATATGTTAGCTCACTTAATCTTTGCAACACCGCTGTAAGATAAGTACCATTATTGTCCTCAGTTAATAATTAAGGGAAATGAAGCTTAGAGGTACTAAGTAATTTGTCCCAAGTGACACAACTTATAAATGTTAAGGTCAGTATTTAGAAGCACTGTGAATAGGGATAAGTTATCAGAAAGGATAGCGTAGATTGACCCTTTGAAGTTGTGATAGTGTTGTAGAATTTGAGAGAGGTTCAATTATTTGCGTATAGAGAGGCCAGGACTCAGGAATGATTTTGAGAAGGAAAAATGGTTTATTGATGGATGGCTGGACTCGGGAGCTTTCTGTTTCAATTCTGAGCCCTGAACAAGATTTTTGAGTCCCTTTTATACAGAGAGGAAAGGCCAAATGGTCCTTTTGTTTCAGTTCTTAATAGGCTTGAATTAGCATATATCTTCCACAGCCTAGGTAAGCTTTTAGCTTGGACTTCATACATTCTAGATAAGCTTTTAGCACATTTGGTTTGCATTTTTCCTGAATATTTAAAGTTTATAGACTTTGCATTGTTAAACTGTTTCCTGGGACTGCAGTCGTTGCATGGTCACCAAGGGCAGGAGTGCAGCCTCTTACCGTTCCACACCCACAAGTCAGGACAGACAGCTTAGGTTAAGGTTATCTCCAAAGAGACAAAGAGCCTCCCACCCATAGCCCACATCATTTCCCCCCTTATGCCAAAGTTTAACTCGCTAAGCTTTGGCATAATTTTTGTTTTTTGGCATAATTTTATGAGGTGGATGGCTGTTTGTTGTTTTGATTGATTACTTTACTTATTAATTTTCAGTGTAGCAGTTAGGAGCCTGTTCCCAGAAGTTTATAAGTTTTCACTCTGGACAGTAGAATTCTGGGGCAGGGGCCTCCCTGCAGTTATCCTGGGGCTACCAGCGCCCACATAGATTTTCAGTCAGGCTCCAGATCCATCTATTAATTTTGTTTTACCCTTAAAAAGTTTACACTTTTGATTTTAAAGGGGTGCTGAAGGGAGATGATCTCTTCTCTGTAACTGCTTCTTGCTGGCCATGGGCTGTAGTCATTACCTAACAAGGTGTAAAACTCTCTTTTATTTTAACTGGCGGAAGATGGATCTGGCCTTCTGTATGAAGTTGGATGAAGTTTTCATATGGTTAATAAGATGTTCACTCTGAAAGAAACAAACTTAATAAAAAATTTGGAATATCTGTTTTTAAAAGAGGACATTGGATTACAGAGGTAGACAAGGTTAGGTGCTTATAAAGCTGGTGGGAACAGTTTATGTATATTTTTTCTAAGTTATTTATTTTTAGAGAGAAATTGCAATAGATACTTAGCTTTGTTTGAAGACACATTTCAAGCTGTTTAATGATTGGCACTCATGTGCTCTGTCAGATTTTCCTGGTGAATTGGCACCTTTTGGGCAATTGGTTTAATTGAGGATTAGTACACCAAGTTGGAAATTTTCTTAGTTTTTAGCTGTAGGAGTGATCAGAACTACAGAATAAAGGTTTTTTTTTTACATTTTGGTTTTAATTGTACAATTTCTGGTAATTTTGACTTGTTCAATAGGTGACTCATTATTAGAAAGCAAGCTTCATTTTTGCTACACAGTAGAATACAGTAGAATATAGTAAGTTGACTGAGCCTGGCTGAGACTGCCACCTTTTTCTATAGACATGTTTAGTAACTGTTTAGAAAATGAATTTACTAGGAATTTAACATGTCCAATATACTTTTGCACTTGATCTAAAATAGAAAAGATAACGTTATAATTATTAGGCATATATTTAGTACAGGATAAAAGTACAGCACTTTAATATTAATTAATGTATTATTTAATGCAAAGGATTCAGAGTTGCAATTAATAGTTTTAAATTTCAGGATTGTAATACTTTACATGTTATCTCTCCATGGGAGCAGGCCATAATGCCAATTGTGTTCAAGTTTTACTTACAGTATCCTGGTATCATGGCTCCACTTAGCATGTTCTTCACAGTGAGCAAGTCGCAGCATCATTGATTCTAGAGAGAGTTTCCAGTATTTTACCAGTCTTGTGCATAGTACTCTTTGGCACTATGGTACAGTGCCAGTCTGGAGGTGATATCTATTGTACGCTTGGCTGTACCAAGTCATCATTGGCTGCTGCAGGAGCTTGAAACTGCAACATAAGTTTTCATCAGCTTCAGGAGCAGAACCAGAGGCTGATATAGCAAATATTTCTAATTGAGGAGTCAGTGACCAGCCTAGCCAATAACTCACATGGAGAGGCAACTTGTAATGTATTCAAGGCCTGGTTTGAATGCACAAAAGAGTTTGACAATGTTAAAGTTTATTCCTTGTTTTTATATATATATTTTAAACAATTTAATGCAACACATCATATATCAAATGACTGTTTACTTATACAATTTTATCATGAAGATAATAGTAAGTATATTACTTTAGTAATAGAGGGAAAAAATTATTTTTCATTGTTAAAATGAAAACAGAAGATTCCCAATAGAATCAAGGTAACTTTTTATTACCATTTACTTAAATATGCACCTTGCGGTGGCCTTCAGGCAGGTTTTATTACTATGAAGTTACTAATTTTATTTACTATGAAGTTACTAATTTAAGTTTTAGTTAACAATGACTTCTAGAACTAGAATTATTTAAATATTTTCAGTTTGGAAGAGATTTTATAAACTTTTTATAATTGACTACAACTACATTGACTAGTTACTTTACATTTAAATAAACTTATTAAATTATAATTACTAACCAAAGAAATTTAGTTTATTTATTTAAGAGAGCATATCTACAATTTTTTGTCTTTATCTTAATTTCATTAATGTGAACCTACAATTTTTATTATTCTAAAGATTTTGTACATGTTAATTTATCTAATGGGTATTTTATAAACTAAAGGAGATTACACCCAAGCTAAATAAAATTGAAACCATTATAATTTATGCAAGGAATGTTCTTTTTTTCTTTACAGGAAGCTAAAAACTTTTCTTTGTTTAAGTTATGAAAATGAATAATTTTTTAAAAGCACATTGACTACCAGGTTTCAAAACACATTACACAATTACTTAATTTGTTTAATCATAATCCTGGAAAGATTTCTCTATAGTTTTTATGGACTTTTCCTTACTTACTTAAATTTGTCAACAGACCCACTAACTACCCTTATTTTATGGCTGACAAAGGTTTAAACTGGGAAATTACAGGGCAAACTGTTCATATTTCCCTGGCCTAGTAGATAGGTTTAATCTGCCACACCTAGTCTTGTCTTTAAAGCTCTTGCAAAGAAGAGGGCCTTTCCCAATAGTTTCTATAATCAGATTTCTATATGACTTTTTCATCCTGCTTAGTCTAATTTGGGCTTCAAGAATATTTACTCACATATATAACTGCATATTTAATTTTTAACAATTTGAATAGAGCTCTTTTAGAAATTTTCACTTGTTAATTTGATATTTCATCTTGCTGTATGAAGATATACACTGAGCAAATGGGCAGACACAAATAGAGTTAGACACAGAAACACAAATCATTGATGTTACTTATAATTTGCATTATTTTATATACTGTTTAGCTTAATTTGGGGTTCAGAAATATATATTATTTATATAACTGCATATTTAACCTCAACGATTTGAGCAAATAGGCAGACATGAATTGTTTGACACAAAAACATAACTTTAGTTACTTAAAACTTCCATTTTTTACAAAATAAGTGTGACTGCAAAACATTTCAAAGACTCCTGAAACTTTTCTTAATTGCACTATGACTGTGCAGTTTTACACTATGATCATGCAGTTTTACACAATAATTTTTTTTCTTAACTAATGGCTTGTAACCAAAATGTTCCCAATGTTTTAACACAATTTTCTTTTGTTTCAGAACTTTATATTTTACCTTGAATGTAGCAGAATTTTGATAAGTAACAAGATTAATTCTAAGTATATTTACTGAGGCTATTGGAAGCCTCAGGGAGACAAACTGGTTTCTGTCATGAATTGCCACTCTTAGGAACACTGACAGTTAAGGCAGGAGACTCCCTTCCCCCTCCTTTTTTTTTCTCAGTCCTTGGAGATAATAAAACTCCAGTGGTCGTTTAAACTCAAGGGCTAAGAATTCCACTAGGCAGCAATTTAGTTTACACTTGGATTCATGAGAGAAAGCAGGGTTACTAATACCAGTAGGACAGGAGCTGTTATGAAATAACTATAGGCAAAGGAAAGGGATGAGGCTAGGTTTGAAGTAACCATAAATGAAGGTAAGGTTAGTTTAGAATTTACACTTACAATAATAGTTTCAGGCTAAATTCACCCAGTTATAATTTCAGTTATTATCTTTCCACTGTTTTATAATATAAATGCATTTATAAATGATCTTAATTCTTAGTTACAGTTTTATTAATTTTTTAACCTTAAGGTGAATGAATTGCATACCTTTATTAATTAAGCTACAATAATTTTTTTAGTAACAGTTCTTTGAAGTCCTGCCTTTTCTTAGTAATGGAACAAATTCTCATCTGCAAGGTATGCATTTAATTTACCAGCAAGAGAGTATTGGCATTTAAAGATTCATTTTAAACTACATTTTTACCTTTTTACCATGAATTTTTAGGTGCCAGCAACTGACAAAAGCCAAGCATAGATTTCAATGTGGCATTTCATTCCTTTTTTTTTCTTTTTCTTTGGTAGTTTCACAACCTTGAAGTTCCCCGCCAGACCACTGAAAAGTCTATCAAGTGATTAGAGGTCTATTGTTTCAAGTGATAGCCTCCTTTCTTCAGAAAACTTTACAGTTCTAAAACATTTCAAAGTATTTTTTTAGTTTTACAGAGAAAGATTCAGAAAAGTAAAGAATCTGGGCAGAATGCAAATGTATTTCTGCCTTTTGACACCCTAGGGAGGGAATTTTACTGCATTTATTTTGATTCTGCTTTTCATCCCCTTCACCTTCCCCCTTCCGGGCAGTCGGGTGCACAACAATCAAATAGGAATGCGGCTTATGAATAGAAGGTGTGGACTCTCTGGAAAGGGGTAAGCCACTCCCCCCTTTCCACCTTTCTGCCAAAATGGGCAGACACAACCTATTCAAATTTGGCACCCCTCCCTGGGACCCAGCCTTCCTGACTGGGGCAGCCCCAATAGACTTGGGTGCGTGGCACAGATACAGACGGCCTCCAAGCCCTGGCAAAGGTGCAGACTCAGATGAGACAGCAGAGCATGCACAAATATCTAGACTCTGCAAACATCCAGACTCCTCAGTTTTGCCCCATAATCAATTCACCCCCTTGCCAATGGCAAGAGAAGGTTCCAGCTCAGTTAAATTTTACTACTTTACATAACCACATAACTCCAACACCAGCATTGAGCTGACACAGACAGAAGCACAAAGGTCACTAATCTGACCCACAAGTTTCATATATATATTTTTCAGCATGGCTGCCCCCACAGCCATCACAAACCTTAGAGAGAACACTTAACATTAACATCTGGTATAAAGACAATTCATTCACAATTCAGCACCATTAACAAAGGATTCCAGCTAGACCTTTTTCACTGTTTAACTTTACACCCAGACCAAGCTTCATTAGCAAAGCTGATCCATTTTCCTGTAGCCAAGATTTTTTTAAAAAATCCAGACCAATTTCCATGATGTTAGGACTTGAACCTATAAACAGCCCTTCCTATTAAAATCAAGACTCCACTTCTTCAGTGGATATAATAAGACTAGTACTAGATTCTAACATGCAGTTAGACAAACCCAAAACACCAGGCTTTTTCCTGGTTTTCCTCCTTTTTCCAGACCTAGAGAGAACGGCTTCCCCCCGATTTTCTGGGTCTACTAGGGTTCTCTTGGGAGGTGATCAGCCTCCCTCTCCTAGCAATTAAAGCTAGGGTTCTCCAGACTGTGCTCACCCAGGGAGTCTTACCTTCTTCCATGTTCAGAGTTTTTTTTCATTCCCAGAATCTTTCTCTTCAGACCTTCCATTGTCCTCGATTTTTGTCGGGAAGATTCTGGTGGAGCCCACATCTTTTCTGGATTAAATTTAATCCAGGGGCGCCCAGATTTGGGGTTCACCCGAGTCCTCCTGGCTTCCTCGGGGATTTGGAAGGGGCAGCAAAATGCTGCCATCTCTGGCCTTCATTTGCAATCCCGGACGAGCTCCCAAAAATGTTGTAGAATTTGTGTATTGAGGGGCCAGGATTCAGGAATAATTTTGAGAAGGAAAAAAGGTTTATTGATGGACGGCCAGACTTGGGAGCTTTCTGTTTCAATCCCAAGCCCTGAACAAGAGTTTTGAGTCCCTTTTATACAGAGAGGAAAGGCCAAATGGTCCTTTTGTTTCAGTTCTTAATAGGCTTGAATTAGCATATATCTTCCACAGCCTAGGTAAGCTTTTAGCTTGGACTTCATACATTCTAGATAAGCTTTTAGCACATTTGGTTTGCATTTTTCCTGAATATTTAAATCTTATATACTTTGCATTGTTCAACTGTTTCCTGGGACTGCAGTCGTTGCCATGGTCACCAAGGGCAGGAGTGCAGCCTCTTACCGTTCCACACCCACAAGTCAGGACAGACAACTTAGGTTAAGGTTATCTTTGAAGAGACAAAGAGCCTCCCACTCATAGCCCACATCAATAGCTGTAAACTAGAATTTGTGCAGATCTAGAATTTTTAAAAAATCAGTTGTATTACCTGTATTTTCGTAGTCTGAAGTTGTTCACTCAAATCCATTTTCTTCTTTCTGGGCATATAGCTAGACCACATTTCCTAGCATACCTTGAAGTTTGGTGTGGTCTTATGACTGAACTCTAGTCAATGGAATGTAAACAGCATTGAAGGATGCCATTGCTGGGATAAGGCTTTTAAGAAATGGGTGTGTTTCCACTGTCCTCTATGTTTCCTGTTACACTAGCTGCATGAAGATGATGATGCAGTCTTATGGGATGACAGAGTCACAAGACAGAAGGAAACTGGTGTTGTAGTTTGCTAAGCTGCTCAAAGCAGATACTGTAAAATGGGTTGACCTTTAAAATGAAAATGTGTTAGCTTATAAGTTGCAGATTTTCTGGGTACATACAGTTTCAAACCACCATACCTGGGTGAATTCCTGCATGGAGAACTGCCTGTTGAGGAGAATATCTCCTTAGGACTGTTACATAAGCAAGAAAAAAATGAATCAAAGAGTCTATTCATTACTGCAGCTCAGTTAACTGTTACAGGATATCTGTTCAAAGGGGTCACAACACTCTCAATCATCCCAGTAGAGTTAGACATTTGATATGGAGTATAAAGATCGATTTAAAGTGTTTCTCATCAATTAACAGCCACCAAGCAGTATAAAGATCAATTTAAAGTGTCTCTCATTAATCAATTAACAGACACTAAGCAGCCACTATATATGTACATACTATATATGGTAGTGTAATAATAATAGCATTGATTTAATCAACCTTGATTTACTATCCATTGTGTCATGATGTTTATTTTAAGTGAAAGGAAACAAACTGGAGAATACTACTTTTTATAATTATGAGGAATAGATATCTCCCATCTTCCCTAAATTGAAAACTCCCTGATCCAAGCACACCAGATTCCAAGGTCTCTGAATTGAAATGGCCCACACATCAATTAATACTTTATCTTTGTAGAACAAATTGAAATTGATAAGACAGTATAAAGAACCAAAATACTGTACTTCTTGTTACCTTAATCAGTGGCCCAGATATTCACCCAGACTTTTGAAAATATCTGGAGGATTGATAGAATTTAGGAAAACAGCTGAAGGAATGACGATATCAGACCTTTCTGTTAAGATGACAGGCTGGAGGGAAATACAATTTTGGCCAGCTAAGGGTTTCTTTTCTTTTTTTTTATTTTAAGATTTATTATTTATTTATTTCTCTCCCCTCCCTCCCCTCCCCAGTTGTCTGCTCTCTGAGTCCATTCACTGTGTGTTCTTCTGTGACCACTTCTATCCTTATCAGCGGCACCAGGAATCTCTGCTTCTTTTTGTTGCATAGTCCTGTTGTGTCAGCTCTCCGTGTGTGCGGCACCATTCCTGGGCAAGCTGCACTTTCTTTCGCGCTGGGCGGCTCTCCTTACGGGGCTCACTCCTTGCGTGTGGGGCTCCCCTACACAGGGACACCCTGCATGGCACGGCACTCCTTGCGCGCATCAGCACTGTGCATGGGTCAGCTCCACACAGGTCAAGGAGGCCCGGGGGTTTGAACTGTGGACCTCCCATGTGGTAGACGGACGCCCTATCTATTGGGCCAAGTCTGCTTCCCTACAGCTAAGGGTTTCTTTCTCCTCTCCTCTCCTCTTCACTCTTTTTCCCTCTATCAACCATTCATCAAACCTTGTTTGAACGGCACCTATTTGATGCCTAGAGCTGCAGGTCCTTAGGCACTTCTGGGCATTTTGCTGCATTTAATTTTCTAGCATCGCAGCAGAAAAGCAGCCCTCTTTTCTGAGTCCGAGTTCCTTTCCAGGCATGGATGAAACTTGAGGAGGGTTTCTGGCCTCCCTCCCATCCTCTCTCCTTTCTTCTTTTCTTCTTTTCATTTAGCAATTAGTTATCAGGCTGGTGGACAATTTCTGGGTTGGGTTATACTTCCTCGGCCCAGGCAGCTGCAGTCTGTCTCCCCAACAGTAGAGGGCAGCAGGAGACCACAACCCTGTGCAAGTCTAAGGTTTATGGTCCAATTTTCCTTCCTATCAGGAGCAGGAAATGGACCAGTGGTTTTTGGATGATAATGGAGTTTCTCATTTTCCATTTCTTTATATCACCAGTGACATTCTTTTGGCAACAAGTGAAAAAATAAACTAATTTTTTCCCATATGACCATTCACAGTTTGCACCTATCTCACTTCTTTGCCCTCTTCACATTCTCAATCTCCTTCTTCATTTCCAGGAACTGTTTTTCCCCTATAATGCATTTGCTGGAAATACGTGTGGGAAATGTCAAAATCCCCAGAGAGCAACACATTCCAGGGGCCGTTTCTCTACTCACCTCGGTTGGCTGGCTCTTAGCACACTTAACATGGATTTTATTGAAAGCCTGAAAAGTAAAAAATAAAAAATAAAAAACCATTTAGGAGGAAAATATCCTCTGAATCCCACTGTGTACCCAAAATGTGTTTTTTGGATGATTTTTGTTTTAAAGTTAGGAGACTGAAAATCTAGTACCTCCTTGCCCAAAGCATGCTGACATTTGCTGATGCTTTTTCCAGTGTTATGAAATATCGAGAGGTTTGGCATGACTTGGGAAAAAAACACACAAACATCTTTGCTATTCTGTTCTTACTTTGGTTTCATAAATGATTGAGCAGAGTTTGACCAGACATTAGTCCCATTTGTAAGCACAACTTAATTGTTTTTATTTATCTGTTGGAGGCAATATAAGCTACTGGTTTTGGAAAACTTTGGAAGTGACAATGGAAATGCTTATTAATTGTGGAGTCTATCCATAAAGGTGGGGTCTTGGAGTGAGAAGAACTGTTGTTCTGCCTCAGCTTTGCCACTTAAACTGTTCTACCTTGGACCAATCAGATAATCTCTCTGTGCCTCTGCTTACCCACTTATAAAACGGGGTGATCATTCATGACCTAAGGAAAGAGTTACAGCCAGAATTAAATGAATGCTAACTTTAACCTGTTATTCAAATGCTGGCTATCATAATCATAGTTATAAGAGCTAGGTATTTTACTTTTGTGGTTGGGGGTGTTTTTGAAACCAATGTTTTCGTTGGTGCTTTGGGCTCCCAAGGAAGAGAATTTTCATCTTTTGTCAGGGAAGTGCCACAGCTGTGGAATGCTTCACAAATTGCCTCTCTGTGCTGGGTGAGAAAATCAGGTGCAAGTGTGAAATGGTGGTGGTGATTTTCCAAGAGTAGACTGTGATCTCACTATTTACTTACACTATTTACGTTTTTTACTGATCAGAACATGAGAAGAAGAGAAAGGGAAAACTGTGTGGGTCAGTTATCACTGGCTGCTACGGAAAAGTCAGAGCTCAAAGCTGTCACAGCCAGAAATAACATTTTTCTCTTGGTGGAGATTCTGAGGTTTATTCAGAGTCATTAACCCCTGTGAACATGGGATGATCCTCCAGCATTTTACATTCAGTCAAGATACAATGAGCCGTATTTCCTAGAAGTCAGAGAATGTTAGCGAAACTAAGATCATCTCCAGCAACCCACTGTTTATAAACAGAGGCCCAGAGCCCAAGTCTTGTTTTTCTCTACTTACAGCTCTTTTCCCTACAGCTACTCTGTTGTAAACTAGAGTACCTTCTCAGGGAAATAGCATTTTCTTTCTTAGGTTTCTGTGAGGAGGAAGGTAGGCAAGTCTCAGAAAGAACACATATTTTTTCTTTCTTAAAGAGAAATGCCTTGCATGCCCTCTTACCAAGAGAGGGTGCCCTCTGAGCAGGAATTTTCCCTTCTAGATCATTCTACAGGCAGAAAAATATAGGCCAGTTCCAAATAGGTCACTGGAAATGGGAAATACCAACACAAGTTTGAAAGCTTTGTATCTAATCTCAGAAAGCATTGGATTTAGTAGGAGCGGCAGAAACGAGGCTCTGCCCACCTGGCCTCAGAAGATAACCACCTTTCACCTTCCAGAAACAGAGCACCTATTGTCTGTTATTAGAGTGTTTCACTTTCTGGTCGGTGCTGTAGCTATTGTTATCTCCAGCCCTAGTCTAGCCTGAGGCACATAATAAATACCTGCCAAATGGCTTTTTTGCATATGAAACACAAACATATAAATACAATTACAATTTTTCAGTAACTAGGCTATCTTCAGAGGTGGCTAGGATTGTTCAAGGATGCCTTACACCTAAGGCTTAATTGCTTTTGTGGTCCTCTGCTAACATTTGGAAGAAAATGTATTTTGTGTGTAAAGGAATGTAGTTAAGGAGCTTTGGACCAAGAACCCTTATATCTGTGTAGAATTCAAGTTCTATTTGAGTACCTGAATACTTGATTACTTGAATACTTGGATACTCCTTGAATATTTCATATATTTCCTGCATGACCTTTTCAACTTTTTGTACCTTCCCACCCCAGAGTTCTTTGATAATTCCTTATATTGCTTTAGCTTTGTGTACACACAAGCCTTTTATCTCTCTTGGCCTAGGACACTTAACCTCTCTGGGCTTTAGTGGACTCATTTGTACTTCGAGGGAACTCTTCCAGATATGTGCTCGGGGTCTTTCTAGCACTAACCATTTAAAACTGTGTGAAGAGGAACTCAAAAATGTTGATGTTTATTCTGAGGGGAATAAGGAAGCCTTGGACTAAATTATCTTTTTCAAGTTTCCATTGACTATGCCATAGAAGAGAAGGCCATGCACAGATGTTAAAAATAGAATACACTAAAAAAAAAAAAAAAAGAAAAAAGAAAGCTGGTTGGTTTTAGAAACTATCAACTGAATTTTAACCAACTCGTAACTAATTTGCTGTTAAAAATATTTGACAAACTATTTAAATCCAACTTTTCCTCCTAAATGAGTTGCCTCTATAGACATTGCCCAGCAAGAGCAGCTCTGTCTTCCATTGAGTATGACGCTGGCAGTGGTTGCTGAGCCATCTGAGACTGTTTTAAACGTCACTCATAAAAGAGGCCTAGAGCTAAACCCTCCCCCAATACTCAGGGCAGAGGAAGGGAAATGAAATGAGCAAGCTTGATCTAAACCAACAAAGCAACAAAGTGTTACAAATCCCCCACAAGGATCTCTCAACTCCACTGAGATTTGGCAAAAGGTCATCTGGACAGCTTGCCCATAAAGATGATAGGAAAATGCAACTTGGCTTTTCCAGTGATTGCCTAAGGCAGCAAAGGTCAGGGTGGGAGGCAACAGGATTGCCAAATCAGTTCAGCTCAGGGCTTTGAAAACAAAGCTGTCTGCAAACCCAGAAGGAGCCCCTAGAGTCAACTTCACCCTCACTTGGCCATTTACAGACCAAGCCCTAGAGTCCTCTTTTGCAACAGATCTTCTGGTAGAGGAGAAGGTTTTCCATTTAGAAATTAGGATGGGAATCTAAGGGGATGTACAACTCATTATTGCAGATGGCTCCAAGAGGCAGTTAAAAATCCCCACTGTATCATTAGATTCTGGCTGTCACGTAGAGGGGATAAAACAGACGTATCCTATTCGGGCCTGGACAATAACAATGATAGGATTTCCCTGCTCCCTCCCTGGTCATAACCATAGATTAGACTCCTAGATTATCAGATCCCATGCCCATCTCCTTCCAACCCATCCTTCTAAAGCAATATAGCTTTTAAATCACTCCTATTTTTATAAACCGTTGTTGGATCTCCACAGCTTGGAGATTAAATTTTATAGGGACCATCACATTCCTACCACTGCCTGCCTCTGCCTTTTCTCCTGCTGATATCCCCCTACATATCCAGACTTCTCTTTGTACCCTGCTCACATGGTGTTTGACTGCAGGTTCATGCCCTTGCCTTCCAGTTCCTTCTGTGTTGGAATGCCCTATCTCTCCTGTTGCCTTGGTGAGCCCCATGAATTACCCCCATAAATTCTTGAAAACTCTGCTCAAATTATCATCTTCTTTTGAAGTTTCTGCACCTCCCCACCCCAGAGTTCTTTGATAATTCCTTATATCGCCTTAGCTTTGTATACACACAAGCCTTTCATTTCTCTTGGCCTAGCTAAATTATGATCATTTACTATTCATCTCTGTATTGTTGTTATCAGTATCAGTTATACCACCTTTGAACAATAAGTGTTTGTGGAGGGAAACAGATTTGGCTCAACTGATAGAGTGTCTGCCTACCTTATGGGAGGTCCAGGATTCAAACCCAGGGCCTCCTGGCCCATGTGGTGAGCTGGCCTATGCGCAGTGCTGATGCGCACAAGGAGTGCCGTGCCACGCAGGGATGTCCCCTGTGTAGGGGAGCCCCACACACAAGGAGTGTGCCTCGTAAGGAGAGCTGCCCCACATGAAAAAAGTGTAGCCTGCTCAGGAGTGGTGCCACACACACGGAGAGCTGAAGCAGCAAGATGATGCAATAAAGAGACACAGATTCCCAATGCCACTGACAAAAAGGCAGGCAGACACAGAACATGCAGGGAATGGACACAGAGAGCAGACAACAGGGGTGGGGAAGGGGAAGGGGAGAGGAAAAAAAGTGTTTGTGGAATACATACATTTTTAGTACTTAAGGTTTGGCCTTAATGTTATTACATATTGACTGACATACCGAGACAAATAAATATCAAAGGACAAAAAAAGAAAATATTTTTTTCCTTTGAAATTCAATCTTCTTTACTTTGTATGGACTACTTTTTTTCTGATTACACATTGGTACTCAGTCACTGTTTTAAATAAACATGAAGTTGTAATAGAATTGTTTAAGAAATGGAATGTAACCATAATAAACTGAGGGGGCACAATAGTCTGGAAGGGACTGAGGGGGAGCTAAACAAACCAGACAATGGTAAGATAAAGTTAAAGAGAACAAGATAACATTCAGAGGGATCTTTACTATCATTTGGAGGAGGCAATTCTCCATTGTGTCAGCAGAGATCATTCATATATAACCCAAGCTTCGGTCAGCTTCACGGTTCCCCATGTTCCCTCATCTCCTGGGGTCAACCTCGACTTTTAAATCTAAAACATTGCTGTGGGAAATCTCCCGAAGGATTTTTGTGGAGTGTGTGCATCTTTGTCATTCCATGCTGTACAGGTTTTTGTCAGGCTATGCTGCAGCATGCTTCCAAATGCTCTTAGTTTCTGTTCTTATTTTCTTTCTCTCTCTCTTTTTTAAAGGAAGTCAATTTTATTGACACATATTAATAAAGCATACAGTTCATCCAAAATGTACAATCAATGATATTTGGCATAATCACATAGCTATGCATTCATCACTTCAATCATTATCAGGCATTTTCATTATTTCAATAATAAAAAACAGACAGACAAATTTTTTACCTCTCAATCTAAGCTTCCCCTGATGTACGTAACTACTATTTCTGGCTATTCTTGCACAATTACTTCTTTATTAAGTGTATTTATTTATTTTTACTTTGATGCATCTTTATTATTAATTTACTGAGATATATTCACACACCATACAATGTATCCAAAGTGTATAAGCAATGGCTTTTAGTATAATCACAATGTTGTGCAGTCATCACAAAAAAATTTTAGAGCAATTTCATTATTCCAAAAAGAAAAACTCGACACCCCTTAGCAGTCCTTCCTTAGCCATACATAACCACTAATCTAATTCATCTTTGTAAATTGATTTATATTTATATTTTATATAAATACAATCAGGAAATGGATATGGCTCAAGCAGTTGGGCTCCCACCTACCATGTAGGAGGTCCAGGGTTCGATGCCCAGGGCCCCCTGGTGAGGGCAAGCTGGCCCACACAGAGGTCCAGCCTGCGTGGAAATGCCACCCCTCTTGGGAGTCCTGCCCAGCGCAGGAATGCTGCCCTGCGCAGGAGTGCCAGCTGACCCAGAGAGCTGGCGCAGCAAGATGATGCTATAAGAGACACAGAGGAAAGAAAATATGAAGACATAGCAGAACAGGGAGCTGAGGTGGTGCAAAAGAGTAATCACCTCTCTCCCATTCTGGAAGGTCCCAGGATTGGTTCCTGGAGCTGCCTAATGAGAATACAAGCAGACACAGAAGAACACACAGCGAATGGACACAGAGAGCAGACAATGGGGCAGGGGGGTGATAAATAAATCTTAAAAAAAAAAAAAATGCAATCCTACAATATGTAGGTCTTTGTGTCTCAATTCTTTCACTTAGTATAATACAGGGTTTTTTTTGGTCTGATATTAAATTTTTAACATTCATTTATTCAGTTTCAAAGAAATACGGTTGTATATATGCAATTTTACCCATTTTCATATTTCATATGCAGTTTTACTATGCTATACAGTTCCATTACATGGTTTAGCTTTCCTTTCAGTAATATACATGATCTTAGACTTTCCCTTTAAACTGTTTTCATACCCACATAATAGTATTGCTAGTTACAAACATTATGTTGGGCTTTTACCTTTTCACCTTTTCCAAAGATTAACACACACATATATATTTTTTGCCAATTCTGCACAAGTAAACCCTCAGCTTTCCATTCTCTAACCTCATTCTATTTTCTGATGACCCATATTCGAATTACTAACTCCATGAGATTATGTAATAAATTTAGTTCATAGTAGTGCAGTCATACACTATTTCTCTTTTTTTTTTAAACATTTATTTATTTTTTATTTAATTCCCCCCCCCCCACCCCGGTTGTCTGTTCTCTGTGTCTATTTGCTGCGTCTTGTTTCTTTGTCCAATTCTGTTGTCGTCAGTGGCACGGGAAGTGTGGGTGGCGCCATTCCTGGGCAAGGCTGTACTTTCTTTCGCGCTGGGCGGCTCTCCTTACGGTTGCACTCCTTGCGCGTGGGGCTACCCTACGCGGGGGACACCCCTGCGTGGCAGGGCACTCCTTGTGCGCATCAGCACTGCGCATGGGCCAGCTCCACACGGGTCAAGGAGGCCTGGGGTTTGAACCGCGGACCTCCCATGTGGTAGACGGACACCCTAACCACTGGGCCAAGTCCGCTTCCCATATTTCTCTTTTTGTGTCTGGCTTACTTCACTCAATATAATGTCCACCAGGTTCATCCATGTTGTCACATGCTTTACGACTTCATTTCTTTTACAGCTGCATAATATTTCATCCTGTGAATATACCATAATTTGTCTATCCGTTCATTGCTTGATGGACACCTGGATTGTTTCCAACTTTTGGCAATTATGAATAACACTGCTATGAAAATAGGTGTGTAGATGTCTTTTAATGTCATTGCTCTCAGTTCTTCTAGGTTTATACCCAGTAGTGGTATTTCAGGGTCATGTGATAAATATACATTCAACTTCTTTAGGAACTGCCAAACAGTCCTCAACAGTGGCTGAACCATTCTACATTACCACAAACAGTGAATGAGCATTCCTATCTCTCCACATCCTCTTCAACACTTGTCATTCTTTGTCTTTTTAATAGTGGCCATTCTAATAGATGTGAAATGACTCTCATTGTAGCTTTTGATTTGCATTTCCTTAATTGCTAGTGAAGTTAAACATTTTTTCATGTGTTTTTTCACTATTTTTATTTCTTCTTTGGACACATGTCTATTCAAGTCTTTTACTAATTTTTTAATCAAGTTGTTTGTCTTCTTATTGTTGAGTTAGAGCATCTTTTTATATATCATGGATATTAAACCCTTATCAGATATGTGATTTCCAAATATTTTCTCCTATTGAGCTGGCTGCCTTTTCACCCTTTTGACAAAGTCCTGTGAGGAGCAAAAGTGTTTAATTTTGAAGAGGTCCCATTGATCTGTTTTTTCTTTAGTTGTGCATGCTTTGGGGGTAAGGTCCAAGAAACCATCACCTACCACAAGGTGTTTAAGAAGTTTCCGTACATTTTCTTTTAGCAGTTTTATGGTCCTGGCTTTTATATTTAGGTCTTTGATCCATTTTGAGTTGATTCCTGTATAGGGAGAGAGATAGACGTCTTCTTTCATTCTTTTGTTTATGGATATGCAGTTCTCCCAGCACCATTTAAGAGACTGTTTTGTCCCATTAACATGGCTTTGGTAGGTTTGTCAAAAACCAGTTGGTTGTAGAGGTGAGGGTTTATTTCTGGACTCTCAGTTCTTTTCCACTGATTGATATGTCTATTTTTATGCCATGCTGTTTTGACAACTGTAGCTTTATGATATGCTTCAGGGTAAGGCTGTGAAATTCCTCCCTCATTGTTCCTTTTTAGAATGCTTTTTGCTATTCAGGGGCATTTTCCCTTCCAAATGAATTTGGTAATTGCCATTTCTATTTCTGTAAAGTAGGCTATTTGAATTTTGATTGGCATTACATTAAATCTACAAATCAGCTTCGATAGGATTGACATCTTTATAGTATTTAGTCTTCTGATCCATGACCATAGAATGTCTTTCCATTTGGTTTTTTTTTCTATTTTTTTAAAAGATTTATTTTTATTTATTTCTCTTCCTTCCCCCACCCCCCTGTTGTCTGCTTTCTGTGTCCATTCACTGTGTTTCTTCTGTGTCCATTTGTATTCTTGTCAGCAACACAGGGAATCTGTGTCTCTTTTTGTTGTGTCATCTTGCTGTATCAGCTCTCCGTGTGTGCGGCACACTTTTTTTGCGCTGGGCAGCCTGCACTTTTTTCACGCTGGGCGGCTCTCCTTACAAGGTGCACTCCTTGTGTGGGGGGCTCCCTTACGAGGGGAAACCCCTGCGTGGCATGGCACTTTTTGCAAGCATCAGCACTGCCCATGGGCCAGCTCATCACATGGGTCAGGAGGCCCTGGGTTTGAACCTTGGACCTCCCATGTGGTAGGCGGACACCCTATCCGTTGGGCCAAATCTGCTTCCCTTTCCATTTGTTCTTGTCTTCATCAAAATCTTTTAGCATTGTTTAGTTTTCTGCATATAGGTCCTGTTTGGTTAAATTGATTCCTAGGTATTTGAGTCTTTCTGTTGCTATTGCAAGTGGAATTTTTTTCCTGATTTCCTCCTCAGATTGTTCAATACTAGTGTACAGAAGCTTTACTGACTTACAGATTGATCTTGTATCCTGCCACGTTGCTGAAGTCATTTATTATATGCTCAAGTAGCTTTGTTGTAGACAGTTGAGAATTTTCTAAAAACAGGATCATGTCATCCACAGTGAGAGTTTTACTTCCTCTTTTCCTATTTAGATGCCTTTTTTCTCCTTGTCTAATTTAGCTCTGGCTAAAACTTATAGTGCAATGTTGAGTAACAATGGTGACAGTGAGCATCCTTGCCTTGTTCCCCATCTCAGAGGGAAAGCTTTCAACCTTACACCATTGAGTATAATGTTGGAGGTGGGTTTTACATACATGCCTTTTATCATATTGAGGAATTTTCCCTCTATTCCTATTTCTGAAGTGTTTTTTTAATCAAGAAAGTTTCCTGGATTTTGTTGAATTCCTTTTTGGCATCAATTGAGATGATCATGTGCTTTTATCCCCCTTCAATTTGTTAATGTGCTATATTAAGTTGATAGATTTTCTTATGTTGAATCAACCTTGCATACCAGGAGTAAATCCCACTGGGTTGTGATGTATACATCTTTTGATATGCTCTTGGATTCTATCTGCAAGTATTTTGTTTAAAATTTTTGCATCTATGTTCACTAAAGAGATTGGTGTGTAATTTTCTCTTCTTGTAGTGTCTTTATCCGGCTTTGGTATTAAGGTAATGTTGGCTTCATAAAATGTGTTGAGTAGTTTTCCCTACTCTTCAATTTTTTTGGAAGAGGTTAAACAGGATTGGTTTTAATTCTTCTTGAAATGCTTTGTAGCATTCACCTGTGAAGCCATCTTTTTCTGGAGTTTTCTTTTGGCATACAATTTTTCATAATATCCTCTTATGATCCTTTTTATTTCTGTGGGGTCAGTCATAACTTTGCCCCTTCCATTTCTGATTTTATTTATTTGCATCTTCTCTTTTTTTTTCTTTTAGTTTAGTTGGGGTTTGTCAATTTTGTTGATCTTTTCAAAGATCCAGCTTTTGGTTTTGTTGATTTTCTTTTTCTTTTTTTCTCAGTTTCATTTATTTATGTTCTAATCTTTATTATTTCTTTCCTTCTGCTTGCTTTGAGAATGGTTTGCTGTTCTTTTTCTAGTTTCTCCAATTGTTCAATTAGATCTTTGATTTTAGCCCTTTCTTCCTTTTTATATAGGACAGTTAGGGCCATAAATTTCTGTCTCAGGACTGCCTTCACTGTATCCCATTAAGCTTTGATAAGTTCTGTTCTCATTTTCATTCATCTCAACACACTTACTAATTTCACTTACGATTTCTTCTTTGACCAACTGATTATTTAGGAGTGTGTTGTTTAGCCTTTCCATATTTGCAAATTAACCTCTTCCCATCCATTACTGATTTCCAGTTTCATTCCATTGTGGTCTGAGAAGGTGCTTTGTATAATTTCAATCTTTTTATATTTATTGAGAACTGCACTGTGACCTAGTATGTGGTCTCTCCTGGAGAAAGAGCCATGAGTACTTGAGAAGAATGTATAACCCTCTGAGTTTGGGTGCAATCTTCTGTATTTAGGTCTAGCTAGTTTATCATATTGTTCAAGTTCTCTCTTTCTTTGTTCATCTTCTATCTAGTTGTTTTACCTGATCATGTGAGTGGGGTGTTGAAGTCTCCAACTATTATTGTAGAGATGTCTATTTCTCCCTTCAGTTTTGCCAGGATTTGCCTCTTGTATTTTGAGGCACCCTAGTTAGGTGCATAGATATTTATGGCTGTTATTTCTTCCTGGAGGAGTGGCCCTTTTATTAATATATGATGGCCTTCTGTATCTCTTATAACTTTGCATTTAAAGTCTGTCTCTTTTTATCTTTTAATGAAGCTTTGAGGATTAACTGAAGGATAACAGCACAGCACCTTACAGGCAGCAAATGAAAAATGAACATTAGATATCATTGTTCTAAATTTCCCTGCCACAGGGCATATTGTGCCACAGGGCCACCCTCAGGGCTGCTCTTTCTTCTCAGAACTCCTACCTTCTGCATATCACTATTCTTTTTACATCTTCTTGCCTGGATTGCCCACAGAAATCCAAAATTCTTCTCTCTTAAATGCTCAGAGTGATTCCCTTCTCTCAGTTTTCCATATCCTTCCAGATTCTGGGTTGGCATGGAGTGGATATTTACTATGAGTTTCGTCAAAATGTTTTTTTCCCCCTAAATGAACAGCATCTCCTGGGATCTGATGCTACCCTACAAATGTGCAGAGGAGACCCCGTGTGCTCTTGATCTAAACAGCCATTTTCTTCTCCTGGTTAGCCACAGAAACATGGGGTAAACCTCAAAACCCAGAGTCCTCCCCTGGAAGTGATACTAAAACTCAACTATGCAGGATATATCTATGTGTTTTCATTTCTTTTTCCTTTGCCTGTGCATTTCCAACAGTTTACCCTCATGATAAGAACTTCGGATTTGTAAAGGCTGTCTATTAGGTTGTGCTCGAAGTACAAACTTTGGCCATGACCCAGAAGGAGTCAGATGCAATCCATAGGCATAGTTTAGCCCTATTCTTTCTTGTTGAGTAATGCTTTAAGCCATTCCAGGTTAAGGATTTACTCTTAGCAGAATTGAACTGCCGATATTAAAGTACTAACCCTAAATATACTCAGTCGTGATTTCAATTTCAAACTCAGCAAACCTTTGGGAATTTAGAATTTGCAGCAGTCAGAAATAATAGCAATTGTCAGGCGTAACTAGCTCGTCTGTTAAACAAAATCTCAGGAATAGCAGTAATCACAAAAACACCTATCGTCTGTTGAGTATCCTTATGTGCCAAGCACTTTTCTAAACACTTTATATATAATAATTGCTTTACAACAACCCTTTGAAGTAAGTATAACCAGCATCCCCATTGTACAGACGAAGAAACAAAGGCACAGAAAAGTTGATAATATGTCCAGGGACAGGAGGCCAGAGCACATGGTCTATTAGGCTACATTCGGTCTACAGGACTCATGCTGGACTTTGTTGAAATCAAATGAGATGAAGAAACTAAGATCCACAGAAGTCAAGAGAGTTGCCGAGCTAATAGTAGCACTCCTATCTACTGACATCCATTTGGTGCTTCCCTTCTTCTGAAGGGCTTTGGAAGTTGTTGTTACAGAAGGGTTGTGACTGTTTTGTGGCCATCTGGAGGGAGTCAGTCAACAAATGGCGGCCATAGTGGCCCAGTGAATGTTTGATTTGTCTGTTACTAGCAATAGTTTGTCACGGTTTTCAGAAATTAATTAATTAATATCTTTTAACCTGTGCATGATTCAGGAATGCAGTTGAACATTATAATAAAAACTTCTGTTGCTGTACCATGTAGTTAATCTTTTAAGTGAATCTTTTGAATTATATAATCAAGTTTAAGCAGTGTAGACTAGAGACTGGCATTGGAAATAAGACAAAAATTTCTCAATGTACAATCATCTTTTATTTATCTGGGGCTCTCTGATGTCAAGCCATTTCACTGTTTGGGCAAACTACAAGTTAATTCAGGAAAAAAAGAAAAAAAAAGAAAAAAGTTATCCTTGTTATGGTTTTCAATTCAGTTTAAAAAAGTCAATTTACCAGAGCAGAATTTTTTGTTCTTGTTTGCAATAATAGAAATGGGTTTGAGTTCATTTAAGCAAGAGGAGAGAATTTAATACAATGACATGGGAGGGTGTCCTGGAAGCCAATGGCAGGAATGCAGCTGGCATATAAAAGGAACTAGAAATGGAAAGCCATCAGGAGCCCAGAGAACAGCCTATCTCAATATTTTGTCTCCACTTCTTTCTGCAGATCCATTTCATTTTGCTCTTTTTGCAAATCAGCTATCTCTGCTACCAAACTATTTGGAAGACAATGAATGTGCTGGGATTCCCAAGTTTATATAGTTTCCATATATGTGAGCCCAAGTGAAGATTTCATTCTGCCAGTCCCAAATCTAAGTTCCCACGGAGGGGCTCTCACTGGCCCAGTGTGATCCCATGCGCAGCCACTGTCTCACCAGTGGAGCCCTAGGCAGCAGTGTCCAAAGCACGGTTTCTACTCAGAGTCCTGTCTCTGCGACCCAGGGGATCAGAGCAGCCAGTTATTCTCAGAGAAGAGGGAATTGTGAGCTAGCAGGCCTTACAAAGGTCTCTTCTATTACCCTGTAAAGTAGTCTCTGTGTGAACCAGCCCTTAGAAATTCAAGGACTATGGCAAATTCAAGGACAGGGTCTCTTCTATCCAGTTAAGCATATTTTTAGACTAGATCATTTGAGTATGTAATTAGGTCAACCAATTTAAAAATCTGCCTGAGTAAACCAAAATGCTAATATGAGTCTTCTGTAAACCAAATAAGATAATGGATCCCAAAGCTAAATGGAAGTATTTTGGATCATTCTTGACGTCACACCCTTAATTTGTCAGGATAATTGAGATGCATCCAACCTTTCAGTCTTGCTGGTGATGTTTAAGAGTTAGCTTAAATTAGACTACCACATTTCCTGCTGTAGTTGATGTTCAGATCCTTGGAGACTGTAGGGCTTTCAAATGTCTGCATATAATTATATAAATCAATCTCGGGGATCCATGAGTAGAGAAAGAGGTAATTCTTGTAGCGTTCCCAATGTATCTTTTGTGTCCTCCTAAGAGCTGACAGGAATTCAGAGATGAATCCCTCATTTCACAGATGGGAAATGAAGCACAGATAGAGGAAATGGCCACTTAAATGAGTGGCAGATCTGGGACTAAAATCCTAGATTCTAGTCTTCTTTTATATCTGTCCTACTATTAGTAGTAGGATTCAGAAAATGTGACAGCACTGCCAGGTAGTTATATTTTCAGTAGTTTTTAAATTACTTTTCCCCAATACCTGGATTTTAATTACTCAGTCTAATCTTTTTAGGGGGCCCTGACTATAAATGCTTTGGATAATTTTCTGGCTAATTCCACTTACCTGGAGCAATAACTCATCAGCAAAGGTGTTAAAATAGTAGAAAAAAATTTGTTTTTTGCTGTCTTTAGTGCTTTAGTAGATAACTAGGTTTAAGTTTTCTTTTTTTTATTCCTTTTATTTTATTTTATTTTATTATTTTATTTATTTCCCTCCCTTTCCCCCCAACTCCCACCCCCCACCCAGTTGTCTGCTCTCTGTGTCCTTCTGCTGTGTTCTTTTTTTTTTTAAAGATTTATTTATTTATTTCTCTCCCCTTCCCCACCCGCCACCCCGCCCTCACCCCGCCCCACACCGGTTGTTTGTTCTGTGTCTATTTGCTGTGTCTTCATCCGCTTCTGTTGTTGTCAGCGGCAGGGGAATCTGTGTTTTCTTTTTGCTGCGTCATCTTGTTGTGTCAGCTCTCTGTGTGGGCAGCGCCATTCTTAGGCAGGCTGCACTTTCTTTGGCGCTGGGTGGCTCTCCTTATGGGGCGCACTCCTTGTTCGTGGGGCTCTCCTACACCAGGACACCCCTGCGTGGCACGGCACTCCTTGTGCACATCAGCACTGCACGTCGGCCAGCTCCACACGGGTCAAGGAGGCCTGGAAGTTGAACCGCAGACCTCCCATGTGGTAGACAGACGCTGTAACTGCTGGACCTCCCATGTGGTAGACAGACACCATAACTGCTGGGCCAAGTCCGCTTCCCTGTGTGTGTTCTTCTGTGACCACCTCTATCCTTATCAGCGGCACTGGGAATCTGTGTTTCTTTTTGTTGCATCATCTTGTTGTGTCAGCTCTCCGTGTGTGCGGCAACATTCTTGGCCAGGCTGCACTTTCTTTCGTGCTGGGCAGCTCTCCTTATGTAGCGCACTCCTTGGGCATGGGGCTCCCCTACATGGGGGACATCCCTGCGTGGCACGGCTCTCTTTGCGCACATCAGCACTGTGCCTGGGCCAGCTCCACATGGGTCAAGGAGGCCTGGAAGTTGAACCGAGGACCTCCCATGTGGTAGGCAGACGCCCTATCCATTGGGCCAAGTCCTCTTCCCTAGGTTTAAGTTTCCTTAATTGCAGCAGGGAAAACAGCAACAATATGTTTTGTAACTTGGAGTTAATTTGTTCTCTGCTATAAATTAAGACGTCTGTAAGAAATTTCCACAATTCTAATTCTGAATTGAAAATGCAGGATCCAAAATGCCTTTTATCTTTGTTTTTCTGACTCCATAAAGGAAAACTCCAAGAAGAATTGGACTTTAGACTTAGAAATTAAAACCTAGTTATAGATTTATATATTCATGACTTTCAATCTTCCATCTTTTATTGTTCACAATGAACAAAGAAGAAAAATAACTAAAGAGATTTTACTGACTGAAAGATGGCTGAATTCCAATAACATTCTAAATTACAAATAATTTGGGAAACGAAGCATGATGATAAACAGGAAATTGGAAAAAAAAAAAGTAAGTGAAATGTGCCAACCTCCTTTGGCCAACTGGCCTGGGATTAGAGTTCTGAATTTCTGGATTGTGATTTGTCAGAGTTTTTAATATATATTGTATTAATTTGCTCTTTCAATTTGACATAATAGTTATTTTTTCTCAAAGGAACCCTTATTTTTAATTTCAAGATCAACTTTCAAAAAAATAAAAGGAAGGGCTTGTTGGGCACACTAAACTCTTGGTGTTTATAGTTCTTTAACATTTTAATTAAAAGTATTCTCAAAGAAGCAGTGGCTTAATTGTGAACAAAATACTCAAAATTTCTACAAGACTTCTGCTCCCCAACATTGAACTCTACTCCCTTGGAGCAGAAACTGCCAATTCTTAGCTGACTCTTCTGATTTTATCCCCATATTTCTAAATATCCTGAAACTATTGATTTTTTTCCATTTTTTATTTTATTTTAACTATTGACTTTCTGCACAAAGCTTTCCCAACCCCCAACCTCCTGAGCTACAGCTGTGGCAATATTTGCATAATCATAATATTATTAACACTGAAATTTATTTTATCAAGAAATTGCGATATTGGAAAGGTGAGGGTAGCGGAGATGTGTATTTGCATGTTAGTGAAGAATGTCAGTATACATAGATCTAAATGCTTTTTTTTCATTGTCAGTGGATAAAATACTATCTAAAAAAATCAATAAAGATCAAGTGTCTTGAAAAAGAAAAGGATTAGGGCTGCTGGTCAGATTGCTCCTTGGTAAATATACTTTAAAATTAATAGGTATAAAATATTTTAATTAAAGAAATACAGTCATATGTTTCTTTTTGAAAACCTTTTGTTTATTCCAGTGTTAACTATTGCCTTAAGTTTTTATTTGCCTATTTTCCACTCATTCATCCTAATATTCTCTAGAGGAGGTGCATATCACCTCGAGGTACAGTCAAACATTTAGATAATCTGCCAGTTCTAATTTTTTTCTTGGAGTCACCCATGCTGGAACTTTCTATCGTCTGGCTCCAGTCTTGACATGTCTTTGGTCTTGATGACCAGCTAACATCCTAGAACGTCCATTTGTCATCATCTTAGCAGTTTCCTTCTCTATCTTGTATGGGATCCTTTCCTGGGTCATCTTTCTTGGGCCAAATTCTCATTTTCTAGTGTGTATATGCTCTAGTCACTCAAGAAAGTTGCTTGAAAATTTTCTTGAAGCAGTCTTTTGAACATCTGAAAATGTTTCTCCCCCATTCTCTTACATGATTAATAGGGCTTGTGTGTGTGTGTTTAGAAGTCTATGTAACAACTCATTATTCCTCTGAATTCTGAAGACATTTCTTCCTTGTCTTCTGGCTTTAACTGTTCCTATGAAGAAGCCTAATGTTAATATAATTCACAATCTTTTATACATAATCTAATATTATTTCTGATTAAAATTCTTTCAATTTCTCTGTCTTTCTCTCTTGCCTTGAACAGGTCATAATCACAAAAGATGCAAAAATCAATAATGCACTGGAAGGTAGAGTCAAAAATTAAAATAGAAATAATAAAATAAAATTAAAAATAAAGGTCTGTTCATATAAGAAAACATTTGACCTTGTTAAAACAAAATATTGCATTGGTGTTCAAAAAGTCAATTTTAGGAGTATAGGATGGGCTTTTCCTACCTTTGACAGCTGTTCATATTAGTCCTGTTTTGATAGCCATTTACAAAGAAAAGAAATTGAGAATTAATTAATTAATTTTTAAGGCGGTACTGAGAATTGAACTCAGGACCTCATACATGAGAAGCAACTGCTTAACTGAGCTACACTAATTCCCCCCTTTTTTAGAAGAAATAGAGAATTTAAAAACTAAATATGATACACATTTTGTCAGTAATCTTAAGAAAGCAAATATTTTTATAGGTTACATCCTATAAATTATAATTTAAAAGAGATCACACTACCCTAGGGTTTTGTATTCATTTCTGAGCACTCTATTTTAAAAGAGAGATTGATAAACTAAAGTGTGTCCAAATGAGAGTGGTTAGGATGGTGAGTTTCTGGAAGCATGTCCCATGGGGAATGGACTAATGTACTACAATTAACTTGGAGAAGAGATAATCTGATAGTTCTAAAATATTTGAAGGACTGTCAAAGCAAAGAGAGAACAGATTAGTTCCCTCTCATTCTAAAGGTCAAAACTAAGACTGGTCTAATTGATTAGAGTTTAATAGTAGAGCACCCTGTCAGTGCAAAGTGCTAGAAGACTATTTCTTAGGGATACTCTTGGCGAGATTTTTATTTGAGGTGGGATTTTGAATTAGGTACTTAAGTCATCTGTCAACATCCTTTTAATGAATAGCTTGTTGGCAAAGTGACTTTGAAATTACTTGTGGCTTTGTGTGACTTGGCTCAACCTGCAAAACACATAATCTCTTTATCCCCAAGAGACTTCTTGTAGTTACCTTGAATACATGAATGATGTGAAGACTTTAGATCTGTGGACCTTCCTGGTTTTCTATAGTGAGTCCTGCCAAAAAGACTTGCCCTATCACGTTCTTGATTCTCAGGTTTTTTTCCTCTTCTTTTTACTTTGTTATTCTATTTAATTTTTTGTTTTGTCCATCTTTATTAAGTTGTAACTGACACAGAATAAACCATATGCGTATAATGTACAGTGTGACTAATTTTGACATATGTACACACACACATATAGTTATTTTTTTAATCCAATTTGACAGTCTTTGACTTTTAATTGGGATGTTTAAACCATTTACATTTAATATGATTATTGTTTATGCTGGGTTCAAAGCTCCCATCTTGCTATTTGTTTTGTATCTGTACCATTTATACTTTGTTACCTTTTCCCTTTTTTCTACCTTCTTTTTGATTAATTCTGTTTTGTTTTGTTTTGTTTCTTTTGAGGTACCGGGCATTGAATCCAGGACCTCATATGTGGGAAGCTGGCGCTCAATTACTGAGCCACATTGGCTTCCCTGAGTTGTTTTTTTCATTTGTTTTGCTTGTTTTTTTTTTTTTTTTTCTTTTTTTTTTCTTTCTTTTCTGGGAGGCACTGGGAAATGAACCCCAGACCTCCTATGTGGGTGGCGGGAACTTGACTGCTTGAGCCACATCTTCTCCCAGATCTATATTTTTAAAATTCCATTTTGCTTGTTAGTTATGTCCCTTTCTTTAGGATTGCCTTAGGTTTTATAACATATATATACTTATCTTATCACAGACTACTGTCAAGTAATATTATACCACTTCACTTATAGTAGCATAAGGACCTTACAATAATATAATTCTAATCTCCATTTCCTGAACTTTGTGGCATTTTTGGTATTTTATTCTACCTGTTATAAATCTCATACTACATTCTTATTATTTTTGCTTAAGATAGCTTTTTGGTGATTAATCTGGTATTTTTCTAAGTCGAAAAATATCTTTATTTCACATTTGTTTTTCTAAAAGGTATTTTCTCTGGGTATAGAATTCTAAGTTGGCAGTTTTATTTTTTTCCTTTCAGCATTTTAAATATTTTTCTCCAGTGTATTCCAGCTTATTGTGTTCCTGAAGAAAAGTCTGCTGTTATTTTTATCTTTATTCCATTGTATGTAATTGTCTTTTTTCCTCTGGCTGCTTTTAAGATTTTCTCCTTATCATTTGTTTTAATAGTTTTATTCTGATGTACCTTAGTGTACTTCTTGTGCTTGGAGTTTGTTGAGATTCTTGGATCTGTGTGTTTGTAGTTGTGATCACATTTGAAAATTTCTCAGCCAGTATTTCTTCAAATATTTTTTCTGTTTATCCCTCTTTCCTCTCTCCCTTGTCTTTAAGGGTCTCCTTATGCTCTGTTTTTTTCTGTCTTGTGTGTACATATTTTATTTTGGATATGTTCTTTTGCTAATTCTTTAAATTCACTAATATTTCTTTTGCAGTGTCTAATCTGTTACTAATCCCATCCAATAAATTTTAAATACCAAACATTATAGTTCTCATCTCTAAAAGATTGATTTGGAACTTTTGAAAAATATTTCCACATACCTAATTAATATGGTTAATCTTTCCTCTACCTTCTTGGACATATGGTTTATAGTAATAATTACTTAATGTCCTTGTCTACTAATTTTATCATCTTTGTCTTTTATGGCCCTATTTCTAATGATTAATTTTTCATCTCGTATAGATTGTGTTCTCCTGTTTCTTTAATGCCTGGTAAATTTGATTGGATACCAGACATTGAAAAATTATTGGACGTGGGATATTTTTATAGGTCACTAAACACTCTTTAGTTTTGTTCTGGTATGCAGTTATATTACTTGCAAGTAGTTTGAAATTTTTGAGGCTTGATTTTAAGCTTTTTGTTTTAGGCAGGACTGGAGCAGCCTTTGATCTAGGGCTAAATTTTCCTCATTACCGAAGTAATACATTTCTGATTATTCTACCTGATGGGCCATGAAGTACAGGATTTTCTCCTCTGGCTGGTGTGAGCACAAACTATTCTTGAGCATGTGAGTGCCAGCAACTGTGCCTTTGCTCCCTTTGGGATGGTCTTTCCACAGTCCTGTGTCATTTCCTCACATGCATGTGCTGGTCAGTTCTCAGGTGAAAATTTGAGGGAACTCTTTGAACATTTCTGCAGCTCTCTCTCTTTGCAAATATATTCTCTCCAGGTATCTGTCCTGCAAACTCTAGCCAACTTTTCCTCTCTAAATACCCAGGCTTATCTCCTTGACTTAGGAAGATGAATGGACTCTGGCTGGGTTCCCCCCTCCTTGTGTTGCTGGGTGGAAACTCTGTCCAGGCAGTAATCCAGGGCAATTGTTGGGCTTACCTTGTTTGTTTTTCAGTAATCTCTGTCCTGAGTTCCCTGTTTTCCAGTGCCTAAAATCCTCCCCAACCCCATATATATATATTAGCAAATACATATTTTTCTAATATATATATATGTGGGAGAGTAAACCCAGTCCACTTGGTTAGAAGTGCAAGCCCTGTTATTCTATTTTCAAGATAAAACTTAAGTTTCTTGGCTCTAAAACACTCCATTCTGCTTTGGAATGTTCACATAGGTACCTTGATACTTGGCAAATAATTTTGGAGAAAACAGATAAACTCTTTGCCCTTAAGGCAAAAAAACTTTAAATAAACGATAACATACTAGCTCCCTCTCACTATCTCATTATGCTACGTTGTTTTTCTTCATAGTACTTTGCCAATTAATGCACATATGTCCATTGGTTTACTTTTTGGTATCATTCCAATGAGACTGTAAACTCCATGAGAGCAAGACTGTGTAAGAATCCAGTGTAGGGAAACGGACTTTGGCCCAGTGGTTAGGGCGTCCGTCTACCATATGGGAGGTCCGCGGTTCAAACCCCGGACCTCCTTGACCCGTGTGGAGCTGGCCATGCGCAGTGCTGATGCGCGCAAGGAGTGCCCTGCCACGCAAGAGTGTCCCCCGCGTGGGGGAGCCCCACGCGCAAGGAGTGCGCCCCGTAAGGAGAGCCGCCCAGCGTGAAAGAAAGAGCAGCCTGCCCAGGAATGGCGCCGCCCACACTTCCCGTGCCGCTGACGACAACAGAAGCGGACAAAGAAACAAGACGCAGCAAATAGACACCAAGAACAGACAACCAGGGGAGGGGGGGAATTAAATAAATAAATAAATCTTTAAAAAAAAAAAAAAAAAAAAAAGAATCCAGTGTAAGGCCAGCATGTAATCTGGAATATCTCTTAGAATATGGTCTTTGAAGCCCCCTGCATTGGAATCGTTTCAGGCAATTGTTTACCAGGCAGATTCCTAGATTCCCACACCTCCTGATCCCCCAATATCCACTGATATTGAATTTCTTAGGGTGAGGTCCGGGAATAAAAATGTTGACCCCCTTTCCAGATAATTTTTACTTACCCTTAATTGAGAGCCACTGGCTGTGGGTTAGGGAAAGGTTAGTCTACACCCTGAAGGGTGTGCGTGTAGACATGTGTGCTGTGGGCTTGGCTGTGGGTTTAACGCTGAGGGGAGAGCATTTCCAGGAGAGGGAGCCGCAGAGCCTCCAGGTAGGGAAGAGCTCTTTCAGGAAGGGTTTTTAACGGAGCAAAATGATTAGGTTTATATTTTTTGAAAAGATCACTCTGGCTGCAGTGAGGCTAGTTTCATTTATCTGAAAGTTTGCCTTACTTAGTAGCTGAGAGGTATCATGTCGAGAAGAGATCACATCTTTTGGAATCTTATTAGCTGCGTGAATGAAAAAAAGGACCTACCTTCCCTGAGCCTTACTTTCCTCACATGTAAAATGGGGATAATACTTTTCTTATTGGGTTGTTTGAAAGACTGACAGATTTAATTCATGTAAAATCTGGTACACATCAGGCCTGGGAACAGTGTTCCTTTCTTACAACCCTCCTCCTCAAGGAGCTTCTGCTCTTTGTTAGAAAGCCACGGAAACACATCAAACACTAGCATAACCACATCCAATCCTGCCCGGATATGAAGCCAGCCACAGGGCTGAGGAGTTCTGCACAATCCTGGGGGAGAGTACGGCTGGGCAAGGGCACACAGAGGCAGGGGCAGGAAAAGGCAAAGAAAGCGGTAGGACCATTCTCACTGGAAAAGACACGACTGATTTGTATACTGGCGGCCAACTATTCAACAAGATCTTTCTCAAAGACAAGCACAAATCACTTTAGTTCCAGGAATAAAGTTTTCCAAGTATTTCATGACATTTCCCTTCTCCTCTGATGATACATGTGCTGTGATTGCATAGGAATAAAAACATCAAGAACATCCTGCTTCTTGTTTTCTCCTCCCTCCCTTCCTCCCTTCCCTCCCCTCCTTCCTCCCTTCCCTCCCTCCCTCCCTCCCTCCCTCCCTCCCTCCCTCCCTCCCTCCCTCCCTTCCTTCCTTCCTTCCTTCCTTCCTTCCTTCCTTCCTTCCTTCCTTCCTTCCTTCCTTCCTTCCTTCCTTCCTTCCCTCGTTCCTTCCTCAACCCCCACACCAAGTAAGTATCTTAACCGTCAATCCTACTCAGTCAGACTGAGAATTTATTAGGGAAGCCCCTTACTCAGTGAGGGCAACAAAGCAGTTCCCTATTTATAACTTGTGAATTGAGAGTCCCCACTCAAATAAGTGTCCCAGATATTTATACGTATTGATATTAATCCATTATCTATCATATACATTAAAGACATCTTTTTCCATTTTGTTACTTGCTTGTTAACTTTATTTATGGTGTCTTGTGTCATTCTAACATTTTTCTTTTGTGATGTAGTGAAATATATATCAAATGTTTACTTTATGGGTTTTGATTTTTGTCTCCCCCTCCTGATGTCATAAAGAAATTTTCCTTTATTTAGAATATTTTCTAAAAGTTTTAAAATGTTGTTTTTCAGTTTGAGGTTTTTAATCCATATGGAATGCCTTTTGATGTATGGACTGATGTAGGGATTTATCCACTTAAAATTTTTTTTTAACAAATCAATATTTTGATACAATTAATAAAGCATAAATCCATCCAAATTGTAGAATCAGTGGTATTTGGTATAATCACATAGTTGTGGAATCATCACTTCAGTCATTATTAGAGCATTTTCATTATTCCAATAGTAATAAGAAAAACAAAAAACAGAAGAAACAAACAAAAACCCATGACCTCTCAATCTCTCTAATGCTTCCCCTGCCATACATAGCTGCTATTCTGTTTCCTTCTCTTTAATTTATTTGTATTTATATTGTAAAAAGTCTTATATATGCAATATAATCCATATTCATATTTTACATGAGGTTTCACTATGTCATACAGTCCCATGTTACATTTTTTAGCTTTCCTTCTAGTAATATACATGTCCTTAGACTTTCCCTTTCAACCATTGCCATACTCATATAATAGCTCTGCTAGTTCCAAACACCACGATGTGCTTTCACCATTTCTATTCATTTCCAAAGATTTACAAACAGCTTTTTTTTTTTTAACCAATTCTGCACAGATTAACCTTCAGCTTTCAATTCTCTACTCTCCTATTTTCTGGTGACCTATATTTAATTATTAACTCCATGAGTTTACATAGTAAATTTAGTTCATAATAGCACAATCATACAGTATTTGTCCTTTTGTGTCTGGCTTGGTTCACTTAACATAATGTCCTCCAGGATCATCCATGTTGTCATATGCTTCCTGACTTCGTTTCTTCTTATAGCTGCGTAATATTCCATCGTGTATATATACCACAATTTGTTTATCCATTCATTGGTTGATGACCTCCTGACTTGTTTCCAACTTTTTGCAATAGTGAATAATGCTGCTATGAACATTGGTGTGCAGATGTCTATTTGTGTCCCTGCTCTCAGTTCTTCTGGGTATATACTGTAGTGGTATTGCCGGGTCACATGGCAAGTCTATATTCAATTGCCTTAGAACTGCCAAACAGACCTCCACTGTGGCTGTACCAGTCTCTATATCCACCAACAGTGAATATGCGTTTCTGTCTCTCCACATCCTCTCCAAAACTTGTAGTTTTCTGACTTTTTAATAGCGGCCATTCTAATACGTGTGAAATGATATTTCATTGTAGCAGATCTATTTACTTTTATTTCCAGAGGGATATTCAAGTGTCCCAACAAGACTGATCTAGCCTTTTCCCATTGATTGGTGATGCTGCCAACTCTCCACATACATGTAAGCTGCATATTTTATTTTGTTGGTCTATTTATCTGTCTTCATGCCAGCAAAAACAGTGTTCTACCTGCCGTGATTTACAGTAAGTCTTGGTACCTAGTAAGGGAAGATTCCCCTCCTTGTTCATCTTCTTCACAATATTCTTGGCTATTCTTGGTCCTTTATTTTTCTACAAGAATTTAAGAAATAGCTGGTCAAGCTCCATAAAAGAAATCTTTGGGTTGACATTTATATGATATATATTTTTTTCAATCCCTTCATTTTAACCTTTCTGTGTCCCTGCGTTTAGGTATGTATCTGGTAAACAGCATCTACTGGGATTTTTTTTTAAAAAAGCACACTGAATGAGTTTGTGTTTGCACAGGGAAGCTATTTATATTTATTTAGATATATTTGAACTAAAAAAAAATTTTACTTTGTGTTTTCTATTTTTTCCCCTTCCCGCCCCCTTTTTTTCTTCTCCTTTTCTTTTACCTCTGGATGGCCAAATCACATGCTCCTTATTCTTTTCTTCTCCCCTCTACAGAAGCCCTACATTCTATTTCTATTCTTTTAGTATTTCATGTATACCTTCAAAAGTCTAAAATGAATCAATTATCTTTCACCTCTTCCTAAATAATACAAAACTCTTAGTTTTCCTCCAATCTCCATTTCCATTTTTCATGTTTTTGTTCTTTAGTTTGAGTTTATTTTTAATCTCTCCACTCAAAGTCAGTCAATATTATTCTTTTTTTAATAATCAGTACTTTAGCTTTACCAACATGTTTGCCAATTCTTTTCTCATCTTAGCTTTTTTATCTTCCTCTTCCTATCTGGGTTTAAAATCCCTTTGCCAAAGTATATTCCTTAAAGGTAGTTTAAATGAAGGTCTGTGAATAAGAAACACTCAGTCTTTGTGAATCTGAAGATATATTTATTTACTTTCCATCATTCTTGAATGAGAGTCTAGCTATGTATAGAAACCTAGAATGGCAAATATTTTTCCTTAGCTCTTTGAAGATACTGCTCCATTGTTTTCTGGCTTTATTGTTACTATTGTCAGCCTTCTCTATGCAATGGTTATTCCTTTCTGAGTCATCTGTCTTTTTTCTCTGGGAGCTTTTCATGTTTTCTCTTTGCCTTTAATATTTTGCTACTTCACTATAGTGTATCTAGGAAAAAGTTTATTTCTGTTCATTCTTTTCAGCACTAAGAATGCTCCTTTAATCTGAGATTTGTATCTTTCTTAAATACTGGCAAAATTATGATCCAATCTGTCTTTGAATATTGCTTTTTTCCCCCCTTTCTGTGTCCTATTAGAATTCCTGTTATGAGGAATTTTGTATATTAGAATCCCTGTTGTGTGGTCCTATCTCACTCTTTCCTCCATTCTCTTACCTTCTCTTTCATATTTTCCATTTTGTTGTCTTGGGATGCATTTCAGGTGTCATCATCAGCTCAGTTTTCTAATTCATCAGATCTATTTCCCCATTCATCATTTATTTCCTTAGCTGCAGATACTCCGCTTTTAACCCACCCATTATTTATTTACTAACAAGATTACTTATTTACTTGCTTATTTATTTCAATGACTATGTTTTCACTATGAGGTTTTCTATTTGGTTCTTTAAGATATCTAACTTTCTTTTTAAAAGTTTTAACAATGCCTTGTGATTTATGCTCCATTCTTTCTGAATAATAAAAACTTACTTATTTAAGCATATTTTTTTCATATGGTTCCACTATCTCTTGTTCTTCTTGCCAGTTCTTTCTATTTATTGCGTCTTCTGACTTTCCCTCATGTGGCTTAAGCATCTATTGTATAATATGCCATGTCCTGCAGGAAAGAGATATCTTAACCAGGCATAATATCTCTTTTTGAAGAATTTATTGTTTACCAAGAAACTGCAAATCCCCTGTAATGTGGAAAGGTGGAAAATGAGAAGAAAGCAATGAATTGTTCAGAGATGGAGAACTCACTTTTCAGAAGGTTCCTTGAAAGGTGTAGCAAGTTGAATAGGGTCAGGTATGGCCGTGTGGAGCCAAGAGGCAAGCGATTCCAGGCAGGACCAGAAAATATAAAGTAGGGAAAGGCAAGGAATTTTTTAGAAATGTTAAGCAGACCCTTCGGAGAGAGTATATGTGTGGAAGCAGAGAGAGATAAGGTTGAAAAAATAGAGGGGACATTTAACTAGTATGAGTAATAATTATAGCTAATCTTTGCTAGACACTTATAATGTGCCAGGCATAGTCCTTGGTGCTTTAGATTCATTATCTCCCTGAAAGTTTATAGCTAACCTGCTATTGATTGATATTACCATCACTTTAATTTTGCAGATGGATAAACTGAGATTTAGAGAAGTATCTTGTCTAGGTCACCTGGAAAGTAAGTCTCAACCTGGTGAAATTGAGACTCAAATTCAAGGATGTATAATATTACTAAAGCCCATGGTCGTATCAATGGAACTGTTCTGTCACTCAGCAAACATGACAATTGCTGCCAAATGGGTCCTGCTTACAAGCTACAGAGCTATAGCTACAGCTAATGAGATTTTCTTTCTCCACTGTTTTACACTGGTCTGTTGTTATTTCCCTGCATGCTTTCAGAGGACTATCAGGGAAGAGCTGACCCTAATCTCATCCTGGTGGAGAAAGAAAAGAGAAAGAGAATGTAAATGAAGTTAATATTCAATGTTGAAAAGTTATCTCGTCTCTTCAGACTTAGCTATATGAAGGTTGGGACTTCATAGGTTGCTACTAAGAGAATGGACTTATCCACCACTAGACTTATATTAGGAGAGGGATGGGCAGGTCCCTGAGGCTCTGGACAATATATCACTTGAGGCACCTAATAAGAGGGGATACTGTGCTTGGTATACAAGATTACTGATTCTGGAAAACTATTCAACCTGATTTGCCTGGGCAATTTTTAAATTTATGCTTGTTGACTTGCCATGACTATTAATAGCTCCTTCTTTACTCAGAAGGTGTAAGAGTTTAGACCATAAATTATATGTTCAACTTACTGAAGGTCAGAGCAGCACAAGGAGATTGGAGCAGCTCCCAGCTCTGTCATCTTAGGTCAGTTTTCTGCCTTAGAGGGAGCGGGAGTCTGAAGTCAGGAGGCCAGACCATTGGACATTTCCATTTCTGTTGCTTCAAAGCCTGAGAGAATAAATGATACTTTAGGGAAGTGACCCATATCCACTAAACCAAAAGACTGTTGGCAGCTCTAGGGACAATGACATCAGGTGCTCTTCTTGGCATTTGAGGGAATGAACTCACGGTGGTGGAAGAGGAGAGGATGTCCTCATCTACGAAGTCAGCAATTTGGGGAATGGGCGGATATTGGCTCAGAACTTCAGTCTCAAGAGATCCCATTGAAATCACAGTCAAGTCATGAGTCATGTGAAGAGAGGCATTCGTTGTGTCCTGTGGATGGAAGATTCTTTACAGGACATTTATGAAGTCCCCCTTTTTCTAGAAAAGAATGTGCTTATGTTGGAATAGTTCTTCTTAACCTTTGAAGTTTCTTAGACCCCCCAAAATGAATATAAAATACCACCAATATCAGGTTACCTCTTAACTTGGCATACTTGGGTTGTTGCTGATATGGAGGATATTATTTTCTCATGAAATTCATTCAGAAAATATTTATTGATTACTTATGATATGCTGGATTATTATGATCAGGGTTGAGATTGTGAGATACTAGATATTAGTGAAAGATAATGTCGTTCTTGCTCACAAAGTTTATTCTTACCATCCATGGGGGCAACACACAGCAAACAATAATTTAAAATATAATGCAATGTGTTATTTAGTAGAAGTAAACATTCTGGACATGTGATGTTGGACCTTCCAGTGAGAGGAGATGATAAGAACTGCCATGTCCTCACAAGGTAGACTATCAGCCATCATGCATGTGGCCATTTCCTCTCCTCTCCCCTCTGACTTTGGTAGGTTGCTGTCTTGACCCCACTGCTTCTCTGATATCCTGAGCTGTTTCTGTATCACAACCCAGGGCAGGACCAAGTCCACCTTGGTCATAGTCCTATGTCCAGCATCCATCTTGTTCATAGTTGCATATTCAATATAGTATTGTACATGCTCAATATAGAATTGTGGAAAGAATAAATAAATATTTGTTTCCCATTTATGTCTTTTGCTCTCACTTCTCTGTTTTCCAAAAGTCACCACCCTGAACAGAAGTGATGCTCTTCCACCCTGAGTGAAGTAATAAATGATCACACCAGTGCTTCCTCTTCTTTTGTGAGCATTCAGCCAGGCAGCTCTTTATTTTACCCTTTCTTGCCAATAATAGTATACGTGAGCTGTACCCCTAATCATGGCTACCTTTGACAAATGCACTGTCCTTGGTTCAAGCTTGTGTGCCTTAACTATCCTCCCTTAGGTTGATACCTTCTCATCTAAGAAAGAAAGGAAGGGATCATTCAGTAGAAGAAAGGGCAAAGGATGTTTTCAGTCAATTCACTGAAGAAAGCTGAATACCATGATATTTGAAGAGGTGCTCAACCTTCTCAGTCATCAAAGAAATGTGAATTAAAGAATATTGAGATAAAAACTAAAATGCCTGATAACACCAACGATTGGTGAAGATATAGGAAAATGGGGGCTCTTATACCTTGCCAGTAGCACTATAATTTGGTATAACTATTTAACAATACCTAGTAAAAATAAAGATGTGCCTATCCTACAACCCAGCAAATCCACCTCTAGAGGAGCCCTCCAGAATAAGATAAGGAGGCTCAGTGCAGCTTCGTTTGTAATGCTGAAAAACTAGAAACATCCTGATTCGCCATCAATAGAAAAAGGACAGATAAACTGGATTATTCATATAATGGACGACTACTACACAGGACCCAAAATGAATAAACTACATTCTATAAGAAGAGATATAAAAGGCATAATGTTAAGTGAATGAAAGTAAAGTGCAAAAAGCTACTCATATAAAATACCACTAGAACAAATAATTTTAAACACTACAAACAATACCACATATTGTTTATGGAGACATTCATATTTAGTAAAAGTACAAAAACATGCATGTACCAGGTGCAATGGATGTATCACGATGATGGGAGAGAGTGTTGCTGTGGGGGGAGTGGGGGGCGGGGGCGGTGGGGTTGAATGGGACCTCATATATATTTTTTTATGTAATTAAAAAATAATAATAATAATAAATAAATATTAAAAAAAATAAAATAAAAAAAAAAAAAAAAAAAAAAAAAACATGCATGATCTATAACAACTCTTAGATGCCAGTTAATTCTGGGAAGAGAGGGAAGGAGAAGGAAGAGAGGGAAGGGATGGCTCTGGGCTTTAGCTGTATTGGAAACATTTTATTTCTTTGAGGGAGGGAGAGAGAGGGAGGGGCCTGAAGCAAAAATGGCAACATGCTAACAATGTCTTTTATATCCTAGTTAATTCTATTAAATCTTGAAATGATATCAGGAATATTAGTTTCTGTAATTTTCTTAGTGTTTTGAGTTATTTTATAATAAGACGTAAACAAAAAATCCTACAACTGCCTTCTAAGGAAGGTGAGTCTTTTAAAATGAGTGGTCCTTTTGGAGTTACAAAGACTGACCCACAAGGGTGGTGTAACAGTTTGATATTACTGATGAATTCCACAAAGAAATATTGGATTATGTTTGTAAACAGATCTTTCCCTCTGGGCATATTAGATTATATTGGATTCATAGGTCTACTTAATTAAGTAATTATGTGAGCCCCTTGTGCCAGTAGGGTGGTGGGGACTCACAGATAAAAGGCACGGCAAAGGGCAGAGCTGGGGGTTTTTGATGTTGGAGTTTTGATGTTGGAGTATGATGCTGATGTCTTAAGTTTGAGCCTCAGGAAGTAAGCTCATAGAGGAAAGAGAAGCAACCTCCAGGAACATAGGAACCCAGGAAGCCTGAACTCTCGCAGATGTCGGCAGCCATCTTGCTCCAAATAGGCTTTGGCAAGGGAAGTAACTTATGCTTTTTGGCCTGGTATCTGTAAGCTCCTACCCCAAATAAATACCCTTTATAAAAGCCAACCAATTTCTGTTATTTTGTATAAGCACCTCTATGGCTGACTAATACAGGTGGAGTGAAGAAGAAAGATGGAGGGGAAAAGAGAAGTCAGTGAGAAGCACTAAGCTATGGTCTCACAGGGTCATGGAGTCTATGAATGGCTTGCCCAGATCAACAAAAAGTAATTTATGTGAAATTTGCAGTTACATATATTACTGTAACATAAACCTCTCCTTCGAATCACACATGTGTGCCTGGTGATGGTTTTTATTATTATTGTTTTTTAAAGGGAGGAAGGTGCCAGCTTCTTATTTTAGGCAAATTTGGTATAGAAAGAAATAGCATGGCAGGCTCAGGATCAACAAACCACACCATTGGCTAGCTCATTGGAAGCAGGAGTTGAGAACCAGAGTGGTTTAAAAGGATCTACCTCTTTAGGAATTCACAGACAATTTGAGGGGGACTTTGGATTTCCACAGGGAAGGGCATAAGAACAAGTGAGTTGAGGCAATCTGCTATAAATCTTGAGGGCAGGGAGACTTCAGCTGATAGTGAATGAATTTCTTTTTTAAGTTAAAAAATGTTTTTTATTAGAGAAGTAGTAGGTTTGTAGAAAGACTATGTAGAAAATGTAGCGTTCCTATATACCCTCACACAGTTTTCCTTATTATTTATACTTATGAAAGAGACTATAGGAAAATATCTGCAAAATAGGAAAAGGGGAGGGAAGAGGAGTGAAAATGTGAAGGGACAGAAAGAAAGAAACAAAATAAAGACAGTGCATGAGAAACTTGTAGCGAGGCTCAGGAGGGCACCTGAGATCTTGCTGAAGGGCACCTGAGCAATAAACAGGCCATTCTCCTTGGCTTAGAACATCTCCAGGTCCTAATAGGACTCATGGAGCAATTAGAGCTCACCCTCCCTACACACCCAGGACTTCTGCTGGAGATGGCATTTGGAATGTGGAAGATGGACTTGCCCAGATGTCTTGCTTTATTCTGACTTTCAGACTGTGGGCCACCAGAAATCTTACTAATTCATTGACTGCAGACACATTGGTCATCTCCTCCAAGTTGCTGGCAAATGATCTGATCAGAGAACAGACTAAGGTCAACTGCCCTTTTAACAAGATTGAGAGGTAGTAACTACCAGAAGGCAGAAAGGGGAGAAAAAGTTTATTTGCCGCAGCCACAGCCTCAACTTTAATCTTTTCATTTTCTAGGTCTGGTATTAGCTAGGGTCATCTAGTAGGTTATTTCTTCGCTAGAGAAGCAGTTACTACAGTGGTATATAAAGTTAGGGTGAGATGGTGAGAGAGGGGTTTGGGAGAAGGAAGAGGCAAGGGCCTGAAAGAGTGCAAGGGGAGGAGAAGCAAAACATCTTTCTTGAAAAGGAAGCAGCTCCTACAAAAGAACAGCCTGATGTGATAAAAGCAAAGTAATGAAGAACAGATCACATTTCCCTGAAAGCGGAGAGCCAAATAGCAACTGGCTTTTGGCTGTTCCTAAATCATTGTATCAGCCTAAGTTCTTCCCCAGGCCCTGGGTGGGATAGGGTGGGGGAATGTTTCTTCAGTCTCCCCAGTCACTCTATGGCAATGAGCTCAAAGCGTTGGAAGTAGTAAGCTTTCTCCACCTCCCAACCATGATTGCTCCTACCAGAACGACAAATATGGAGGTGGGGAGTTTTCCCCCTCTCAGTCCACTGGCTCCTTCTTCCAAATCCACCTCCTGTCAACCTCTGGCACTGCCAAGGCTACTTCACTAGATCATCTATCTCGGAAAGAACTGTCCATGCGGCTTGCCCCTCATCCTCTTGCTAAATGGAGTCTTGTTTAATTAGAAGAGGCCGAAGGTAAGTGGAATCTCCAATTTCACACAGCTCTTTCTGTAAGGGCTTCATTTGATAGTCCTTATTCAAAGGCATCAGGGGCGGGATTTCATTTGGATCAGACAGCTTACCCTTCCATTTCCTCCTTCCCGTATGGTTTGGCTGATTTCCTCATAAGCAGGATCCCCAGAGCTTTCTGCAGCTTGTACCAAAACACAGCCTGACTTCTTGCACCATCAAAAGACCGCAATTTCTAAAACCTGGCAGGAGCAGACTGTTTCAGTGCCAGCTGGAAAAGGGGAGAGGCAGCCTGTAAGAAGGCGAGACCTTGACCACAAGCTGAGAGATCAATGGACTTGGAGGTACAGCTCTATGTTAACCCAGCATCCTCGTTTACTCCTGAGAACAGCGGTAGGGGCAATTCCAAAGCAGAGACATGGATGAAGAGATGACAATTCAACTAAAAGCCTCGTTGGAATGATCAAAAGAATAAGTGACAGCTACGCGACTTTCCCACATACTAGCTGGAGTGGGAGTTGAGGCATTGGTCCCTCCAGAGGTTTCTCTCTTTTTATCCAAATGGATTCTGGTTTTCCTAGCCCTTCATCTAACTAGGTGCAACTTGATCTCTCTTTTGCTTTTAATTGTCATGGAGCCCAGCACAGCAACACTGGTTGAGTTCAGGTTGTGTGGGGGGGGCCTAAGAGGAGCTAGATGCTGTGGTGGCTGTCAAAAGAATCGAAGCCATGGCTTGTGGAGTCACAGGAGATGGAGAGCACATGGAATGAATTAGAAATGGTTTACCTTTGACTTACAGGGGTGTACAGATGACTGCAAATTATTAGTGAAAACACAGTACAAAATTTTTTATTTGACACTTAGTGGAAATTTTATAGAGATTCTTATCTATGAAAAGTTAAGGTCCACTAGGCCAGGGGTTTTGATCTGTTTTATTTCCTGCTGCCTCCCTAAACCTTGAAAACTGCCTAGGCATACTGTATATATTAGGTACTCAATAAAATTCTGTTGAATGAATACAGCCATTCCAGCACAAATCTTTTTTTAAATCTTAAGTATTTGTTCAAAAATCTTCCTAAATTTCTTACAGTATTTATCGCTACCTTAAAGATAATAGACTGACCTTAATTTAAATTTCTGCTTGGTGACTCAGTGCCTCATTCCAACCTAATTAATTATTAAATGAGGAGAGTAGATGGCATAAGATATTAGTGAGGGATGTATCTATTTGCACCTCTGACAAATGACCCAGACTGTGTGAGTTCTCCTGTTGTATTTGCATTATTTTTCTGTATCCTCCTTCAAGGTTAATTTATAGTTTTAACATCTTTTTATTCTTTGAGTGTCTACTGATAACCTTCCTCATTTCTAATTTGCTTTGACTCTGTGGCCTGACATGGCATAGCCTAGTGGATAAGGGTCCAGCCTTGGAGATCTGGGTTTGATTTCACCTTGTCACTTTATTTATGTGTAACAAGATAAGCTAATGAATCCTTCTGGGCCTCAGTGGTTTTGTCTTTAAAATAGGCATACAATATCTCACTGGTTAGTGTGAGGACCCAACAGAATAACTGATGCATAAATCCAATGCCAAGAAACTCACCAACCAGTGAGGACAACACATAACTTTAAAGAACAAATTTCTCTCTGGCCCTGCCCTAGAACTCAGTACCTCTTACTTAATTCCCCAGTTGAGTGGTGGAGCTCCCAAAGGGGTGTAGCGTGTGGGCTGCTTTTTCTTCGCCTGTGCCTGTTGCTCGCCTTGTGTGCTGTTTCGGAGACCTCAACACAGAACAGATGCGCTGCGGCGTGCACACCACGGGGCAGCCCCGATGCCCCTGTCTTGGTAGGAAGGAACACTTCTGGGCCTGTGCAGAAGGAGGAAGGAGGTCCTGCTGCAGTCTGGGTTCAGAGTCTCACAAAGCCTTCCCTGAATAATTCTGGCAGCTTCTCGCTTCAGTCCTTGCCCAAATCGCCTTGCCTGTCATGAAGTAACAGCTCTCTCCGTTTACGGACTTTTCTCCTTTAACCTGGTAACTCGCTCCCAGGCAGTGAGGCTATGTGGGAACAGGCACCTTTCTGTCTACTCTGCACACATCCCCTCTGCCCTTGGCCTTGCGGCCTGAATTCAAAATTCTCTTTTTATCTGTGTTACAAAGCCCAAACAGTGACACACCTGGAGTGGAAGGAGAGCTGTGAATGAGACAAGAATGGTCAGTTCCGATGCAAAAGATCTCCGAACTGAAAAGAAGAATTCCAAAGAGGTACAAATGAAAGCAACGGTGGAAACTGCATGTAAGGTAATCAGATGGAGGCCAGGGACCGTTATCCTAAGTTTCACTCTATGTCACCCCTGCAACATCCAATATGCAAAGCCAGACTCCAGTGTCGCCAGGTGCACCCAAGCAAGGGAATATCAAAGGACAACAGATCCTGCTACAAGAACAGGCTGTATGAATCCCTTCATTAAACAATGTTCATCGAGTTCTTACTGTGAACCAGGCACTCTACTCTGCAAACCAAACCCTTATCAATTCTTTTCTAATGGATATTTTGGTTTAGTGGAGGTGAGTGACATTAATTAGTTAAATAGATTAATAAATAATGCATAAAAATAATGATGATGATGGTGGTAGCTAACATTTACTGAGCACCTAACTGCATGCTTGGGATAGTGCTAAGCATTTTGCATGTATAATTTAATATTCTTAAACTATATTGAAGTAGGGACTATCATTCCCATTTTACACATATTAAAACTGAGGTTCAAGGAGGTTTGTAATTTGCCTAAGGTCACACAGCTACTAAGGAGAAAATCTGGTATTCCAATTAGGCAGCCTGACTCTACAACCTCCATTTTCAATCATATTCTGTATGTGGCTATCACTATGAAAGAAAATTTCAGGGAGGTATAACACTTTGTACAAATGGGCCCTGACCTAATATGAGGTGTGTGTGTGTGTGTGTATCAAAGAATGCTTCCCTGATGAAATGATGGCTAAACTGAGATGCAAAGGGCCAGAAGGAGTTAACTGGCTAAATGGGTTGGGAACTGGAAAAGATTTTCATGCAAAGGAATCAGTATGTGGGGTGGACCTGAGTTGGAAAATAGCACAATGTCCTTGAAAAAGTGAAGGAAAGCTCATATTCATTGGTGTTCATTTTATGGATACAAGGCTGGGCCAGGTTATGCTTGTGAGTAGCATGGGAAGCAGTGTCTCAGGGAGAGTGACGTGAGCTGATGTGGCCAAGTCAGTTTCTGCTCTGACTACACCATGGTGACCCTCAAGGCAGCAGTGGCATTATTTTTTCTACTAAACATCTCTTAACTTGAGCTCAAGATCACTAGAATATTATTTTTTTCCTCATGCTCTTCCCCGCCAGGCTTAAAAATCCTTGAATGCCTTCTCCTCACTCTTTGGATGAAGACAAAAGTACTTCATATCCCACCAAGCCCTGTGTGATTTGGCTGCTTTTTGCTTTGCAGCTGTATTTGTCACCCTGCTCCCTCCCACTGTCTGTGCTCCAACCTTCCCATCACACTGAATTCTTTTTTGGTGCTTCATGCTTCTTCCATCGCTGTTTGTCTGAACAATTATCCTTGCCCTCATTGCTTTGCTTATGTATTCAACAGTTTTTTCCTAGTATCCACTGCAGGTTGGGCACTGTTCTAAGTACTAGATCTCAACAAAAGTTCAAGATGTATGTGAAGGATTTGCAGATAAGGAGAGCAGATGATAAATAAAGATTAAACACAAAACAATACCAGCTCATGATAACAACCATTCAGTGAACTCAAGTCAAGGGACCTAATAGAGAGAACTTGAATGTACCTTTACGTCAGGTGGTGAGGAAAGTCCCTTTTTAAAGTCCTCATATTTAAACTGGAATCTGAATGATGAGAAGGAGCCAGATAGACAAAAATGATGGGGAAGAATATTCCAGGTAGAGGGAACAAGCTCAAAAGTTGGGAATGAACAAGGAATGTTTGAAGAACTAAAAGAAGGCAATTATTCTAATTGCCATTGGAGGGTTTTCTTAGGAAGACTGACCTTAGGATCACTATTGCTGTTGTGTGAAGAATGTACTAGAGAGGGAAAGAGTGAAATAATTCATGAGACAGAGAGAGAATGGACCTGGGTGGGGGTGGGGGGGGGGGGAAATGGTAAAAGGTGGTAAATTGGCATGTTATAAAGGCAAAACTGGTAATATTAACTGGTGAACTGCTTGAGTTCAGGAATGAGAGAAATAGAGAAATCAAGAATAATTCTTTAAACTTTTGGTTTAATTAACTGGATAGATAGTAGCAATGAAATGGGAAGGCTAGGGGAGGAGCAACTATTTGAGAGTTGTTACAGGTTGAATTGTCCCCTAACAATTGGCATAGACTCTGTGCTCTGCCGAACCTGATCTCCATCTTGGCCTCCTACGTTCTGTGCTATAGAAAGAAAGGGTTGGTTGATACTTGTGTAGTTTTTACCAGGAGAGGGTAGCATTCAGGATGAGTCAGTCTTGAAACTGTCTCTTTCATTGTTTAGAGATAAGGACTCTTATTGAAAATGTATTTTACATTCCTGCAGGTGATAGCAGCACAGGGACTGGTTTAATTATCCAATACCCATGTGAGATGCCTTAGATTTTTTCTGGATGGTGTGGATGCCTTTTGTATTTATCACAGCATCCGTGACCATTTTACCAGCTCATTTATCTCTGCGGAAGTGTTATATCATTTATTTCTGCATGATATAGTGTTTTAGTTTGCTAAAGCTTCTCAAAGCAGATACCATAAAATTTTTTAACAATGGAAATTTATTAGCTTATAAGCATACAGTTTTTCTTTTTTCAAGATTTAATTATTTAATTCTCCCCCCACCCCCCACTGTCTGCTCTCTATGTCCATTTGCTTTGTGGTCTTCTGTGTCTGCTTGTATTCTCATTAGGCGGCTCCGAGAACCGATTCTGGGATTTTTTGGAGTGGGAGAGAGGCGATCATTCTCTTGTGCCACCTCAGCTCCCTGTTCTGCTACATCTTCTTACTTTCTTTCCTCTGTGTCTCTTGTTGTGTCATCTTGCTGCACCAGATCTCTGTGTCAGCTAGCACTTCTGCATGGGGCAGCATTCCTATACCAGGCAGCACTCTTGTGTGGGCCAGGACTCTGAGTGGGACAGCTCGGTGTGCAGGCCAGCTTGCCTTCACCAGGAGACCCTGGGCATCGAACCCTGGACCTCCTATATGGTGGATGGGAGCCCAACTGCTTGAGCCACATCTGTTTCCCTAAGTATACAGTTTTGAGGCTGAGAAAAATGTCCAAATCAAGCCATCACCAGGTTATGCTTTCTTCCTGAAGAAGTGCCTGGACTCTGTCACATGGCAAGGCACATGGTGGCATCTGCTGGTCTCTCACTTCTTTTCCGGGTTTCTTTGCTTTCACTTTCTTGCTTCTGTGGTTTTCTCTCTCTTTGTCTGAATTTCATTCTTTTATAAAGGACTCAAGCAAGAGGATTAAGACCTACTCTGAATTAGGTGAGTTACATCTTGACTTAAGTTATGGTCCCACTCACCAAAGATCCTACTGATAATGGGTCCACACCCACAGGAATGGGTTACCATTAAGAAGATATTTTTCTGGGGTACATACAGCTTCAAACTACCACACTCATCTAATTACAATTTTTAAGGTCATTATCCTTTCTTGAAAATTCATTTGTGTACTTTCAGTTCCATTTTCAACTACCTCGATCCCTGGAAGAGTGGGCCTTTTCTGTTTCTCAGCTTTAGGTCATGACCCCCAAGTACACAGACTTAACCTCTATACCATAGGTTAGGGCTGGACCATGAGAGTTCTTAGCATTCCAGAGCTTTTCCCAGAGCTTTTCCCAAAACAAATGTGGCTTCTGTATGCTTATCTAGTCCTCAAGAGTCAGTGCAGCCTGGGGGTTAAGAGAATGCAATTGGAAGCTAAATGGTTGATTTCTGCTCCTGGGTTGGCTATTTTATAACATGTGATCTTAAACAAGTTACTTAATCTCTCTAAGTGTCCGTGAGTCATCTATAATGTGGGAATAAAAATAGTCCCTTCCTCAGAGGTTGTTGTGAAGATTAACTAGGTAACACATAAAAGTCCTTAGTAATGCTTGCATATCATGAGAGCTCAATAAACATCAGCTGCTATTTTTTTATATTATCTTCATTTCCATTTTGCTTCTGCCTTCCATGATGTTCCTGCCGGGATGATAAGAGGTGATAACTGAAACGCTATCAGTTCACACACCTTTATCTCCTTTCAGCAGGACACAGGAGAAAGAGCATGGGCTTTGAAGTCAGATAGACCTGGCTTAGAACTGGGGTTATACAACTTACTAACTGTGTGACTCTTGTCTACTTACAGCAATTTATGTCACTACACTTCAGTTTCCTCACTTATAAAATAGAGATAATAAAACCAACGTAAAGATCTTGTGGTGAAGATGAATAGGTGTCCTCATCCCCCATTCCAGTTAGCAAGATGATTTGCCATAGTAGATGATCAATGAAGTAAGCCCCCCACTCTTTCCTTACACTTGAATTTCTTTGAGATTCACTCCTCAAAACATCCAAATTCCCATCTGGGATCAATGCTGACCTCCCCTCACCAGACCCCACCAGAGAAGTCACATCCTTATGTTATCATCCAAGGGCAGAAGAGTAGAATAAATAAAATCAGGATTTGATTCCTGCTTTCCCCACATTTGTGTTGGGTAACTCTGGGCAAATTTAAACTTTCTAGCATTCTATTTTCCTCTTCTCTAAAATAGAGATAATGATATGGTACATATCTTATAAGGTTGCTGTGGGGAAATTAAATTTACTTTACTCAGTATATTTTGGGTACCTGTTAATGTGCCAGCTATCTAGATTTTAAATACTGGAACTTCAATAGTGAGCAGCTAGATAGTGTGTAATTGTGCTCAGTACAGTGTCTGGTGTACAGGAAGTTTCACCATATTATGTCCATCATCATCATCATCATTATCAGATCATTATGCTTGTGTTAAGCTATCTAAACACAGAGTAACCCAATTACATTTTATTTTTTATTTTTTTAATTTCTCTCCCCTTCCCCCCCACCCCCGCCCCGTTGTCTGCTCTCTGTGACTGCTTCTATCCTTATCAGCGGCACCGGGAATCTGTGTTTCTTTTTGTTGCGTCATCTTGTTGTGTCAGCTCCCCGTGTGTGTGGTGTCATTCTTGGGCAGGCTGCACTTTCTTTCATGCTGGGCGGCTCTCCTTACAGGGCGCACTCCTTGCACATGGGGCTCCCCTACACGGGGGGATACCCCTGCGTGGCACGGCACTCCTTGCGTGCATCAGCACTGCACATGGGCCAGCTCCACACAGGTCAAGGAGGCCCCGGGTTTGAACCGCGGACCTCCCATGTGGTAGACGGACGCCCTAACCACTGGGCCAAGTCCACTTCCCTGTCAATAATTCTTAAAGTGGATAATCTATATGTGGATAACTGCCCATTCTGGGGGTTGTTATAATTTTTCCCTGGCGTTGACAGGGAGCTCTGAGGTACCTTACATGGGCCCAGAATAAAACAGAATAATGGTAGTTGCGAGCAGGTCTCTAGTTCTCCAAGTTATTATTTTGGGTGGATGAGAATGGCCGGGAAGCGTTGGGGAGGAGGTGGGGGTAAGAAGGCACTTTCCTACAGACAGACTGTGGCACCAGACGATCTTTTTCTTTAGAGCCGATTAGCACCTAAGGGGCGGGGACAGTGCCGGCTCAGTTTCCCGTCTCCTGTCGGCGCTGGGGACTGGCCCTGGTGCCCAGGCAGCGTACAACCTGCTCCCTGAAGTCGGAGAGAGAAGATGTTTGCTCGTCAAAACACCACGTTGTAGCTGGCTGCATGTTCTGAAAGTTCACTACCCAGCTGGGGCTGCAGCCATGGAGGAGAGAGAGAGAGAAATTGAACCAGAATGTAGACAGACAGAAAGACTCAGAAAAGGCATAGAAGTAAATAGATTTCTTATTTTTAAGGAGGGGCTGGGGGAGAGATTGATTTGGGACAAAAGAGAAAAGTAGAAAATGAGTCGACCTGTGGAAGCGGAAAAGACAGAAACCAGCTACTAAAGAATAGTTACTTGACAACCTCCAAATCATAATTAGGAGAAACTTCCTCGCCTCACATTTTCCACATAAACACTCGGACGTTGGGCAGTTAATGGGTCCCTGACTGCAGTGCAAGAGAGCAGCCTCCGTCCAAACCCAGCAGCGATTGACGTCAAAGACGGAGTGTCTCCGAGCAATGTGCTCCGTTCCTCTCATTTATATGTTTGACCCTAACCTTTCCCAGATGTGAAACTGTTCTTCCTTCCAAAGAGGGAATTTCAGCATTTGAGCATCGTGTGCTCTCTGCAGCAAATACAGAAGTCCAAGTGACGGAGCTTTGGAACCGGATGCCTGCACCGGAGTTTCTCGAGGCTGCTGTCCCCTCTGGAGCCTTACTCAATGAGGTTTCTGTCTCTCCATGCCTGTAGTCTCACCTGTAGTCTCACCCCTGGAGCTGCTCCTCAGCATCTGACTGGCCACTTCCCTTTGTCTGGGTGTGGGGAGGCGGGAGTGGACATGGCAAATGAGGTCCACTCTGATCCTGCTGCAGCCTCCTTCTACCTTCGCTCCCTCCAGGCGCACACATAATTTTGCAGTTGTACCAATGTTTCTTGGTGACTCACGGCCTGTGCCTCATTTGACTTTCATTCCTGTTTATATAGGACTGCGGGCTGCTGGATTTCTCTCTTTGTCCCTTTTTGACTTGTTGGGTACCGGCTACCATTCAGGCCTAAAGGCAGTGCAAGTTGCCCGCCCCCAGGAAGCCTCTCCTGCCTCCCTTCCCTGCTCCCTCCATAGACCCCCTGCCCTGCCCTGCATGCGCTCCTAACCGTGTGCCGTATTCCACAGGTGTGTTCACTTCTCTCTCTCTGCCTTTTTTTTTCCTATTTACTTTTTTAAAAAACTTTTAAAAATTGAAATGTATCACTCATACATAAACATACATAAATAATAAATGTATAATAGTTGTGAACTAACAAAACAAACATATAACATCAAACATATATAACATCCTACCACCAATAACTTGCATTGTTTTTAAACCTTTTTAACTAATGATTAAAGAACATTGTCAAAATATTACTACTAAATAAAGTATTTTTCCCCTAACCATTTTATTATTATTATCTTTATATCATTTATATATGAACATACATAAACAATTAAGTGTATAGTAAAAGTTGTGAACTTAAAAAGCAAACATGCATAATATCATACAGGGGTCCCATACACCCTCCACCAACACCTTGCACTGTCATGAGACGTTTGTTACCAACTATGAAAGAACACTGTCAAAACCTTACTACGAATCATAGTTCTTATTTTACATTGGGTGTGTTTTTCCCCCAACCCACCCTATTATTATTTTTTAAATACATTTTTTTATGACAGAAGTTGTAAACTTATAAAACAATCATGCACATGTGCAGAATTCCCAAACAACACCCCTCCATCAACACACCACAATGTGGTGTGTCATTTGCTACAGATAAAATAATATCATCTGATTATTGCCACGTCCATAGTGAACATTTGGCTCACTTTTTCCATACTGCCTCAGTATCAACACAGTACACCTTTTGCATAGAGGCAAGAATATATTATTACCAATAACCACAGTCCATAGGTCACTCCAGCTGTATTTTTCCCATGCTTCTCCACATTTCCAACAACCTGCAGTAGTGATATATATTTGTTCCAACTAACAAAGGACACTCTTGCATCAGTACCATCAAGTACACTTCTCACCCACCTCTTGGTTTACTGTGCTATCCAGTTCCTAGATTATTCTCAACCATTCTGTCATGGCATTTACTTTACTAGACTACCATTTTCAGTCACATCCCATTTATAAACTAGCTGTTACTGTGTATTACCATCTACTCTATACATTTCCACACTTTTACAGTAAAGCTAAAACTTCTCTATATATTAAACATAAGTAGTCCACTCAGTCCTTCTCTTACCTCCTTTAAGAATCCACCACCTACCATGGGGTCTTGAAGATATTTCCCAATAATTTCTTCTAGAAGTTTTATGGTTCTTGCTTTTATTTTTAGTTTTTTGATCCATTTTGAGTTAATTTTTGGATAAGGTGTGAGATAGGGATCCTCTTTCCTTCTTTCAGCACCATTTGTTGACTGGATTATTCTGCCCAAGCTGTGTGAGTTTGACAGGCTAGTCAAAAATCGCTTGACCATACCTGTGAGGGTCTGTTTCTGAACCATAAATTTGGTTCCGTTGGTCTATCGTGTTTGTCTTTAGGCTAGTACCATGCTGTTTTTACCACTATAGGTAGGTATTATGATTCAAAGTCTGGAGATGAGGGTTCACGTTTCCTTTTTATGATGTTTCTGGCTATTCAAGACCCCTTATCCTTCCAAATAAATTTAATGATCATGCTTTCAATTTTATCTTTAATGCTGGTAGAATTTTTATTGGGATTGCATTAAATCTGTATATTAATTTGAGTAGAATTGACATCTTAATGATATTTATTCTTCAAATCCATGAGCATGGAATGTTCTTCCAGTTATTTAGGGCTTTTTTTATTTGTTTTAACATTGAGTTGCAGTTTTCTGAATACAAGTGCTTTACATCATTGGTTAAGTTTATTCCTATTTGAGTTTTATCTATATATTTTATTTTCACCACTCTTTAGTCACTTTTAGTTACTTTTACTGTTATATTTTTCATTTCTAAACTCTCTTCCAGGCCTCTCTCTCCTGTCTTTTCTTTTCAGGCTAGCGCACCTTTTAGTATTTCCTGAAATTCTGGTCTCTTGCTTAGAAAATTCTCTCAGTTTCTGTTTATCTGTCAATATTCTAATCTTGACTTCCGGCAAGATGGTGGCTGAGTGAGCTTGCCTTGCCGTCTCTCCTGGGAAGAGGCAGCTGGGCACCGCTGGAGGTTCTCCGGGACCAGGCTTTTTCAGGATTTTTTCAGGGCAGGAAGTGTCTGGACATCGATTTGGTGGGAAGGTAACGGAAAGGACTGGTCTATAAGATATAATTTGGGACTTTTCAGGAGGGGGAGGCAAGATGGCGGCTGAGTTAACTTCCCGGTTACTAGCTCCTGGGGGGAATCGGCTGGGAGGCGTCGGAGACTCTTTGGGACCGGCTGTCTCGGGATTTTTCCTGGTCCGGAGGTGTCTGGACATCGATTTGGAGGGAAGGTAACAGAGAGGATCCATCTGTGAAATATACACGGAGATCCCAGCTACGTGTGGAGGACTCCCTCCTTGGGTAGGCGGAGCCGAGGCAGCTAGCACCGCGGCGGGTGGCGGGCGGGAGAGCCGAGCCGCGC